>NC_089829.1:10000-610000 GCF_035046505.1 Tiliqua scincoides
CCTAACCCTAACCCTAACCCTAACCCTAACCCTAACCCTAACCCTAACCCTAACCCTAACCCTAACCCTAACCCTAACCCTAACCCTAACCCTAACCCTAACCCTAACCCTAACCCTAACCCTAACCCTAACCCTAACCCTAACCCTAACCCTAACCCTAACCCTAACCCTAACCCTAACCCTAACCCTAACCCTAACCCTAACCCTAACCCTAACCCTAACCTAACCCTAACCCTAACCCTAACCCTAACCCTAACCCTAACCCTAACCCTAACCCTAACCCTAACCCTAACCCTAACCCTAACCCTAACCCTAACCCTAACCCTAACCCTAACCTAACCCTAACCCTAACCCTAACCCTAACCCTAACCCTAACCCTAACCCTAACCCTAACCCTAACCCTAACCCTAACCCTAACCCTAACCCTAACCCTAACCCTAACCCTAACCCTAACCCTAACCCTAACCCTAACCCTAACCCTAACCCTAACCCTAACCCTAACCCTAACCCTAACCCTAACCCTAACCCTAACCCTAACCCTAACCCTAACCCTAACCCTAACCCTAACCCTAACCCTAACCCTAACCCTAACCCTAACCCTAACCCTAACCCTAACCCTAACCCTAACCCTAACCCTAACCCTAACCCTAACCCTAACCCTAACCCTAACCCTAACCCTAACCTAACCCTAACCCTAACCTAACCCTAACCCTAACCCTAACCCTAACCCTAACCCTAACCCTAACCCTAACCCTAACCCTAACCCTAACCTAACCCTAACCTAACCCTAACCCTAACCCTAACCCTAACCCTAACCCTAACCCTAACCCTAACCCTAACCCTAACCCTAACCCTAACCCTAACCCTAACCCTAACCCTAACCCTAACCCTAACCCTAACCCTAACCCTAACCCTAACCCTAACCCTAACCCTAACCCTAACCCTAACCTAACCCTAACCCTAACCCTAACCCTAACCCTAACCCTAACCCTAACCCTAACCCTAACAACCCTAACCTAACCCTAACCCTAACCCTAACCCTAACCCTAACCCTAACCCTAACCCTAACCCTAACCCTAACCCTAACCCTAACCCTAACCCTAACCCTAACCCTAACCCTAACCCTAACCCTAACCCTAACCCTAACCCTAACCCTAACCCTAACCCTAACCCTAACCCTAACCCTAACCCTAACCCTAACCCTACCCTAACCCTAACCCTAACCCTAACCCTAACCCTAACCCTAACCCTAACCCTAACCCTAACCCTAACCCTAACCCTAACCCTAACCCTAACCCTAACCCTAACCCTAACCCTAACCCTAACCCTAACCCTAACCCTAACCCTAACCTACCCTAACCCTAACCCTAACCCTAACCCTAACCCTAACCCTAACCCTAACCCTAACCCTAACCCTAACCCTAACCCTAACCCTAACCCTAACCCTAACCCTAACCCTAACCTAACCCTAACCCTAACCCTAACCCTAACCCTAACCCTAACCCTAACCCTAACCCTAACCCTAACCCTAACCCTAACCCTAACCCTAACCCTAACCCTAACCCTAACCCTAACCCTAACCCTAACCCTAACCCTAACCCTAACCCTAACCCTAACCCTAACCCTAACCCTAACCCTAACCCTAACCCTAACCCTAACCCTAACCCTAACCCTAACCCTAACCCTAACCCTAACCCTAACCCTAACCCTAACCCTAACCCTAACCCTAACCCTAACCCTAACCCTAACCCTAACCCTAACCCTAACCCTAACCCTAACCCTAACCCTAACCCTAACCCTAACCCTAACCCTAACCCTAACCCTAACCCTAACCCTAACCCTAACCCTAACCCTAACCCTAACCCTAACCCTAACCCTAACCCTAACCCTAACCCTAACCCTAACCCTAACCCTAACCCTAACCCTAACCCTAACCCTAACCCTAACCCTAACCCTAACCCTAACCCTAACCCTAACCCTAACCCTAACCCTAACCCTAACCTAACCCTAACCCTAACCCTAACCCTAACCCTAACCCTAACCCTAACCCTAACCCTAACCCTAACCCTAACCCTAACCCTAACCCTAACCCTAACCTAACCCTAACCCTAACCCTAACCCTAACCCTAACCCTAACCCTAACCCTAACCCTAACCCTAACCCTAACCCTAACCCTAACCCTAACCTAACCCTAACCCTAACCCTAACCCTAACCCTAACCCTAACCCTAACCCTAACCCTAACCCTAACCCTAACCCTAACCCTAACCCTAACCCTAACCCTAACCCTAACCCTAACCCTAACCCTAACCCTAACCCTAACCCTAACCCTAACCCTAACCCTAACCCTAACCCTAACCCTAACCCTAACCCTAACCCTAACCCTAACCCTAACCCTAACCCTAACCCTAACCCTAACCCTAACCCTAACCTAACCCTAACCCTAACCCTAACCCTAACCCTAACCCTAACCCTAACCCTAACCCTAACCCTAACCCTAACCCTAACCCTAACCCTAACCCTAACCCTAACCTAACCCTAACCCTAACCCTAACCCTAACCCTAACCCTAACCCTAACCCTAACCCTAACCCTAACCCTAACCCTAACCCTAACCCTAACCCTAACCCTAACCCTAACCCTAACCCTAACCCTAACCCTAACCCTAACCCTAACCCTAACCCTAACCCTAACCCTAACCCTAACCCTAACCCTAACCCTAACCCTAACCCTAACCCTAACCCTAACCCTAACCCTAACCCTAACCCTAACCCTAACCCTAACCCTAACCCTAACCCTAACCCTAACCCTAACCCTAACCCTAACCCTAACCCTAACCCTAACCCTAACCCTAACCCTAACCCTAACCCTAACCCTAACCCTAACCCTAACCCTAACCCTAACCCTAACCCTAACCCTAACCCTAACCCTAACCCTAACCCTAACCCTAACCCTAACCCTAACCCTAACCCTAACCCTAACCCTAACCCTAACCCTAACCCTAACCCTAACCCTAACCCTAACCCTAACCCTAACCCTAACCCTAACCCTAACCCTAACCTAACCCTAACCCTAACCCTAACCCTAACCCTAACCCTAACCCTAACCCTAACCCTAACCCTAACCCTAACCCTAACCCTAACCCTAACCCTAACCCTAACCCTAACCCTAACCCTAACCCTAACCCTAACCCTAACCCTAACCCTAACCCTAACCCTAACCCTAACCCTAACCCTAACCCTAACCCTAACCCTAACCCTAACCCTAACCCTAACCCTAACCCTAACCTAACCCTAACCCTAACCCTAACCCTAACCCTAACCCTAACCCTAACCCTAACCCTAACCCTAACCCTAACCCTAACCCTAACCCTAACCCTAACCCTAACCCTAACCCTAACCTAACCTAACCCTAACCCTAACCCTAACCCTAACCCTAACCCTAACCCTAACCCTAACCCTAACCCTAACCCTAACCCTAACCCTAACCCTAACCCTAACCCTAACCCTAACCCTAACCCTAACCTAACCCTAACCCTAACCCTAACCCTAACCCTAACCCTAACCCTAACCCTAACCCTAACCCTAACCCTAACCCTAACCCTAACCCTAACCCTAACCCTAACCCTAACCCTAACCCTAACCCTAACCCTAACCCTAACCCTAACCCTAACCCTAACCCTAACCCTAACCCTAACCCTAACCCTAACCCTAACCCTAACCCTAACCCTAACCCTAACCCTAACCCTAACCCTAACCCTAACCCTAACCCTAACCCCTAACCCTAACCCTAACCCTAACCCTAACCCTAACCCTAACCCTAACCCTAACCCTAACCCTAACCCTAACCCTAACCCTAACCCTAACCCTAACCCTAACCCTAACCCTAACCCTAACCCTAACCCTAACCCTAACCCTAACCCTAACCCTAACCCTAACCCTAACCCTAACCCTAACCCTAACCCTAACCCTAACCCTAACCCTAACCCTAACCCTAACCCTAACCCTAACCCTAACCCTACTACCCTAACCCTAACCCTAACCCTAACCCTAACCCTAACCCTAACCCTAACCCTAACCCTAACCCTAACCCTAACCCTAACCCTAACCCTAACCCTAACCCTAACCCTAACCCTAACCCTAACCCTAACCCTAACCCTAACCCTAACCCTAACCCTAACCCTAACCCTAACCCTAACCTAACCCTAACCCTAACCCTAACCCTAACCCTAACCCTAACCCTAACCCTAACCCTAACCCTAACCCTAACCCTAACCCTAACCCTAACCCTAACCCTAACCCTAACCCTAACCCTAACCCTAACCCTAACCCTAACCCTAACCCTAACCCTAACCCTAACCCTAACCCTAACCCTAACCTAACCCTAACCCTAACCCTAACCCTAACCCTAACCCTAACCCTAACCCTAACCCTAACCCTAACCCTAACCCTAACCCTAACCCTAACCCTAACCCTAACCCTAACCCTAACCCTAACCCTAACCCTAACCCTAACCCTAACCCTAACCCTAACCCTAACCCTAACCCTAACCCTAACCCTAACCCTAACCCTAACCCTAACCCTAACCCTAACCCTAACCCTAACCCTAACCCTAACCTAACCCTAACCCTAACCCTAACCCTAACCCTAACCCTAACCCTAACCCTAACCCTAACCCTAACCCTAACCCTAACCCTAACCCTAACCCTAACCTAACCCTAACCCTAACCCTAACCCTAACCCTAACCCTAACCCTAACCCTAACCCTAACCCTAACCCTAACCCTAACCCTAACCCTAACCCTAACCCTAACCCTAACCCTAACCCTAACCCTAACCCTACCCTAACCCTAACCCTAACCCTAACCCTAACCCTAACCCTAACCCTAACCCTAACCCTAACCCTACCCTAACCCTAACCCTAACCCTAACCCTAACCCTAACCCTAACCCTAACCCTAACCCTAACCCTAACCCTAACCCTAACCCTAACCCTAACCCTAACCCTAACCCTAACCCTAACCCTAACCCTAACCCTAACCCTAACCCTAACCCTAACCCTAACCCTAACCCTAACCCTAACCCTAACCCTAACCCTAACCCTAACCCTAACCCTAACCCTAACCCTAACCCTAACCCTAACCCTAACCCTAACCCTAACCCTAACCCTAACCCTAACCCTAACCCTAACCCTAACCCTAACCCTAACCCTAACCCTAACCCTAACCCTAACCCTAACCCTAACCCTAACCCTAACCCTAACCCTAACCCTAACCCTAACCCTAACCCTAACCCTAACCCTAACCCTAACCCTAACCCTAACCCTAACCCTAACCCTAACCCTAACCCTAACCCTAACCCTAACCCTAACCCTAACCCTAACCCTAACCCTAACCCTAACCCTAACCCTAACCCTAACCCTAACCCTAACCCTAACCCTAACCCTAACCCTAACCCTAACCCTAACCCTAACCTAACCCTAACCCTAACCCTAACCCTAACCCTAACCCTAACCCTAACCCTAACCCTAACCCTAACCCTAACCCTAACCCTAACCCTAACCCTAACCCTAACCCTAACCCTAACCCTAACCCTAACCCTAACCCTAACCCTAACCCTAACCCTAACCCTAACCCTAACCCTAACCCTAACCCTAACCCTAACCCTACCCTAACCCTAACCCTAACCCTAACCCTAACCCTAACCCTAACCCTAACCCTAACCCTAACCCTAACCCTAACCCTAACCCTAACCCTAACCCTAACCCTAACCCTAACCCTAACCCTAACCCTAACCCTAACCCTAACCCTAACCCTAACCTAACCCTAACCCTAACCTAACCCTAACCCTAACCCTAACCTAACCCTAACCCTAACCCTAACCCTAACCCTAACCCTAACCCTAACCCTAACCCTAACCCTAACCCTAACCCTAACCCTAACCCTAACCCTAACCCTAACCCTAACCCCTAACCCTAACCCTAACCCTAACCCTAACCCTAACCCTAACCCTAACCCTAACCCTAACCCTAACCCTAACCCTAACCCTAACCCTAACCCTAACCCTAACCCTAACCCTAACCCTAACCCTAACCCTAACCCTAACCCTAACCCTAACCCTAACCCTAACCCTAACCCTAACCCTAACCCTAACCCTAACCCTAACCCTAACCCTAACCCTAACCCTAACCCTAACCCTAACCCTAACCCTAACCCTAACCCTAACCCTAACCCTAACCCTAACCCTAACCCTAACCCTAACCCTAACCCTAACCCTAACCCTAACCCTAACCCTAACCCTAACCCTAACCCTAACCCTAACCCTAACCCTAACCCTAACCCTAACCCTAACCCTAACCCTAACCCTAACCCTAACCCTAACCCTAACCCTAACCCTAACCCTAACCCTAACCCTAACCCTAACCCTAACCCTAACCCTAACCCTAACCCTAACCCTAACCCTAACCCTAACCCTAACCCTAACCCTAACCCTAACCCTAACCCTAACCCTAACCCTAACCCTAACCCTAACCCTAACCCTAACCCTAACCCTAACCCTAACCCTAACCCTAACCCTAACCCTAACCCTAACCCTAACCCTAACCCTAACCCTAACCCTAACCCTAACCCTAACCCTAACCCTAACCCTAACCCTAACCCTAACCCTAACCCTAACCCTAACCCTAACCCTAACCCTAACCCTAACCCTAACCCTAACCCTAACCCTAACCCTAACCCTAACCCTAACCCTAACCCTAACCCTAACCCTAACCCTAACCCTAACCCTAACCCTAACCCTAACCCTAACCCTAACCCTAACCCTAACCCTAACCCTAACCCTAACCCTAACCCTAACCCTAACCCTAACCCTAACCCTAACCCTAACCCTAACCCTAACCCTAACCCTAACCCTAACCCTAACCCTAACCCTAACCCTAACCCTAACCCTAACCCTAACCCTAACCCTAACCCTAACCCTAACCCTAACCCTAACCCTAACCCTAACCCTAACCCTAACCCTAACCCTAACCCTAACCCTAACCCTAACCCTAACCCTAACCCTAACCCTAACCCTAACCCTAACCCTAACCCTAACCCTAACCCTAACCCTAACCCTAACCCTAACCCTAACCCTAACCCTAACCCTAACCCTAACCCTAACCCTAACCCTAACCCTAACCCTAACCCTAACCCTAACCCTAACCCTAACCCTAACCCTAACCCTAACCCTAACCCTAACCCTAACCCTAACCCTAACCCTAACCCTAACCCTAACCCTAACCCTAACCCTAACCCTAACCCTAACCCTAACCCTAACCCTAACCCTAACCCTAACCCTAACCCTAACCCTAACCCTAACCCTAACCCTAACCCTAACCCTAACCCTAACCCTAACCCTAACCCTAACCCTAACCCTAACCCTAACCCTAACCCTAACCCTAACCCTAACCCTAACCCTAACCCTAACCCTAACCCTAACCCTAACCCTAACCCTAACCCTAACCCTAACCCTAACCCTAACCCTAACCCTAACCCTAACCCTAACCCTAACCCTAACCCTAACCCTAACCCTAACCCTAACCCTAACCCTAACCCTAACCCTAACCCTAACCCTAACCCTAACCCTAACCCTAACCCTAACCCTAACCCTAACCCTAACCCTAACCCTAACCCTAACCCTAACCCTAACCCTAACCCTAACCCTAACCCTAACCCTAACCCTAACCCTAACCCTAACCCTAACCCTAACCCTAACCCTAACCCTAACCCTAACCCTAACCCTAACCCTAACCCTAACCCTAACCCTAACCCTAACCCTAACCCTAACCCTAACCCTAACCCTAACCCTAACCCTAACCCTAACCCTAACCCTAACCCTAACCCTAACCCTAACCCTAACCCTAACCCTAACCCTAACCCTAACCCTAACCCTAACCCTAACCCTAACCCTAACCCTAACCCTAACCCTAACCCTAACCCTAACCCTAACCCTAACCCTAACCCTAACCCTAACCCTAACCCTAACCCTAACCCTAACCCTAACCCTAACCCTAACCCTAACCCTAACCCTAACCCTAACCCTAACCCTAACCCTAACCCTAACCCTAACCCTAACCCTAACCCTAACCCTAACCCTAACCCTAACCCTAACCCTAACCCTAACCCTAACCCTAACCCTAACCCTAACCCTAACCCTAACCCTAACCCTAACCCTAACCCTAACCCTAACCCTAACCCTAACCCTAACCCTAACCCTAACCCTAACCCTAACCCTAACCCTAACCCTAACCCTAACCCTAACCCTAACCCTAACCCTAACCCTAACCCTAACCCTAACCCTAACCCTAACCCTAACCCTAACCCTAACCCTAACCCTAACCCTAACCCTAACCCTAACCCTAACCCTAACCCTAACCCTAACCCTAACCCTAACCCTAACCCTAACCCTAACCCTAACCCTAACCCTAACCCTAACCCTAACCCTAACCCTAACCCTAACCCTAACCCTAACCCTAACCCTAACCCTAACCCTAACCCTAACCCTAACCCTAACCCTAACCCTAACCCTAACCCTAACCCTAACCCTAACCCTAACCCTAACCCTAACCCTAACCCTAACCCTAACCCTAACCCTAACCCTAACCCTAACCCTAACCCTAACCCTAACCCTAACCCTAACCCTAACCCTAACCCTAACCCTAACCCTAACCCTAACCCTAACCCTAACCCTAACCCTAACCCTAACCCTAACCCTAACCCTAACCCTAACCCTAACCCTAACCCTAACCCTAACCCTAACCCTAACCCTAACCCTAACCCTAACCCTAACCCTAACCCTAACCCTAACCCTAACCCTAACCCTAACCCTAACCCTAACCCTAACCCTAACCCTAACCCTAACCCTAACCCTAACCCTAACCCTAACCCTAACCCTAACCCTAACCCTAACCCTAACCCTAACCCTAACCCTAACCCTAACCCTAACCCTAACCCTAACCCTAACCCTAACCCTAACCCTAACCCTAACCCTAACCCTAACCCTAACCCTAACCCTAACCCTAACCCTAACCCTAACCCTAACCCTAACCCTAACCCTAACCCTAACCCTAACCCTAACCCTAACCCTAACCCTAACCCTAACCCTAACCCTAACCCTAACCCTAACCCTAACCCTAACCCTAACCCTAACCCTAACCCTAACCCTAACCCTAACCCTAACCCTAACCCTAACCCTAACCCTAACCCTAACCCTAACCCTAACCCTAACCCTAACCCTAACCCTAACCCTAACCCTAACCCTAACCCTAACCCTAACCCTAACCCTAACCCTAACCCTAACCCTAACCCTAACCCTAACCCTAACCCTAACCCTAACCCTAACCCTAACCCTAACCCTAACCCTAACCCTAACCCTAACCCTAACCCTAACCCTAACCCTAACCCTAACCCTAACCCTAACCCTAACCCTAACCCTAACCCTAACCCTAACCCTAACCCTAACCCTAACCCTAACCCTAACCCTAACCCTAACCCTAACCCTAACCCTAACCCTAACCCTAACCCTAACCTAACCCTAACCCTAACCCTAACCCTAACCCTAACCCTAACCCTAACCCTAACCCTAACCCTAACCCTAACCCTAACCCTAACCCTAACCCTAACCCTAACCCTAACCCTAACCCTAACCCTAACCCTAACCCTAACCCTAACCCTAACCCTAACCCTAACCCTAACCCTAACCCTAACCCTAACCCTAACCCTAACCCTAACCCTAACCCTAACCCTAACCCTAACCCTAACCCTAACCCTAACCCTAACCCTAACCCTAACCCTAACCCTAACCCTAACCCTAACCCTAACCCTAACCCTAACCCTAACCCTAACCCTAACCCTAACCCTAACCCTAACCCTAACCCTAACCCTAACCCTAACCCTAACCCTAACCCTAACCCTAACCCTAACCCTAACCCTAACCCTAACCCTAACCCTAACCCTAACCCTAACCCTAACCCTAACCCTAACCCTAACCCTAACCCTAACCCTAACCCTAACCCTAACCCTAACCCTAACCCTAACCCTAACCCTAACCCTAACCCTAACCCTAACCCTAACCCTAACCCTAACCCTAACCCTAACCCTAACCCTAACCCTAACCCTAACCCTAACCCTAACCCTAACCCTAACCCTAACCCTAACCCTAACCCTAACCCTAACCCTAACCCTAACCCTAACCCTAACCCTAACCCTAACCCTAACCCTAACCCTAACCCTAACCCTAACCCTAACCCTAACCCTAACCCTAACCCTAACCCTAACCCTAAGGCGCTCAGTCCGGACCAGTGGCGGAGCAGATGGGCCTGGTGGGGCGAGGTCTTCCCACCCATCACCTGAACTGGACGAGATGCTGCATTCCTTTGAGGGTGCTGCTCTGTATGTTTGTCTGTTGCATTTTGTAATTTGTCTTCTGTAACACATTTGCTTTGTACCTTCTTGTCTCTTATTGCTGGTGTTCTGTAATTAGTGTTGTGTAATTTGTGCATGTTCTGTTTTGTATTTTGTACCTCGTACTGTGTGCCTTGTATGTAGTACTTTGTATTTTATCTCCCGTATTTTATGGCTCTGGTATTTTATTCATGAATGGTACTTTGTATATATTGCTGTTGACGGTTTTATGGTTGTATTTTATGTCTTGTAGGACGGTTTTCTTTGCCAATAAAAATCTCATTTCCTAAAAAAATCTCATTTCCTAACCCTAACCCTAACCCTAACCCTAACCCTAACCCTAACCCTAACCCTAACCCTAACCCTAACCCTAACCCTAACCCTAACCCTAACCCTAACCCTAACCCTAACCCTAAGGACAAGCTGTCGCCACGACCGCAGCCGCAACGACGGGCGCGGAAACGGCAGGCGGGCAAGCACCGGGGAGGCCCGGCGTCTCCCGACTCTCCGGACGCGCCTCCGAGTCCGCCGGGTGGCTCTGGCGGGAAGGGGAGTCCCAAGGGGAAGCGGCAGCGCAAGCGGCGCAAGGGGCCGCTGGAGGTCCACAGCGCCCAGCTGCACACGGAGGAGCCGAGGGTGTTGACAGCACATCCGGAGGTAGGGGGTAGACGGGTGGAGGAGACGGATCCCGCTGCGGAGGTGGAGATGCAGTCGGAGGAGCGGGGGAGCGGCTGTATCCCGCCCGGTCCGGAGGCGGCGAGGGAGGAGGCCGTCAGGGCGCCGGAGACGGAGGCTCGCGAGCCGCTCCGGTTGTGGATGGCCCCGTCCCCGGAGGGGGCAGCTGCGGAGGGGGATGGGATGGCCACGCCGCAGGCGGGCGACCCGCCGCCTTCACTGCCCCTCGGTGGCGAGGGCCTTCGTAGGGCTACACCTCTGATCTCGGAGGGGGTAGAGAAGATGGAGTCCGCAGGCCATGGGTCCGCATGTCGGGGTCCTCGGATTCCTGACCCCCCTGACAGAGTCGGGGACCAGGAGGTGGCGGTGCCCCAGTAGCAAGGGCGGCCTGTGGGTACGGGGGTTTTCTGGTCCATCTCAAGTGTTTTTCTCTCTCCATCTGTCCTGTTGTAAATAGTTGTACATAGTTTTAAATAGTTGAACCTTTTGATTCTGTTTTCTGTTGCTGTAAATCTTTGTGTACCTGTTTTGTATCAGTCATGTATTAGCTTTGAACTGCTTTGTTTCCCAGGTCTGTCCTGGGTTCTGTACAGAGGGATGTACTTCTCCGAGGGGGGGGTTGTTTATTTGCTTCTGTGTTTTTATGCGTTGTATGCCCTTGCTTTGTACCTTGTCCTCCCTGTTGGCTGTGCTTGTGTTCCTGCCAAATGTTTTTCCGTGCTGTAGGACGGTGGCTTTGTCCAATAAAAATCATTTATTCCTAAAAATCATTTATTCCTAACCCTAACCCTAACCCTAACCCTAACCCTAACCCTAACCCTAACCCTAACCCTAACCCTAACCCTAAGGGCTTTACGCGGGAATGGGTGGAGCGGGACTTCCTGGAGGGCTACCTCAAGTTTCCACCGCACGGCGTCCTCGCTGTGATCTCGCCCCCGGGGATCCCGGAGATTGACGTCTGCCTGACGGACGACGCCACCTACCGCTACTTCTGGGCCCGGGTTCGGGAGGCGTTCCAGAGGGACCCCGACTTCGCCCGGGACGTGCTGCTGATGCCGCTGTTCCGTGGGGAGGCCAAGGTCCTCACGGTCTTCTTCCGGACCACGGTGGTTCCGCAGGCGGACGTGGGGATCTGGCTCGCGCAGCGCTGCACGGTCTTGCGTCCCCCGGAGCGGCGCCTCGATGCCCGTGGGTACTGGACGGGCGAGTTCCGGGCAGTGGTGGCGCTGCGCCGCGACGCAGGTACGGGGCGGCTACGCCACCTCCCCAAGTACTTTTTTATGGGGGCGGACCGGGGGGTCACGCGCTACAGCGGCCAGCCGCCGGCCTGTTTTCTCTGTGGCGCCTTCGACCACATCCGGCGCCACTGCACCTCGGAACTCTGTTCCAAGTGCGGCGTGCGCGGCCACCGCACCGACGCGTGCGATCGGCCGGTGACGTGCAGCCTCTGCGGGGTTCGCGGGCACGCGTACCGCACGTGTCCCGAATCCGCCCTCAACATCTGGCACCCGGAGGCTTTCGAGCGCGAGCGGAGGAAGGCGGAGGCGGAGGCTCGGCAGCGGGGGCAGCGAGCGGCAGGGACAGCGAGCGGGTGGGAGAGGTCATCCTCCCCGGCTGACGCTCGGGGTCGGGCCGCGGAAGAGGCGTCTGCCGCTTCGCGCCCGGGGACCAGCAGCGGAGGAGGCGGTGGCTGTGAGGAGGCGTGGCAGGTGGTGGGCAGCGGCCGGAAGGGTCGCTCGGGTCCCTGTGCCGGAGGAGGAGGAGGAGCGGGTCCGAGCGTGTCGGCGGCGGTGCCGTCCGGCTCCCGCTCTGCCGTGCTCCAGGAGACGGAGGGCGAGGGATCCGCAGAGGAGGAGGGGTCCTCCTCATCCTCGGACGAGGGGAGCGAGGGGCAGAGCGGCAGTGCACGAGGTGCGGAGGACAAGCTGTCGCCACGACCGCAGCCGCGACGACGGGCGCGAAAACGGCAGGCGGGCAAGCACCGGGGAGGCCCGGCGTCTCCCGACTCTCCGGACGCGCCTCCGAGTCCGCCGGGTGGCTCTGGCGGGAAGGGGAGTCCCAAGGGGAAGCGGCAGCGCAAGCGGCGCAAGGGGCCGCTGGAGGTCCACAGCGCCCAGCTGCACACGGAGGAGCCGAGGGTGTTGACAGCACATCCGGAGGTAGGGGGTAGACGGGTGGAGGAGGCGGATCCCGCTGCGGAGGTGGAGATGCAGTCGGAGGAGCGGGGGAGCGGCTGTATCCCGCCCGGTCCGGAGGCGGCGAGGGAGGAGGCCGTCAGGGCGCCGGAGCCGGAGGCTCGCGAGCCGCTCCGGTTGTGGATGGCCCCGTCCCCGGAGGGGGCAGCTGCGGAGGGGGATGGGATGGCCACGCCGCAGGCGGGCGACCCGCTGCCTTCACTGCCCCTCGGTGGCGAGGGCCTTCGTAGGGCTACACCTCTGATCTCGGAGGGGGTAGAGAAGATGGAGGCCGCAGGCCATGGGTCCGCATGTCGGGGTCCTCGGACTCCTGACCCCCCTGACGGAGTCGGGGACAAGGAGGTGGCGGTGCCCCGGTAGCAAGGGCGGCCTGTGGGTACGGGGGTTTTCTGGTCCATCTCAAGTGTTTTTCTCTCTCCATCTGCCCTGTTGTAAATAGTTGTACATAGTTTTAAATAGTTGAACCTTTTTGATTCTGTTTTCTGTTGCTGTAACTCTTTGTGTACCTGTTTTGTATTAGTTATGTATTTGTTTTGCACTGCTTTGTTTCCCAGGTCTGTCCTGGGTTCTGTACAGAGGGATGTACTTCTCTGAGGGGGGTTTGTTTATTTGCTTCTGTGTTTTAATGCGTTGTGTTCCATTGCTTTGTACCTTATCCTCCCTGTTGGCTGTGCTTGTGTTCCTGACTCCTGTTTTTACGTGCTGTAGGACGGTGGCTTTGTCCAATAAAAATCATTTATTCCTAAAAAAAAAAAAAAAAATCATTTATTCCTAACCCTAACCCTAACCCTAACCCTAACCCTAACCCTAACCCTAACCCTAACCCTAACCCTAACCCTAACCCTAACCCTAACCCTAACCCTAACCCTAACCCTAACCCTAACCCTAACCCTAACCCTAACCCTAACCCTAACCCTAACCCTAACCCTAACCCTAACCCTAACCCTAACCCTAACCCTAACCCTAACCCTAACCCTAACCCTAACCCTAACCCTAACCCTAACCCTAACCCTAACCCTAACCCTAACCCTAACCCTAACCCTAACCCTAACCCTAACCCTAACTTCCTGTGGGTGTGGCAGCATTGTTTGGGAGCTCCTGTTTGGGCTGCAAAGAAAGTGAGTTTTTGAGGGGGTGGGAGGGGGAGAAAGTCGGGGGGTGACCCCTCCCCAGGTGGGGGAACCCCTGGGGGTTCTGGGGAAGTTAGTTTGGGGTGTGGGAGTGGAAAAGTGGAGGTGCAGGAGGTGGAGGAAAGTTTGCATTGTCCTCCAGCCTGGGGAGCTGAGATGCAGGAGCAGGGGGAAGGGCAGCAGGCTTTGGAAGCGCTGCAGCTGCAGGGCTTTCCTTTGCCTGACCTTGCTGGGGAAAGTGCCATAGAAAGGGAGCTTTTGCAGCTCCTGCAGCCCTCTGAGCAGGAGGCAGGCTCCATGGAGGTGGGAGAGGTGTCTGGGGGTGCTGTGGGAGAGAGGGGGATGGGTGAGGAGAGGGCAGATAAGCTGTGTGGAGCAGTCCAGGAGGGTGCAGGCAGGGAAGGGAAAGGCAGTTTGGGCTTGCCTCCTTCCCCCCAGGTGTCTTATGTACCTCAGGTGGTCACTCACCCGGGAGAGACTTCAGTAGGGCAGCAGGGGGGTGGGCAGCAAGGGGCTGGGCAGCAGGGGGATGGGCAGCAGGGGGCTGGGCCCCAGCCAGGAGAAGGGTGGCGGCTGCAGCAACAGCAGCAGCAGCAGCAGCATAGTGTCGATGAGGGCTTCAGGAGGCCAGTGGGGGCAGTTGGCACCAGTGGTTGGAGTCTGCGTGGCGGTCACTCGGTGGAGCGGCACCGGCGTGACCGGCGTGACTGGGACTGGGAGGTGTCTTCCTTCGCCTCCGATAGTAGTCTCTTAAGTGAGAGAGGCAGTTCGGAGATGGAGACGGAGAGGGAGATGCGGGAGGACAGGCAACGGAGGTGGGAGGAGGAAGAACGGGAGCATATGGAGGAAGCACTGGGCATCGCGGGGGTGGAGGCCACAGAGGAGAGCTGGGTGTGGGACGAGCGTCCTTGTCGGACGTTGGAGGAGTGGGCGGAGGATGTGGCGTCGTTTCCCTTTAGTGAAGATGACCTCCTCATTCTCTGGGTGGACTTGGTCCACTGCATTCGGGTGCCGGGTGATCGGGTCAAGCTGCGCAGCCTGGACAAGTTGGGGCAACAGGGGGTTCAGCGGGTCTTGGAGGCGGGGCTGGAGGCCATGGTGGCGGTGCTCAGGGAGCGGTGGTACAATCCCTTGGACCTGGCCTTTCAGGGCAAGGTGGACTTCCTCAGGGCGGCCCGGCGGATGGTGCATTTTCGGCGCTTTAAGCGGCCGCGCACGAAGCCCTTGGCCGCCTTGCAGGAAGAGGGGATGGCCCGGCGGCTGCGTGAGGTGGCTGATTATTGGGAAATGAGAGCAGCGCAGCTGGGGGATAGTGAGGGCACACGGGCGGAGCTCTGGACGTGCTTCCGCTATGAGGACGCTGCATCGCCGCTGACGGCCGCGGCCTTTGCGAGAGGCTTGCGGCTGTTGGTGGGCGGCCTGGAGGAGCGCCGCCGACTTCGACGGCGGTGGCGGGCGATGGATGAGAGCTCGGACTCGCAGCGGGACCGGAGTGTCGGACGGGAGGCGTCGGAGGAGAGCGAGCGACGGGGTCCTTCCGGATCGCCGCGGCGGCCGGCGCGGGGAACGGCGCGGATGGCGGCGACGGGCGCGGGATCGAGGTCGGGAGACGAGCCGGGACGACGCCAGGAGCTGCCGGCGGAGCGAGGTCGGGAGCGGAGGAGGAGGACGCCTGTGCCGGAGACGGCAGTGGAGTCGCCCAGGGCGATGCCGGCGATCGTGCAGCCGGTCGTGCCGGACGCTGACGACGCGGCGACGGGGCCGAGCTCGTCCCAGGACTCTGGGCAGAGTCAAACACGGACAGATGGAGGGGTGCGGACTTTGGCCCCCCTCCGGGACAAAGCTGGGGACGTTGCTGAACTGGCGGCGGGTGGCGGAGACGCTGCTGCTGCTGCTGCTGCTGCTGCTGCTGACGCCCCTCCTGTGGGTGCTGCTGAACTTGAAAGGACTCAGACTCCTGCTGCTGTGAACATTGGGACTGGGGAACGGGCAGAGGAGGCTGTGGACACGAGTGGGCCAGTGAGCGTGCCAGTGGTCGGGCCCCGGGCCACGGAAGGTCCTGGGCCGAGTGCTCCCCGCGCCCCTCCTCAGCCGGAGGGTGGGCGTCTGCGGGCTCCTGCTCCGCCCCGGTCGGAGTCTCTGCCTCGACGGCCGACGCAGCCGATCGGCGGGGAGCGGGTACGGGTGCCGGAGAGTGGCAGAGGCAGGGAGCAAGCCCCGCGGAGCTACGCTTCGGCCCTCGGTGGTGGCGGAGGACCGCGGCCGTCGGGGCGCGCGGCCGGAGGGGCCGCAGGGAGGGAGGAGGCCTGGCAGGAGCAGTTGTGGGAGGACGAGGAATTCCTGCAGCGCTTCTTTGAAGAGCTGCCCCAGGAGCGTGACCCCCGTCAGCGCTTCGTCATCCGCCTGCGCCACAGGCAGGGGGACCGGGCGCAGGGCTTTACGCGGGAATGGGTGGAGCGGGACTTCCTGGAGGGCTACCTCAAGTTTCCACCGCACGGCGTCCTCGCTGTGATCTCGCCCCCGGGGATCCCGGAGATTGACGTCTGCCTGACGGACGACGCCACCTACCGCTACTTCTGGGCCCGGGTTCGGGAGGCGTTCCAGAGGGACCCCGACTTCGCCCGGGACGTGCTGCTGATGCCGCTGTTCCGTGGGGAGGCCAAGGTCCTCACGGTCTTCTTCCGGACCACGGTGGTTCCGCAGGCGGACGTGGGGATCTGGCTCGCGCAGCGCTGCACGGTCTTGCGTCCCCCGGAGCGGCGCCTCGATGCCCGTGGGTACTGGACGGGCGAGTTCCGGGCAGTGGTGGCGCTGCGCCGCGACGCAGGTACGGGGCGGCTACGCCACCTCCCCAAGTACTTTTTTATGGGGGCGGACCGGGGGGTCACGCGCTACAGCGGCCAGCCGCCGGCCTGTTTTCTCTGTGGCGCCTTCGACCACATCCGGCGCCACTGCACCTCGGAACTCTGTTCCAAGTGCGGCGTGCGCGGCCACCGCACCGACGCGTGCGATCGGCCGGTGACGTGCAGCCTCTGCGGGGTTCGCGGGCACGCGTACCGCACGTGTCCCGAATCCGCCCTCAACATCTGGCACCCGGAGGCTTTCGAGCGCGAGCGGAGGAAGGCGGAGGCGGAGGCTCGGCAGCGGGGGCAGCGAGCGGCAGGGACAGTGAGCGGGTGGGAGAGGTCATCCTCCCCGGCTGACGCTCGGGGTCGGGCCGCGGAAGAGGCGTCTGCCGCTTCGCGCCCGGGGACCAGCAGCGGAGGAGGCGGTGGCTGTGAGGAGGCGTGGCAGGTGGTGGGCAGCGGCCGGAAGGGTCGCTCGGGTCCCTGTGCCGGAGGAGGAGGAGGAGCGGGTCCGAGCGTGTCGGCGGCGGTGCCGTCCGGCTCCCGCTATGCCGTGCTCCAGGAGACGGAGGGCGAGGGATCCGCAGAGGAGGAGGGGTCCTCCTCATCCTCGGACGAGGGGAGCGAGGGGCAGAGCGGCAGTGCCGGGGGTGCGGAGGACAGGCTGTCGCCACGACCGCAGCCGCAACGCAGGGCGCGGAAACGGCAGGCGGGCAAGCACCGGGGAGGCCCGGCGTCTCCCGACTCTCCGGACGCGCCTCCGAGTCCGACGGGTGGCTCTGGCGGGAAGGGGAGTCCCAAGGGGAAGCGGCAGCGCAAGCGGCGCAAGGGGCCGCTGGAGGTCCACAGCGCCCAGCTGCACACGGAGGAGCCGAGGGTGGTGCCGGCACGGCCGGAGGTAGGGGGTACACGGGTGGAAGGGGCGGATCCCGCTGCGGAGGTGGAGATGCAGTCGGAGGAACAAGGGAGCGGCTGTATCCCACCCGGTCCGGAGGCAGCGAGGGAGGAGGCGGTCAGGGCGCCGGAGACGGAGGCTCGCGAGCCGCTCCGGTTGTGGATGGCCCCGTCCCCGGAGGGGGCAGCAGCGGAGGGGGATGGGATGGCCACGCCGCAGGCGGGCGACCCGCCGCCTTCACTGCCCCTCGGTGGCGAGGGCGTGCGTAGGGCTACACCTCTGACATCGGAGGGGGTAGAAACGATGGAGGCTGCAGGCCATGGGTCCGCATGTCGGGGTCCTCGGCCTCCTGACCCCCCTGACGGAGTCGGGGGCAAGGAGGTGGCGGTGCCCCGGTAGCATGGGCGGCCTGCGGGTACGGGGGTTCCTTGTCCATCTCCCTCATGTGTGTTCTCCCTCCGTATGCCCTGTTGTAAATAGTTGTACATAGTTGTAAATAGTTGCACCTTTTTGCTTCTGTTTTCTGTTGCTGTAACTCTTTGTGTACCTGTTTTGTATTAGTTATGTATTTGCTTTGAACTGCTCTTGTTTCCCAGGTCTGTCCTGGGTTCTGTACAGAGGGATGTACTTCTCCGAGGGGGGTTTGTTTAGTTTCTTCTGTGTTTTTCTGCGTTGTATGCCATTGCCTTGTACCTTGTCCTCCCTGTTGGCTGTGCTTGTGTTCCTGACAACTGTTTTTACGTGCTGTAGAACGGTGGCTTTGTCCAATAAAAATCATTTATTCCTAAAAAAAAAAAAAAAAAAATCATTTATTCCTAACCCTAACCCTAACCCTAACCCTAACCCTAACCCTAACCCTAACCCTAACCCTAACCCTAACCCTAACCCTAACCCTAACCCTAACCCTAACTTCCTGTGGGTGTGGCAGCATTGTTTGGGAGCTCCTGTTTGGGCTGCAAAGAAAGTGAGTTTTTGAGGGGGTGGGAGGGGGAGAAAGTCGGGGGGTGACCCCTCCCCAGGTGGGGGAACCCCTGGGGGTTCTGGGGAAGTTAGTTTGGGGTGTGGGAGTGGAAAAGTGGAGGTGCAGGAGGTGGAGGAAAGTTTGCATTGTCCTCCAGCCTGGGGAGCTGAGATGCAGGAGCAGGGGGAAGGGCAGCAGGCTTTGGAAGCGCTGCAGCTGCAGGGCTTTCCTTTGCCTGACCTTGCTGGGGAAAGTGCCATAGAAAAGGAGCTTTTGCAGCTCCTGCAGCCCTCTGAGCAGGAGGCAGACTCCATGGAGGTGGGAGAGGTGTCTGGGGGTGCTGTGGCAGAGAGGGGGATGGGTGAGGAGCGGGCAGATAAGCTGTGTGGAGCAGTCCAGGAGGGTGCAGGCAGGGAAGGGGGAGGCAGTTTGGGCTTGCCTCCTTCCCCCCAGGTGTCTTATGTACCTCAGGTGGTCACTCACCCGGGAGAGACTTCTGTAGGGCAGCAGGGGGGTGGGCAGCAAGGGGCTGGGCAGCAGGGGTCTGGGCAGCAGGGGGCTGGGCCCCAGCCAGGAGGAGGGCGGCGGCTGCAGCAGCAGCAGCACCAACAGCAGCAGCATAGTGGCGATGAGGGCTTCAGGAGGCCAGTGGGGGCAGTTGGCACCAGTGGTTGGAGTCTGCGTGGCGGTCACTCGGTGGAGCGGCACCGGCGTGACCGGCGTGACTGGGACTGGGAGGTGTCTTCCTTCGCCTCCGATAGTAGTCTCTTAAGTGAGAGAGGCAGTTCGGAGATGGAGACGGAGAGGGAGATGCGGGAGGACAGGCAACGGAGGTGGGAGGAGGAAGAACGGGAGCATATGGAGGAAGCACTGGGCATCGCGGGGGTGGAGGCCACGGAGGAGAGCTGGGTGTGGGACGAGCGTCCTTGTCGGACGTTGGAGGAGTGGGCGGAGGATGTGGCGTCGTTTCCTTTCAGTGAAGATGACCTCCTCATTCTCTGGGTGGACTTGGTCCACTGCATTCGGGTGCCGGGTGATCGGGTCAAGCTGCGCAGCCTGGACAAGTTGGGGCAACAGGGGGTTCAGCGGGTCTTGGAGGCAGGGCTGGAGGCCATGGTGGCGGTGCTCAGGGAGCGGTGGTACAATCCCTTGGACCTGGCCTTTCAGGGCAAGGTGGACTTCCTCAGGGCGGCCCGGCGGATGGTGCACTTTCGGCGCTTTAAGCGGCCGCGCACGAAGCCCTTGGCCGCCTTGCAGGAAGAGGGGATGGCCCGGCGGCTGCGTGAGGTGGCTGATTATTGGGAAATGAGAGCAGCGCAGCTGGGGGATAGTGAGGGCACACGGGCGGAGCTCTGGACGTGCTTCCGCTATGAGGACGCTGCATCGCCGCTGACGGCCGCGGCCTTTACGAGAGGCTTGCGGCTGTTGGTGGGCGGCCTGGAGGAGCGCCGCCGACTTCGACGGCGGTGGCGGGCGATGGATGAGAGCTCGGACTCGCAGCGGGACCGGAGTGTCGGACGGGAGGCATCGGAGGAGAGTGAGCGACGGGGTCCTTCCGGATCGCCGAGGCGGCCAGCGCGGGGAACGGCGCGGATGGCGGCACCGAGGGCGACGGGAACGGGATCGAGGTCGGGAGACGAGCCGGGACGACGCCAGGAGCTGCCGGCGGAGCGAGGTCGGGAGCGGAGGAGGAGGACGCCTGTGCCGGAGACGGCGGTGGAGTCGCCCAGGGCGATGCCGGCGATCGTGCAGCCGGTCGTGCCGGACGCTGATGACGCGGCAACGGGGCCGAGCTCGTCCCCGGACTCTGGGCAGAGTCAAAAACGGACAGATGGAGGGGTGCGGACTTTGGCCCCCCTCCGGGACAATGCTGGGGACGTTGCTGAACTGGCGGCGGGTGGCGGAGACGCTGCTGCTGCTGCTGCTGGCGCCGCCCCTTCTGTGGGAGCTGCTGCCTCTGACGGGCCACGGACTCCTGCTGCTGTGAACATTGGGACTGGGGAACGGGCAGAGGAGGCTGTGGACACGAGTGGGCCAGTGAGCGTGCCAGTGGTCGGGCCCCGGGCCACGGAAGGTCCTGGGCCGAGTGGTCCCCGCGCCCCTCCTCAGCCGGAGGGTGGGCGTCTGCGGGCTCCTGCTCCGCCCCGGTCGGAGTCTCTGCCTCGACGGCCGACGCAGCCGATCGGCGGGGAGCGGGTACGGGTGCCGGAGAGTGGCAGAGGCAGGGAGCAAGCCCCGCGGAGCTACGCTTCGGCCCTCGGTGGTGGCGGAGGACCGCGGCCGTCGGGGCGCGCGGCCGGAGGGGCCGCAGGGAGGGAGGAGGCCTGGCAGGAGCAGTTGTGGGAGGACGAGGAATTCCTGCAGCGCTTCTTTGAAGAGCTGCCCCAGGAGCGTGACCCCCGTCAGCGCTTCGTCATCCGCCTGCGCCATAGGCAGGGGGACCGGGCGCAGGGCTTTACGCGGGAATGGGTGGAGCGGGACTTCCTGGAGGGCTACCTCAAGTTTCCACCGCACGGCGTCCTGGCGGTGATCTCGCCCCCGGGGATCCCGGAGATTGACGTCTGCCTGACGGACGACGCCACCTACCGCTACTTCTGGGCCCGGGTTCGGGAGGCGTTCCAGAGGGACCCCGACTTCGCCCGGGACGTGATGCTGATGCCGCTGTTCCGTGGGGAGGCCAAGGTCCTCACGGTCTTCTTCCGGACCACGGTGGTTCCGCAGGAGGACGTGGGGATCTGGCTCGCGCAGCGCTGCACGGTCTTGCGGCCCCCGGAGCGGCGCCTCGACGCCCGTGGGTACTGGACGGGCGAGTTCCGGGCGGTGGTGGCGCTGCGCCGCGACGCCGGTACGGGGCGGCTCCGCCACCTCCCCAAGTACTTTTTTATGGGGGCGGACCGGGGGGTCACGCGCTACAGCGGCCAGCCGCCGGCCTGTTTTCTCTGTGGCGCCTTCGACCACATCCGGCGCCACTGCACCTCGGAACTCTGTTCCAAGTGCGGCGTGCGCGGCCACCGCACCGACGCGTGCGATCGGCCGGTGACGTGCAGCCTCTGCGGGGTTCGCGGGCACGCGTACCGCACGTGTCCCGAGTCCGCCCTCAACATCTGGCACCCGGAGGCTTTCGAGCGGGAGCGGAGGAAGGCGGAGGTGGAGGCTCGGCAGCGGGGGCCGCGAGCGGCAGGGACAGCGAGCGGGTGGGAGAGGTCATCCTCCCCGGCCGACACTCGGGGTCGGGCCGCGGAAGAGGCGCCTGCCGCTTCGCGCCCGGGGACAAGCAGCGGAGGTGGAGGTGGCTGTGAGGCGGCGTGGCAGGTGGTGGGCAGCGGCCGGAAGGGTCGCTCGGGTCCCTGTGCCGGAGGAGGAGGAGGAGCGGGTCCGAGCGGGTCGGCGGCGGTGCCGTCCGGCTCCCGCTATGCCGTGCTCCAGGAGACGGAGGGCGAGGGATCCGCAGGGGAGGAGGGGTCCTCCTCTTCCTCGGACGAGGGGAGCGAGGGGCAGAGCGGTGGTGCCGGGGGTGCGGAGGACAGGCTGTCGCCACGACCGCAGCCGCAACGCAGGGCGCGGAAACGGCAGGCGGGCAAGCACCGGGGAGGCCCGGCGTCTCCCGACTCTCCGGACGCGCCTCCGAGTCCGCCGGGTGGCTCTGGCAGGAAGGGGAGTCCCAAGGGGAAGCGGCAGCGCAAGCGGCGCAAGGGGCCGCTGGAGGTCCACAGCGCCCAGCTGCACACGGAGGAGCCGAGGGTGTTGACAGCACGGCCGGAGGTAGGGGGTAGACAGGTGGAGGAGGCGGATCCCGCTGCGGAGGTGGAGATGCAGTCGGAGGAGCAGGGGAGCGGCTGTATCCCGCCCGGTCCGGAGGCGGCGAGGGAGGAGGCCGTCAGGGCGCCGGAGACGGAGGCTCGCGAGCCGCTCCGGTTGTGGATGGCCCCGTCCCCAGAGGGGGCGGCAGCGGAGGGGGATGGGATGGCCACACCGCAAGCGGGCGACCCGCCGCCTTCACTGCCCCTCGGTGGCGAGGGCCTTCGTAGGGCTACACCTCTGACATCGGAGGGGGTAGAGCAGATGGAGGCCGCAGGCCATGGGTCCGCATGTCGGGGTCCTCGGACTCCTGACCCCCCTGACGGAGTCGGGGGCACGGAGGTGGCGGTGCCCCGGTAGCAAGGGCGGCCTGTGGGTACGGGGGTTCCTTGTCCATCTCCCTCCTGTGTGTTCTCTCTCCGTATGCCCTGTTGTAAATAATTGTACATAGTTGTAAATAGTTGAACCTTTTTGATTCTGTTTTCTGCTGCTGTAACTCTTTGTGTACCTGTTTTGTATTAGTTATGCATTTGCTTTGAACTGCTCTTGTTTCCCAGGTCTGTCCTGGGTTCTGTACAGAAGGATGTACTTCTCTGAGGGGGGTTTGTTTCTTTGCTTCTGTGTTTTTATGCGTTGTATGCCATTGCTTTGTACCTTGTCCTCCCTGTTGGCTGTGCTTGTGTTCCTGACAACTGTTTTTACGTGCTGTAGGACGGTGGCTTTGTCCAATAAAAATCATTTATTCCTAAAAAAAAAAAAAAAAAATCATTTATTCCTAACCCTAACCCTAACCCTAACCCTAACCCTAACCCTAACCCTAACCCTAACCCTAACCCTAACCCTAACCCTAACCCTAACCCTAACCCTAACCCTAACCCTAACCCTAACCCTAACCCTAACCCTAACCCTAACCCTAACCCTCCTGTGTGTTCTCTCTCCATCTGCCCTGTTGTAAATAGTTGTACATAGTTTTAAATAGTTGAACGTTTTGCTTCTGTTTTCTGTTGCTGTAACTCTGTGTGTACCTGTTTTGTATTAGTTTTGTATTAGTTATGTATTTGCTTTGACCTGCTCTTGTTTCCCAGGTCTGTCCTGGGTTCTGTGCAGAGGGAGGTACTTCTCCGAGGGGGGGTTGTTTATTTGCTTCTGTGTTTTTATGCGTTGTATGCCATTGCTTTGTACCTTGTCCTCCCTGTTGGCTGTGCTTGTGTTCCTGACACCTGTTTTTACGTGCTGTAGGACGGTGGCTTTGTCCAATAAAAATCATTTATTCCTAACCCTAACCCTAACCCTAACCCTAACCCTAACCCTAACCCTAACCCTAACCCTAACCCTAACCCTAACCCTAACCCTAACCCTAACCCTAACCCTAACCCTAACCCTAACCCTAACCCTAACCCTAACCCTAACCCTAACCCTAACCCTAACCCTAACCCTAACCCTAACCCTAACCCTAACCCTAACCCTAACCCTAACCCTAACCCTAACCCTAACCCTAACCCTAACCCTAAGGCTGGAGGCCATGGTGGCGGTGCTCAGGGAGCGGTGGTACAATCCCTTGGACCTGGCCTTTCAGGGCAAGGTGGACTTCCTCAGGGCGGCCCGGCGGATGGTGCACTTTCGGCGCTTTAAGCGGCCGCGCACGAAGCCCTTGGCCGCCTTGCAGGAAGAGGGGATGGCCCGGCGGCTGCGTGAGGTGGCTGATTATTGGGAAATGAGAGCAGCGCAGCTGGGGGATAGTGAGGGCACACGGGCGGAGCTCTGGACGTGCTTCCGCTATGAGGACGCTGCATCGCCGCTGACGGCCGCGGCCTTTGCGAGAGGCTTGCGGCTGTTGGTGGGCGGCCTGGAGGAACGCCGCCGACTTCGACGGCGGTGGCGGGCGATGGATGAGAGCTCGGACTCGCAGCGGGACCAGAGTGTCGGACGGGAGGCGTCGGAGGAGAGCGAGCGACGGGGTCCTTCCGGATCGCCGAGGCGGCCAGCGCGGGGAACGGCGCGGATGGCGGCACCGAGGGCGACGGGAACGGGATCGAGGTCGGGAGACGAGCCGGGACGACGCCAGGAGCTGCCGGCGGAGCGAGGTCGGGAGCGGAGGAGGAGGACGCCTGTGCCGGAGACGGCGGTGGAGTCGCCCGGGGCGATGCCGGCGATCGTGCAGCCGGTCGTGCCGGACGCTGACGACGCGGCGACGGGGCCGAGCTCGTCCCAGGACTCTGGGCAGAGTCAAAAACGGACGGATGGAGGGGTGCGGACTTTGGCCCCCCTCCGGGACAATGCTGGGGACGTTGCTGAACTGGCGGCGGGTGGCGGAGACGCTGCTGCTGCTGCTGCTGCTGCTGCTGCTGCTGCTGCTGCTGCTGCCGCCCCTTCTGTGGGAGCTGCTGCCTCTGACGGGCCTCGGACTCCTGCTGCTGTGAACATTGGGACTGGGGAACGGGCAGAGGAGGCTGTGGACACGAGTGGGCCAGTGAGCATGCCAGTGGTCGGGCCCCGGGCCGCGGAAGGTCCTGGGCCGAGTGGTCCCCGTGCCCCTCCTCAGCCGGAAGGTGGGCGTCTGCGGGCTCCTGCTCCGCCCCGGTCGGAGTCTCCGCCTCGACGGCCGACGCAGCCGATCGGCGGGGAGCGGGTGAGGGTGCCGGAGAGTGGCAGAGGCAGGGAGCAAGCCCCGCGGAGCTACGCTTCGGCCCTCGGTGGTGGCGGAGGACCGCGGCCGTCGGGGCGTGCGGCCGGAGGGGCCGCAGGGAGGGAGGAGGCCTGGCAGGAGCAGTTGTGGGAGGACGAGGAATTTCTGCAGCGCTTCTTTGAAGAGCTGCCCCAGGAGCGTGACCCCCGTCAGCGCTTCGTCATCCGCCTGCGCCATAGGCAGGGGGACCGGGCGCAGGGCTTTACGCGGGAATGGGTGGAGCGGGACTTCCTGGAGGGCTACCTCAAGTTTCCACCGCACGGCGTCCTGGCGGTGATCTCGCCCCCGGGGATCCCGGAGATTGACGTCTGCCTGACGGACGACGCCACCTACCGCTACTTCTGGGCCCGGGTTCGGGAGGCGTTCCAGAGGGACCCCGACTTCGCCCGGGACGTGATGCTGATGCCGCTGTTCCGTGGGGAGGCCAAGGTCCTCACGGTCTTCTTCCGGACCACGGTGGTTCCGCAGGAGGACGTGGGGATCTGGCTCGCGCAGCGCTGCACGGTCTTGCGGCCCCCGGAGCGGCGCCTCGACGCCCGTGGGTACTGGACGGGCGAGTTCCGGGCGGTGGTGGCGCTGCGCCGCGACGCCGGTACGGGGCGGCTCCGCCACCTCCCCAAGTACTTTTTTATGGGGGCGGACCGGGGGGTCACGCGCTACAGCGGCCAGCCGCCGGCCTGTTTTCTCTGTGGCGCCTTCGACCACATCCGGCGCCACTGCACCTCGGAACTCTGTTCCAAGTGCGGCGTGCGCGGCCACCGCACCGACGCGTGCGATCGGCCGGTGACGTGCAGCCTCTGCGGGGTTCGCGGACACGCGTACCGCACGTGTCCCGCATCCGCCCTCAACATCTGGCACCCGGAGGCCTTTGAGCGGGAGCGGAGGAAGGCGGAGGCGGAGGCTCGGCAGCGGGGGCCGCGAGCGGCAGGGACAGCGAGCGGGTGGGAGAGGTCATCCTCCCCGGCCGACACTCGGGGTCGGGCCGCGGAAGAGGCGCCTGCCGCTTCGCGCCCGGGGACCAGTAGCGGAGGAGGCGGTGGCTGTGAGGAGGCGTGGCAGGTGGTGGGCAGCGGCCGGAAGGGGCGCTCGGGTCCCTGTGCCGGAGGCGGAGGAGGAGCGGGTCCGAGCGGGTCGGCGGCGGTGCCGTCCGGCTCCCGCTATGCCGTGCTCCAGGAGACGGAGGGCGAGGGATCCGCAGAGGAGGAGGGGTCCTCCTCTTCCTCGGACGAGGGGAGCGAGGGGCAGAGCGGCGGTGCCGAGGGTGCGGAGGACAGGCTGTCGCCACGACCGCAGCCGCAACGGCGGGCGCGGAAACGGCAGGCGGGCAAGCACCGGGGAGGCCCGGCGTCTCCCGACTCTCCGGACGCGCCTCCGAGTCCGACGGGTGGCTCCGGCGGGAAGGGGAGTCCCAAGGGGAAGCGGCAGCGCAAGCGGCGCAAGGGGCCGCTGGAGGTCCACAGCGCCCAGCTGCACACGGAGGAGCCGAGGGTGGTGCCGGCACGGCCTGAGGTAGGGGGTAGACAGGTGGAGGAGGCGGATCCCGCTGCGGAGGTGCAGATGCAGTCGGAGGAGCAGGGGAGCGGCTGTATCCCGCCCGGTCCGGAGGCGGCGAGGGAGGAGGCCGTCAGGGCGCCGGAGACGGAGGCTCGCGAGCCGCTCCGGTTGTGGATGGCCCCGTCCCCGGAGGGGGCAGCAGCGGAGGGGGATGGGATGGCCATGCCGCAGGCGGGCGACCCGCCGCCTTCACTGCCCCTCGGTGGCGAGGGCGTGCGTAGGGCTACACCTCTGACATCGGAGGGGGTAGAAACGATGGAGGCCGCAGGCCATGGGTCCGCATGTCGGGGTCCTCGGACTCCTGACCCCCCTGACGGAGTCGGGGACAAGGAGGTGGCGGTGCCCCGGTAGCAAGGGTGGCCTGTGGGTACGGGGGTTCCTTGTCCATCTCAAGTGTTTTTCTCTCTCCATCTGCCCTGTTGTAAATAGTTGTACATAGTTGTAAATAGTTGAACATTTTGATTCTGTTTTCTGCTGCTGTAACTCTTTGTGTACCTGTTTTGTATTAGTTATGTATTTGCTTTGAACTGCTTTTGTTTCCCAGGTCTGTCCTGGGTTCTGTACAGCGGGATGTACTTCTCCGAGGGGGGTTTGTTTATTTGCTTCTGTGTTTTTATGCGTTGTCTGCCGTTGCTTTGTACCTTGTCCTCCCTGTTGGCTGTGCTTGTGTTCCTGACAACTGTTTTTACGTGCTGTAGGACGGTGGCTTTGTCCAATAAAAATCATTTATACCTAAAAAAAAAAAAAAAAAAAAAAAAAAAAAAAAAAAATCATTTATACCTAACCCTAACCCTAACCCTAACCCTAACCCTAACCCTAACCCTAACCCTAACCCTAACCCTAACCCTAACCCTAACCCTAACCCTAACCCTAACCCTAACCCTAACCCTAACCCTAACCCTAACCCTAACCCTAACCCTAACCCTAACCCTAACCCTAACCCTAACCCTAACCCTAACCCTCAACCCTCCAGGAGCAGGGTGTGGTGGCACTTTGGAGGAGCTCTGTGTTTGACCTTTACAAAGTTAAGTGTTTGGAGGGTGGAAAGCAGGACAATTTGGGGGGCAACCCCCTCACCATGTAGGGGAACCCCTGGGGGTTCTGTGGAGGTGGGTTTGGGGTGTGAAGGGAGTAAGGTGGAGGTAGGAGTGGTGGAGGAAAGACTGCAGCTGCAGCCTCCAGCCTTCACAGTGGCAGCCATTATGGAGCAGGCAGGGAAGAAACTGCAAAAGGAGAAACATCTTGCACAGCAGGTTTCTCAATCTCCTGCCCCTCAGGAGGTGGTGGAGGAGGTAGAACAGGACCTTGTGCAAACTTTGAGGCACGAACAGCAAGGTGGTAGGAGTGTGGAGGAAGGTTCTATGGAACTTTCTTTGAGTTCTGAGGTGAGGAGTGGGAGGGGTGAGAAGAAAGGACAAGGTGAACAGAGTCAGTTAGGTGTTGTGCAAACTGGAGCTATGCAGGGAGACCTGAGTATTCCGGAGGTGACTCTTGAACAGTTGGAGCGTGTGGTCTTGCAGGTGGCTCAGGAGGTGCAGGAGGAGGTCCCAAAGGGTGTGAGTCAGGGGCTGTTTGTAAGACCAGAAGCCCAGGGCCAGAGGCACAGGCAGCAGCAGCATCAAAGGAGCAAAAGTCTCCCACTTAAAGGGCCAAGAGGCCAATTTGGCTCATGGGAGCCTGGAACGAGCAGAGGCCACTCTGGGGGAAGGAGCAGGCGAGATAGAGATTGGGAAGTGACCTCCCTGGTCTCAGAAGGGAGTTTGCGGAGTGAGAGGAGCAGCACGGAGATGGAGGGGGAAGAAGAATATGAGGAGGGGAGATATGGACAGACGGATGTTAGCATGGGAGGCGTGGACAGTGGAGAGCTGGAGTGGGAGTGGAAGGAGCGTCCATGTAACTGTCTGGAGGACTGGGCGCTTGACTTAGTCGAACCCCCTTGGGGTGAGGACGATTTGGTTATCCTATGGGCTGATCTGGTCCATTGTGTGGTAGTGCCTGAGGAGCCGGCTCGTCTGAAAAGTTTGGATAAGATGGGGCAACGGGGCATTCAGGCGGTTTTGGAGGCAGGCAAAGAGGTGATGATTGCTGTCTTGAAGGAACGATGGCTGGGCCCACCCGGCCGGGCTTTTCAGGGAAAAGTGGACTCAGTATTAGCTTCCAGGAAAGTGATGCAATTTAGGAAATTTAAGAGGCCGAGGATTCGTCCTCTGCCTTGGCTATTGGAGGAAGGGATGGCCCACATGCTCACAGACATAGCAGACTATTGGGAGCAAAGGGGACGACAGGTAGGGACAGATAAGGAGCAACAGGAACGTAGGCCTCCTTTTAAGTATGCCGATGCAGCGTTGCCATTGCCGGCCGCAGACTTTGTCCACGGTCTGCGTGCATTGGCGAGGGCGTTGGAGGAACGATGGCGACGGATGCGAAAGTGGAAGGCGACCGATGAGGTGGTGGAGAGAGTGCGGACGGCGCAGGAGTCAGCGGAGATCGTGTCGGGGTCTCGGTCGGAGAGGCGGGGTGCAGCGACGGGGAGGGCGATGGAGAGGACAGAGACGGCGGAGGCGTTTGCGGAGGCGTTGGCGGCGAAGGTGAGGGCGGCAGCGGAGGAGTCTAAGCGGGAGCAGCTGGAGCAGCTACGGAAGTCGGCATTGGAGGCGAGTGTGCAGGAGGCGGCCGCGACGGGAGTGACGGAGGCAGCGGCGAGGATGGCGGTGAGGACGACAGCGGCGGCGGCGGCGACGACGGGGACGGCGGCGGCGACGCAGCGGCGGCGGCGAGAATGGCGAGAGGATCTACAAAAAACTTTGGACACTCCTCCTCGGGATGATGTCGAGGAGGAGGGGATGGAGGACTTACCTGTGGGAGGGACAGAGGATCGGACAATGAGGGGCATTGCGAGTCAGGGGAGGAGTGAGATGGGGGGTGTTGGGGTGACACGTGTTGGGGTGCCATGTGTCGGTCAGAGATCTTCCCCACCCCCAGCTCGGTCTCGATCCCCCTCGCGACAGAGATCGCACTCTACAGGTGATGCAAGAGAGGGGAGGGGTGATGGTGGAATGGGTGACAAACGGGGATCTGTACCGAGGAAGAGCTACGCCTCGGCTGTGGGCGGGACAGCATCGGGTGGGAGGCCCGCAGGCAGGGGCCCGGGAGGCTTTGGGAGAGAGGAGACTGAGACGCAGGAGGCATTATGGGACGATGAGGACTTCCTCCAGCGTTTTTTTGAGGAATTTCCTCAGGCGGCCGATCCTCGACAGAGGTTTGTGGTACGCCTGCGACATAGGTTGGGGGACAGGGCCCAGCTCTTCACCCGGGACTGGGTGGTGTGTGAATTTTTGGAGAAGTATTTGTCCTTCCCTCCCCCTCAGGTGCTGGCAGTCATTGCGCCCCCAGGTATGGCGGAGATCGACGTTTGTTTGGTGAACGACCGAGCATATCGTCTCTTTTGGGAGCGGGTACGGGAAGGGTCTCAGAGGGATCCCCAGTTCGCTCAGGACATCGTCTTGATGCCGTTGTTTCGGGGGGAAGCCAAGGTGCTTACGGTTTTTTTCCGCACCACGGTGGTGCCGGAGGACGACATCAACTGTTGGCTCTCGAGACGCTGCACGGTGCTTCGTCCTCTTGAAAAGCGTTATGATCAGTGGGGCTATTGGACGGGCGAGTTTCGAGGAGTGGTGGCTTTAGCACGAGATCCCCGCACGGGCAGACTGAGGCATCTGCCTAAATACTTTTTCATGGGGGCAGATCGGGGAGTAACGAGGTATAGCGGTCAACCACAGGCATGTTTTCTCTGCGGTGGTTTCGATCATATCCGGCGCAATTGCGCAACCGAACTCTGTTCGAAGTGCGGAGTGCGAGGTCACCGAACGATTCAATGTGATCGGCCAGTCTCGTGTAGCCTGTGTGGAGTCCGCGGGCACGCTTATCGATTGTGCCCCAAATCGGTGATTAATATCAGAAACCCAGTCTTTTTTGAAAGCGAACGAGAGAAGGCGGAGCAGGGGAGGCGTGCAGAGCCTGAGGCCCAGGCCTGGACACACAGAGAGAGGAGATCTGCGGCAGCTACAAGTGCATATCGGCCAGGGGGAGAGGAGGAGGAGGAGGGAACTCGAGAGAGCAGAGAGGCCATAGTGGAGCAAAGATCGGAGCCCGTGGGTGGTAGAAAGGGTAGACGGGAGGAGGAGGAGGAGGAGGAGTGGAGTCTTGCAAAGGGTGCGAAGCGTGGAAAGAGAAAGGAACGAAAAACCGAGCTGGCAAGGAGGGGGGAAGAGGGAGAAGGTGCAAGTCAGTCGAAAACGCCAGACACTGACCACAGTGCAAGCACAACCGTGGGGGAGCCGATGCTTTTAAGCTCTCGTTATGCAGTCTTAAGGGAAGGCATGGGGCAAGAAAACTTGACGGAGGAGGTTCTCTCCTCGGACGAGGATAGTGAGAGTAGCGGTGGGAAAAGGGCAGAGGCGAGGGAGGCGGAAATGCCCTCAGTCTGCCCGCTACCTCAACGGGCGAAAGCATTGGACAAACGTAAAGTGGGGACCAAGAGAGTTGAGCCGGAGTCTCCGGATTCCCCAGGGTCTCCGGACACCCCGAAGGGAAAGAAGGCGGAAAGGGATGGTGAAAGCGGGTCGGTAGGTGAAGCGAGTCCAACAGGGAAACGGCGTAAGAAGAAAAGGAGGGAGGGGCCCTTGGAAGTTCATAGTGCTCAGTTGGTGACTATGGAGCCAAAGGTGACTTCTGCGTCGGCTGTGGAAAAGGAGGAGCAAAGGGAAGGGATTGAAGGAGAAGGGCGGATGGAGGAAAGTGTGGGTGCTTTGGACGTCTTAGGGGAGGAAGAAGAGGAAGGGAATGGAAACGCGATGGCGTTCAGGAACTCGGAACCTATTCAATTGTGGATGGCTCCATCCCCGGAGGGTGCGAAACCAGAGGGGGAACCAGCTGAAAGGCCAGCTGAAAGCCCGGGGGGTGGAGGAGAGACTGAACAGAGGGTCCTCGAGCCCCCCCTTCCTTGCGAAAGTGGTGGGGAACAACACTGTAGGGCTACACCTCTACGTGTAGAGGGGGTAGATATGGAGAAAGGGGAGGGAGAAGGTGGTCTGCATTAATTTACAGTGATATCCATGGCGGTGCAACTGGAACAAAAAAGTCAAAGTCAAAGTACGGATGGGCGGAGGGAGAAAAGGGATGGAGAGGTTCGACGAGACCGTTCGGGTTGGCGTTTGAACATTCTGACGTGGAACGCGAGAGGCCTGAGGCAGGGAGAAAGGAGGGGAGAGATCTTGGCGGCATTGGCACGACTCCAACAGGATGTCGTTGTCCTGCAGGAGTTGCGTTTTCGAGGGGAGGCGGACCGGAGCAGTGCCCAAAGACAGTGGAGGGAGGGTCCCTCCTTTTGGAGCTATGCACCAGAGGGCGTGGGCGGAGTGGCGGTTTTGATCCGGGCCCAGAAGAACTTGCTTGTGAAGAGGTGGGTGGAGGTGACTCCGGGCTATTTGTGTTTTTTGGATTTTAATTTGAGGGGGCTGGATGAGTCAGGACAACCAGCGGAACACCGCTTTCGGCTGTGTGCGGTCTACGGACCAACGAGGATGGGAGCGAGACGGGCATTGTGGGCTAGACTTCGGGACCACTCTACGACGACTCAAAGGTCGCTGGTGGTGGCCGGAGATTTTAATAACCGGGCACGGGAGCAGGACCGCCGGTCCTTGGGCCGGCAGCGCCCGTCGACGCCAGTGCCCCTGACGCCAGAGGAGCGTCAGCTACAGCGTTTGCTGGAGACAGACTTACAGCTGGAGGATAAAGCCCTTCATGTCAACAATGTCTTGACGTTTTTTCCGACGTATTGCGAGCCTACCTTTCGTACGTCTCATCAGGAGGACGAAGGGGGCGTGCGGTTCACGTACTATCACTCCAGAGTCGTGAGCCGCTTGGATAGAGTATGGGCGTCGCAGGAATGGCGAGTGCATAAATGCCAGGTGGGTCTGACCACGTGGTCGGACCACGGGTTTTTGCTGTGTCAGCTGTATGCGGGCCGCCTGCCCTCCCGCGGACCCCCCCGGTGGAGGCTTTCTCCTCGATTGCTGCGGGGAGAACAGGAGGTCAGAGAGACGGTCGAGGCGACCGTGGCGGCTTCCGTGAACCGGTTTCAGAGTTGTCCGGAACCAAAACGGGCAAGGGTAACGGGATGGTGGGAGGATCTGAAACGTGAAGTGCGGAGGCAGTGTCAAGCTTTGGTCGCCAGGACGTACAGGAGGGACCTGGCAGCCTACCACCGTGCTCTTAACAGGTTTCTGGGCGCCCATCGGCGGATTAACACGGGCCGCCCGTGGGATCAGCGACAGTTGGAGGAGGATGGGGTGACGATTCAAGCGTTCCACCTGAAAAAGAGGGAGATGCGCAGGCAGCAGCGCTGCTTTCGGACTAGGGGGCCTCTGGTGCCCGAGGGGGAATGGGAGAAGAGCCGACGCCCAAAGATAGCACGGCAACAGTTGGAAAGCCTTCGGGTGGCGGAGGGTGGAGAACTGGTGTCCACGACAGAAGGGGTGTTGACGGTGTTGTCCTCGCACTATCGAGGCCTCTTTGGAGGGACTCCTCTAGACCCGAACACGATGCAGGAGTATGTGGGGGAGGCACTCCCGGAGGAGGCGGACTGCCTGACGGAGGAGGAGAGGGAGGATTTGCTCCGCCCTGTATCGGAGGAGGAAGTCAAGGCGGCTATCTCCAAAGGCAGGGAGCAGTCTGCGCCAGGCCCGGACGGGCTCGGGTACTCGTTTTATAAGACCTTCCAGGCTTACCTGCTTGCTCCGTTAGTCCTCCTCTTTAACCGCGTGCTCTCCAGGGAGGAGCGTGCCAGTCGGGAGTTTTACGGGGCGGCTCTCACCTTCATCTACAAGGGAGGAGATCCGACATTCGTAACCAACTGGAGACCTATCGCCGTGACGAATGCGGATTACAGGATCTTGGCCAGGGTCCTGAATGCGCGCTTGGCGAGAGTGGCGGATAAGTTGATCCACGGGTGCCAGACGAGTGCTGTGCCAGGAAGACGCATGGTGGACTCGTTGGTGGTCCTCCGAGAGGTGTTTGAGGAAGTCCGTTTGGGGAGGTGGGGCGGAGCCCTCCTGCAGCTAGACCAATCTAAGGCTTTCGACCGGGTCGATCGCACCTTCTTAGAGTGTGTCTTACGCTCGAAAGGGGTACCCGCCGGATTCGTGGACTTTCTACGGATCCTCTATGAACAGGCACACGTGACTCCGTGCGTGGACGGGCGGTTTGGAGGGGAGGTCGCTCTGCAGTCAGGCCTTCGGCAGGGATGCCCGTTGAGCGCTTTGCTTTACGTGGTGGCACTGGATCCGCTTTTGGTCAAGATTCAGAGGGACACGCGGTTGCGGGGGGTGCCTCTGTCGCTTCGGGAGTCGGTGGCGGCGGTGAAAACCATTGCGCACGCGGACGATGTGACCTTGCTGGTGAGATCGGAGGCGGAGTGGAGGTCCGCATGGGAGCACCTGGCGGCGTATTCCGCGGCCTCCGGAGCGGTGATTAATCCCGACAAGTCCCGTGCCTTTCTCTTGCGGCCTCGAGCGGCGGAGATCCGCGTGTGCCCGATGGCGGCGTTGTGGGCCGCGCGAGAGTGGGACTCGGAGGACTCCTCCAGTGTGGTGCACCACGTCTCTGTTTTAGGGGTGTCTTTTAGTCTACAAGACCGGGGATGGGAACGCAACTGGGTGGACTGGGAGGTGAAGGTCAAGGAGCGGTGCCAGTTGTGGCGGAATTGGCATCTCAACGTGTACCAACGGGCGCGTTATATCTCCACCTATTGCGTACCGATGGTCACGAGTTTGGCTGCGGTCTATCCACCGCCGAAGCCGCTGCTTGACCGGGTGACGGGTTTATGTTTTCAATTTTTGTGGGGGACTAAGTTTTTCCCGTTGGCGCGTACGGTCGCCTATCAGCGAGTGGTGGAGGGGGGCTTGGGAGCGTGGGCCTTGGGTCCCCTCTTCTTGGCCATTTTCTTGGCCACCAATTGCGGGGGTGTCGCGCGGTGGGGGGAGGAACGACAGCAATCTCAGCAGCAGCAGGCGGAGGAGGAGGAGGAGGCGGCTGTGGCCCAAAGGAGGAGGGACCGGCATGGGAGCATTGGACGAGCCGCGTGGGCGCGTCTCGACGAGTTTCTGCGCCACGTGCCGTGGGGCCGTCGCTGGTGGTGTGAAGAGAAGCTGGGGTTTCGCCTGACGCCCACCTTGAAGGTCGGGCTGCCGGACTTCTGGCTCGAGGTGGCAAGCCAAGTGCGTGAGTATGGGGTGGAGGCACGCTTGTGTAAGACCCAGGGTGTGGAGAGGAGCTCCTTGAAACGCGACATCTACGGGGCGATTCTCCAGGGACTCTTGGAACGAGCGTCGGCTCACCGCCGGCTGCGGAGAGCTCGTCTCTCTGCGTACCTCTGGCAGCCAGAAGTGGCCGCGGGCACCTTTGGAGACCGCTCGGTCCCCTACAGCTTGTGGGAGCTCAGGTGGCGGGCCTACCATCAGGTGGTGCTGGTGGGAGGGACCATGCCTTGGTTGGCGCCCGCACAACGTGTCTGTAGGAGGCCGGCGTGTTCCGCCCGGGGCACGGCCGAGGAGACTGTGCGGCATTTCGTGGCGGAATGCACTCCGGCCCAACTGCTGTGGCGCACTGTGGCGGGGGCGTTGGGCTTGCCCGGCTTAGCGCGACAAGGGTGGGAGAGTGTGGTGTCTGGGCAGGAACCTGAGCAGAGGACATGGGCGGTGGGGGTTCCGTGGTCAGTCATTCGCCTGATTAACCTCACCGTCCTCTCTGCACTGACCATCCAGCGTGGGAAGGAACTGCTGAGTCGCTCTTCTAGTGACGTGAATGCCTGGACTCGCTTTGTCCTTTCACGCGTGCGAGGCCTGGCCCACTTTGAACGGAGGGACCGACGGGTCAGTCCGGACCAGTGGCGGAGCAGATGGGCCTGGTGGGGCGAGGTCTTCCCACCCATCACCTGAACTGGACGAGATGCTGCATTCCTTTGAGGGTGCTGCTCTGTATGTTTGTCTGTTGCATTTTGTAATTTGTCTTCTGTAACACATTTGCTTTGTACCTTCTTGTCTCTTATTGCTGGTGTTCTGTAATTAGTGTTGTGTAATTTGTGCATGTTCTGTTTTGTATTTTGTACCTCGTACTGTGTGCCTTGTATGTAGTACTTTGTATTTTATCTCCCGTATTTTATGGCTCTGGTATTTTATTCATGAATGGTACTTTGTATATATTGCTGTTGACGGTTTTATGGTTGTATTTTATGTCTTGTAGGACGGTTTTCTTTGCCAATAAAAATCTCATTTCCTAAAAAAAAAAAAAAAAAAAAAATCTCATTTCCTAACCCTAACCCTAACCCTAACCCTAACCCTAACCCTAACCCTAACCCTAACCCTAACCCTAACCCTAACTTCCTGTGGGTGTGGCAGCATTTTTTGGGAGCTCCTGTTTGGGCTGCAAAGAAAGTGAGTTTTTGAGGGGGTGGGAGGGGGAGAAAGTCGGGGGGTGACCCCTCCCCAGGTGGGGGAACCCCTGGGGGTTCTGGGGAAGTTAGTTTGGGGTGTGGGAGTGGAAAAGTGGAGGTGCAGGAGGTGGAGGAAAGTTTGCATTGTCCTCCAGCCTGGGGAGCTGAGATGCAGGAGCAGGGGGAAGGGCAGCAGGCTTTGGAAGAGCTGCAGCTGCAGGGCTTTCCTTTGCCTGACATTGCTGGGGAAAGTGCCATAGAAAGGGAGCTTTTGCAGCTCCTGCAGCCCTCTGAGCAGGAGGCAGTCTCCATGGAGGTGGGAGAGGTGTCTGGGGGTGCTGTGGCAGAGAGGGGGATGGGTGAGGAGAGGGCAGAACAGCTGTGTGGAGCAGTCCAGGAGGGTGCAGGCAGGGAAGGGGAAGGCAGTTTGGGCTTGCCTCCTTCCCCCCAGGTGTCTTATGTACCTCAGGTGGTCACTCACCCGGGAGAGACTTCAGTAGGGCAGCAGGGGGGTGGGCAGCAAGGGTCTGGGCAGCAGGGGTCTGGGCAGCAGGGGGCTGGGCACCAGCCAGGAGAAGGGTGGCGGCTGCAGCGACAGCAGCAGCAGCAGCAGCATAGTGGCGATGAGGGCTTCAGGAGGCCAGTGGGGGCATTTGGCACCAGTGGTTGGAGTCTGCGTGGCGGTCACTCGGTGGAGCGGCACCGGCGTGACCGGCGTGACTGGGACTGGGAGGTGTCTTCCTTCGCCTCCGATAGTAGTCTCTTAAGTGAGAGAGGCAGTTCGGAGATGGAGACGGAGAGGGAGATGCGGGAGGACAGGCAACGGAGGTGGGAGGAGGAAGAACGGGAGCATATGGAGGAAGCACTGGGCATCGCGGGGGTGGAGGCCACGGAGGAGAGCTGGGTGTGGGACGAGCGTCCTTGTCGGACGTTGGAGGAGTGGGCGGAGGATGTGGCGTCGTTTCCTTTCAGTGAAGATGACCTCCTCATTCTCTGGGTGGACTTGGTCCACTGCATTCGGGTGCCGGGTGATCGGGTCAAGCTGCGCAGCCTGGACAAGTTGGGGCAACAGGGGGTTCAGCGGGTCTTGGAGGCGGGGCTGGAGGCCATGGTGGCAGTGCTCAGGGAGCGGTGGTACAATCCCTTGGACCTGGCCTTTCAGGGCAAGGTGGACTTCCTCAGGGCGGCCCGGCGGATGGTGCACTTTCGGCGCTTTAAGCGGCCGCGCACGAAGCCCTTGGCCGCCTTGCAGGAAGAGGGGATGGCCCGGCAGCTGCGTGAGGTGGCTGATTATTGGGAAATGAGAGCAGCGCAGCTGGGGGTTAGTGAGGGCACACGGGCGGAGCTCTGGACGTGCTTCCGCTATGAGGACGCTGCATCGCCGCTGACGGCCGCGGCCTTTGCGAGAGGCTTGCGGCTGTTGGTGGGCGGCCTGGAGGAGCGCCGCCGACTTCGACGGCGGTGGCGGGCGATGGATGAGAGCTCGGACTCGCAGAGGGACCGGAGTGTCGGACGGGAGGCGTCGGAGGAGAGCGAGCGACGGGGTCCTTCCGGATCGCCGCGGCGGCCGGCGCGGGGAACGGCGCGGATGGCGGTGACGGGAGCGGGATCGAGGTTGGGAGACGAGCCGGGACGACGCCAGGAGCTGCCGGCGGAGCGAGGTCGGGAGCGGAGGAGGAGGACGCCTGTGCCGGAGACGGCGGTGGAGTCGCCCGGGGCGATGCCGGCGATCGTGCAGCCGGTCGTGCCGGACGCTGATGACGCGGCGACGGGGCCGAGCTCGTCCCCGGACTCTGGGCAGAGTCAAAAACGGACGGATGGAGGGGTGCGGACTTTGGCCCCCCTCCGGGACAATGCTGGGGACGTTGTTGAACTGGCGGCGGGTGGCGGAGACGCTGCTGCTGCTGCTGCTGCTGCTGCTGACGCCCCTCCTGTGGGTGCTGCTGAACTTGAAAGGACTCAGACTCCTGCTGCTGTGAACATTGGGACTGGGGAACGGGCAGAGGAGGCTGTGGACACGAGTGGGCCAGTGAGCGTGCCAGTGGTCGGGCCCCGGGCCACGGAAGGTCCTAGGCCGAGTGGTCCCCGCGCCCCTCCTCAGCCGGAGGGTGGGCGTCTGCGGGCTCCTGCTCCGCCCCGGTCGGAGTCTCCGCCTCGACGGCCGACGCAGCCGATCGGCGGGGAGCGGGTAAGGGTGCCGGAGAGTAGCAGAGGCAGGGAGCAAGCCCCGCGGAGCTACGCTTCGGCCCTCGGTGGTGGCGGAGGACCGCGGCCGTCGGGGCGCGCGGCCGGAGGGGCTGCAGGGAGGGAGGAGGCCTGGCAGGAGCAGTTGTGGGAGGATGAGGAATTTCTGCAGCGCTTCTTTGAAGAGCTGCCCCAGGAGCGTGACCCCCGTCAGCGCTTCGTCATCCGCCTGCGCCATAGGCAGGGGGACCGGGCGCAGGGCTTTACGCGGGAATGGGTGGAGCGGGACTTCCTGGAGGGCTACCTCAAGTTTCCACCGCACGGCGTCCTCGCTGTGATCTCGCCCCCGGGGATCCCGGAGATTGACATCTGCCTGACGGACGACGCCACCTACCGCTACTTCTGGGCCCGGGTTCGGGAGGCGTTCCAGAGGGACCCGGACTTCGCCCGGGACGTGATGCTGCTGCCGCTGTTCCGTGGGGAGGCCAAGGTCCTCACGGTCTTCTTCCGGACCACGGTGGTTCCGCAGGAGGACGTGGGGATCTGGCTCGCGCAGCGCTGCACGGTCTTGCGTCCCCCGGAGCGGCGCCTCGATGCCCGGGGGTACTGGACGGGGGAGTTCCGGGCGGTGGTGGCGCTGCGCCGCGACGCAAGTACGGGGCGGCTACGCCACCTCCCCAAGTACTTTTTTATGGGGGCGGACCGGGGGGTCACGCGCTACAGCGGCCAGCCGCCGGCCTGTTTTCTCTGTGGCGCCTTCGACCACATCCGGCGCCACTGCACCTCGGAACTCTGTTCCAAGTGCGGCGTGCGCGGCCACCGCACCGACGCGTGCGATCGGCCGGTGACGTGCAGCCTCTGCGGGGTTCGCGGACACGCGTACCGCACGTGTCCCGCATCCGCCCTCAACATCTGGCACCCGGAGGCCTTTGAGCGGGAGCGGAGGAAGGCGGAGGCGGAGGCTCGGCAGCGGGGGCCGCGAGCGGCAGGGACAGCGAGCGGGTGGGAGAGGTCATCCTCCCCGGCTGACGCTCGGGGTCGGGCCGCGGAAGAGGCGCCTGCCGCTTCGCGCCCGGGGACCAGTAGCGGAGGAGGCGGTGGCTGTGAGGAGGCGTGGCAGGTGGTGGGCAGCGGCCGGAAGGGTCGCTCGGGTCCCTGTGCCGGAGGAGGAGGAGGAGCGGGTCCGAGCGTGTCGGCGGCGGTGCCGTCCGGCTCCCGCTATGCCGTGCTCCAGGAGACGGAGGGCGAGGGATCCGCAGAGGAGGAGGGGTCCTCCTCATCCTCGGACGAGGGGAGCGAGGGGCAGAGCGGCGGTGCACGGGGTGCGGAGGACAAGCTGTCGCCACGACCGCAGCCGCAACGGCGGGCGCGGAAACGGCAGGCGGGCAAGCACCGGGGAGGCCCGGCGTCTCCCGACTCTCCGGACGCGCCTCCGAGTCCGCCGGGTGGCTCTGGCAGGAAGGGGAGTCCCAAGGGGAAGCGGCAGCGCAAGCGGCGCAAGGGGCCGCTGGAGGTCCACAGTGCCCAGCTGCACACGGAGGAGCCGAGGGTGTTGACAGCACGGCCGGAGGTAGGGGGTAGACAGGTGGAGGAGGCGGATCCCGCTGCGGAGGTGGAGATGCAGTCGGAGGAGCAGGGGAGCGGCTGTATCCCGCCCGGTCCGGAGGCGGCGAGGGAGGAGGCCGTCAGGGCGCCGGAGACGGAGGCTCGCGAGCCGCTCCGGTTGTGGATGGCCCCGTCCCCAGAGGGGGCGGCAGCGGAGGGGGATGGGATGGCCACACCGCAGGCAGGCGACCCGCCGCCTTCACTGCCCGGCGGTGGCGAGGGCCTTCGTAGGGCTACACCTCTGACATCGGAGGGGGTAGAGAAGATGGAGGCCGCAGGCCATGGGTCCGCATGTCGGGGTCCTCGGACTCCTGACCCCCCTGACGGAGTCGGGGACAAGGAGGTGGCGGTGCCCCGGTAGCAAGGGCGGCCTGTGGGTACGGGGGTTTTCTGGTCCATCTCAAGTGTTTTTCTCTCTCCATCTGCCCTGTTGTAAATAGTTGTACATAGTTTTAAATAGTTGAACGTTTTGCTTCTGTTTTCTGTTGCTGTAACTCTGTGTGTACCTGTTTTGTATTAGTTTTGTATTAGTTATGTATTTGCTTTGACCTGCTCTTGTTTCCCAGGTCTGTCCTGGGTTCTGTGCAGAGGGAGGTACTTCTCCGAGGGGGGGTTGTTTATTTGCTTCTGTGTTTTTATGCGTTGTATGCCATTGCTTTGTACCTTGTCCTCCCTGTTGGCTGTGCTTGTGTTCCTGACACCTGTTTTTACGTGCTGTAGGACGGTGGCTTTGTCCAATAAAAATCATTTATTCCTAAAAATCATTTATTCCTAACCCTAACCCTAACCCTAACCCTAACCCTAAGGCCATGGGTCCGCATGTCGGGGTCCTCGGATTCCTGACCCCCCTGACGGAGTCGGGGACCAGGAGGTGGCGGTGCCCCGGTAGCAAGGGCGGCCTGTGGGTACGGGGGTTCCTTGTCCATCTCCCTCCTGTGTGTTCTCTCTCCGTATGCCCTGTTGTAAATAATTGTACATAGTTGTAAATAGTTGAACCTTTTTGATTCTGTTTTCTGCTGCTGTAACTCTTTGTGTACCTGTTTTGTATTAGTTATGCATTTGCTTTGAACTGCTCTTGTTTCCCAGGTCTGTCCTGGGTTCTGTACAGAAGGATGTACTTCTCTGAGGGGGGTTTGTTTCTTTGCTTCTGTGTTTTTATGCGTTGTATGCCATTGCTTTGTACCTTGTCCTCCCTGTTGGCTGTGCTTGTGTTCCTGACAACTGTTTTTACGTGCTGTAGGACGGTGGCTTTGTCCAATAAAAATCATTTATTCCTAAAAAAAAAAAAAAAATAAAAATCATTTATTCCTAACCCTAACCCTAACCCTAACCCTAACCCTAACCCTAACCCTAACCCTAACCCTAACCCTAACCCTAACCCTAACCCTAACCCTAACCCTAACCCTAACTTCCTGTGGGAGTGGCAGCATTTTTTGGGAGCTCCTGTTTGGGCTGCAAAGAAAGTGAGTTTTTGAGGGGGTGGGAGGGGGAGAAAGTCGGGGGGTGACCCCTCCCCAGGTGGGGGAACCCCTGGGGGTTCTGGGGAAGTTAGTTTGGGGTGTGGGAGTGGAAAAGTGGAGGTGCAGGAGGTGGAGGAAAGTTTGCATTGTCCTCCAGCCTGGGGAGCTGAGATGCAGGAGCAGGGGGAAGGGCAGCAGGCTTTGGAAGAGCTGCAGCTGCAGGGCTTTCCTTTGCCTGACCTTGCTGGGGAAAGTGCCATAGAAAAGGAGCTTTTGCAGCTCCTGCAGCCCTCTGAGCAGGAGGCAGACTCCATGGAGGTGGGAGAGGTGTCTGGGGGTGCTGTGGGAGAGAGGGGGATGGGTGAGGAGCGGGCAGAACAGCTGTGTGGAGCAGTCCAGGAGGGTGCAGGCAGGGAAGGGGGAGGCAGTTTGGGATTGCCTCCTTCCCCCCAGGTGTCTTATGTACCTCAGGTGGTCACTCACCCGGGAGAGACTTCTGTAGGGCAGCAGGGGGGTGGGCAGCAAGGGGCTGGGCAGCAGGGGTCTGGGCAGCAGGGGGCTGGGCCCCAGCCAGGAGGAGGGCGGCGGCTGCAGCAGCAGCAGCACCAACAGCAGCAGCATAGTGGCGATGAGGGCTTCAGGAGGCCAGTGGGGGCAGTTGGCACCAGTGGTTGGAGTCTGCGTGGCGGTCACTCGGTGGAGCGGCACCGGCGTGACCGGCGTGACTGGGACTGGGAGGTGTCTTCCTTCGCCTCCGATAGTAGTCTCTTAAGTGAGAGAGGCAGTTCGGAGATGGAGACGGAGAGGGAGATGCGGGAGGACAGGCAACGGAGGTGGGAGGAGGAAGAACGGGAGCATATGGAGGAAGCACTGGGCATCGCGGGGGTGGAGGCCACAGAGGAGAGCTGGGTGTGGGACGAGCGTCCTTGTCGGACGTTGGAGGAGTGGGCGGAGGATGTGGCGTCGTTTCCTTTCAGTGAAGATGACCTCCTCATTCTCTGGGTGGACTTGGTCCACTGCATTCGGGTGCCGGGTGATCGGGTCAAGCTGCGCAGCCTGGACAAGTTGGGGCAACAGGGGGTTCAGCGGGTCTTGGAGGCAGGGCTGGAGGCCATGGTGGCGGTGCTCAGGGAGCGGTGGTACAATCCCTTGGACCTGGCCTTTCAGGGCAAGGTGGACTTCCTCAGGGCGGCCCGGCGGATGGTGCACTTTCGGCGCTTTAAGCGGCCGCGCACGAAGCCCTTGGCCGCCTTGCAGGAAGAGGGGATGGCCCGGCGGCTGCGTGAGGTGGCTGATTATTGGGAAATGAGAGCAGCGCAGCTGGGGGATAGTGAGGGCACACGGGCGGAGCTCTGGACGTGCTTCCGCTATGAGGACGCTGCATCGCCGCTGACGGCCGCGGCCTTTACGAGAGGCTTGCGGCTGTTGGTGGGCGGCCTGGAGGAGCGCCGCCGACTTCGACGGCGGTGGCGGGCGATGGATGAGAGCTCGGACTCGCAGCGGGACCGGAGTGTCGGACGGGAGGCATCGGAGGAGAGTGAGCGACGGGGTCCTTCCGGATCGCCGAGGCGGCCAGCGCGGGGAACGGCGCGGATGGCGGCACCGAGGGCGACGGGAACGGGATCGAGGTCGGGAGACGAGCCGGGACGACGCCAGGAGCTGCCGGCGGAGCGAGGTCGGGAGCGGAGGAGGAGGACGCCTGTGCCGGAGACGGCGGTGGAGTCGCCCAGGGCGATGCCGGCGATCGTGCAGCCGGTCGTGCCGGACGCTGATGACGCGGCAACGGGGCCGAGCTCGTCCCAGGACTCTGGGCAGAGTCAAAAACGGACAGATGGAGGGGTGCGGACTTTGGCCCCCCTCCGGGACAATGCTGGGGACGTTGCTGAACTGGCGGCGGGTGGCGGAGACGCTGCTGCTGCTGCTGCTGGCGCCGCCCCTTCTGTGGGAGCTGCTGCCTCTGACGGGCCACGGACTCCTGCTGCTGTGAACATTGGGACTGGGGAACGGGCAGAGGAGGCTGTGGACACGAGTGGGCCAGTGAGCATGCCAGTGGTCGGGCCCCGGGCCACGGAAGGTCCTGGGCCGAGTGGTCCCCGCGCCCCTCCTCAGCCGGAGGGTGGGCGTCTGCGGGCTCCTGCTCCGCCCCGGTCGGAGTCTCCGCCTCGACGGCCGACGCAGCCGATCGGCAGGGAGCGGGTACGGGTGCCGGAGAGTGGCAGAGGCAGGGAGCAAGCCCCGCGGAGCTACGCTTCGGCCCTCGGTGGTGGCGGAGGACCGCGGCCGTCGGGGCGCGCGGCCGGAGGGGCCGCAGGGAGGGAGGAGGCCTGGCAGGAGCAGTTGTGGGAGGACGAGGAATTTCTGCAGCGCTTCTTTGAAGAGCTGCCCCAGGAGCGTGACCCCCGTCAGCGCTTCGTCATCCGCCTGCGCCACAGGCAGGGGGACCGGGCGCAGGGCTTTACGCGGGAATGGGTGGAGCGGGACTTCCTGGAGGGCTACCTCAAGTTTCCACCGCACGGCGTCCTGGCGGTGATCTCGCCCCCGGGGATCCCGGAGATTGACGTCTGCCTGACGGACGACGCCACCTACCGCTACTTCTGGGCCCGGGTTCGGGAGGCGTTCCAGAGGGACCCCGACTTCGCCCGGGACGTGATGTTGATGCCGCTGTTCCGTGGGGAGGCCAAGGTCCTCACGGTCTTTTTCCGGACCACGGTGGTTCCGCAGGAGGACGTGGGGATCTGGCTCGCGCAGCGCTGCACGGTCTTGCGGCCCCCGGAGCGGCGCCTCGACGCCCGGGGGTACTGGACGGGCGAGTTCCGGGCGGTGGTGGCTCTGGGCCGCCACGCGGGTACGGGCAGGCTCCGCCACCTCCCCAAGTACTTTTTTATGGGGGCGGACCGGGGGGTCACGCGCTACAGCGGCCAGCCGCCGGCCTGTTTTCTCTGTGGCGCCTTCGACCACATCCGGCGCCACTGCACCTCGGAACTCTGTTCCAAGTGCGGCGTGCGCGGCCACCGCACCGACGCGTGCGATCGGCCGGTGACGTGCAGCCTCTGCGGGGTTCGCGGGCACGCGTACCGCACGTGTCCCGAGTCCGCCCTCAACATCTGGCACCCGGAGGCTTTCGAGCGGGAGCGGAGGAAGGCGGAGGCGGAGGCTCGGCAGCGGGGGCCGCGAGCGGCAGGGACAGCGAGCGGGTGGGAGAGGTCATCCTCCCCGGCCGACACTCGGGGTCGGGCCGCGGAAGAGGCGCCTGCCGCTTCGCGCCCGGGGACCAGTAGCGGAGGAGGAGGTGGCTGTGAGGAGGCGTGGCAGGTGGTGGGCAGCGGCCGGAAGGGGCGCTCGGGTCCCTGTGCCGGAGGCGGAGGAGGAGCGGGTCCGAGCGGGTCGGCGGCGGTGCCGTCCGGCTCCCGCTATGCCGTGCTCCAGGAGACGGAGGGCGAGGGATCCGCAGAGGAGGAGGGGTCCTCCTCTTCCTCGGACGAGGGGAGCGAGGGGCAGAGCGGCGGTGCCGAGGGTGCGGAGGACAGGCTGTCGCCACGACCGCAGCCGCAACGGCGGGCGCGGAAACGGCAGGCGGGCAAGCACCGGGGAGGCCCGGCGTCTCCCGACTCTCCGGACGCGCCTCCGAGTCCGACGGGTGGCTCCGGCGGGAAGGGGAGTCCCAAGGGGAAGCGGCAGCGCAAGCGGCGCAAGGGGCCGCTGGAGGTCCACAGCGCCCAGCTGCACACGGAGGAGCCGAGGGTGGTGCCGGCACGGCCTGAGGTAGGGGGTAGACAGGTGGAGGAGGCGGATCCCGCTGCGGAGGTGCAGATGCAGTCGGAGGAGCAGGGGAGCGGCTGTATCCCGCCCGGTCCGGAGGCGGCGAGGGAGGAGGCCGTCAGGGCGCCGGAGACGGAGGCTCGCGAGCCGCTCCGGTTGTGGATGGCCCCGTCCCCGGAGGGGGCAGCAGCGGAGGGGGATGGGATGGCCATGCCGCAGGCGGGCGACCCGCCGCCTTCACTGCCCCTCGGTGGCGAGGGCGTGCGTAGGGCTACACCTCTGACATCGGAGGGGGTAGAAACGATGGAGGCCGCAGGCCATGGGTCCGCATGTCGGGGTCCTCGGACTCCTGACCCCCCTGACGGAGTCGGGGACAAGGAGGTGGCGGTGCCCCGGTAGCAAGGGTGGCCTGTGGGTACGGGGGTTCCTTGTCCATCTCAAGTGTTTTTCTCTCTCCATCTGCCCTGTTGTAAATAGTTGTACATAGTTGTAAATAGTTGAACATTTTGATTCTGTTTTCTGCTGCTGTAACTCTTTGTGTACCTGTTTTGTATTAGTTATGTATTTGCTTTGAACTGCTTTTGTTTCCCAGGTCTGTCCTGGGTTCTGTACAGCGGGATGTACTTCTCCGAGGGGGGTTTGTTTATTTGCTTCTGTGTTTTTATGCGTTGTCTGCCGTTGCTTTGTACCTTGTCCTCCCTGTTGGCTGTGCTTGTGTTCCTGACAACTGTTTTTACGTGCTGTAGGACGGTGGCTTTGTCCAATAAAAATCATTTATACCTAACCCTAACCCTAACCCTAACCCTAACCCTAACCCTAACCCTAACCCTAACCCTAACCCTCATCTACAAGGACGTGGGGGACCCGTGCCTCCTTTCCAACTGGCGTCCTATAAACATCAGTAACGTGGACTACCGCATCTGGGCACGGGTCCTCAACAACCGCCTGGCAGCGCAGGCGCACCGCTGGGTGGTGGAAGGCCAGACCTCGGCGGTCCCGGGGCGCCGGATGCGGGACTCCCTGCTGATCCTGAGGCAGCTGTTCACCAGGGCGTGGCGAGGCGAGTGGGGCGGCTGGCTGGTGGCCCTGGACCAGTCGAAGGCCTTCGACCGCGTGCACCGGCCCTACCTGTGGGAGGCGATGCGCCGCAAAGGCGTCCCGGACCGTTTCGTCGGCTGGCTCCAGCTGCTCTATAGAGATGCGCACGTCGTACCCCGCGTGAACGGCTACGAGGGGGCAGAGATCCGGCAGACGCAGGGCCTGCGGCAGGGCTGCCCGCTCAGCCCGCTCCTCTACGTCCTCGCCCTGGACCCGTTCCTGGAGCACGTCCAGCAAGACCGCAGCCTGACGGGGGCGTCGTTCGGAGGAGGAGAGCAGCAGCACAGAGTGTCCTTCATAGCCCACGCGGACGACGCCACCTTCTTCGCGAGGGACGCGGGCGAGCTCGAGATCCTGCGGCGACACGTGGCCCGCTACGCCGGCGCCTCGGGAGCGGCCGTCAACGAGAAGAAGTCCCGGGCGTACCGACTCCTCCGAGGCAGAGGCCACAAGACCATGCGGGTGACGTCGCTCGAGAGGGCGGGAAGCGGGCCCCAGCAGCAGCAGCAGCAGCAACAGAGAGACGAGGAGGAGGAGGCGGCCGAGCACGTGCGGGTCCTGGGCATCTGGTTCGGCCCGGGCGACGGGGCGTGGGAGAAGAACTGGCAGCTGTGGGAGGAGAAGACGCGCTTCCAAGTGGGCCGGTGGCGAGGGTGGCGCCTGTCCGTCTACCAACGGGCGCAGTACGTCAACGTGTACTGCGTCCCGGGGGCGGTCTTTGTCGCCGGCATCTACCCGCCCCCGCAAGCCGTCATCCGTAGAGTCACCGAGGAGACGATGCGCTTCGTCCTGGGCACGCCCTTCTTCCCGCTGGCCCGCGCCGAGCTCTACCGGCCGACGACGGAGGGCGGCCTGGGGCTGAAGGCGCTGCTCCCGTGGCTGACGGCCACCTACGTGGCGGCCAACTTCGGGAGGTGGTGGTTCGAGAAGGAGGAGGCGGCGACAGCAGCAGCAGCAGCAGCACCGACCGCGGCGGCAACGACGACCAGACGCCAGCAGGCCGTGTGGCGGGACTTTGGGGCCGTGTGGAGCAAGACCGCCTGGGGACGCCGATGGTGGGGGGCGGCGGAGGAGGAGCCGGAGGGACAGCAGCAGCAGCAGCCGCCGAGCCGCCTCACGGCCGCCCTCCTCTCCGCTCTGCCGGAAGACCTGATCGAGGCCGCGAAAGTCATCCACGCGTGCCGGATCCAGGCGGCAGAGTGCCGAAGGAGCGGAGAGGGAGAGCAGCGGCAGCAACTGCGACAGCAGTACGTGGACACGCAGCAAAGGCGGGAGCGGGCGCTGCGGCAGCGCCTCTACGACGCGGCCATCGGCGAGGAGCTCCGGCAGGCGTGGCGCCAGCGGCTGCTGAGGGGCAGCGTCCTCTCGAGCTACCGCCTCGACCGGGAGGCGGAGAAGCAGGCGTTCGGCGGCGGGCGCGACGCCGAGATCCCCTTCAGCCTGCGGGAGCTCCGCTGGCGGGCCTACCACCAAGTCCTCCTGGTGGGCGGCACGCAGCCCTGGCTCCCTGGGGAGCGGCAGACGTGTCCCAGCTGCCGGGCAGTGCGGGAGACCGTGCAGCACTACGTCGCCGACTGCCCGACGGCGCAGCGGCTCTGGCGGACGGTGGCGGCCGTCCTCCGGTGGCCGGCCCTCCAGCAGCAGCACTGGGAGACCGTCGTCTCGGGGCTGGAGCCGAGGCAGCAGCAGCAGCAGCAGCAACAGCAGACCAACGCGGCAGAGGCAGCGGCGGAGACGGCAGCAGAGACGGCGGCGGAGACGGCGGCGGAGACGGCGGCAGTGACGGCGACCAGGACGGCGGCAGCGACGGCAGCGGGGCCGGCGGAACCAGCGCGCAGCGGACCGGCGGGCGTGCCCGTGCCGTGGGCCGTGGTGAGGCTCACCAACCTCTATGTGCTGCTCGCCCGGGGGCTGCACAGGGAGCGGGAGGCGCGGGACGCCCGGCGGCGAGCGCCCACCGCCCCGTGGGGGGACTTTGTCCTGCAGAGACTCAGGAACTGTGCGTTGTGGGAAAAGGACAACAGGAGGGACATGGAGCGGTGGAGGCGGCGCTGGCGGTGGCTGAGCCGCTTCCCGAACCCCATCACCTAAGGGACTGTGTTGATGGGCCGCGAACTGTGCAAATCGCCCAGCGGCGGCAGCAGAGACTTGATCAAGCCTGCATTGAACCTGAACAACGGAGGAAGACAAAGACCTGAAGGAGGGGTTCTGAAGTGTTTTTGTAGGGGGGAGGGCAAACAGGACTGGGGACACTTAGGTTTAACCTTTAAAGTAAAGTAAAGTTTTTTACAGTGTAAAGTGTACAGTTGAAAGTCAAGTTGACAGTTAAAAGTGAAAAGTGAAAAGTTAAAAGTTAACAGTTAAAAGTTTAAAGTTTAAAGTTTACAGTTTTACGTTGCATTTGTGGGGGGCCATGTGTATGTTCTGTGGGGGGGACTGGTTTGGTAGTTGCTGTAAATATAAGTTTCTGAATCTGTATTTTTGATGAGTTTTCGGCAATGTAACGCCGTGTATGTACTTTGATTTGTAGAAGGGACTTTCAATAAACTGCCTAAAACTGCCTAAAACTGCCTAACCCTAACCCTAACCCTAACCCTAACCCTAACCCTAACCCTAACCCTAACCCTAACCCTAACTTCCTGTGGGTGTGGCAGCATTTTTTGGGAGCTCCTGTTTGGGCTGCAAAGAAAGTGAGTTTTTGAGGGGGTGGGAGGGGGAGAAAGTTGGGGGGTGACCCCTCCCCAGGTGGGGGAACCCCTGGGGGTTCTGGGGAAGTTAGTTTGGGGTGTGGGAGTGGAAAAGTGGAGGTGCAGGAGGTGGAGGAAAGTTTGCATTGTCCTCCAGCCTGGGGAGCTGAGATGCAGGAGCAGGGGGAAGGGCAGCAGGCTTTGGAAGAGCTGCAGCTGCAGGGCTTTCCTTTGCCTGACCTTGCTGGGGAAAGTGCCATAGAAAAGGAACTTTTGCAGCTCCTGCAGCCCTCTGAGCAGGAGGCAGACTCCATGGAGGTGGGAGAGGTGTCTGGGGGTGCTGTGGCAGAGAGGGGGATGGGTGAGGAGAGGGCAGATAAGCTGTGTGGAGCAGTCCAGGAGGGTGCAGGCAGGGAAGGGGGAGGCAGTTTGGGCTTGCCTCCTTCCCCCCAGGTGTCTTATGTACCTCAGGTGGTCACTCACCCGGGAGAGACTTCTGTAGGGCAGCAGGGGGGTGGGCAGCAAGGGGCTGGGCAGCAGGGGGATGGGCAGCAGGGGGCTGGGCCCCAGCCAGGAGGAGGGCGGCGGCTGCAGCAGCAGCAGCAGCAGCAGCAGCAGCAGCAGCATAGTGGCGATGAGGGCTTCAGGAGGCCAGTGGGGGCAGTTGGCACCAGTGGTTGGAGTCTGCGTGGCGGTCACTCGGTGGAGCGGCACCGGCGTGACCGGCGTGACTGGGACTGGGAGGTGTCTTCCTTCGCCTCCGATAGTAGTCTCTTAAGTGAGAGAGGCAGTTCGGAGATGGAGACGGAGAGGGAGATGCGGGAGGACAGGCAACGGAGGTGGGAGGAGGAAGAACGGGAGCATATGGAGGAAGCACTGGGCATCGCGGGGGTGGAGGCCACAGAGGAGAGCTGGGTGTGGGACGAGCGTCCTTGTCGGACGTTGGAGGAGTGGGCGGAGGATGTGGCGTCGTTTCCTTTCAGTGAAGATGACCTCCTCATTCTCTGGGTGGACTTGGTCCACTGCATTCGGGTGCCGGGTGACCGGGTCAAGCTGCGCAGCCTGGACAAGTTGGGGCAACAGGGGGTTCAGCGGGTCTTGGAGGCGGGGCTGGAGGCCATGGTGGCGGTGCTCAGGGAGCGGTGGTACAATCCCTTGGACCTGGCCTTTCAGGGCAAGGTGGACTTCCTCAGGGCGGCCCGGCGGATGGTGCACTTCCGGCGCTTTAAGCGGCCGCGCACGAAGCCCTTGGCCGCCTTGCAGGAAGAGGGGATGGCCCGGCGGCTGCGTGAGGTGGCGGATTATTGGGAAATGAGAGCAGCGCAGCTGGGGGATAGTGAGGGCACACGGGCGGAGCTCTGGACGTGCTTCCGCTATGAGGACGCTGCATCGCCGCTGACGGCCGCGGCCTTTGCGAGAGGCTTGCGGCTGTTGGTGGGCGGCCTGGAGGAGCGCCGCCGACTTCGACGGCGGTGGCGGGCGATGGATGAGAGCTCGGACTCGCAGCGGGACCGGAGTGTCGGACGGGAGGCGTCGGAGGAGAGCGAGCGACGGGGTCCTTCCGTATCGCCGCGGCGGCCGGCGCGGGGAACGGCGCGGATGGCGGTGACGGGAGCGGGATCGAGGTCGGGAGACGAGCCGGGACGACAACAGGAGCTGCCGGCAGAGCGAGGTCGGGAGCGGAGGAGGAGGACGCCTGTGCCGGAGACGGCGGTGGAGTCGCCCGGGGCGATGCCGGCGATCGTGCAGCCGGTCGTGCCGGACGCTGATGACGCGGCGACGGGGCCGGGCTCGTCCCCGGACTCTGGGCAGAGTCAAAAATGGACAGAGGGAGGGGTGCGGACTTTGGCCCCCCTCCGGGACAATGCTGGGGACGTTGCTGAACTGGCGGCGGGTGGCGGAGACGCTGCTGCTGCTGCTGCTGACGCCCCTCCTGTGGGTGCTGCTGGACTTGAAAGGACTCAGACTCCTGCTGCTGTGAACATTGGGACTGGGGAACGGGCAGAGGAGGCTGTGGACACGAGTGGGCCAGTGAGCGTGCCAGTGGTCGGGCCCCGGGCCACGGAAGGTCCTGGGCCGAGTGGTCCCCGCGCCCCTCCTCAGCCGGAGGGTGGGCGTCTGCGGGCTCCTGCTCCGCCCCGGTCGGAGTCTCTGCCTCGACGGCCGATGCAGCCGATCGGCGGGGAGCGGGTACGGGTGCCGGAGAGTGGCAGAGGCAGGGAGCTAGCCCCGCGGAGCTACGCTTCGGCCCTCGGTGGTGGCAGAGGACCGCGGCCGTCGGGGCGCGCGGCCGGAGGGGCCGCAGGGAGGGAGGAGGCCTGGCAGGAGCAGTTGTGGGAGGACGAGGAATTCCTGCAGCGCTTCTTTGAAGAGCTGCCCCAGGAGCGTGACCCCCGTCAGCGCTTCGTCATCCGCCTGCGCCATAGGCAGGGGGACCGGGCGCAGGGCTTTACGCGGGAATGGGTGGAGCGGGACTTCCTGGAGGGCTACCTCAAGTTTCCACCGCACGGCGTCCTGGCGGTGATCTCGCCCCCGGGGATCCCGGAGATTGACGTCTGCCTGACGGACGACGCCACCTACCGCTACTTCTGGGCCCGGGTTCGGGAGGCGTTCCAGAGGGACCCCGACTTCGCCCGGGACGTGATGCTGATGCCGCTGTTCCGTGGGGAGGCCAAGGTCCTCACGGTCTTCTTCCGGACCACGGTGGTTCCGCAGGAGGACGTGGGGATCTGGCTCGCGCAGCGCTGCACGGTCTTGCGGCCCCCGGAGCGGCGCCTCGACGCCCGTGGGTACTGGACGGGCGAGTTCCGGGCGGTGGTGGCGCTGCGCCGCGACGCCGGTACGGGGCGGCTCCGCCACCTCCCCAAGTACTTTTTTATGGGGGCGGACCGGGGGGTCACGCGCTACAGCGGCCAGCCGCCGGCCTGTTTTCTCTGTGGCGCCTTCGACCACATCCGGCGCCACTGCACCTCGGAACTCTGTTCCAAGTGCGGCGTGCGCGGCCACCGCACCGACGCGTGCGATCGGCCGGTGACGTGCAGCCTCTGCGGGGTTCGCGGACACGCGTACCGCACGTGTCCCGAGTCCGCCCTCAACATCTGGCACCCGGAGGCTTTTGAGCGGGAGCGGAGGAAGGCGGAGGTGGAGGCTCGGCAGCGGGGGCCGCGAGCGGCAGGGACAGCGAGCGGGTGGGAGAGGTCATCCTCCCCGGCCGACACTCGGGGTCGGGCCGCGGAAGAGGCGCCTGCCGCTTCGCGCCCGGGGACAAGCAGCGGAGGTGGAGGTGGCTGTGAGGCGGCGTGGCAGGTGGTGGGCAGCGGCCGGAAGGGTCGCTCGGGTCCCTGTGCCGGAGGAGGAGGAGGAGCGGGTCCGAGCGGGTCGGCGGCGGTGCCGTCCGGCTCCCGCTATGCCGTGCTCCAGGAGACGGAGGGCGAGGGATCCGCAGGGGAGGAGGGGTCCTCCTCTTCCTCGGACGAGGGGAGCGAGGGGCAGAGCGGCGGTGCCGGGGGTGCGGAGGACAGGCTGTCGCCACGACCGCAGCCGCAACGCAGGGCGCGGAAACGGCAGGCGGGCAAGCACCGGGGAGGCCCGGCGTCTCCCGACTCTCCGGACGCGCCTCCGAGTCCGCCGGGTGGCTCTGGCAGGAAGGGGAGTCCCAAGGGGAAGCGGCAGCGCAAGCGGCGCAAGGGGCCGCTGGAGGTCCACAGCGCCCAGCTGCACACGGAGGAGCCGAGGGTGTTGACAGCACGGCCGGAGGTAGGGGGTAGACAGGTGGAGGAGGCGGATCCCGCTGCGGAGGTGGAGATGCAGTCGGAGGAGCAGGGGAGCGGCTGTATCCCGCCCGGTCCGGAGGCGGCGAGGGAGGAGGCCGTCAGGGCGCCGGAGACGGAGGCTCGCGAGCCGCTCCGGTTGTGGATGGCCCCGTCCCCAGAGGGGGCGGCAGCGGAGGGGGATGGGATGGCCACGCCGCAAGCGGGCGACCCGCCGCCTTCACTGCCCCTCGGTGGCGAGGGCCTTCGTAGGGCTACACCTCTGACATCGGAGGGGGTAGAGCAGATGGAGGCCGCAGGCCATGGGTCCGCATGTCGGGGTCCTCGGACTCCTGACCCCCCTGACGGAGTCGGGGGCACGGAGGTGGCGGTGCCCCGGTAGCAAGGGCGGCCTGTGGGTACGGGGGTTCCTTGTCCATCTCCCTCCTGTGTGTTCTCTCTCCGTATGCCCTGTTGTAAATAATTGTACATAGTTGTAAATAGTTGAACCTTTTTGATTCTGTTTTCTGCTGCTGTAACTCTTTGTGTACCTGTTTTGTATTAGTTATGCATTTGCTTTGAACTGCTCTTGTTTCCCAGGTCTGTCCTGGGTTCTGTACAGAAGGATGTACTTCTCTGAGGGGGGTTTGTTTCTTTGCTTCTGTGTTTTTATGCGTTGTATGCCATTGCTTTGTACCTTGTCCTCCCTGTTGGCTGTGCTTGTGTTCCTGACAACTGTTTTTACGTGCTGTAGGACGGTGGCTTTGTCCAATAAAAATCATTTATTCCTAAAAAAAAAAAATCATTTATTCCTAACCCTAACCCTAACCCTAACCCTAACCCTAACCCTAACCCTAACCCTAACCCTAACCCTAACCCTAACCCTAACCCTAACCCTAACCCTAACCCTAACCCTAACCCTAACCCTAACCCTAACCCTAACCCTAACCCTAACCCTAACCCTAACCCTAACCCTAAGGATGAGGAATTTCTGCAGCGCTTCTTTGAAGAGCTGCCCCAGGAGCGTGACCCCCGTCAGCGCTTCGTCATCCGCCTGCGCCATAGGCAGGGGGACCGGGCGCAGGGCTTTACGCGGGAATGGGTGGAGCGGGACTTCCTGGAGGGCTACCTCAAGTTTCCACCGCACGGCGTCCTCGCTGTGATCTCGCCCCCGGGGATCCCGGAGATTGACATCTGCCTGACGGACGACGCCACCTACCGCTACTTCTGGGCCCGGGTTCGGGAGGCGTTCCAGAGGGACCCGGACTTCGCCCGGGACGTGATGCTGCTGCCGCTGTTCCGTGGGGAGGCCAAGGTCCTCACGGTCTTCTTCCGGACCACGGTGGTTCCGCAGGAGGACGTGGGGATCTGGCTCGCGCAGCGCTGCACGGTCTTGCGTCCCCCGGAGCGGCGCCTCGATGCCCGGGGGTACTGGACGGGGGAGTTCCGGGCGGTGGTGGCGCTGCGCCGCGACGCAAGTACGGGGCGGCTACGCCACCTCCCCAAGTACTTTTTTATGGGGGCGGACCGGGGGGTCACGCGCTACAGCGGCCAGCCGCCGGCCTGTTTTCTCTGTGGCGCCTTTGACCACATCCGGCGCCACTGCACCTCGGAACTCTGTTCCAAGTGCGGCGTGCGCGGCCACCGCACCGACGCGTGCGATCGGCCGGTGACGTGCAGCCTCTGCGGGGTTCGCGGACACGCGTACCGCACGTGTCCCGCATCCGCCCTCAACATCTGGCACCCGGAGGCCTTTGAGCGGGAGCGGAGGAAGGCGGAGGCGGAGGCTCGGCAGCGGGGGCCGCGAGCGGCAGGGACAGCGAGCGGGTGGGAGAGGTCATCCTCCCCGGCTGACGCTCGGGGTCGGGCCGCGGAAGAGGCGCCTGCCGCTTCGCGCCCGGGGACCAGTAGCGGAGGAGGCGGTGGCTGTGAGGAGGCGTGGCAGGTGGTGGGCAGCGGCCGGAAGGGTCGCTCGGGTCCCTGTGCCGGAGGAGGAGGAGGAGCGGGTCCGAGCGTGTCGGCGGCGGTGCCGTCCGGCTCCCGCTATGCCGTGCTCCAGGAGACGGAGGGCGAGGGATCCGCAGAGGAGGAGGGGTCCTCCTCATCCTCGGACGAGGGGAGCGAGGGGCAGAGCGGCGGTGCACGGGGTGCGGAGGACAAGCTGTCGCCACGACCGCAGCCGCAACGGCGGGCGCGGAAACGGCAGGCGGGCAAGCACCGGGGAGGCCCGGCGTCTCCCGACTCTCCGGACGCGCCTCCGAGTCCGCCGGGTGGCTCTGGCAGGAAGGGGAGTCCCAAGGGGAAGCGGCAGCGCAAGCGGCGCAAGGGGCCGCTGGAGGTCCACAGTGCCCAGCTGCACACGGAGGAGCCGAGGGTGTTGACAGCACGGCCGGAGGTAGGGGGTAGACAGGTGGAGGAGGCGGATCCCGCTGCGGAGGTGGAGATGCAGTCGGAGGAGCAGGGGAGCGGCTGTATCCCGCCCGGTCCGGAGGCGGCGAGGGAGGAGGCCGTCAGGGCGCCGGAGACGGAGGCTCGCGAGCCGCTCCGGTTGTGGATGGCCCCGTCCCCAGAGGGGGCGGCAGCGGAGGGGGATGGGATGGCCACACCGCAGGCAGGCGACCCGCCGCCTTCACTGCCCGGCGGTGGCGAGGGCCTTCGTAGGGCTACACCTCTGACATCGGAGGGGGTAGAGAAGATGGAGGCCGCAGGCCATGGGTCCGCATGTCGGGGTCCTCGGACTCCTGACCCCCCTGACGGAGTCGGGGACAAGGAGGTGGCGGTGCCCCGGTAGCAAGGGCGGCCTGTGGGTACGGGGGTTTTCTGGTCCATCTCAAGTGTTTTTCTCTCTCCATCTGCCCTGTTGTAAATAGTTGTACATAGTTTTAAATAGTTGAACGTTTTGCTTCTGTTTTCTGTTGCTGTAACTCTGTGTGTACCTGTTTTGTATTAGTTTTGTATTAGTTATGTATTTGCTTTGACCTGCTCTTGTTTCCCAGGTCTGTCCTGGGTTCTGTGCAGAGGGAGGTACTTCTCCGAGGGGGGGTTGTTTATTTGCTTCTGTGTTTTTATGCGTTGTATGCCATTGCTTTGTACCTTGTCCTCCCTGTTGGCTGTGCTTGTGTTCCTGACACCTGTTTTTACGTGCTGTAGGACGGTGGCTTTGTCCAATAAAAATCATTTATTCCTAAAAAAAAAAAAAAAATCATTTATTCCTAACCCTAACCCTAACCCTAACCCTAACCCTAACCCTAACCCTAACCCTAACCCTAACCCTAACCCTAACCCTAACCCTAACCCTAACCCTAACCCTAACCCTAACCCTAACCCTAACCCTAACCCTAACCCTAACCCTAACCCTAACCCTAACCCTAACCCTAACCCTAAGGCGCTCCGGTTGTGGATGGCCCCGTCCCCAGAGGGGGCGGCAGCGGAGGGGGATGGGATGGCCACACCGCAAGCGGGCGACCCGCCGCCTTCACTGCCCCTCGGTGGCGAGGGCCTTCGTAGGGCTACACCTCTGACATCGGAGGGGGTAGAGCAGATGGAGGCCGCAGGCCATGGGTCCGCATGTCGGGGTCCTCGGACTCCTGACCCCCCTGACGGAGTCGGGGGCACGGAGGTGGCGGTGCCCCGGTAGCAAGGGCGGCCTGTGGGTACGGGGGTTCCTTGTCCATCTCCCTCCTGTGTGTTCTCTCTCCGTATGCCCTGTTGTAAATAATTGTACATAGTTGTAAATAGTTGAACCTTTTTGATTCTGTTTTCTGCTGCTGTAACTCTTTGTGTACCTGTTTTGTATTAGTTATGCATTTGCTTTGAACTGCTCTTGTTTCCCAGGTCTGTCCTGGGTTCTGTACAGAAGGATGTACTTCTCTGAGGGGGGTTTGTTTCTTTGCTTCTGTGTTTTTATGCGTTGTATGCCATTGCTTTGTACCTTGTCCTCCCTGTTGGCTGTGCTTGTGTTCCTGACAACTGTTTTTACGTGCTGTAGGACGGTGGCTTTGTCCAATAAAAATCATTTATTCCTAACCCTAACCCTAACCCTAACCCTAACCCTAACCCTAACCCTAACCCTAACCCTAACCCTAACCCTAACCCTAACCCTAACCCTAACCCTAACCCTAACCCTAACCCTAACCCTAACTTCCTGTGGGTGTGGCAGCATTGTTTGGGAGCTCCTGTTTGGGCTGCAAAGAAAGTGAGTTTTTGAGGGGGTGGGAGGGGGAGAAAGTCGGGGGGTGACCCCTCCCCAGGTGGGGGAACCCCTGGGGGTTCTGGGGAAGTTAGTTTGGGGTGTGGGAGTGGAAAAGTGGAGGTGCAGGAGGTGGAGGAAAGTTTGCATTGTCCTCCAGCCTGGGGAGCTGAGATGCAGGAGCAGGGGGAAGGGCAGCAGGCTTTGGAAGCGCTGCAGCTGCAGGGCTTTCCTTTGCCTGACCTTGCTGGGGAAAGTGCCATAGAAAAGGAGCTTTTGCAGCTCCTGCAGCCCTCTGAGCAGGAGGCAGGCTCCATGGAGGTGGGAGAGGTGTCTGGGGGTGCTGTGGCAGAGAGGGGGATGGGTGAGGAGCGGGCAGATCAGCTGTGTGGAGCAGTCCAGGAGGGTGCAGGCAGGGAAGGGGGAGGCAGTTTGGGCTTGCCTCCTTCCCCCCAGGTGTCTTATGTACCTCAGGTGGTCACTCACCCGGGAGAGACTTCAGTAGGGCAGCAGGGGGGTGGGCAGCAAGGGGCTGGGCAGCAGGGGTCTGGGCAGCAGGGGGCTGGGCCCCAGCCAGGAGGAGGGCGGCGGCTGCAGCAGCAGCAGCACCAACAGCAGCAGCATAGTGGCGATGAGGGCTTCAGGAGGCCAGTGGGGGCAGTTGGCACCAGTGGTTGGAGTCTGCGTGGCGGTCACTCGGTGGAGCGGCACCGGCGTGACCGGCGTGACTGGGACTGGGAGGTGTCTTCCTTCGCCTCCGATAGTAGTCTCTTAAGTGAGAGAGGCAGTTCGGAGATGGAGACGGAGAGGGAGATGCGGGAGGACAGGCAACGGAGGTGGGAGGAGGAAGAACGGGAGCATATGGAGGAAGCACTGGGCATCGCGGGGGTGGAGGCCACGGAGGAGAGCTGGGTGTGGGACGAGCGTCCTTGTCGGACGTTGGAGGAGTGGGCGGAGGATGTGGCGTCGTTTCCTTTCAGTGAAGATGACCTCCTCATTCTCTGGGTGGACTTGGTCCACTGCATTCGGGTGCCGGGTGATCGGGTCAAGCTGCGCAGCCTGGACAAGTTGGGGCAACAGGGGGTTCAGAGGGTCTTGGAGGCGGGGCTGGAGGCCATGGTGGCGGTGCTCAGGGAGCGGTGGTACAATCCCTTGGACCTGGCCTTTCAGGGCAAGGTGGACTTCCTCAGGGCGGCCCGGCGGATGGTGCACTTCCGGCGCTTTAAGCGGCCGCGCACGAAGCCCTTGGCCGCCTTGCAGGAAGAGGGGATGGCCCGGCGGCTGCGTGAGGTGGCGGATTATTGGGAAATGAGAGCAGCGCAGCTGGGGGATAGTGAGGGCACACGGGCGGAGCTCTGGACGTGCTTCCGCTATGAGGACGCTGCATCGCCGCTGACGGCCGCGGCCTTTGCGAGAGGCTTGCGGCTGTTGGTGGGCGGCCTGGAGGAGCGCCGCCGACTTCGACGGCGGTGGCGGGCGATGGATGAGAGCTCGGACTCGCAGCGGGACCGGAGTGTCGGACGGGAGGCGTCGGAGGAGAGCGAGCGACGGGGTCCTTCCGGATCGCCGCGGCGGCCGGCGCGGGGAACGGCGCGGATGGCGGCGACGGGCGCGGGATCGAGGTCGGGAGACGAGCCGGGACGACGCCAGGAGCTGCCGGCGGAGCGAGGTCGGGAGCGGAGGAGGAGGACGCCTGTGCCGGAGACGGCGGTGGAGTCGCCCAGGGCGATGCCGGCGATCGTGCAGCCGGTCGTGCCGGACGCTGATGACGCGGCGACGGGGCCGAGCTCGTCCCAGGACTCTGGGCAGAGTCAAAAACGGACAGATGGAGGGGTGCGGACTTTGGCCCCCCTCCGGGACAATGCTGGGGACGTTGCTGAACTGGCGGCGGGTGGCGGAGACGCTGCTGCTGCTGCTGCTGCTGCTGCTGCTGCCGCCCCTTCTGTGGGAGCTGCTGCCTCTGACGGGCCTCGGACTCCTGCTGCTGTGAACACTGGGACTGGGGAACGGGCAGAGGAGGCTGTGGACACGAGTGGGCCAGTGAGCGTGCCAGTGGTCGGGCCCCAGGCCACGGAAGGTCCTGGGCCGAGTGGTCCCCGCGCCCCTCCTCAGCCGGAGGGTGGGCGTCTGCGGGCTCCTGCTCCGCCCCGGTCGGAGTCTCCGCCTCGACGGCCGCCGCAGCCGATCAGCGGGGAACGGGTACGGGTGCCGGAGAGTGGCAGAGGCAGGGAGCAAGCCCCGCGGAGCTACGCTTCGGCCCTCGGTGGTGGCGGAGGACCGCGGCCGTCGGGACGCGCGGCCGGAGGGGCCGCAGGGAGGGAGGAGGCCTGGCAGGAGCAGTTGTGGGAGGATGAGGAATTTCTGCAGCGCTTCTTTGAAGAGCTGCCCCAGGAGCGTGACCCCCGTCAGCGCTTCGTCATCCGCCTGCGCCATAGGCAGGGGGACCGGGCGCAGAGCTTTACGCGGGAATGGGTGGAGCGGGACTTCCTGGAGGGCTACCTCAAGTTTCCACCGCACGGCGTCCTGGCGGTGATCTCGCCCCCGGGGATCCCGGAGATTGACGTCTGCCTGACGGACGACGCCACCTACCGCTACTTCTGGGCCCGGGTTCGGGAGGCGTTCCAGAGGGACCCCGACTTCGCCCGGGACGTGATGCTGATGCCGCTGTTCCGTGGGGAGGCCAAGGTCCTCACGGTCTTCTTCCGGACCACGGTGGTTCCGCAGGCGGACGTGGGGATCTGGCTCGCGCAGCGCTGCACGGTCTTGCGGCCCCCGGAGCGGCGCCTCGACGCCCGTGGGTACTGGACGGGCGAGTTCCGGGCAGTGGTGGCGCTGCGCCGCGACGCGGGTACGGGGCGGCTCCGCCACCTCCCCAAGTACTTTTTTATGGGGGCGGACCGGGGGGTCACGCGCTACAGCGGCCAGCCGCCGGCCTGTTTTCTCTGTGGCGCCTTCGACCACATCCGGCGCCACTGCACCTCGGAACTCTGTTCCAAGTGCGGCGTGCGCGGCCACCGCACCGACGCGTGCGATCGGCCGGTGACGTGCAGCCTCTGTGGGGTTCGCGGACACGCGTACCGCACGTGTCCCGAATCCGCCCTCAACATCTGGCACCCGGAGGCTTTCGAGCGGGAGCGGAGGAAGGCGGAGGCGGAGGCTCGGCAGCGGGGGCCGCGAGCGGCAGGGACAGCGAGCGGGTGGGAGAGGTCATCCTCCCCGGCTGACGCTCGGGGTCGGGCCGCGGAAGAGGCGCCTGCCGCTTCGCGCCCAGGGACCAGCAGCGGAGGTGGAGGTGGCTGTGAGGAGGCGTGGCAGGTGGTGGGCAGCGGCCGGAAGGGTCGCTCGGGTCCCTGTGCCGGAGGCGGAGGAGGAGCGGGTCCGAGCGGGTCGGCGGCGGTGCCGTCCGGCTCCCGCTATGCCGTGCTCCAGGAGACGGAGGGCGAGGGATCCGCAGAGGAGGAGGGGTCCTCCTCTTCCTCGGACGAGGGGAGCGAGGGGCAGAGCGGCGGTGCCAGGGGTGCGGAGGACAAGCTGTCGCCACGACCGCAGCCGCAACGCAGGGCGCGGAAACGGCAGGCGGGCAAGCACCGGGGAGGCCCGGCGTCTCCCGACTCTCCGGACGCGCCTCCGGGTCCGACGGGTGGCTCCGGCGGGAAGGGGAGTCCCAAGGGGAAGCGGCAGCGCAAGCGGCGCAAGGGGCCGCTGGAGGTCCACAGCGCCCAGCTGCACACGGAGGAGCCGAGGGTGGTGCCGGCACGGCCGGAGGTAGGGGGTACACGGGTGGTGGAGGCGGATCCCGCTGCGGAGGTGGAGATGCAGTCAGAGGAGCAGGGGAGCGGCTGTATCCCACCTGGTCCTGAGGCAGCAAGGGAGGAGGCGCTCAGGGCGCCGGAGACGGAGGCTCGCGAGCCGCTCCGGTTGTGGATGGCCCCGTCCCCGGAGGGGGCAGTAGCGGAGGGGGATGGGATGGCCACGCCGCAGGCGGGCGACCCGCCGCCTTCACTGCCCCTCGGTGGCGAGGGCGTGCGTAGGGCTACACCTCTGATCTCGGAGGGGGTAGAGAAGATGGAGGCCGCAGGCCATGGGTCCGCATGTCGGGGTCCTCGGACTCCTGACCCCCCTGACGGAGTCGGGGACAAGGAGGTGGCGGTGCCCCGGTAGCAAGGGCGGCCTGTGGGTACGGGGGTTTTCTGGTCCATCTCAAGTGTTTTTCTCTCTCCATCTGCCCTGTTGTAAATAGTTGTACATAGTTTTAAATAGTTGAACGTTTTGCTTCTGTTTTCTGTTGCTGTAACTCTGTGTGTACCTGTTTTGTATTAGTTTTGTATTAGTTATGTATTTGCTTTGACCTGCTCTTGTTTCCCAGGTCTGTCCTGGGTTCTGTGCAGAGGGAGGTACTTCTCCGAGGGGGGGTTGTTTCTTTGCTTCTGTGTTTTTATGCGTTGTATGCCATTGCTTTGTACCTTGTCCTCCCTGTTGGCTGTGCTTGTGTTCCTGACACCTGTTTTTACGTGCTGTAGGACGGTGGCTTTGTCCAATAAAAATCATTTATTCCTAAAAATCATTTATTCCTAACCCTAACCCTAACCCTAACCCTAACCCTAACCCTAACCCTAACCCTAACCCTAACCCTAACCCTAACCCTAACCCTAACCCTAACCCTAACCCTAACCCTAACCCTAACCCTAACCCTACCCTATCCTACCCTACCCTACCCTACCCTACCCTACCCTATCCTATCCTACCCTATCCTACCCTACCCTATCCTACCCTATCCTACCCTATCCTACCCTACCCTATCCTACCCTACCCTATCCTTGAGACTGGAGGGAGCAGACGTGTTTTCGTGGAGCTCCTCGGTTTCAGGCCAAAAACCGCCTCCCAAGCCATCAGGGACGGAGGAATTTCTGGAGGAATGTTCGGATACTGGTAGGAGAACCTCTGGGGTTCCGATTGAGGCAGAAGTTGGGTCGTTGCGGGCCATGATGGCGAGGAAAAACACCGAGGAAGACTTGGAGTTTCTCTCGGCTGAGGAGGAGGTAGCCATTTTGAGCCAGCCATGTGGTGAGCCTGCAATACAGATTTCAGAGGAGCCGCGGGAATCCGCCGGCATCCGAGCGCAGGAGCGAGGGAGGGAGACGGGAGTGGTACCTTCGGACTCCTTAGGACCAGGGGTATCGGAGGAGATGTATATGGAGGGGGGGTCTCTTGTGCTGGAGCCCCCCAGGGGAGGAGAAACAACAGTAGGCCCGGCTGGGCAGGAACCATCACTACAGTCCCTGGTCTCGCAGTGTGCGGCAGGCCTGGTGGAGGAAACTCAGCTTTCTGGTACCTTGCAGTCGCAGGGCTTTCAGGGTGGATTGGAGCCCTTAATAGAAGCACCCCTTTTTTCAACGGGGACCCCGATGCCTGGTGCCAGCATCGCGAGGTGGAGAGGGCAGAGGGGACTGACGGCAGGGAGTGAGAGTGAGACTTGCGGGAGTGAAGTTGCTGACAGCGATGAGGAGAGGGAGATGCAAAGGATGAGGAGACAGGAAAAGGAAAAGTTCCTTCTTTCACCCAAAGGGCAGATGAGTCCGGAGGTATGGAAGAGGTGCATGGAAGCACCTCTCGATGTAGTGAATCAGTGGTTATTGAAGGCCCCGTACCAGGACAGTGACTTGTTGAAGGTGTGGGCGTACATGGTAGCCCGCGTGGATCTGCCTGCGGTGGCTGCGACAAAAGATACCACCAAGTTCTCCCAGGTGAACACTTTAGTCTTGCTGACAAAGGCGAAGGAGGTTTTGGTGGGACTGCTTATGGAAGCTATACCCTGTTCGTGGGAGGAAGCGGCGGAGGCCAAGGACATCACATTGAAGGCTGCGCGGAAGGCAGTAAACTTTCGCAAGTTCAAGGATCGCAAGGCGGAATACCCAGCGTGGCTTAAGGAGGATGGGTTTTTGAAGCTCATTCAAGAAATATGGCGTTACTGGCACGAAAAGAAAGTGGGAGAGCAGGGCAAAGGAGCCACGGGAATGGCGGGCGATCTCTGCTTCCGAGTAGGCTGCAAGGACGGGAGCGCCAGGATGCAGATGGACATATTCCTGGATTGGATGTTTGGGCTTACTCAGACGCTCAAACTGCGGCGGAGACGCAGGAGAGAGATGGAACAGGACGCCCGGGAGAAGTTTTTGCAGCTCCAACGCGGTCGTGGCGGCAGGGACCTGTCGTCCAGCAGATCGGAATCGGAGGAGGAGAGGCGAGGTCGATCCTGCAGAGTCGGTGGTGGAGTGAGGAGCCCGATGACGAGTCAGGGGATACCCTCTACGGGGGGGTCCCCGCAAACGGGTGAGGGGGGTCGGGCGATGGGGTTGCCTCCTCGTTCGAAGGGCAAAGAGCGAAAGATGGGAGCATTTAGAAAGTTGGTGTGGGTGGGGGCGGAGAAAGCAAGCAGGGAGTCCCCTAGCGGAGCGGGAGGGGATTCGGATGTGGAATCTTTGCATGTCAGGCCCCTAAGTTGGGGGTCCCAAGCGGACCTGAGGGATTGGGGTGGAGAAAGGGGGGCGGACTGTTCCCAAAGGGAGATGGAGGGAGAGGAAGGGATGCAAATGACGGGCGGCATCTCGGGAAAGAGTCCGAGAAAACACGGTACTGGTAGTTTTCTCTCCACTCCCCTGCTGTTTAAGGAGCCTGACTTGGAGCGACGAGAGGTGGTGCAGTGCGGAATCCTGCCAGCGATCCGACCGGACCGGAACCGGGGAGGCGGAGCCGCGGAGGCGGACTTGGATGAGACTGTGACTTTGGACGAGACTGTGACACCGGCGCAGAGGAACCAGGCCCAAGGGACGGGCGAAAGGGACGTGGCTCGGGAAACTGGAGCCAGGAGCAAGCGAAGGGTGCGGGAAGGTGTGAGTACAGATAACGCACCACACGACGGGGCTTGCCCTGCTCCTTCCTCGGCAGATGCAGGAGCAGGGGAAACCTCCCAGACTTACACTGAGGCAAGCGCCCGTCCTCCTCCTCCTTTCTCGTACGCTTCGGCGGCGGCTAAAGGACTGGGGGGTGCTGGAGAGGACCCTCGTGGACGACAGAACAGGGACGAGGCAGATTTGGGAAAAGATTTTTGGGACGATGAGGCTTTTCTGCAACAGTTCTATGCCTACATGCCAGAGGAGAGCGACCCGCGGCAGCGCTTTGTCGCTCGCCTCAGGTACCGTGGGCAGGACCCGGAGAAACTGACCAGGAGATTTGTGATGGAAGAACTCCTGGGAAAACTTTTACGTTTTCCTATGGAGGAAATCCTAGCAGTGATCATACCGCAAGGCCTCAGAGAAATAGACATTTGCTTTACATCGGAGAGGGGTTACCAGCTCTACTGGGAGTCGTGTAGAGTGGCCGTCAGGACGCGGCCAGGCTGTCTAAATGACTTCAATATGGTGCCTCTGTTCAGGGGGGAGTCCAAAGTTCTGACAGTGTCATTCAGGACGACGGCGATACCCGCGGAGGATTTGATGATGTGGTTGGGACGGAGGTGTAAGGTCCTGCTCCAGCCCGAAAAAAGGAGAGATGAGTGGGGGGTGTGGACAGGGGAGTTTAGGACCATTATCGCCCTCGAAAGGGATCCCTACACCGGCCAAGTTAGACATCTCCCAAAGTATTTTTTTATGGGGGCGGAAAGAGGGATCACCCGTTACAGTGGGCAGCCTCCCGCTTGCTTCCAATGTGGAGGTTTCAACCACATTCGGAAGGATTGTCTGACGGAGCTCTGCTCCAAATGTGGGGTAAGGGGGCACAGAACGGTGGTCTGCGATAGACCTGTGACCTGTAGTCTTTGCGGAACGGCGGGCCACGCCTACCGGTTCTGTCCCGAGTCACATTTTAACCGCAGATTCCCGGAGGCGTTCAAGAGGGATTTAGACAGGGCCAGAGAGATGCAGGCAAGGGACGAGGCGAGGAGATGGGCTCGCGGTCAGAGGCAAGGGGCGGGAACGGCGGCAGAGAGCCATCCGACAACCTCGCGGTCTCAGGAAGGCCAGCCGGAGGCCTCCGGGAGCGGCGGAGGAGAGGGAGGCGGAGAAGACCCGAGGGAGGGACCTTCGGGCACGGGAGGGGCCGAAGGATCCGAAGGGTGGTCGACGGTCTCGAGGAGGCCGAGAAATGGAAGAGGCGGGAGAGACAGGAATCGGGGAGGGAGACACGAACAAGGAGCGTGGGACAACAGATTTCGAGCGCTCCAAGAGCCCCAGGAGGCAGGGAATGACAGAGAGGAAAGGGGAGGCGAGGAGCAGGTCACAGAGCCAATGACAGAGCCAACGACAGGGAGGAAGCGTCAAGGGGACCCTTGTGGTAACTCACCGATGAGCGGCCACGATCTTCCGGGGGATTCCCCTCCGAGGCACCCAGGGAAACAGGAGAGGAAAAAGGTACGGGTGGGCTCGCCGTACCACAAGCAGATCGATGAGGTTCCCAGGATCAAGCGTTACAAAGCCAGGGATAGTGTGTTTGCCCATCTCTTGAAGGTGGAGAGGTTCTTAGAGGTGCAGATGGGGAGGATGGAGGAATCCCCCTCTGATGACACTAGGAGAGAAATCGAGTCCTTGAATAAGGAGCTGGACGAGCTTATAGGCAAACTGAATTCCGAGGATAAGAAAATTTGGGAGGAACGGACTGAGGCTAAGCGGGCAGCCGAGCAACGGGCAGCCCGGCGGAAGGGAGGGGATAAGGTGGAGGAGAAGGGACACGAAGTGTCACTCTCTGCAGGACAGGGTGAAAGTGCGCAGGACGAAGGGATGGAGGTCACACAGGCGGGGGCGACCGCCACGGGTACGGAAGGCGACGGGGAGTGTCGTGGGCACCCCCTGGGACCCCCCTTTGCTCCTCTCCCTCTCCCCCTTGCTCCGGATGGGGCGGAGGGACCGGCGATCGGGGAACGGGGTTTGCCGGCTCCCGTGTCGCCGACATGTAGGGCTACACCTCGAGAGGGATCTCCCGAGGGGGTAGAACAAATGGATCAGCTAGAGGCCAAGCCTTCGGGAACAGGCCAGTAACCTGTAGGTATCTCTGAAGGTCGGTTCGCCGTGAAGAGTTTAAAAGTTTCCTCGATCAGGGTGATGGGAATCCTTGTTTCGGTAGGGAACAGCCTGGCTTTGCGTTGCTTTGCTTTAATTTTCTTTGTCTAGTTTTAGGTGTTCCTTTCTGTTTAGTCAGTCGTGGTTTCTTTGCACTTTACCAATAAATGGACCAGATCTACCTCAAAATCATGACCTGGAACGTCAAGGGTTTGAGGCAGGGGGACAGAAGGGAGGAGATACTCCGCTCGATGCGAAATCTCGACCATGATTTTGTCATTTTGCAGGAGTTGAATTTCAGGGACGAGAGGGACAGGTGCGAGGCCCAGAAATCGTGGACCTGGGGACCTTCTTTCTGGTCCTATAAGGCGGAAGGGACGGCAGGGGTGGCCATACTGGTGAGGAGCAGGAGACACCTTCAACCGCAAAGATGGGTGGAGGTGGTCCCCGGGCATATGGTGATCCTGGACTTTAACATCGTGGGGATCCATAGGGACGGGAAAGAGCATAGGAAGGGCTTCCGGCTGTGCGCAATATACGCACCGATGCACGCCGGGCGACGGAAACACCTGTGGGCCCGGATGCAGGACTATGCCAGTAGTCATAGGTCCCTTATTGTGGCTGGAGATTTCAACAACAGATCCAGGGTGGAAGACAGGTGCAACCTGAGAGGCGTCGCCTCCGGGCTGGAAGGGTTCAAACGACAACCTCCCTTGACATCCGAAGAAAAGAGCCTGCAGTCTGTTTTGGTCGGAGCGGGACTGGAGGACAAAGCCCTGGCGGTGGAGAACTCGTTGGAGTTCTTCCCCCTGAGCTGTAGGAAAGCTTACATGAGCAACTTCCCGGGGACGACGAAGGGGAGGTTCACCTATTACCATCCCATGGCAGCTAGCAGGATAGATAGAGTGTGGGCGACGAGGGACTGGAAAGTGGGAGCGTGCAAGATCGGGATCACTCCCTGGTCGGACCACGGTTATCTTTCGGTGGAGCTCTACGGCGGCCACCTGATTCTCCGGGGAAGACCCAGGTGGAGGTTGCACAACTCGTTGCTCGCGGAACAGGAGTTTAAAGACCGGATGGAGAAATGTATCGTTACCTGGAGGCAGTTGGAGGAGGTCAGGCGGGAGGACCCTGTGAGGTGGTGGGAGGAGCTGAAGAGGGAAATCAAACGGCTCTGCGTGTCTTTGACCTCGGCGGTATATAGGAGGGAACTGGCGAAGTACCACAGGGCGCTCTACAGGTTTCTGAAGGCCCACCAGAAGATGAACCTGGGACTCGCTTGGGATGAGAAGAGGTTGCAGGAGGACGGGAGGGTCATTCAGGAGTATCATCGGAGGAGGAGGGAGGAGAGAATTCAGAAACAGAGGTATAGATCGAGGGGGCCGTTGATTGAGAAAGACGAGTGGGAAAAGAACCGGGTGGCAGGAAGGGAGCACAGGCTTTTTGAGGGTCTGAGAAACGAGGAAGGAGAAGAGATCAGGCGCTCCACCGAAGGGATGTTGGAGGTAATGGAGGGATACTACCGGGGCATGTTTGCGGGAAAGGGGATTGAGGATCAACAGATGACTGATTTTCTAAGGAAAGTGCCGAAGGAAGGGTATGGGAAGCTCACCCGGGAGGAGGAGGGAAATCTGTCGAGGCCGGTCACGGAGGAGGAAGTTTTGGGCGTGATCAGGAAAGGAAGGGACGGGTCCGCCCCGGGTCCCGACGGGCTAGGCTATTCCTTTTACAAGCTGTTCCAGAAAGAGCTGGCGGAGCCTTTAGCGGCCGCTTTTAATAAGGTTCTGCAGAAGGAGGATAAGTTTGGGGAGGATTTTTATAGGGGGATTTTGACTTTTATTTTTAAGGAAGGGGATCCTTCCTTAGCCAAGAATTGGAGACCCATCACCCTGACAAATATCGATTACAGGATCTTGGCAAAGATCCTGAATGATCGGTTGGCGAAACTGGCCCATAAGCTCATCGTAGGGACCCAGACCAGCGCGGTCCCGGGGAGGAGGATGAGCGACTCTCTGGTCTTCCTGAGAGAAATATTCTATATGGTCAGGAAGGGGGAGTGGAGGGGCACTCTAGTACAGATGGACCAATCGAAGGCGTTCGATAGGATCCATAGAGGATACTTGTGGCAGGCCCTGCGGGTTAAAGGCATACCGGAGGCTTTTATAGAGAGACTACGGATACTCTACGAGCGAGCATCCGTTATGCCGCAAGTGAACGGATGGTGCGGGAAGAGTATCCCTATAGAGTCGGGGATCCGACAAGGCTGCCCTCTCAGCCCGCTCCTGTATGTGTTTGCGCTGGACCCCATGTTGGCAGTCCTGCAAAGTGACTCGGGGATTCGTGGCGTAATCATGAGCCGGGAAAACGGGGGGCCCATCAAGTCCGTGGCCCACGCGGATGACGTGTACGTCTTGATTGGGAACGCGGGAGAAATGGAGGTACTCCAGCGGGTGATCGGAGATTACAGCGCCGCCTCGGGCGCTGTGATCAACGAGGAAAAGACCAAGTGCTACGTGCTCCGACCGGGGCAAGGAAGCATAGAGGTCCGATCGCTGGGGGCGCTTCTCACTACGGAGGTAGCGCGCCGGGAGGTAGTAGAGGTGGAATCCCTGAAGATCCTGGGAATAGCACTCAGCCTCAGGCCGGATGGGTGGGAGGAGAACTGGAGGGTGTGGGCGGACAAGGTGGAGGCGAAGCTACAGCGGTGGGGGAAGTGGCGTTTGAGTCTGTACCAGAGGGTGCGGTACTTCAACGTCTATTGCGTGCCCATGGCGATCGGCCTCGCGATGATCTTTCCACCGCCGAAGCCGATCGTGGATAGAGTTACGACCCGCTTCTTCAAGTTCCTTTGGGGCACAGCCTTCTTCCCGCTCTCCCGCGCAGTTGCCTACGGGCGGATCGGTGAGGGCGGCCTGGGGGCGTGGGCTCTGGAGCCCTTGTTCGTAGCCACCTTCGTGGCTTACAATTTCGGGAGCTGGGCAAAATGGAAGAGCGAACCCGCGGGGACTGGACGGGGAAATATGGGGCGCGCTGCCGAGGTGTGGGAAAGGTTCGGAGCCACCTGGGAGAGGACGAATTGGGGTAAAAAGTGGTGGACGGAGGGGGCCTCCGACTTTCGTCTCACCCAGGCGATGAAGTTGGCGCTGCCGGATTACCTCAGGGGGGCGGCGGTGGCGATGAAGGCTCTGGGGGTCGAGGCCCGACACTGCGAGCCGGGAGGGATGGATGGGAAACAACACAAACGCTCTCTGTACGATCGGATCCTACGGGAGACGATTGTCGAACCGTACCGAGAGCGACAGAAGGGCAAATCGAACCGCTCCGAGTACCTGGAGAAAGAGGAGGTGGCGAGGGACACCTTTGGTGATAAGGGGGTCCCTTTCAGCCTCTGGGAGCTCCGATGGAGGGCCTTCCACCAGGTCGTCGTGGTGGGAAAGACGATGCCCTGGCTCCCGGACAGTAAGAAGGTCTGCCAAAGACCGACCTGTGCGAGGTCGGGGTCCTCTGGGGCGCTCCAGATAGAAACGGTGGCCCATTTTGTTTGCGAGTGCCGTCCGGCGAAGGCATTGTGGGACGGAGTGGCGACGGCCCTCGATTGGCCGGACTTGAGCCAGCAATCCTGGGAGACGGTCCTCTCTGGGAGCGAGCCCGTAGGGGGTATGCGGGGCCCCAAAAGGAAGAGCGGAGGGGAGAGATGGCAGGTACCGTGGGCAATAGTGAGGATTATCAATCTGTATGTCTTGTTGGCTCTGAGTATCCAGAGGGGGAAGGAGGTCAGCGGAAGGAAGGAGGTAAATACGAAGGCGTGGGTGTTCTTTGTGGTTTCAAGGGTGCGTGGGGTGGCGAACTACGAACGCCACAGGAGCGGGAAGACGAAGTGGGAGAGAAGGTGGGGTTGGCTTGAGGGGATCCACCCCCCGATCAGGTAAATTACGTTCTGTTTGTACGTTCTGTTTGTATGTACAAGGTATAAAGTATAAAGTATAAGTTGTAGAAAGTTTTTATTCTGTATACAACATTGTTTGTAAATACTGATGTAAATACAAGTGTAAATAGTGATATTTAATGTACATAATGCGAAGGTATGTGTTCTCAGTAATTAATGGCGATGTGTAACGTTTAAGGTTTTGTACTGGAGGGAAGGAAAGCTTGTTGTCTCTGACCGTTGTTGTAATTTTTTTGTAGTATGAAAATTATTTAATAAAAATCTATATTCCTAAAAAAAAAAAATCTATATTCCTAAACCCTAAACCCTAACCCTAACCCTAACCCAAACCCAAACCCAAACCCAAACCTAAACCTAAACCTAAACCTAAACCTAAACCTAAGACTTCCGGTGGGTGAGGTTGTGTTTGTTGGGAGCTCCTCAGGTTGGTGTGGAAAAAACTTCATTTTTTCGCTCAATACGGAGGGGGCGCGGGTGGGGGACACCCCACCATGTAGGGGAACCTTAGGGGACCCCGATGTAGGTGTTTTGGGGGGTGGATGTCGGAGGATTGGAGCGGGAGCAGCAGGGGAAAGTTTGGAAGGGAGAGGCCTAGAGGCCATCTTGCAGCCTTTCCCCATGCAACAAGCTCAGCTGCAACAGGAGGCCAGAGCAGAATCCTTCCCCATCCAGCCTGTGGGGATGGAGTTGGAAGGGGACAGTGTGGCAGGGCTTCCTAGGCACCCCGAGGATCGAGGGGGGGCCCCTTTGGGGCAAGGATGGGCGTGCCCCGCCCTGCTGGGGCAGGCTGAACTGGAGGGAGGCCTCCCTGGGGAAGCCAGGCTAGGCGAGCCCCAGGCTTTGCAGGCCTCTGGAGCAGAAGCTCAGGGAGCCCAGCTGGAAGGCAGGCAAGCCTCTGCTGGGCACAGGGAGAGGGGGAGAGAGCGTCTGAAGCGGCAGGGACAGGGGGAGAGGCTCCCTGGGGGCTGGTCTCTGAGGGAACAGGACTGGGGAAGCCCTCCTAGAAGCAGGAGTGGCACAGCAAGGGCCTCTAGGGACAGGGACTGGGAGGCAGCCTCTGTAGCCTCTGCAGGGAGTCTTGCAAGCAGCAAGGCGAGCTCTGAGGTGGAGCTGGAGACTGAAAGGGAGGTGGAGGACACTGATGGCTCAGGCAGGTCCCAAAGAGGGGGGATGCAGGGCTGGCAGTCTGGGTGGGCGGAGCGCCCAGGGAAGACTCTGGCCCAGTGGGCTCAGGACCTTCAGCAGCCCCCCTGGGAGGACAGGGATCTCCTGCTGCTCTGGGGAGACCTGGTCTGGAACATCAGTCTCCCAGAGGGGCCTGTGAAAGGGAAATTTAAACTCAAAGACCTGAGCAAATGCAGCCAGCAGCAAGTTTTTGACCTGCTGAGCGAGGCCAAGGGGAAACTGGTGGATGTGCTCAGGGAGCAGTGGGAGGGCCCCCTGGAGCAGGCACTCCAGCACAAGGCCCATACCATCATGGCTGTGCGGAAGGTGCTCTCCTTCCGCAGGTTTCGGCACCGCAAAGCCCGCTTCCCGTCCTGGCTGACGGAGGAAGGGATGCAGGCAGTGCTGCAGGCAGTGGCAGGGCACTGGGAGCGGAGGAGCCGCACGCTGACAGATGCGGAGGCGCTGTCGCGGGACAACCGGCCCCCGTTCCTGGACGGAGAGGGCGGAGCGGAGCTGACGGGCAGCGCCTTTGCGAGCGGCCTGGAGCGGATCGCGGAGGCGCTGCAGGAGAGGCTGCGGATCCGTCAGCGGGCGGCGGCCAGGGCGGAGGCCGAGGCGGAGCGGGAGCGAGACCGGGGGCCCGATCGGGGACCCAGCCTGTGGAGCGGACCCGGGAGATCGGACGGAGGCGGGAGAGGACCGAGCGGCGGCAGCGGAGGCGGCAGCGGAGGCGGCGGACGACGGCAGGAGGAGCGGAACGGCCCAGGACCCCAGCAGACCACACCCGGAGACCGGTCCACGCGGGTGACGGCGACGGCGACGGCGAGGAGCGACGCGGCGGCAGCGGCGGCGGCGGCAGACGGCGCAGACCCCGCGGAGGCGGGCAGGGACGTGACGGCCTTGGAGCCACAAGGACCATCTGGCGGTGGCAGAGTGAGTATAACTCTGCCCCACACAGACACTGTGGAACTGAACTCTGCCAACATGGACACGGGGAAACCCGATAGACACGCTCCGCCGCCAACACAGCCACAGCCCGATACCAACAGGGCGGCGAGCGGGGGCGTGGGCAGCGGGCGGCCGCCCCGGAGCTACGCCTCTGCCGCGGCTGGGGGCACCGCAGCAGGACCGAGGGGGGCGGGTGCTGGAGCGCGGCCCGGCAGGGCCACCTGGGAGGACCCGGACAGGGAGCTGTGGGAGGACGCCGAGTTCCTCCACCGCTTTTTTGAGGAGGGGCCGCAGCAGCCGCAGCAGGACCCCAGGCAGCGCTTTGTGGTGCGCCTGCGCTGCAAGGGGGATAAGGCCGAGACCTGTACCCGGGAGTGGATCGAGGGGGAGTTCCTCGAGGGGGAGCTGGGTTTTCCGCCCGCAGAGGTCTTGGCCATCTTGACGCCCCCGGGGATCCCCGAGATCGACCTCTGCTTCCGGAGCGAGCTGGGGTACCAGCTGTTCTGGGAGCGGGCACGGGAGGCGTACCGGCGGGACCCCCGCTTTGCCCAGGACCTCTCCCTGATCCCGCTATTCCGGGGGGAGGCCAAGGTCCTCACCGTGTTCTTCCGCACCACCGTGGTGCCGGAGGAGGACGTCGGGCGGTGGCTGAGCCGGCACTGCACGGTGCTGATGCCGCCCGAGAAGCGCTTGGACGCCAAGGGGTACTGGACGGGGGAGTACCGGGCCATCGTATCCCTCGGGCGGGAGCCGTTCACCGGCAGGTTGCGCCACCTCCCCAAATATTTTTTCATGGGGGCAGATCGGGGCGTGACCAGGTACAGCGGGCAGCCGCCGGCCTGTTTCCTGTGTGGCGGCTTTGACCACCTCCGCCGCCACTGCGTTTCGGAGCTGTGCTCCAAGTGCGGGGTGCGGGGCCACCGGACCGGCCTGTGCGATCGGCCGGTCACCTGCAGCCTGTGCGGGGAGCGCGGGCACGCTTACCGGCTCTGCCCCCAGTCCGCCACTAACATCCGCTACCCCGACGCCTACGAGCGTGAGTGGCGGCAGGCCACCGAGGGGATGCGGCGGGAGGCGGAGGCCCGGGAGCGAGCCGCGCAGGAGCGGCGGGAGGAGCGGGCTCGCAGGGCGGAGCGGAGCCAGCAGCAGCAACAGCAGCAGCAGGCAGAGGCCCGGGCAGGGGCGGCGCAGGACGAGGCTCGGGAGGAGGAGGAGGCGGGCTGGACGACCGTGTCCCGCCGTCGTGGGAAGGGCACGGGCCGGGCAGAGCCGCAAGGAGGCCAGGAAGTGGAGGAGGAGGTGGGCCCGTCCCACTATGGGGTGCTGCGTGTGCTGGCGGAGCAGGAGGAGGGTGAGGCCCCGGCGGCAGGCGGGAGCTCCTCGTCCGAGGAGGAGAGCTTGGCGGGCAGCCGGGCGGAGCAGCGGCCCAAGCAGAGGCGCAGCTCTCGCAAGCGGAGGGGTGACAAGGCGGGTCCGGAGTCCCCCGGGGACGCGGAGGAGGGCAAAGTGCGGGAGAGCCCCAAGGAGAGGCGCAAGAAGCCTCGGAAGGCTTCGCCCAACCCCGAGGCGGAGCAGGAACAGGGTCCGGCCCTTGTGGTCCAGGCGGAGAGGGCACCCGGCACGCCGGGAGGAACAACGGAGGCTGGCACTGCGCAACACGTGGCAGTGGAGCACGGCAACGAGGGAGAGGGGGACCCGTCATCCCATGAGATGGAGACGAGCGACCAGTGCCTGCAACTGGCGCTCTCTCCGGAGTGGCGGCCGGAGGAGGGGGACCCCGGGGAAGGGCCGGGCGGCGGGGGCACCGAGACGGACCCCACCCACCCCCTCGCTGGTATTGCTACACCCCCAGACGCGAGCCTGGGGGGGGTAGAGGAGGACGCCGGGGAGGAGATGGAGTGCCAGTCGGCGGCTCCGGACCCCTCTCCGAGCGGAGAGCAGCAGCAGCGGGAGTGCGGTTCCGCACCGGGTGCGCCCCACATTGGGGCAACGGCTGACTGAAGCCTGTTTTCTGTTGTGCGTTTAAGTTTTCTAGTGTGTGTTTTCTGTTAGTTGGGAGATTTTTGCAGCTGAGTCAAGCGCCCTTTGTTAGTACCGTTTGCCTTTTGTTTCGGGACCCAACCCCACTTTATTAAGCTATCCAAATGGAGAGCCAAGGGGGTCCAGCCTGGCGGCTGAACATAGCCACCTGGAACGCCAGGGGCTTGAGGCAGGAGGAGAGGCGGGGGGAGATCCTGGCGGCGCTCGACCGCCTGGACCTCGACCTGATCGTGCTGCAGGAGCTGCACTTTCGGGGAGAGGAGGAGCGCAGCAGTGCTCAGCGGCGCTGGCGGGGCGGCCCGTCCTTCTGGTCCTTCACCCCGGAAGGGACAGGCGGGGTGGCGGTGCTGGTGCGGGCCCGGAAGGGCCTGACCGTCAAGCGCTGGGTGGAGGTGACGCCGGGGCACTTGGCCCTGCTGGATTTTAACCTGTCCGGCATCTCTGAGTCCGGCGAGCCGGAGGAGCGGCGTTTCCGGCTCTGCGCCGTCTACGGCCCCCAGCGGACCGGGCTCCGCAAGAGCCTGTGGACGCGCCTGCGGGACCACGCGGTGGCGACCCGGCGGTCGCTGCTGGTAGCAGGGGATTTCAACAACCGGGCCCGGGAGCAGGACCGGGTGTCGCTGCGTCCCGGGGCAGCGCCAGCCCCGGCCCCCCTGACCCCGGAGGAGAGGAGCTTGCAGGAGCTCCTGGAGGGCGAGCTCGGCCTCGTGGACGCGGCCCTGCAGGCGGAGAACCATCTGGGCTTCTTCCCCACGCACTGCAGGCACACCTTCCAAGCCAACTGCCCGGAGCGGCGGGAGGGCCGCTTCACCTATTACCACCCCAGCGTGGCCAGCCGGCTGGACCGGGTGTGGGCGGAGGCCTTCTGGGAGGTGCGGGAGTGCCAGCTGCGCCTGACGCCGTGGTCGGACCACGGCCTGCTGGCCTGTCGCCTGGCGGCGGGGCGCCTGCCGCCCCGCGGGCGGCCGCGTTGGCGGCTGCACCCGCACCTGCTGCGGGAGCAGGAGCTGCGGGACGTGCTGGAGGCGGCCATCGTGTCCGCCAAGACCCGGCTGGCGCACGAGCCCTGCCGGCTCACGGCCTGGTGGGAGAGCCTGAAGGGGGAGGTGCAGAGCCGGTGCCAGGCGCTGACCGCGCGGGCCTACCGCCGGGACCTGGCGGAGTACCACCGGGCGCTGAACGGGTTCCTGGCCGCCCACCAGCGCATCAACCGGGGCCTGGCCTGGGACCGGGAGAAGCTGGCGCGGGACGGCGACTCCGTCCAGGCCTTCCACCGCAAACGGCGCGAGCGCCGGCGGCAGCGGCAGCGATGCCGCGCCAAGGGGCCGGTGGTCGAGCGCGACGAGTGGGAGCGGAGCCGGCGGGTCCGGGCGCCCCAGCAGCCCATGGAGGGCCTGCGGGAGGCGGAGAGCGGGCAGCTGCGCACCACCCCGGAGGGCATGCTGTCGGTCCTGCACTGACACTATCAGGCGCTCTACGGGGGCAAGGGGCAGGACCCGGAGGCCGTGCGGGCCTTCTTGCGGGACGCCCTGCCCGAGGAGCGGGACCGGCTCAGCGCGGAGGAGGAGGAGGGCCTGACCCGTCCGGTGACGGTGGAGGAGGTGCTGGAGGCCATCCGGCGGGGCCGAGAGGCCTCGGCGCCCGGCCCGGACGGCCTGGGCTACGCCTTCTACAAGGCCTTCCAGCAGCACCTGGCCCAGCCGCTGACAGAGGCCTTCAACGAGGCCCTGTCGGGCGAGAGCAGCTTCAGCGGGGCGTTCTTCGGGGGGGCGTTCACCTTCCTGTACAAGGGAGGGGACCCCACGCTGGTCACCAACTGGCGCCCCATCACGCTGACCAACGTGGACTACCGCATCCTCGCCAAGGTGCTCAACACCCGCCTGGCGAGGGTGTCGCCCAAGCTGGTCCACGGGACGCAGACCAGCGCGGTCCCGGGGCGGCGGATGGCGGACTCGCTGATCGTGCTGCGGGAGGTCTTCCAGGCCACCCGGGCGGGCGTGTGGGGCGGCGCGGTCCTGCAGGTCGACCAGTCGAAGGCCTTCGACCGGGTCGACCGGGCCTACCTGGAGCAGGTGCTGGTCAGCAAGGGCGTCCCCGAGGCCTTCGTGGGGTACCTGCGCACCCTGTACCGCCAGGCCAGCGTCACCCCGTGGGTGAACGGGCACCCGGGGGAGCCGGTCTTCCTGCGCTCGGGCATCCGGCAGGGCTGCCCGCTCAGCGCCCTGCTGTACGTGCTGGCGCTGGACCCGCTGCTGGTGCGCATCCAGCGGGACGGGCGGATCGGGGGCATCGACCTGTCCGGGGGGAGCGGCGAGGGGCCCGTGAAGGTCGTGGCCCACGCCGACGACGTCTCGCTGCTGGTGCGGACCTCTGGGGAGCTGCGGGCGGTCCGGGAGCAGATCCGGGCGTACGAGGCCGTGTCCGGGGCGGCCGTCAACCCGGACAAGTCGCGGAGCTACGTCCTCCGGCCCCGGGCGGAATCGGTGGGGCTCCGCTCCATGGCCTCGCTGTGGGAGGAGGAGGAGGAGGGCGCCCAGGCAGCAGCGGGCGAGGAGGCAGAGACGGTCCCCATCCTGGGCGTGCACTTCAGCCTGCGCGGCCGGGGCTGGGAGGCCAACTGGCGGGCCTGGGAGGAGAAGGTGGAGGCCAAGCTGCGGCTGTGGCAGCCCTGGCGCCTGGGCCTGTACCAGCGGGTGCGCTACGTGAACACCTATTGCGCCCCGATGGCCACCAGCCTGGCCGCGGTGTTCCCTCCGCCCAAGCGCCTCCTGGACGGCGTGACGGGACGGGTCTTTGCGTTCCTGTGGGGTACCAAGTTCTTCCCCCTGGCGCGGGCCACCGCCTACGGGCGGGTGGCCGAGGGCGGCCTGGGCCTGCAGGCGCTGGGCCCGCTCTTCCTGGCCGTCTTCCTGGCGGCCAACTGCGGGGGCGTGGTGCGGTGGCAGCTGCGGCTGCAGGCCGAGGAGGAGGCGGGCGTGCCCCTAGCCGTCACAAAGGGCGGCTCGGCCTGGGCCCGTCTGCGCGACGTGCTCGAGGGCACGGCCTGGGGGCGCCGCTGGTGGACGGGGCAGGAGACGGGCTTCCGCCTCTCGGCCGCGCTGCGGCTCGGCCTCCCGGAGTACTGGCAGGAGGCGGCGGGCTGGATCCGGGAGTTCGGGGTGAGCGCTGTGCAGTGCAAGGGGCCGGAGGCCGGGGTGGAGGAGGCGGCTCTCCGGCGTGCCATCTACAACGCCCTGACCGAGGGGCTGCTGGAGACGGCCAGGGCGCACCGGCGCCTCAAGCGGGCCCGCCTCTCGGACTACCTCTTCCAGGCGGAGGCGGTCCGGGGCACCTTCGGGGACCGGCTGATCCCCCACAGCCTGTGGGAGCTGCGCTGGCGGGCCTTCCACCAGGTGCTGCGGGTGGGGGCCACGAGCCCCTGGCTGGTGGAGTCCAGCAAGCTCTGCCGTCGGCCGGCATGCTCGGAGCAGCCCCTCCCACGAGAGACGGTGGCGCACTTTGTCAGCGAGTGCGCCCCGGCCCGGCGCCTGTGGGAGGGCGTCTCCCGGGCCCTGGACTGGCCGAGCCTGGCGGAGCAGGGCTGGGAGACGGTGGTCTCCGGGGCCGAGCCAGCAGCAGGTGCGGGAGCGTGGAGCGGGCCCCGGGCCTTCGCCAGAGCCGTCCCGTGGGCCGTGGTCCGGCTGGTCAACCTCTTTGTCCTGCTCGCCCTCTCCATCCAGCGGGGCAAGGAGCTGCAGGGCGGGAAGCCCACCGAGGCCCGGGCGTGGACGGACTTCGTGCTGTCCCGGCTCCGCGACCAGGCCGGCTACGAGCGAGGCGTCCTGCCTCGGGACAAGTGGCGGCGGCGGTGGGCCTGGCTGCAGGGGGTGCACCCGCCCATCACATAGAGGGGCCCTTTTGAAATGTACATATGTGTAAATATCTGTATGTCTGCCACTGTTTTTGTACATAGTTTTTTTCCAATGTTACTTTAGAAATGTATCTGAGCCAGGATGGACCTTTGTGTTTATGTATTTCTGTTTTTTCCATCTGTTTGCACCAGGAGGGACTTTGTTGGGGTGGGGAGGGTGCTGTTTTGGGGAATGTAACTTTTTAACTCTGGTTCTGTATTTGGTTTGTACCGGGGAGCTCTGCTCACAGTTTATGTAGTGGGCATCTCCCCTCTCTGTACTTGTTTTTTGTAGAACGGTGGTTTTAACCCAATAAAAATTATATTTTCCTAAAAAAAAAAAAATTATATTTTCCTAACCCTAACCCTAACCCTAACCCTAACCCTAACCCTAACCCTAACCCTAACCCTAAACCCTAACCCTAAACCCTAACCCTAACCCTAACCCTAACCCTAAACCCTAACCCTAACCCTAACCCTAACCCTAACCCTAAGGCGGGCCTGGGAGGAGAAGGTGGAGGCCAAGCTGCGGCTGTGGCAGCCCTGGCGCCTGGGCCTGTACCAGCGGGTGCGCTACGTGAACACCTATTGCGCCCCGATGGCCACCAGCCTGGCCGCGGTGTTCCCTCCGCCCAAGCGCCTCCTGGACGGCGTGACGGGACGGGTCTTTGCGTTCCTGTGGGGTACCAAGTTCTTCCCCCTGGCGCGGGCCACCGCCTACGGGCGGGTGGCCGAGGGCGGCCTGGGCCTGCAGGCGCTGGGCCCGCTCTTCCTGGCCGTCTTCCTGGCGGCCAACTGCGGGGGCGTGGTGCGGTGGCAGCTGCGGCTGCAGGCCGAGGAGGAGGCGGGCGTGCCCCTAGCCGTCACAAAGGGCGGCTCGGCCTGGGCCCGTCTGCGCGATGTGCTCGAGGGCACGGCCTGGGGGCGCCGCTGGTGGACGGGGCAGGAGACGGGCTTCCGCCTCTCGGCCGCGCTGCGGCTCGGCCTCCCGGAGTACTGGCAGGAGGCGGCGGGCTGGATCCGGGAGTTCGGGGTGAGCGCTGTGCAGTGCAAAGGGCCGGACGCCGGGGTGGAGGAGGCGGCTCTCCGGCGTGCCATCTACAACGCCCTGACCGAGGGGCTGCTGGAGACGGCCAGGGCGCACCGGCGCCTCAAGCGGGCCCGCCTCTCGGACTACCTCTTCCAGGCGGAGGCGGTCCGGGGCACCTTCGGGGACCGGCTGATCCCCCACAGCCTGTGGGAGCTGCGCTGGCGGGCCTTCCACCAGGTGCTGCGGGTGGGGGCCACGAGCCCCTGGCTGGTGGAGTCCAGCAAGCTCTGCCGTCGGCCGGCATGCTCGGAGCAGCCCCTCCCACGAGAGACGGTGGCGCACTTTGTCAGCGAGTGCGCCCCGGCCCGGCGCCTGTGGGAGGGCGTCTCCCGGGCCCTGGACTGGCCGAGCCTGGCAGAGCAGGGCTGGGAGACGGTGGTCTCCGGGGCCAAGCCAGCAGGTGCGGGAGCGTGGAGCGGGCCCCGGGCCTTCGCCAGAGCCGTCCCGTGGGCCGTGGTCCGGCTGGTCAACCTCTTTGTCCTGCTCGCCCTCTCCATCCAGCGGGGCAAGGAGCTGCAGGGCGGGAAGCCCACCGAGGCCCGGGCGTGGACGGACTTCGTGCTGTCCCGGCTCCGCGACCAGGCCGGCTACGAGCGAGGCGTCCTGCCTCGGGACAAGTGGCGGCGGCGGTGGGCCTGGCTGCAGGGGGTGCACCCGCCCATCACATAGAGGGGCCCTTTTGAAATGTACATATATGTAAATATCTGTATGTCTGCCACTGTTTTTGTACATAGTTTTTTTCCAATGTTACTTTAGAAATGTATCTGAGCCAGAATGGACCTTTGTGTTTATGTATTTCTGTTTTTTCCCTCTGTTTGCACCAGGAGGGACTTTGTTGGGGTGGGGAGGGTGCTGTTTTGGGGAATGTAACTTTTTAACTCTGTTTCTGTATTTGGTTTGTACCGGGGAGCTCTGCTCACAGTTTATGTAGTGGGCATCTCCCCTCTCTGTACTTGTTTTTTGTAGAACGGTGGTTTTAACCCAATAAAAATTATATTTTCCTAAAAAAAAAAAAAAAAAAAAAAATTATATTTTCCTAACCCTAACCCTAACCCTAACCCTAACCCTAACCCTAACCCTAACTTCCTAACCCTAACTTCCTAACACTAATTTCCTAACCCTAACCCTAACCCTAACCCTAACCCTAACCCTAACCCTAACCCTAACCCTAACCCTAAGGCGGGGAGTGCGGGCACGCCTACCAGCTCTGCCCCCAGTCCGCCATTAACATCCGCTACCCCGACGCCTACGAGCGTGAGTGGCAGCAGGCCACCGAGGGGATGCGGCGGGAGGCGGAGGCCCGGGAGCGAGCCGCGCAGGAGCGGCGGGAGGAGCGGGCTCGCAGGGCGGGGCGGAGCCAGCAGCAGCAACAGCAGCGGGCAGAGGCCCCGGCGGGGGCGGCGCAGGCCGAGGATCGGGAGGAGGAGGCGGGCTGGACGACCGTGTCCCACCGTCGTGGGAAGGGCACGGGCCGGGCAGAGCCGCAAGGAGGCCAGGAGGTGGAGGAGGAGGCAGGCCCGTCCCACTATGGGGTGCTGCGGGTGCTGGCAGAGCAGGAGGAGGGAGAGGCCCCGGCGACGGGAGGGAGCTCCTCGTCCGAGGAGGAGAGCTTAGCGGGCAGCCGGGCAGAGCAGCGGCCCAAGCAGAGGCGCAGCTCGCGCAAGCGGAGGGGGGACAAGGTGGGTCCAGAGTCCCCTGGAGACGCGGAGGAGGGCAGAGTGCGGGAGAGCCCCAAGGAGAGGCGCAAGAAGCCTCGGAAGGCTTCGCCCAACCCCGCTGTGGAGCAGGAGCAGGGTCCAGCCCTTGTGGCCCAGGGGGAGAGGGCACCCGGCACGCCGGGAGGAACAACAGAGGCTGGCACTGCGCAACACATGGCAGTGGAACACGGGAGAGGGGGACCCGTTGTCCCATGAGATGGAGACAAGCGACCAGTGCCTGCAACTGGCGCTCTCTCCGGAGTGGCGGCCGGAGGAGGGGGACCCTGGGGAAAGGCCGGGCGGCGGGGGCACCAAGACGGACCTCACCGACCCCCTCACTAGTATTGCTACACCCCCAGACACGAGCCTGGGGGGGTAAAGTAGGACGCCGGGGAGGACATGGAGTGCCAGTCGGTGGCTCCGGACTCCTCTCCGAGGGGAGACCAGCAGCAGCAGCAGCAAGGGGGTGGTCCCAAACCGGGTGCGCCCTGTGACGGGGCAGTGGCTCAGTGAAGCATGGTTTCTGTTTGCGTTTACTGTTTTTCGTGTGTTTTCTCTTTATTGGGAGTTTTTTTGCAGCTGAGTCAAGCGCTTTTTGTTAGTACGTTTTGATCTTTTGTTTCGGGACTCAACCCCACTTTGTGAAGCTATCCAAATGGAGAGCCAAAGGGGTCCAGCCTGGAGGCTGAACTTAGCCACCTGGAACGCCAGGGGCTTGAGGCAGGAGGAGAGGCGGGGGGAGATCCTGGCGGCGCTCGACCGCCTGGACCTCGACCTGATCGTGCTGCAGGAGCTGCACTTTCGGGAGAGGAGGAGCGCAGCAGTGCTCAGCGGCGCTGGTGGGGCGGCCCGTCCTTCTGGTCCTTCACCCCAGAAGGGACAGGCGGGGTGGCGGTGCTGGTGCAGGCCCGGAAGGGCCTAACTGTCAAGCGCTGGGTGGAGGTGACGCCGGGGCACTTGGCCCTACTGGATTTTAACCTGTCCGGCATCTCCGAGTCCGGCGAGCCGGAGGAGCGGCGGTTTCGGCTCTGCGCTGTCTACGGCCCCCAGCGGACCGGGCTCCGCAAGAGCCTGTAGACGCGTCTGCGGGACCATGCGGTGGCGACCCGGCGGTCGTTGCTGGTGGCCGGTGATTTCAACAACCGGGCCCGGGAGCAGGACCGGGTGTTGCTGCATCCCGGGGTGGCGCCAGCCCCAGCCACCCTGACCCCGGAGGAGAGGAGCTCCTGGAGGGCGAGCTTGGCCTCGTGGACGAGGCCTTGCAGGCGGAGAACCATCTGGGCTTTTTCCCCACGCACTGCAGGCACACCTTCCAAGCCAACTGCCCGGAGCGGCGAGAAGGCCGCTTCACCTATTACCACCCCAGCGTGGCCAGCCGGCTGGACCGGGTGTGGGCAGAGGCCTTCTGGGAGGTGCGGGAGTGCCAGCTGCGCCTGACGCCGTGGTCGGACCACGGCCTGCTGGCCTGTTGCCTGTCGGCGGGGCGACGTCCAGGCCTTCCACCGCAAGCGGCGCGAACGCCGGCGGCAGCGGCAACGATGCCGAGCCAAGGGGCCAGTGGTCGAGCGGGACGAATGGGAGCAGAGCCGGCGGGTCCGGGCGCCCCAGCTGAACATGGAGGGCCTGCGGGAAGCAGAGAGCGGGCAGCTGCGCACCACCCCGGAGGGCATACTGTCGTTCCTGCACCGACACTATCAGGCGCTCTACGGGGGCAAGGGGCAGGACCCGGAGGCCGTGCGGGCCTTCCTGCGGGACGCCCTGCCCGAGGAGCGGGACCAGCTCAGCGCGGAGGAGGAGGAGGGCCTGACCCGTCCAGTGACGGTGGAGGAGGTGCTGGAGGCCATCCGGCGGGGCCGAGAGGCCTCGGCGCCCGGCCCGGATGGCCTGGGCTACGCCTTCTACAAGGCCTTCCAGCAGCACCTTCCTCCTGAAGGGGGAGGTCCGGAGCCGGTGCCAGGCGCTGACCGTGCAGGCCTACCGCCGGGACCTGGCGGAGTACCACCGGGCCCAGAACGGGTTCCTGGCCGCCCACCAGAGCATCAACCGGGGCTTCGCCTGGGACCGGGAGAAGCTGGTGCGGGACGGCGACGTCGTCCAGGCCTTCCACCGCAAGCGGTGCGAGTGCTGGCAGCGGCGGCAGCGATGCCACGCCAAGGGGCCGGTGGTCAAGCGGGACGAGTGGGAGCAGAGCCAGCAGACCATGGAGCTGCACACCACCCCGGAGGGCATGCTCTCGGTCCTGCACCGGCACTATCAGGCGCTCTACAGGGGCAAAACGCAGGGCCCTGAGGCCGTGCAGGCTTTCCTGCGGGAGGCCGTGCCCGAGGAGCAGGACCGGCTCAGCACGGAGGAGGCCTGACCCGTCCGGTGACAGTGGAGGAGGTGCCATCCGGTGGGTTAGGGTTAGGGTTAGGGCTTGAGGGCACGGCCCGGGGGCGCCGCTGGTGGACGGGGGAGGAGACAGTCTTCCGCCTCTCGGCCGCACTGCAGCTCGGCCTCCCGGAGTACTGGCAGGAGGCAGCGGGCTGGATCCAGGAGTATGGGCTGAGCGCAGCGCCGTGCAAGGCGCCGGACGCCGGAGGGGAGGAGACGGCCCTCCGGCGTTCCATCTACAACGCCCTGACCGAGGGGCTGCTGGAGACGGCCCGGGCGCACTGGCGCCTCAAGCGGGCCCACCTCTCGGACTACCTGTTCCAGGAGGAGGCAGTCTGGGCCACCTTCGGGGACCGCCTGATCCCCCACAACCTGTGGGAGCTGCGCTGGCGGGCCTTCCACCCAGGTGCTGCAAGTGGGGGCCACAAGCCCATGGCTGGTGGAGTTGAGCAAGCTCTGCCGGCGGCCGGCCTGCTCAGACCAGCCTCGCCCATGGGAGACGGTAGTGCACTTTGTCAGCGAGTGCGCCCCGGCCCGGCGCCTGTGGGAGAACGTCACCCAGGCCCTGGAATGGCCGGGCCTGGCGGAGCAGGGCTGGGAGACGGTGGTCTCCGGGGCAGAGCCTGTGGCTGCAGGAGCGTGGAGCGGGCCCCGGGCCTTTGCCAGAGCTGTCCCGTGGGCCGTGGTCCAGCTGGTGAATCTCTACGTCCTGCTGGCCCTCTCCATCCAGTGAGGCAAGGAGCTGCAGGGCCAACGAGGCCCGGGCGTGGACGGACTTTGTGGTGTCCCGGATCCGCAAGCAGGCGGGCTACAAGCAGGGCGTCCTGCCTTGGGACAAGTGGCAGCGGCGGTGGGGCTGGCTGCAGGGGGTGCACCCGCCCATCACATGAACTTAAAAAGTTTTCCTTACACTGTATATATGTATATCTGTATGCATGTACCTCTTTGTACTTTGTTTTCCAATGCTATTTAGTTATGTACTTGAACCAGGATGGACCTTTGTGTTGATGCATTTGTGTTCTTTCCCCTTTGTTTGCACCAGGAGGGACTTTGTTGGGGGGGAGGGTGCTGTTTGGGGAATGTAGCCTGTTTATGTATTTGAGATGTATTGGAGAGCTGTGCTCGCGTTTTCTGTAGCGGGCACCTCCCCTGTCAGTACTTGTTTTGTAGAATGGTGGTTTTAACCCAATAAAAATTATATTTTCCTAAAAAAAAAAAATTATATTTTCCTAAACCTAAACCTAAACCTGAGCTTCCGGTGGGTGGTTCCTGTTTTCCAGGAGCTCTGTTTCAGCTTGCCAAATTTAGGCATTTTTCAGTTGTTTGGAGTGGGTTTTTTGCAGTTTTTTTTGTGGACTCATTTGGAGGAAGGTCAGGGGCCCCCTTTGGTGGTACCGCTGGGGGTTTCCATCCTTCTGAGCCACAGGCAGAACGGATGGATGAAAACCCCTTTAAAGAACGATTACAGGCAATAAAACAAATACAAGACATAAGAGGGAGGATGACAGGGAGCATGACAGGAGATAATAGGAAGAAAGCTTGGTCAGACGTAGATTCCGATGTAGGTGCAGATCTTAGACGAGCCCCTACTTATGCATCCGCTGTAATAGGACAAAAAAGGGGAGCAGGGGGTTTGAGGGACCAATCAGAAAGAGATAGGGACAGTGAAAGAAGTAAGCAGGTGTACAGAGATCGCATCGAACAAGCGATTTGGGAGGATGATGAGTTTTTGAAGAGATTTTTTGCCGATAAACCACAAGAAAGAAACCTGAGGCAAAGATTTGTGGTTAGAGTAAAGTATATTGGGAAGAATAGGACTCTCTTTCAGTATCAGGATGATCCATCTCCTTTGACAGCCACAGCCTTCGCTAGAGGCCTGCAGACCCTGGCGGAAGTGCTGGAGGAGTGGCAACGGCGGCAACGGCGATGGAGGGCGACGGATGAGGTGACGGCGGGACGGTGGAGCAGTCCAGAGTCACCGCGTGGGTGAGGGACAGGAGGACAGGAGGCGGTCGTGACTCTGGTCCGTCAAGGACATTTGTTTGTGCAGTAACGGCAGTGACACCAACAGTGGCAGGAGCCTCTTTGGACAAATTGCAACCACGATCGGAAGGAGGGTATCAGGAGGAGACGACACTGGAGTGGCAAGTGACGAGGACAACGAGGACAATGATGATGATGACAGCAGGAGCAGGAGTGACGGAGGTGGTGGCGAGTGGAAGTGATGATGGAGTGGTACCAGGACCATCACAGGAACATTTACCACATTGTTCACAGAGACAGCAGCAACAGGGAGGGAGTGTGTGGACTTTAACACCCCCCCTTCAATGATGGAACAAGAATAGAGGACTTGGACATGTCTATGACTGTGGAAGGGGAAACAGATGGAGCTGTGAGGAATGTAGTGAGTCCAGGAACGAGTGAGACGCAGGGCGGTGGTGGAAATTTAACATGTCCGAGGGAACATACCCCTTCTCCGCCTCGGTCGCAGTCACCTTTTCAACGACCGCAGCCTCCCAAAGATCAAAGGAAGGAGAGAGGGGCAAGTGAAAGTGGTGTGCACAGGCGCCCTCAGAGGAGCTATGCCTCAGCATTGGGTAGTGATGGAGGTGTGGGTGCAACGTCATCCAGAAGAGGTCCGTGAGGGACCGGGAGGGCAGAAGGGAGGCAGGAGGAAATATGGGAGGACGAGGAGTTCCTTCAGCAGTTCTTTGCAGAGTTACCATCAGATCGGGACCCTCGTCAGCGCTTTGTAGTGCGCCTCCATCACAGACTGGGGGAGAGGGCTCAGCACTTCATGCGGGAGTGGATGGAGCGGGACTTTTTGGAGGGGTATTTAGGCTTTCCTCCTCCACATGTGTTAGCAGTGATTGCACCTCTGGGGATTCCAGAGATTGATATTTGTTTTGTAGATGACCAAGGATACCGCTATTTTTGGAAGTTGGTTTGGGAGGCTCTTAGGAGGGACCCCCATTTTGTCCAGGATGTTCTGCTTTTGCCTCTGTTTAGAGGGGAGGCAAAGGTTTTGACTATATTCTTCCGGACAACTGTGGTTCCGGATGTCCTTTTGTGGTTGTCTAAACGATGCACAGTTTTGAGGCCTCCAGAAAGGCGCCGAGACTCCCGGGGGTATTGGACAGGTGAATATCGGGCAGTGGTGGCACTGGAGCGTGATACGTACATTTACCAAAGTTTTTTATGGGTGTTGACCGAGGGGTAACCAGGTACAGCAGGCAGCCTCCAGCGTTCTTTCTCTGTGGTGGTTTTGACCACATCCGGAGGAGCTGTACATCAGAATTATGCTCTAAGTGTGGAGTACACGGTCATCGCACCGCAGCATATGATCACCCAGTGATGTGCAGTCTTTGTGGTGCCCGAGGGCATACTTATCGTTTGTGCCCTCAATCCATCATAAACGTTAGGCACCCGGAGGCATTTGCGAGGGACCAACAAAAGGCGGATGAGGGAATTCAAAGGGAGGCAGAGGCACGGGCCCATCAGCAACGACAGCGGACAGAAAGGGGAAGGGAGAGAGAAAGAAGAACCCCCTCGCCGAGCAGGTACCGGTCGGGAGAAAGGGAGAACCGGAGACAGGACACTGAAGCGGATGTTTCACGACCAGAGTCTAGTGGTGGTGGAGGGAGTAAACAGGAGGGGGCATGGATACATGTGAAAAAGGGTGGTGGCAAATGTCGGCAAAAGACAAGGAGGAAGGCTGATGATGATGGTGAAGGGGATGGTGGAGGAGGCTGCAACCTCAAGATCTGCAAGATCTACTAGATCTGCATGATCTGCAACATCTGCAAGATTTGCAAGCTCAAGTGAGGGTGGATATGCCAGAAAGTGAGGGCGCTATTCCACAACAGGAGTCTCGGTATGCTTTGTTGGGGGAAATGGTGGAGGAGGAGAATTCGGTAGAGGAGAGTTCCTCCTCAGATGAGGAGGGTGGAAAGAGGAGGGATGGAGGGGACACATGGGTAGTGGAGCGGAAAGAGGCTCTGTCACTACAACCACAGCCACAAAGACCAGCGCGACAACGGAGGATGGGAAAGAAGAGAGTGGGCCCTGGAACTTACGACTCTCCAAAAGGGGTCAGCAGTGTGGGCAGATCTAGAGAAAGAAAGGAGAGTCCTTTAAGAGAAAAGCATCAAAAGAAAAAGCGGAGGAAGGGACCTTTGGAGGTACAGAGTGAGCAGCTATTGACTATTGAACCAAGGGTGGTTTCCGTGATGGTAGCCCCAGAGGAAAAGGAGGTGGTGGGAGATGGAGAAGAAGAGACGAGGGCAGAGAAACAGGAACATGATGATGATGCCTTGGTGTGTTTGGAGGGGGAAGAGGAGGCTGATGTTTTGCAGATGAGCAGTCAGGAGACCATCCAGTTGTGGATGGCCTCGTCCCCGGAAGGGGAGAAGATAGAGGCAGTTTCGTTGGAGGGTGGTCTGATGGAAGGAGGCTCAGGTGGAAACGTTGTGGACCATCCAGATCCATCCCAACCAACCCTCCTTCAAAGTGGTGGTGGATTTAGTAGGGCTACACCTCTGGGTTCAGAGGGGGTAGGAATAGAGGAAGAGGCATATGCTTCTAAAGGTGTCTCTGGAAAAGAGAAGGAATTGGAGGTGAATGATAACTCCTTGTAAGTGAGTATTTTTAAGAGACAAAAAATGCTGAAGGATATGGCGGAACAGAATGGAGAAGGGGGGCAGAATGTTCAGCCTGACGGCTGGACATCACAACTTGGAATACTCGGGGTTTACGGCAAAAAGAGAGGAGGGGGGAATTCTGGCAGCACTTGCACGTTTAGGACAAGATCTAATCGTGTTGCAAGAATTGTGTTTTTGTGGAGAGGGAGATCGTAGCAGTGCCCAACGTCAATGGAGGGAAGGGCCGTCCTTCTGGAGCTATGCTCCAGACGGTACGGGAGGGGTGGCAGTGTTGGTGTGGGCTAGTAAGGGTTTGACGGTGAAGCGGTGGGTGGAAGTGACCCCGGGATACTTGGGACTCCAATTTGAGGGGTCTCGATGAGTTTGGAGCGTCAGTAGAGAGGCATTTTCGGCTATGTGCGGTCTATGGTCCATTGACAACCGGTTCTCGCAGAGCCCTGTGGACAAAGCTCCAGGACCATGCCACAACGACCCAGCGGTCGTTGGTGGTTGTCAGGGACTTTAATAATCATGCCCGTGTCCAAGATCGATGTCCCTTGTGGCAAAAAACAGCGACAGCAACAACAAAGAGTACAGCCACCCCCTGCTTTGACACCTGAGGAGCGTCAATTGCAACAGCAATTAGAGGATGATCTTGAGTTAGAAGATAAAGCTTTGCTTGTGGAAAATAACTTGACCTTTTTTCTGATATACTGTGCGCCTACCTTTGGTGTGCATTATCCAAAGGAGCAGATGACAGGAGTTAGATACACATATTATCACACACGCGTAGTAAGCCGTTTGGATAGGGTGTGGGCAGCGCACTTTTGGCGGGTACGACAGTGCTCTGTGAGCTTGACGCCTTGGTCAGATCATGGACTTTTGACCTGTCAGCTCTTTGCGGGCTGTCTTTCGCCCCAGGAACGACCAAGGTGGAAGCTTGCCCCTCGGTTGCTTCAGCAACAACAGGAGGTGCGGGAGCTGATAGAGGCTATTGTCTTAGCCAGGGTGAACCAGCTCCGATCTCATCCGGAGGAACATCTAGCAGAGTGGTGGAGGCAGTTGAAAGAGAAGGTGCGGTGGAAATGTCAGGCTTTGGTTGCCAGGATTTATCACAAGGACCTCGCTGAATATCATCGAGCCCTAAACAGGTTCCTGCGAGCTCATTTGCAAATAAATAGAGGTCTTTCGTGGAATAGAGGACAGCTAGCGCGGGATGCAGCCGCAATTCAGGCCTTTCATCAGAAGAGGAGCAGTAAAGAAGAGGGCGAGGAGGCAGCAGCAGGCTTATCGTGCTAAAGGCTCAATAGTGCAGGCACATGAATGGGAGCGAAGTAAGCAAGCTCGAGTGCTGCGTCAGCGGTTGGAGGGTCTCCATGAGCATGGAGAATGCAGAGAAGTGCGTTCATCACGGGAGGGAATGTTGGAGGTTCTGCACACATATTATCAGGATATGTATGGGGGCAAGAACTTAGAACCAGCAACTATGGCCTATGCGGCCATATGTGGGGCGCAAAGCCAGAGGCGAGAGATTGACTTACGGCAGAGGAGGCCAAGAGCCTGACACGAGCGGTGGAGGTGGAAGAGGTATGGGAAGCTATCAGGAAGGGGAGAGAGCGTTCGGCACCAGGTCCGGACGGCCTTGGATATACATTTTATAAAATATATGAACAACACCTGGTGGTCCCATTAACCAAATTGTTCAATCGTGTTCTTTCTGGGGTGGAAGTATTGGGTTCTGAATTTTACGAGGCAGCCCTGAATTTTATTTATAAAGGGGGTGACCCGACATGGGTTACAAATTGGAGGCCAATTGCTGTTACAGGAGTGGACTATCGTATTTTAGCAAAAGTAAACAGTCGCTTAATGAGGGTAGCGCCAAAGTTGATCTGTCATATTCAGACCAGTGCTGTTCCTGGTGGAAGGATGATAGGCTCTTTAATCCTCCTCCGTGAAATTTTTGAAGAGATACGCATGGGTAGATGGGGTGGAGCGCTGATTCAACTAGACCAATCAAAAGCTTTTGACCGTGTGGATCGGACATTTCTGGAAAATGTAATGAGAGCTAAGGGAATTCCCGAAGTTTTCGTGGGGTATGTCCGAACATTGTACGCGCAAGCTCACGTGACTCCGTGGGTGGACGGATGTCTGGGGAGGAAGGTGCAATTGACATCAGGCATAAGATAGGGTTGTTCAATGAGAGCCCTGTTGTATGCTCTTGCATTGGACCCTTTATCGGTCCGCATCCAGAAGAACGATTGCTTACAGGGTGTCAGGCTGTCTGTGGTTGGGCTGACGACGGCAGAAGCGATGGCAGCAGTACAGTCAGTGAAAATTATTGCTCACGTTGACGATGTGTCTCTTTTGGAGCGGTCGGCGGTGGAGTGGAGGGTGGTGCAAGAAGAACTGGCTGCATATGCAGAGGCATCCGGTGCAATAATTAATGAAACTAAGTCGAAAGCTTTCATTTTTCGACCCCGTGCGGATGTGATCCGCAAGTGATCACTGACTTCTTTGTGAATGGAAGGGTGGGAGGAAGACCAATATCAGAGGAGGTGCAGAACGTGGCTGTGTTAGGAGTCAAATTCTGTTTGAAGGACCATGGATGGGAAATTAATTGGACCGACTGGGAGAAGAAGGTGGAGGATAAATGTCAACTATGGAAGCCGTGGTCCTTGAACATATATCAACGAGTTTGCTATTTCAACACGTATTGCGTACCAATGGTCATGGGATTGGCAGCAGTATATCCTCCACCTAAGGTCCTCGTGGACCGAGTGACGGGTCGAGTCTTTCAATTTATATGGGGTACAAAATTCTTCCCCTTATCACGTGCAACTGCATATAAGAGGGTGAAGGAAGGAGGTCTTGGGGCATGTGCTTTGGGTCCTTTGTTTTTATCCAACTTTTTGGCGGCCACTTGTGGAGGAGTGGTACGATGGCAGGAGGAACGGGAGTTGCAAAGAGAAGAGGAGTTGCAGGGAGGTAAGGGGAGTAAAGGTGCAGTGTGGGCAAGACTGAATGGACTGTTAAATGGCACACTGTGGGGTCGCCGTTGGTGGCAAGATGAGGGTGTAGGCTTTCCGCTCACGGCAGCCCTTAAACAAGGATTGCCAGAATTTTGGCAAGAGGTGGCGATTGGGGTACAGGGGTATGGGGTACAGGCAAGTACATGCAAGATCCGAGGCCTGGAACCCACGTCTCTGAAGCGATCGATCTATGTACTGGTGATGCAAGGGATGCAGGAGAAGGCCGCCACACAGCGACGTCTTAGAAGGTCTTACATTTCACCATATCTCCTTCGAGACGAAGTCGCTAGAGAAACTTTCGCAGGAGCCCATTCTATTCTGTTTCGTTTATGCGAATTGCGGTGGCGCGCCTACCATCAGATGTTGCAGGTGGGGGCACAATGCCTTGGTTGGCATCGACACAACAAGTGTGCCGGAGACCAGCCTGTACGGCTCCCCGGTCAACTATCGAGACAATTGAACACTTTGTGACGGGGTGTACCCCTGCAAAAGAGTTGTGGAGGGCAGTGGCGGAGATGTTCCTATGGCCGAGTTTAGCCACACAAAGCTGGGAGATGGTGGTATCTGGCCAGCAGCCCGCACAGGGTATGTGGAGGGGGTCTCGTGCCTCCTTTCAGGAAAGGACAGGAAGGGTCCAGTGGGTAAACAGTCTTCCTGAAGAACAACAGCAGATGGTGGCATGGTGGGAAGGGTTGAAGAGGGAGGTGAGGAGAGGATGCCAGGCATTGGTGGCGAGAACCTACAGGAGAGAGCTGAAAATCATCAGGCTCTCAATCATTTCTTGAGGGCCCACCAGCGTATCAATGAATGCTGTCCGTGGGACCGACACAGTTGGCGAGGGATGGGGAGGCTATTCAGCGCTTTCACCAGCGTAGGAGGGAGGTGCGGAGGAGCCAGCAGTGGTATCGCATGATAGGGCCGATGGTACCGCAAGGAGAATGGGAGAGGAACAGGCGGCCCAAGGTGCCGCATCAGCAGCTTGAAGGTCTGCGACAATTGGAGAGGGAAGACGTATGAACCACCCGTGATGGGATGTTGCAAGTCCTCCACGAATACTACCAGGGTCTCTTTAGGGGGCAGGATTTAGATCGAGCACAGATGCTTGAGTATTTGCGAGGGGGGTAGTGCCGGAGGAGGCCGCTTCTCGGAGGAGAAGCAGAACTTGACTTGTCCGGTAACGGAGGAGATGAGGATGCTTATCCGGAGAGGGAGGAAACGCTCGGCTCCGGGCCCGGATGGGCTGGGATACAGCTTTTATAGGGCCCAAGAACAACATCTGGTGGCCCCCTTGGCTGAGCTGTTTAACCGGCTGCTCCTCCTCCAAAACAAGCCCCCCATGCATTTTATGGGGTGGTTTTGACGGTCCTTTATAAAGGGGGTGACCCGATGTTGGTCACCAATTGGAGACCTATTGCGGTGACCAACATTGATTATCGTATCTTGGTTGAGGTGTTGAACGCTCGTTTGGCGAAAGTAGCTGCAAAATTAGTGTACAGTGCTCAGATGAGCGCGGTACCGGGCAGGAGAATGGTGGACTCATTAGTATTATTGCAGGAGGTCTTTGAGGAGGTTCGGAGAGGGAGATGGAAGGGGGCACTGGTACAACTTGACCAAGCAAAGGCTTTTGACAGAGTAAATAGGACCTTTCTGGAGTGTGTCTTGCTGTCGAAAGGGGTGCCTGGAACCTTTACGCAATACTTAAGGACGCTGTATGATCAAGCGCATGTCACCCCGTGGGTGGAGGGCTGTCCGGGGGAGGAGGTTTCGCTAATATCGGGCATCCGACAGGGCTGCCCAATGAGCGCACTTCTGTATGTTATAGCTCTTGACCCATTGTTGTTTCGGATCTGTAGTAACGCGGTATACGGGGTGTCTGTCTGCTAAAAGGCATAATGGAGACCACCGACCCAGAGGCGGTAGTGGGGGTGAAGATTGTAACGCAAGCCGATGATGTGACGATCTTGGCAGGATCAGAGGAGGAATGGAGGGCGGCATGGGAACAACTGATGCAATATGCGGCGGTGTCAGGCACGATAATCAATGACACTAAATCAAAAGCCTTTTTTCTTCAACCTCGAGAGGATACCATTCAGCAGTGTTCAATGGCGGAACTGCAATTAGCAGCATCGTGGACACCAGAGAAAAACGAGTGAGGCTCATTAACATCAGCTTTGTTGCAGGAGCACGTATCTATTCTGGGAATATGGTTCAGTTTATAGAATCGTGGGTAGGAGAAAAACTGGACAGAATGGGAGGCGAAGGTGGAGGCCCGATGCCAGATGTGGCAGTTTTGGCATCTGAACATGTACCAATGGGTTCGCTTTTTTTCAACATACTGCGTTCCTATGGTCACTGCTTTGGCCGCGGTGTACCCCCCGCCGAGAGCCTTGCTGGATTGAGTGACTGCATGCTTTTTTCAGTTAGTATGGAGAACAAAGTTCTTCCCACTGGCACGAGCCGTGGCATACCGAAGGGTGAAGGAAGGTGCTCTGGGGGCGTGGGCGTTAGGCCCGCTCTTCTTAGCCATCTTTTTGGCAACTAAGTGCGGATGTGTGACACAGTGGTTGGAGAGGAAGGCTGGGAAACAACATCGACAACGTGAAAAGCGAGAGGAGGAGGAGGCAGAGGTAGAGGGGCGTGGAGAGTACTGGCAGGAAGTGGCAAGCTGGATACGGGAGTATGAAGTTGAGGCGGGCCAATGTAAGATCCAGGGGGTGGAATGGGCTTCCCTGCAGTGTACAATTTACGCTACGGCGCTTCAGGGAATCCAAGAGAAGGCGCGTACTCGCCTTCGTCTGAAAAGAGCTTGAATATCGGAGTACCTGTTGAGAGAGGATGTAGCTACAACTACTTTTGCAGATCGTATGATCCCTTTTGGACTGCGAGAACTGCAGTGGAGAGCATTCCATCAAGTCCTCCAGGTGGAGGCGACTATGCCCTGGTTGGCGCCAGCTAACAGAATGTGCAGGCAACCAGCGTGTATGGCTTGAGGGAGGACGGAGGAAACGATTCAGCACTTCGTGGCGGGGTACACGCCTGCAAAAATCTTGTGGCGAGTGGTGGCGGAAAAACTCAGGTGGCCAAGTTTGGCGGAACAACAGTGGGACAACAGTGGTGTCAGGACAGGAACCAGAACACGGTATGTGGAGAGGCCTGAGGGCTTATCTTGACAAGCGTACAGGCACGGTGAGGTGGGCGGTGGTTCCGTGGCAGGTTGTGCGCATAATAAACCTGTGTGCTCCTCGCGCTTTCCATCCAGCACGAGAAGGAACAACAAAGTAGGCTTCCGACAGACCCCAGAGTGTGGGCGCATTTTGTTGTGACACATGTACGCACTGTAGCACATTATGAGAAGGGGGAAAGGATGGCAAAAGACCAGTGGCGGAGGAGGTGGTCTTGGCTTGAGGGAGTTAATCCACCTATTACTTAAAATGACAATGACAATGACAATGGAACTGACACTGATGTAATGTAATGTAACGTAATGTAATGTAATAGAAATGATGTAATGACTCTTTCATTTACTTGTAAATAGGTTTTGTTATAGTTGACTAACCTGAGATTTGATGTTTGATGTTTGCATTCGAATTTGACACATGGAATGGAATGGACTTGATTGTATCTGGAATGGTGGGATTTTCAATGTTGATTCTTGTATTTTGTTCTTGTAATTTGTTTGTTGTATACATTTTGTAGGATGGTGGTTTTACCAATAAAATATCATTATTCCTTATATATATATATATAATTATTCCTAACCCTAACCCTAACTCTGACTTCCTGTGGGTGAGGCAGCAGTTTTTGGAGCTCCTGTTTGTTCTGCACAGAAAGTAAGGTTTTGAGGGGGTGGGAGGGGGTGAAAGTAGGGGGGTGACTCCTCCTCAGGTGGGGGAACCCCTGGGGGTTCAGGGGAAGATATATTTGGGGTGTGGGGGAGGGAAAGTGGAGGTGCAGGAGGTGGAGGAAGGACTGCATTGTCCTCCAGCCTGGAGAGCTGAGATGCAGGAGCTGGAGGAAGGGCAGCAGCCTTTGGAAGAGCTGCAGCTGCAGTGCATTCCTTTGGCAGACATTGCTGGGGGTGCCTTGGAAAAGGAGCTTTTGCAGCTCCTGCAGCGCTCTGACCAGGAGGCAGTCTCTATGGAGGTTGGAGAGGTGTCTGGGGGTGCTGTGGGGGAGAGGGGGATGGGTGAGAGTGGAGATAAGTTGTGCTGTCCAGGAGGGCGCAGGCAGGGAGGGGGGAGGCGGTTTGGGCTTGCCTCGCACCCTCCAGTTGTCTTCTGTAGCTCAGATGGTGATTCACCCGGGAGAGATTTCCTGGTGGCTTGGCACCAGCCAGGAGAAGGGCAGCAGCAGCAGCATAGTGGAAATGAGAGCTTCAAGAGACCAGAGGGGAGTGTGGGCACTAGTGACTGGAGTCTGTGCAGTGGTCGCTCGGTGGAGCGGCGCCGGCGTGACAGGGACTGGGAAGTGTCTTCGTTTGCCTCAGACATTAGTCTCTTCAGTGAGAGGGGGAGTTCGGAGAGGGAGATGGAGGAGGACAGGGAATGGAGGTGTGAGGAGTTAGAGCGGGAGTGTATGGAGGAAGAGCTGGGCATAGCAGGGGCGGAGGTGATGGAGGAGAGCTGGGTGTGGGACACGCTTCCGTGTCGGACGCTGGAGGAGTGGGCGCAGGACGTGGTGGAGTTTCCATGGGGCGAAGATGACCTCCTGATTCTCTGGGTGGACTTGGTCCACTGCATTCGGGTGCCAGGAGATCGGGTCAAGCTTTGGAGCTTGGACAAGTTGGGGCAACAGGGGCTTCAGTGGGTCCTAGAGGCAGGGCTAGAGGTCATGGTGGTCATGGTGCTCAGGGAGCAGCGGGTCCCTTGGACAAGGCCTTTCAGGGCAAGGTGGACTTCCTCCGGGCCGCCAAGCGGATGGTGCACTTTAGGAGGTTCAAGTGGCCACGCACGAAGCCCTTGGCCGCCTTTCAGGAAGAGGGGATGGCCCGGCGGCTGCACGACGTGGCCGAGTACTGGGAGATGAGAGCAGCACAGTTAGGAGATAGGGAGGGCAAACTCGCGGAGAACAGGACGTGCTTCCACTACGAGGATGCTGAGTTGCCGCTGACGGCCGCGGCCTTTGTGGGAGGCTTACGGCTGTTGGTGGGTGGCCTGGAGGCGCGCCACCAACATCGACGGCAGTGGCAGGCGATGGACGAGAGTTCAGACTCGCAGTGTGATCGGAGTGCCGGACGGGAGGCGGTGGAGGAGAGCGAGCGACGGGGTACAATCAATCAAGCTTGTTTTGGGAGCGGGTTTGGGATGGGTTTCGTAGGGATCCCACTTTTGCGCAGGAGCTCACATTAATACCACTATTCAGGGGGGAGGCAAAGGCACTTACCATATTTTTCCGGACGACTGTAATTCCGGAGGAGGATGTTTGGCTTTGGCTCTCGAAGCAGTGCACAGTGTTGCGACCCCCTGAGCAGCGATATGATGCTAAAGGATACTGGACAGGAGAGTATAGGGTGGTGGCGGCATTACAGCGTGACACAGTCTCAGGTAGACTACGCCATCTACCTAAGTTTTTCTTTATGGGAGCAAATAGAGGGGTAACGCGCTATAGTGGTCAACCACCGGCTTGCTTTTTGTGTGGTGGGTTTGACCTCATTAGGCACAATTGCACCTCAGAACTTTGCTCAAAATGTGGCGTGCAGGGCCATCGCACGTCAGTGTGCGACTGGCCAGTTGCCTGCAGTTTGTGTGGGGCGTGGGGGCATGCATATTGCTTATGCCCTCAGTCGGCAGTGAATGGCAACCACCCAGAATTTTTTGAGAGAGAGCAGAGGAAGGCGGATGATGCTAGGGCTTGGGAGGAGATGGAGACCCGGAAACGCAGGCAGCAAAGGGAGCAAAAGGAGGCAAAGAGTGATGGGAGACCAGCTTCTTTGAGTGGTTATCAGACGGGTTTGGAAGATAATGATCAGGGTTGGGACACAGACGTGGGTGTCTCGAGACCAGGGACCACTGACAGAGGTGGTGCATTGCAGGAGGAGTGGAGGATTGTGGGGAGTGGTCGGAAGGAGAGGCGAGATGGAGGTGGTGAAGGTGGAGCAATTCGTGCGAGTGAGTCATGAAGTCAAGTTGGAAAGGGAGTAACAGAGAAGGGGACATGGTCAGGATCACCATATGTTGTGTTGGGGGAGGCGGAGGGTGATAATTCGGCAGTAAATGAGTCCTCATCGGAGGAGGAGCATGAGCAGAGAAGGGGTGGTGGTGTAGAGGCTGCCGAGTTTGTTCAAGTGGCGGAACAGAAAGGTATGCCATTGGGTTTATCGCAGCCACAGCTGCCGTAGCCCCAACGACTGTGACTGGGGAAGAGGGCAGGCAAGAAGCGGGTCGGTCCTGACTCCCCGGATTCTCGGCAAAGAACTGGAAGTACAGTGGTGGAATTAAAGGGAAAGGGAAAGGGGAGTCCTAGAAAGGAGCAAAAGAAGAAACGGCGGAAGGGCGCACTGGAGGTGTGTAGTGAACAGCTGCAGAATACGGAACCACAGCTGCTTCCTATGCTGGTGATGCAATTGGAGGAAGGAGGTGAGCAGAAGAGGATGGAGGAGGTGGGTGAGGAGGTGGAGGAGAAGTTGCGACAGGATGAAGAGGAAGTTAATGTGCTCGTGAGTAAGTGCCCAAGGGTCAGGCATTTAAATCAAAATTGAAAGTTAGCTGCACCTAAGGTAGCACTTAATCGAAGGAAGGGAGGAGGATAAAGTGAAAAGCAGGTTTTCTACTTGTTTAAATTAAACCTATACTTAACCCAGGTTAAACCTAATCTAAGTTAGAACATAACCTAAACAGGTCAGTAAATTGGGACACAGGATCTAGAGAGCAATAAATAATTAAACAAACCCAAATAAAAACTAGCTTGAGGTTACAAAAACAGTCCAGCCTAAGAGAACAGAACTAGGAGGGAAAGGACCTAGGAAGGGCCAATTCCCAACCCATTAAGAGCCCCATTAGGCTAATCCAAGCAGTCCACTCAGGAGCCTGCAGAGTAGGTCACGCCAATCAGCAGCCATTTGCCTTCCTGAGCTCTTGTAAACTCACCTGGGAAGGCCAGCCCCCTTTCAATCAGGAAGGAAGGAGGGGGGAGGAGCCAGCCAGGAGTATAAAGCTAGGCAGGCCATCGCGTGAGGCTCTCTGCAGACGCGTGTGGCCTCTGGGAACCCAGTGCCTCTGGGAACTAAGTGCCAGGTAAGGCACAAGAGTTTAGCATCTGGGCGAGTTCAGCAGCAGGGCGAGGAGGCCAGGGCCCCATACACTGCCCTTCCTCTTCCCTAGAGAAAAGGGCTGCTACCCAGTGTACGGTTTTTAAAAGGACCCCTAAATAAAACAACAACAACAACAACAAAAAAGCTATGCAGTCAGACAGCCAGCAGCAGAGTGGGGGCTATCCAGTGTTCTGCATCGAGTGCCACATGTATGATTATATGCCTCTGGGGCATAAGTCATGGGTGTGTCCTCGGTGCAAGGAGCTCCAGGCTCTCAGGGAACGCGTCCGCTCCCTTGAAGCCTTGGTGGCCGACCTGGAGAAGCGCAGGCAGCCAGAGGAGGACCGTGGGGAGACTTCTGGGGACGATCAGGCTTCGTCCCAACCTCAGGCGTGCAGCTCCTCGGCTGCCCGGGTGGGAAGTCTCGGGACTGGAGGACGTCATCCTGGAGAGGAGGGAAACAATCCCCTAGGGGGGATCCCTTCTCCAGGGGATGGGCCCGTATCCGAGCGCACTCGTGATACTCCTCGGCGGGAGGGGGGTCGGGGGCTTCTTGTAGTGGGGGATTTGATTATTAGAAACATAGAGAGGGGGGTTTGCGACGGATGTGAGGACCGCATGGTGACTTGCCTGCCTGGTGCGAAGGTTGCGGACATCACTTCTCGTCTAGACAGGCTAGTAGACAGTGCTGGGGGAGAGGTAGCGGCTGTGGTGCATGTCGGCACCAACGACGTGGGCAAGTGTAGCTGGGAGGTCCTGGAGGCCAAATTTAGGCTTTTAGGCAGGAAGCTGAAAGCCAGGACCTCAAAGGTAGCGTTCTCTGAAGTGCTACCTGTTCCACGCGCAGGGCCAGCTAGGCAGGCGGAGATCAGGGGTCTCAATGTGTGGATGAGACGGTGGTGTAGGGAGGAGGGGTTTAGATTCGTTAGGCACTGGGGAACGTTTTGGGACAAGCGGGGCCTGTACAAGAGGGACGGGCTCCATTTGAACCAGAATGGAACCAGACTGCTGGCGCATAACATTAAAAAGGTGGCAGAGCAGCTTTTAAACTGATCCCTGGGGGAAGGCCGACAGGAGCCGAGGGGCATCCGGTTCGGGACTCCTCATCCCTAGGGGATGAGGATGGGGAGGTTAGAGAACAACAAGACAAAGGCAGGGTAGGAGAAGAAATTGGGAAAGGTAGGGAGATGGGATGTGATAGACAGTTTGGCACAATGAGAGGATGCGGGGACAAAGGAGCGAATAAGCAGCCCATCCTGGGGCATTCCGTGTATAAATGCTTTTATGCGAATGCCCGAAGTCTACGAGCAAAGGTGGGAGAACTGGAATGTCTGGTGACAAGGGAAAATATTGACATAGTGGGCATAACGGAAACCTGGTGGAACGCGGAGAATCAGTGGGATACCGCAATCCCGGGCTATAAACTCTACAGGAGGGACAGGCAGGGGCGTGTTGGAGGTGGGGTGGCCCTTTATGTTAAGGAAGGGATAGAATCCAGCAAAGTAGAGATTGAAGGTGGGTCCGACTCCACCGTAGAATCTCTGTGGGTTAAATTACCAGGCTTGAGCAGCGATGTAATACTGGGGGCGTGCTATCGTCCTCCAGACCAGAAATCTGATGGGGACCTTGAAATGAGGAAACAGATCAGGGAGGTGACAAGGAAGGACAGGGTTGTAATCATGGGGGACTTCAATTATCCTCATATTGACTGGGTCAATTTGTGTTCTGGTCACGATAAGGAAACCGGATTTCTTGACGTGCTAAATGACTGTGGCTTAGATCAGCTAGTCACGGAGCCCACCAGAGGACAGGTGACTCTGGATTTACTTTTGTGCGGTACGCAGGACCTGGTTAGAGATGTAAACGTTACTGAGCCATTGGGGAACAGTGATCATGCTGCGATCCGTTTTGACGTGCACGTTGGGGGAAGAATACCAGGCAAATCTCTAACAAAAACCCTTGACTTCCGACGGGCGGACTTCCCTCAAATGAGGAGGCTGGTTAGAAGGAGGTTGAAAGGGAGGGTAAAAAGAGTCCAGTCTCTCCAGAGTGCATGGAGGCTGCTTAAAACAACAGTAATAGAGGCCCAGCAGAGGTGTATACCGCAAAGAAAGAAGGGTTCCACTGAATCCAGGAGGGTGCCCGCATGGCTAACCAGCCAAGTTAGAGAGGCTGTGAAGGGCAAGGAAGCTTCCTTCCGTAAATGGAAGTCTTGCCCTAATGAAGAGAATAAAAAGGAACATAAACTGTGGCAAAAGAAATGTAAGAAGGTGATAGGGGAGGCCAAGCGAGACTATGAGGAACGCATGGCCGGCAACATTAAGGGGAATAATAAAAGCTTCTTCAAATATGTTAGAAGCAGGAAACCCGCCAGAGAAGCGGTTGGCCCTCTGGATGGTGAGGGAGGGAAAGGGGAGATAAAAGGAGACTTAGAGATGGCAGAGAAATTAAATGAGTTCTTTGCATCTGTCTTCACGGCAGAAGACCTTGGGCAGATACCGCTGCCTGAACGGCCCCTCCTAACCGAGGAGTTAAGTCAGATAGAGGTTAAAAGAGAAGATGTTTCAGACCTCATTGATAAATTAAAGATCAATAAGTCACCGGGCCCTGATGGCATCCACCCAAGGGTTATTAAGGAATTGAAGAATGAAGTTGCAGATCTCTTGACTAAGGTATGCAACTTGTCCCTCAAAACGGCCACGGTACCAGAAGATTGGAGGATAGCAAATGTCACGCCTATTTTTAAAAAGGGAAAGAGGGGGGACCCGGGAAACTATAGGCCGGTCAGCCTAACATCTATACCGGGTAAGATGGTGGAATGCCTCATCAAAGATAGGATCTCAAAACACATAGACGAACAGGCCTTGCTGAGGGAGAGTCAGCATGGCTTCTGTAAGGGTAAGTCTTGCCTCACAAACCTTATAGAATTCTTTGAAAAGGTCAACAGGCATGTGGATGCGGGAGAACCCGTGGACATTATATATCTGGACTTTCAGAAGGCGTTTGACACGGTCCCTCACCAAAGGCTACTGAAAAAACTCCACAGTCAGGGAATTAGAGGACAGGTCCTCTCATGGATTGAGAACTGGTTGGAGGCCAGGAAGCAGAGAGTGGGTGTCAATGGGCAATTTTCACAATGGAGAGAGGTGAAAAGCGGTGTGCCCCAAGGATCTGTCCTGGGACCGGTGCTTTTCAACCTCTTCATAAATGACCTGGAGACAGGGTTGAGCAGTGAAGTGGCTAAGTTTGCAGATGACACCAAACTTTTCCGAGTGGTGAAGACCAGAAGTGATTGTGAGGAGCTCCAGAAGGATCTCTCCAGACTGGCAGAATGGGCAGCAAAATGGCAGATGCGCTTCAATGTCAGTAAGTGTAAAGTCATGCACATTGGGGCAAAAAATCAAAACTTTAGATATAGGCTGATGGGTTCTGAGCTGTCTGTGACAGATCAGGAGAGAGATCTTGGGGTGGTGGTGGACAGGTCGATGAAAGTGTCGACCCAATGTGCGGCAGCAGTGAAGAAGGCCAATTCTATGCTTGGGATCATTAGGAAGGGTATTGAGAACAAAACGGTTAGTATTATAATGCCGTTGTACAAATCGATGGTAAGGCCACACCTAGAGTATTGTGTCCAGTTCTGGTCGCCGCATCTCAAAAAAGACATAGTGGAAATGGAAAAGGTGCAAAAGAGAGCGACTAAGATGATTACGGGGCTGGGGCACCTTCCTTATGAGGAAAGGCTACGGCGTTTGGGCCTCTTCAGCCTAGAAAAGAGACGCTTGAGGGGGGACATGATTGAGACATACAAAATTATGCAGGGGATGGACAGAGTGGATAGGGAGATGCTCTTTACACTCTCACATAATACCAGAACCAGGGGACATCCACTAAAATTGAGTGTTGGGCGGGTTAGGACAGACAAAAGAAAATATTTCTTTACTCAGCGTGTGGTCGGTCTGTGGAACTCCTTGCCACAGGATGTGGTGATGGCGTCTAGCCTAGACGCCTTTAAAAGGGGATTGGACGAGTTTCTGGAGGAAAAATCCATTATGGGGTACAAGCCATGATGTGTATGCGCAACCTCCTGATTTTAGGAATGGGTTAAGTCAGAATGCCAGATGTAGGGGAGGGCACCAGGATGAGGTCTCTTGTTATCTGGTGTGCTCCCTGGGGCATTTGGTGGGCCGCTGTGAGATACAGGAAGCTGGACTAGATGGGCCTATGGCCTGATCCAGTGGGGCTGTTCTTATGTTCTTATGTTCTTATGTGCTGGGAGCGGGTGCCCAGGACACCCTTCAGTTGTGGATGGCTCCATCCCCGTAGGGGGAGCAACTGGAGGGAGGCTCGGAGGAAAGGGCCAAGCAGCATGGTGATCTGCCTTCCCACAGCAGTGGGGCAACAGTTATTAGTAGGGCTACACCTCTGGGCTCAGAGGGGGTAGATATCAAGGAGGCCGGAAAGGCCATGGATGGAGTGAGGGACCAGGACTCTCGGACTCTGGATCCCCCAGGGGTCAAGGAGGAGGTGGAAGTGACTTTATTGTAACGAGTGGATGGGACCAGAAGGGGAGCAAGTGGTGGAAAATACTATGGGGGACAACCGTCAAGGACAAGAGGATTGTTCAGCCTGGGAGCTGAACATCACGACATGGAATACGAGAGGCATGCGTCAGGAGGAGAGGAGGGGGGACATCTTGGCGGCACTTGGACGCCTCCGCCACGATTTGGTGGTTTTGCAAGAGCTACGTTTCCGGGGTGAGGAAGACTGGAGTGCTGCCCAGCGGCAGTGGAGGGAGGGACCCTCCTTTTGGAGTTACTCACTTGATGGCACGGGTGGGGTGGCTGTGTTGGTTAAGGCACAGCAGGGCCTGACGGTGAAGCGATGGGTTGAGGTTACCCGGGACATTTGTGTCTCCTGGACTTTAATCTTAAGGGACTAGACGCGCCTGGACAGCCAGCAGAGCAGCGATTTCGTCTGTGCGCGGTTTACGGACCGGTGCGGATGGGGCAGCGGCGAAGTTTGTGGGGGAGAATTTGAGACCATGCTATGACAACCAGGAAGTCACTTGTGGTGGCTGCTGATGTTAATAAACGTGCACGGGAGCAGGATCGACATTCTCTGCAGGGGCGACAGCGTTCGCCTTCTTTATTGCCTCTGACGCCGGAGGAGCACCAATTACAGCAGTTGCTGGAAGTAGATCTAGAATTAGAGGACAAGGCCCTCCAAGTGGAGAATGGCCTCAGTTTCTTTCCGACATAATGTGAGCCCACCTTTCGGGTACATTACCCGGAGAGAGCAGGCATTCGGTTCACCTATTACCATTCGCATGTGGTGAGCCGCCTGGACCGGGTATGTGGAAGGTGCGGCAGTGTCAAGTGAGCCTGACCCTTTGGTCCAATCACGGTTTGTTACTGTGTCAGCTATACATGGGAGTGTTGCCATCTGGAGAGCGACTACGGTGGAGGCTTACTCCTCGGCTGCTCCAAAGGGAATAGGAGGTGCGGGAGTTAGTCAAAGCGATTGTGGTGGGTGGTGTGACCAAGATGAATGGTCATCCAACACAACCAATGGCGGGAAGATGGGAGCGTTTGAAATGCGAGGTGAGGAGGGGGTGCCAGGCCCTGGTTGCCAGGACCTACAGGAAAGATCTGGGAGAGTATCATTGGGCCCTGAATAGATTCCTCAGAACCCATCAGCATATTAATGCAGGCCGTCCATGGGTTCGGCAGCAACTAGCGGCGGACGGTGAGACCATTCAAGCCTTTCACTTTAAAAAGAGAGAAATGCGGAGGCAGCAACAATGGTTCCGTTCTAAAGGACCCATAGTACAAGCAGGGGAGTGGAAAAGGAGTAGGCGGCCCAGGGTAGCGCGCCAGCGGTTGGAAAGTCTTCGGGAAGCAGAGGGAGGAGTACTGCATTCTACAAAGGAAGGCATGTTGGCGGTTTTGTCGTTGCATTGCCGTGGCCTCTTTGGAGCAAAGACTTTAGATAGGGATAAGATGGAGGAGTATTTGCAGAGTGCACTCCCGGAGGAGGTCAATCACTTGACGGGAGCGGAGAGGGACAGCTTGACTCGACCTGTATTGGAGAAGGAAGTCCGGGAGGCCATTCAGAAAGGCAGGGATCGCTCTGTGCCGGGCCCGGACGGACTTGGATACAGTTTCTACAAGACCTTCGAGGCACATTTGACAGCTCCCTTGGTGACCCTATTTAACCAAGTATTCTCTAGGGAGAAGTACATGAGCCGGGAATACTACGGGGCAGTTTTGACATTTATTTTCAAAGGAGGAGACCCAACCCTGGTAACTAACTGGAGGCCTACTGCCGTTACCAATGCAGACTACCGGATCCTGGCCAGGATCCTGAATTCCCGGTTAGCGAAGGTGGCCGATAAACTGGTGCACGGGTGCCAGACCAGCGCAGTGCCGAGGAGGCACATGGTGAACTCGCTGATCCTCCTTCGTGAGGTTTTCGAGGAGGTCCGCCTGGGGAGGTGGGATGGAGTGCTCCTTCAATTACATCAGGCAAAAGCCTTTGACCGGGTGGACAGGACATTTTTGGAGCGTGTTTTGACTTAGAAGAGGGTGCCCGAAGACTTTGTGGATTATTTGCGGCTGTTATACGAACAAGCGTACGTGACTCCATGGGTGGAAGGATGGTCGGGGAGTGAGGTCTGCTTGCAGTCGGGCATTCAGCAGGAATGCCCTTTGAGCGCCTTGCTCTATGTCATCACACTCGATCCGTTATTATTGTGTGCCCACCGAGACAAGCGGGTGTGGGGTGTCCCACTGTCAGTTCGGGAACTGCTGGCCGCGGTTAAAATGGTCGCGCATGCAGATGACGCGAATCTATTAGTGAGATCGCGGACGCAGTGGAGGGCGGTACAGGAACAGTTGGCCGCATACACATACGCAGTTATCAATGCGAGCAAGTCCCGAGCATTTTTCCTCCGACCTCGCACAGAAGAGATTCGGGTCTGCTCGATGGCCCTTTGTGGGCTATAGAAAACACTTCGTCCACAGAGGCCTCGAGCATGGTGCAGCGTGCGCCTGTGTTAGGTGTCCATTTTAGTCTGCAGGAGCGTGGGTGGGAATGGAACTGTACAGAGTGGGAAGTGAAAGTTACAGAGCGGTGTCAGTTATGGCGCTCCTGGAACCTGAATGTATAGCAACGGGTTCTGTACATTTTTACATACTGTGTACCAATGGTGACTAGCCTAGTGGTGGTATACCCTCCGCCGAAGCCCTTGCTCAATCGGGTGACAGGCATATGTTTTCGTTTTGTGTGGGGAACGAAATTCTTCCCACGTGAAGTAGCCTACCAAAGAGTGGCGGAGGGTGGTCTGGGGGCACAGGCCCTGGGTCCACTGTTTTTGGCTATCTTCTTAGCAACAAATAGTGGAGGTATGGTGCGGCAGTTGGAAGAGCGGGAACGGTGTTCGGAAGGGGAGGCGGTCGAACAGAGAGTTGTCACGAACGTTACAGCCCCACCTGACAGTGGGAGGAATAGTGGGAGTGGGAGTAGGGTCGGACAGGTGGTGTGGGTGCGCCTGGAGGAGTTCCTGGGCCGTACACCATGGGGTCGTCGTAGGTGGTACGGTGAGGAAGTGGGCTTTTGCCTCACCCAAGCCCTGAAGATCGGGCTCCTGAACATTTGGCTGGAGGTAGTGAGCTGGGTGCGGGAGTATGGAGTGGAGGCTAAGCAGTGCAAGCTTCAGGGTGTGGAGAGGGGCCTTTTGAAGCGCCATATTTACAATTCTGTGCTTAAGGGATTTCAGGAAAGAGCACTTGCCCATCGTTGCCTTAGGAGAGCCCGCATCTCAGAGTACCTTCTGCGGCCGGAAGTGGCAATAGGTACCTTTGCGGATCGTTCTGTTCCGTATAGCTTATGGGAGATACATTGGCGGGCCTTTCACAAGGTCTTAATGGTGGGGGAGACCACGCCCAGGCTAGCGACTGCAGAATGGGCATGCAGGAGGCCAGCATGTATTGCTCAGGGAACTGTAAGAGAAACTGTTCAGCACTTTGTGGCCGAATGTGCTCCGGCCAAGCAGTTGTGGGAGGCGGTGGCGCGAGCGCTCTGGTGGCCTAACTTGGCAGAACAACGTTGGGAAACAGTGGTTGGGAAACAGGAACCTGAGCAAAGGATGTGGAGAGGGTCAAGGACTGCACTGGATGTTCGTACTGGATGTGTTCAGTTCAATTCAACAACGGAAAGAGCTGCAGAGTCGATCCTTTACGGATGTAGAAGCCTGGGGCCGATTTGTGGTTTCACGCGTGCAGGGCGTGGCAAGTTTTCAATGGAGGGAAACGAGAACAACAAGAGAACAGTGGAGGAAGTCGTGGGCTTGGCTCGGTGAGGTCACCCCACCCATTACCTGAAATAAAAGAGGCAATAACCAATGTATTTACCTGTGAAGTAACAGGTCACAAGGATGATTTGTATACCTTTAATCTCTCAAAGTTTAGTGTATAGTTTACAGTGACAATGTGTATAAATGGTTTCTGTTCAAGAGTTCCTTGCTTGCACAACCTTGTACATAGTTTATGGATTCCTTTGTAAATGGCTTTGTAAATAGTTTGTAAATAGTCTTGTTTTATGCTTTATCTGTTTAGTTTCGCCATGTTGTAGTCTTTGTTTGTTTTCTGTTTGTTGTTTGTTGTTTCTTTGCCTTCTGTTCTTGCTAATGTAGAATGGTGTTTTATTATAATAAAAATCATTTATTCCTTAAAAAAAAAAAATCATTTATTCCTAACCCTAACCCTAACATCTACATGAAGCCGCTGGGAGAGATCATCCGGGGGTTTGGAGTGGGATGCCTTCAGTATGCCTGATGGCATCCCACTAACGTACCTGAGCTGCGCTGACCTGGCCACAGTAACCCATGCCCTAGTGACATCTAGATTAGATTACTGCAATGTGCTCTACGTGGGGCTGTCCTTGAAGACGGTCCGGAAATTACAACTTGTACAGAACACGGCTACTCATGTGGTTGCTGGGGCATGTCAGTTTGACTCTGCTGAGCCGTTGCTTCAGCGACTACACTGGCTGCCAGTTCTGTTTCGGGCCCAATTTAAGGCGCTAGTTTTGACTTTTAAAGCCCTTTATGGCTCGGGTCCAGGGTATTTGAGGGACCGCCTCCTTCCTCATAATCCTGCCCATGCTCTTAGATCATCTGGGGGGGCCCTTTTGACTGTGCCGCTACCAAGAGTGGTGAGAGGGGCGGCAGCCAGGAAGAGGGCCTTCTTGGTGGTGGCCCCCGAACTCTGGAATACCCTTCCATTAGAATTGAGAACTGCTCCCTCTTTGTTAATATTTCGGCGTACACTGAAGTTCTTTTTATTTCAAAAAGGTTTAATTGCTTACAGGCTGACTGGCTTTCTTTCTCTTTTTTCTCTTTTATATTAGAATCCACAGGGCTTGTTTTAGATTTTTTAATTATGTGCACCTGTTTTAATTATTGTTTTTAATTGCTATTTTTGTATTTTTATTGTTGTAATCCACCTTGTGTGCCCATGGGGCAAAAATGGGATATAAATTAATAAAATAATAATAAAAATAAAAATATCTATATTCCTAACCCTAACCCTAACCCTAAGGCGCTTGCGACCAAAGGCCCAGGCCCAGGAGATGGTCACGCACTTTGTCCGGGAGTGTGCCCCGGCCCTGCGCCTGTGGGAGGGGATTGCCCGGGCCATGAACTGGCTGAGCCTGGCGGAGCAGGGCTGAGAGTTGTCTCAGGAGCGGAGCCCGTGGTGGGGGCATAGAGCGGGCCCGGGACCGCTGGCGCGGATGGCCGGGTGACCTTCGCTGTGGTTCCGTGGGTGGTGGCGAGGCTCGTCAACCTCTACGTCCTCCTCGCCCTCTCCATCCAGAGGGGCATGGAGCTGCGGGGCGGGAAGCCCACCGACGCCCGGGCATGGACCACCTTTGTGGTGTCCCAGCTCCGGAACCAGGCCGGCAACGAGCGGGGTAGGATGGCCAGCGACCGGTGGCGGCAGCGGTGGGGCTGGCTGCAGGGGGTGCACTCGCCCATCACTTAGACAGGTCTCTGTGCACTGTTTTCACTGCAAATATCTTTGTATGTGTCAGGGTTCCACAGGTCCCCAACTTACCCAGGGAGAGGACTTCTGAGTCAGAGGATTGGGGAGGAAGCAGGTGGAGCATGGGGTCACCTCCCCATATGCTGCCTGGGCACTCCTGCGGGCGGCAAAGCGCAGCAGAGGAACACTGCGTGCCGAACCCCCTGCTTCTCCCTCTGCCTTGGAGGAGGAAGGGGGAAGACAGGGCGCAGGCCATTCGGCTGCAGGGCAGCCGCCCCTCCCCACCTCAGGGGAGAAAGGGAGCACTCCCTCGACCAGCCAGCTGGGGCCTGCCTTGCTGGGCAGGGCACCTGGCTGTGACATCAGGAGCCCACAGCTGGACCTCCAGACATTGTCTGCAGAGCTACAGGACCCAGGTGGGCAGGGCCAGTCCACCCCCCAAAGGCAGAGACCAGAGCAGAGGCAGCAGCCTTCCAGCCATCTCAGGAGCAACCCTGGCAGCTCCAGGTGAGAGGAGATGGAAGGGAAACAGAGAGCGGAAGGGGAGGAGTGGTGGTAATCCCAGGGGAGGGCAGTCCCAGAGACAGGCCCTTTTTGTACCATTCTTGTGTGGGAAACGGAGGGGCCAAAGGGGAGGGGTCTGCCGTACATAAACCTGGAGGCCAGGGATGAGAAGGCAGTTGGTAGTTAGAAGAGCAGGCAGGAGGATCTTCTGACAGCAGCCCCTGCTCCTGACTCTGGCAAATGCTGCCAACGCAAAGAGGGGGAGCCAGGTGATACAACCCCCTTCTTCTGGGAAACTAGTCTGAGGCCTCCACATGGGGGTCCCCTTCAGAAAGGCCGGGTGCGCCCTCCCCTTCCCCCACAGGGAGGCCTCACAGTATGTTTGTAACCATTTTGTACATAGTTTTACCACTGTCACTTTACCTCTGTATTGGGCCCAGGATGGACATTTGTGTTTGCATTTGCATTTGTGTTTCTTCCTTTCTGTTTGCACCAGAAGGGACTTTGTTGGGTGGAGGGTGCTGTCTGGGGGAATGGAACCTTTTAACTATGTATTTGTGTTGTACAGGGAAGCTCTGCTCACGTGTTTGTGACGGGCATCTCCCCACCTTGTGTTTGTAGAATGGTTGTTTTGTCCCAATAAAAAATTATATTTTCCTAAAAAAAAATTCTATTTTCCTCACCCTCACCCTAGCTTCCTGTGGGTGAGGCTGTGTTTGTTTGGAACTCCTCAGGTTGGTGTGAGTAAATCTTTATTTTTTCGCACAATACAGAGGGGGTGTGGGTAGGGGTCACCTTAGGGGACCCTGATGAGAGTGGTTTTGGGGGTGGATGTCCCCGGATTGCAGCAGGAGAGGCTGTGGAAAGTTTGGCTGGGAGAGCCTCAGGGACCACCTTGCAGCCCTTGACCATGCAGCAAGCTAAGCTGAGCCAGGGGGCCAGAGCTGAATCTGTCGGCATCCAGCCCGTGCGGGGGGAATTGGGAAGCGAAGGGTTCCTCGGCACCCTGAGAATCGAGGGGGGCTCCTTTGGGGCGCAGATGGACGTGCCCCACCCATCTGGGGCAGGCCGAACTGGAAGGAAGCCTCCCTGGGGAAGCCAGGCTAGGCAAGCCTGGGTTGTGTAGGCCTCTGGAGCTGGAGCTCAGGTAGCCCGGCTGGCAGGCGAGCCTCTGCTGGGCAAAGGAAGAGCAGGAGAGAGAGGCAGCAGCGGCAGGGACGGGGGGAGAGGTTCCCCAGGGGCTGGTCTCTGAAGGAGCCGGCTTGGGGGAGCCCTCCCAGAGGCAGGAGTGGCACGGCCAGGGCCTCTAGGGACAGGGACTGGGAGGCGGCCTCTGCGGCCTCCGAAGGGAGTTTCATGAGCGGCAGGGAGAGCTCTGAGGTGGAGGCTGAACGGGTCTGCGAGTTTGAGGACACGGACTGCTCTGGCAGGTCCCGAGAGGGGGTGCAGGGCAGGTGGCAGTGCGCCCGGGGAAGACCTTGGACCGGTGGGCTCAGGACATTCTGCAGCCCCCCTGGGAGGACAAGGATCTCCTTGTGCTCTTGGCAGACCTGGTCTATAACATCTGTCCCCAGAGGGGCCCGTGACAGGGAAAGTGGAGGTGAAGGACCTGAGCAAGTGCAGCCAGCAGCAGGTGTTTGACCTGCTGAGTGAGGCGAAGGGCGGGATGGTGGATGTGCTCCAAGAGCAGTGGGAGGACCCCCTGGAGCAGGCACTCCAGCACAAGGCCCATAACATCCTGGCCATGAGGAAAGTGCTAGGCTTCCACAAGTTCAGGCACCACAAGGCCCACTTCCCATTCTGGCTGACAGAGGACAGGCCAGGGCTAGTGTTGCAGGTGGTGGCGGAGCACTGGCAGAGAAGCAGCCGCACACTGACAGAAGTGGAGGCACTGTCCCAGGACAACCACCCCCCCTTCCTAGACGGAGAGAGTGGGACAGAGCTGACGGGCAGCACCTTTGTGAGAGGCCAGGAGCAGATCGTGGAGGCGCTGGAGGAGATGGCGGACCCAGCAACGGGCCATGGCCGAGGCGGAGCAAGAACAAGACCAGGGGCCCAATTGGGGGCCCAGCTGACAGAGTGGACCCGGGCAGATGGACGGAGGCATATGAGGACCAAGCGGTGGCAGCCTGCAACAGGAGGAGAGGAACTACCCTGGACCAGAGCGGACGACATCAGGGGACCCATCTACGCAGGTGGCGGCGACGGTGAGGAGCAACATGGTGGCAGGCGGTGAGGACCCCGCGGAGGCAGGGATGGCTGTGATAGCCCCGGGGCCACAGGGACAGTCCGATAGAGGCAGAGTGAGTACAACTCTGCACCACACGGACGTAGGACGCTGCCGAAACGGGCATGGGGAAACCTGATGGACATGCTCCGCTGCCGCAGCCTGATGCAGACGGAGTGGCAAGCTGCCCTGGAACTACGCCTCCACCGCGGCAGGTGGCACCACAGCGACAGGCCCAAGGGGGGCGGGGGGCAGGAGGGCACCCTGGCAGGGCCGCTTGGGAGGACCCGAACAGGGAGCTGTGGGAGGACACCAAGTTCCTGCACCGGTTCTTTGAAGATGGGCCACAGCAGCAGGACCCCAGGCAGAGCTTCGTGGTCCGCCTGTGCTGCAAGGGGGACAGGGCTGAGACTTGCACCCAGGAGTGGATCGAAGGGGAGTTCCTTGAGCGGGAGCTGGGCTTCCCGCCCGGGAAGGTGTTAGCCATCCTGACGCCCCGGGGGATCCCCGAAATAGACCTCTGCTTCCGCAGTGAGCTGGGGTACCAACTGTACTGGGAGTGGGCGCAGATGGCGTACCAGCGGGACCCCTGCTTCGCCCAGGACCTCTCCCTGGTCCTGCTGTTCCAGGGGGAGGCCAAGGTCCTGACTGTGGGGCGGTGGCTGAGCCGGCATTGCACAGTGCTCATGCCGCTCGAGAAGCACCTCAATGCCAAGGGCTACTGGATGGGGGCATACGGGCCATCATGTGCCTCGGGTGGGAGCCATTTATGGGCAGGCTGCACCACCTCCCCAAGTACTTTTTCATGGGGGCGGACCAGGGCGTGACCCAGTACAGCGGTCAGCCGCCAGCCTGCTTCCTGTGCGATGGCTTCGACCACCTCCGTTGCCACTGTGCGTTGGAGCTGTGCTCCAAGTGCAGGGTGCGGGGGCCACCGAACTGTCCTGTGCGATCACCTGCAGCCTGTATGGGGAGCACGGGCACATACCGACTCTGCTCCCAGTCGGCCATCAACATCCGGTACCCCGACGCCTATGAGCGGGAGGGAGTGCAGCGGGAGGCGGAGGACCAGGAGCGAGCCGCGAGAGAGCGGCGGGAGGAGAGGGCTTGTCAGGAGGAGTGGAGCTGGCAGCAGCGGCAGGAGGCCCCGGCAGGGGCAGCGGGAGGGCAAGACGAGGCACAGGAGGAGGAGGGGTGGAGGACTGTGTCCCAAAGGTGTGGGAAGGGCATGGGCCCAGCAGAGCCGCAAGGCAGCCCGGAGGTGGAGGAGGAGGCGGGCCCGTCCTGATATCGGGTGCTGAGGGTGCTGGCAGAGCAGGAGGAAGGGGAGGCCCCAGCAGCAGGCAGGAGCTCCTCATTGGAGGAGAGCTTGGCGAGCAGCTGAGCGGAGCAACGGCAAGGGCAGTGGCAGAGCTTGTGCAAGCGGAGGGGGTACAAGGCAGAGCCAGAGTCTCTGGAGGGCTTGGAGGGGGCAAAGGGAGGGAGAGCCCCAAGGAGAGGCGCAAGAAGCCTCGGAAGGCTTCGCCGACCCCTGACGTGGAGCAGGAGCCGGTCCTTGCGGCCCAAGAGCCACCCACTCCCGAGAGGGAGGCCCCCGACATGCCGGGAGGAGAAGCAGAGGAGAGGGCCGGCACAGAACGGCCGAATGCAGAGAGAGGCGACAAGGGGAGGTGGACCCGACGTATGTAGAAATGGAGACGAGCGACCAGTACCTGCAACTGGCGCTCTCTCCTGAGTGGCAGCCAAAGGAGAGGGACCTCAGGGAAGAGCCAGGCGAAGGGGGCGCCGAGATGGACCCCACCCCCTTGCCTGTAACCCCCCTTGCTACACCCCCGGATGCGAGTCTGGGGGGTAGAGGAGCACACTGGGGAGGGCATGGAGTGCCAGTCAGAGGCTCCAGACCCCTCTCTGAGCAGAGAGCCACAGCGGGAGGGCGGACCCAAAACAGGTGCAACCCGAGAATGGGCGGCCTCTGAGTGAAACCGTAAAAGCAAACATAATCAGTCCTAGTCCCGTTTCTTAAAAGTGGAGTTACTAAATTACTAATAATACATTTACATTTCATCATAAAATAACAATTTTTTGACAGTTTACATTGAGAAGGCTTAGAAATCGCTAAAAGTAAAAAATTAGAAACTCCCTCTAGCACATCTGGTGAGCAATCATTTAGGAGACGCTTTAGTTTTGCCTCATCCGTAAGACCACTCATTTTCCCAAGAAATAGAGTCATGTAAGTGTGGCGGGATCTAGTGTGCCGAGGACAATAAAAAAGAATGTGTATGATTGATTCAATATTTCCCAAATTACAAGGGCAGAGGCGTTCTTTGTATGGTGTTTGCCTATATCTGCCTTCTGTGACCTTGGATGGAAACACATTGAATCTTGACAAGGAGATTGCACGACGTTCAGAAGGGTTGATCAAAATACTCAAAAAAGGAGCCATTTGCCCATACTTAAGCGGGATAGAGAAATTAAGAGGGGAGCAAATTCTAGCAGCAAGTTCAAAAAGGTTTTGTGCCTCAACATCTAGCATTCTTTGCTTTACCCTTTGATAAACTCCAGGGAATGGACAGAAGCTTAGAAGATCCAATGAAAAACCAATTTATTCAATTTTTGATTTAATTTGGCTAAACCATTTAGAAGAACCAGACTCAAATAACATTCTGGATAGGAGACTGCCTGGTTTAGCATTATAATATAGCTGGAGCCAATAGCGTATGGTTAAAAGCCATGCTCTTGATACTAAGCGTGATTGTCTGGTCTCCAAACATAATGCAGAGTATGGTACAGATTTTGGTAAACCCAAGATAGCCCTCAAAAATTTAGCCTGGATACTCTCAAAGGTGTGATTTATAGCACTTATCCAGATAGGGCACCCGTACAGGAGCTGTGCCAATACCTTGGCATTAAATACCTTGAGAGCAGCTGGTATATAACAATTGCCCTGACTAAAAAAGAATTGATTGGTGCTCTGCAAACTAACACGGGCTAGGTTTGTAACCAATTTTTGATGAGTACCCCAGCAAGGATTGTAGTGGAAGTGAAAAGTCCAATAGGAGTACATGAAACTAGCACTGCATCATCAGCATAAAGCAATGCCGGAATATGCAGCGAACCTAGTTTAGGAATATGTCCATCTATCTGTTTCCTGTGTGTTCTGGTCGTTGCAGCTGAGTCAAGCACATTTTCGTTTGTACAGTCTTTCTTTGGTTAAGTGACCTCACCACTTTAGAGCACCTGTGATGGAGAGCCAAGGGGGTCTAGCCTGGAGGCTTCATCTTGCCACCTGGAACGCCAGGGGCCTGAGGCAGGAGGAGAGGCAGTGGGAGATCCTGGTGGTGGTCCACCTGGACCTGGACCTGATAGTGCTGCAGGAGCTGCACTTCCAGGGGGAGGAGGAGCGCAGCAGCACCCAGTGGCAGTGGCGGTGGCGGCCCGTCCTTCTTGTCCTTCGCCCCGGACGCGACAGGCGGGGTGGCACTCCTGGTGCGGGCCCGGAAGGGCCTGAGCGTCAAGCGCTGGGTGGAGGTGACCCCAGGGCACCTTGCCCTGCTCGACTTCAACCTGATGGGACTCTCCAAGTCCGGCAAACCGGAGGAGCGGCATTTTCGGCTCTGCGCCGTCTACGGCCCCCAGCGGACCGGGCTCCACAAGAGCCTGCGGGTGCGACTGTGGGACCACGCAGTGGCGACCCAGCAGTCGCTGCTGGTGGCCAGGGACTTTAACAACAGGGCCCAAGAGCAGGAGTTGCTGCGACCAGGGGCGGCGCCAGCCCCGGCACCCCTGACGCCGGAGAAGCGGAGCTTGCAGGAGATACTGGAGGGCGACCTTGGCCTCGAGGACTAGGCCCTGCACTGGGCTTCTTCCCCACACACTACAGGCATACTTTCTGGGCCAACTGTTCTCCGGGAGGAGAATGGAGGCAGGTGCAGCAGCAACAGCAGCACCAGCAGCAGCAACATGGGAGTGGAAGTTTTAAAGGGCCAGAGAGTGTAACTCTTAAAGGACCAGAGGGTGGATTTCGTCCAAGTGGGCATGGTTTTGGCAGAGGTCGCTCTGGAGAACGGAGATGATGTGATAGGGACAGGGAGGTGGCTTCCTTGGCCTCAGAAAGTAGCTTGAGGAGCGAGGAGGGCAGTATGGAGAGGGAGGGGGAAGAGGAGATGGAAAGGAGGTATGTGGAGGAAGAGGCAAGTATGGAAGGGGTGGAAGAGACAGAGGAGTCTCGGGAATGGGAAACACGCCCACGTAGGATGTTAGAGGAGTGGGCACAAGATGTGGTGGAGCTCCCTTGGGGAGAGGATGATCTTTTGATCACGTGGGCAGATTTAGTTCATTGTATCTAGGTGCCAGGGGATTGTGTCCGGATCAAGAGTGGATAAGTTGGGACAAAAAGGGATCCAGAGCGTGTTGGAGTCAGGGAAGGAGGTATTAGTGGCAGTTATGAAACAACAGTGGACAGGTCCGTTGGACCGGGCTTTTCAAGGGAAGGTGGATTCCCTGTTGGCTGCAAAGAGGATGCTGAGGTTTAGAAAATTCAAGAGGGCAAGGACCAGACCCCTGGCCTGGTTGCAGGAAGAGGGAATGGCTCAGTTACTGGGGGAAGTGGCAGAGTACTGGGAGTGCAGGGCTGCCCAGTTGGGAGACAAGGAAGGGGAGCAACAGGAAAATAGGTCTCGTTTTTCATATGGGGACGGTGCATCACCGCTGACATCCGTGGCCTTTGCAAGAGGCTTGCAGCTGTTGGCGGAAGGATTGGAGGAGAGACGACAGCGGCGACAGCAGAGGAGGGTGACTGATGAGGCAGTGGAGGGACACTGGAGTAGCCCGGACCTATGGCATGGATGGAGAGACGGATGGGAATTGGCTGTACATGAGCAGCGATGGAGTTCTCTTGGACCAGGACGGATGATGACGCGGTAGTGGCGGTGGTGGCAGTGGCGACTATGGTGGTGAGGTCAGAATCAGGACTGGGAGTGGAGCGTGGACGACAGGAGGAGATGGTGGTAGTGTGGACAGAGTCAGGATGGGAGAGGAGGAGGCTGATGGAGGTGGAGACGGAAGTGATGGTGGAGATGGAGGAGAAAGACGATGAGACAGTAGCGTCGATGGAGACGGTGGGCGCGAGGACCGAGGAGGACGATGCAGTGGCGGGGCTGTCTAGGGGACTTGGAGGCAGTGTGGACTTTGCCCCCCCTTCAGGACACTGAAAGGCATAATGATACTGGCACTGATGACAATGATGCTGATCGGGACAATGACAATAATGTAGACGCTGTTAATTCCGCTAGCGTTGCTACTGTGTCTGCGGGCAGGGAGGTGGATTGGGCAGTTGGGGGTACACAACGTCCAGGGACGAGCGGAGGGAAAGGTGGTGGGAAAACCACGGATTGAGGGTGGAACTCGGGGCAGGTTCTACAGAGCTACGCCTTGGTGGTGGGAGGCGGAACTACAGGCGCGATATCCGCAGGGAGGGCTCTGGGAGGGAGGAGGCAAGGCAGCAGGAGCAGGTGTGGGAGGATGACTTCCTCCACAGGTTTTTCGAAGAACTGCCGCAAGAATTGGATCCGTGTCAACAGTTTGTGGTTCGTCTCTATGCCATCGTCAAGTGGAAAGGGCGCCCAACTTAACACAGGAGTGGGTGAAGGAAGAATTTATAGAGAGGCATTTGGATCTTTCCTCACAACAAGTGTTGGCCGTTATTTCGTCCCTGGGGATTCCTGAAATTGCTATCTGCCTGAAGGATGACCAAGGCTATCGGTTATTCTGGGAACGGGTTCAGGCTGGTTTCCGTAGGGACCCCAGATTTGCACAGGAGCTGACACTGATGCCACTGTTTAGAGGGGAAGAGAAGGTACTCACTATATTCTTTTGGACCACTGTGTCTCTGGAAGAGGGTGTTTGGCTGTGGCTTTCAAAACGTTGCACAGTATTGTGATCTCCGGAATGACGATATGATTCCAGGGGATATTGGACAGAGGAGTACAGGGCGGTGGTGGCATTGCAATGCGACGTGGGTACAGGTAGACTGTAGACTTGGGTAACCATTTACCCAAGTTCTTTATGGGACGGATCGGGGGGTAACCCATTATAGCGGTCAGCCACCTGCTTGCTTTCTTTGCGGTGGAGTTGACCACATTAGGCGAAACTGTGCCTCGGAACTGTGTTCTAAATGTGGCATGTGGGGTCATCGCACATCAGTGTGTGACTGGCCAGTTGCCTGCAGTTTGTGTGGGGCCCGTGAGCACGCATATCGATTATGCCCTCAGTCGGTAGTTAACATCAGGCACCCGGAATTCTTTGAGAGGGAGCGGAGGACGGCGGACGATGCCAGTACTTGGGAAGAGATGGAGGCCCGAAAGTGCAAGCAGCAAAGGGAGACAAAGTGACAGGAGACCACCTTCCTTGAGCAGTTATCGGTTGGGCGCAGAGGATAACGATCAGGGTCAGGACACAGACGTGGGTGCACTGAGACCAGGGACCAGTGACGGAGGTGGTGGACAGCAGGAGTGGAGGATTGTGGGGAGTGGTCGGAAGGTGGGGCGAGATGGAGGAGGTGAGGGTGGAGAAGTTCATGCATGTGAGTCACAGAGTCAAGTTGTGAAGGGGCATCGGAGGAGGGAGTACGGTCAGGATCGCGATACATTGTGTTGGGGAAGAGGAGGAAGACAGCTCGGTCACAGACGGATCCTCCTCATAGGAGGAGAGTGAGCAAAGGAGCAGAGGTGGTGCAGAGGGCGCCAGGGGTGCTCGAGCAGCGGAGCAGGATGGCATGCCGTTGATGCTACCGTAGCTGCAACGACTGGTGCAGAGGAGGAGGACGGGGAAGAAACGGGGCGGTTCCGAGTCCCCGGATTCTCTGCAAAGAATTGGGAGTATAGCTGCAGAATCCAAGGAAAAGGGAAAGCAGAGTCCAAAGGAGTGAAAGAAAAAGCGGCGGAAGGAGCCGCTAGAGGTACATAGTGAACAACTACAGACAACGAACAGAGGATGCTTCCAGTGCTGGCAGTGCAAGCAGAGGAGGGAAGTGAGCAGGAGAGAAGAATGGAGGAGATGGGTGAGGAGGAGGAGGAGCTGTGACAGGACAAGGAGGAAGTTGGTGTGCTGGGGACGAGCAGTCAGGGGACCCTTCAGTTGTGGATGGCCCCGTCCCCTGAGGGGAAGAGGCCGGAGGGAGGCTCGGAGGAAAGGGCTGAACAGGATTGCGATCTGCCTTCCCATGGTGGCGGGGAGACAAACAACAGTAGGGCTACACCTCTGGGCTCAGAGGGGGTAGATTTGGAGGAGGCCAGCAAGGCCAAGGATGGAGCGGAGGACCGGGACTCTCAGACCTCGGATCTCCTAGGAGTCAAGGAGGTGAAGGTGACTCCATTGTAAAGAGAGAGTGGATGGAACAGGAAGGGAAGCATGTGGTGGGGGACACCACCATCATAGGGGATGGTTATTGAGGGCAGGAGGCTGTGTCAGCCTGGAGACTGAACATTATGACATGGAACACACGAGGCCTGCAGCAAGAGGAGAGAAGGGGGGACATTTTGAAGGCGCTCGCATGCCTTGACCATGACATTGTGGTCCTGCAAGAGCTGCACTTTCATGGAGAGGGTGACCGGAGTGCTGCACAGCAGCAATGGAGAGAAGGCCCGTCCTTCTGGACCTACTCATCAGAGGGTACAGGAGGAGCGGCGGTGCTGGTGTGGGCCTCGAAGTGAAGCGGTGGGTTGGGGTGACCCTGGGATATCTGGGTCTTCTAGATTTTAATTTGAGGGGCCATGATGCGTCAGGGAAGCCCGTGGAGCAACACTTCCGCCTATGTGCCTTGTATGGTCCAATGCAGATGGGATCACGTCGGAGTTTGTGGACCTGTCTAAGGAACCATACCGTGACCTTCCGGAGGTCGCTAATAGTCGCTGGTGACTTAACAATTGCACCCAGGAGCAGGATCGGTGGTCTCTGCAGCGGCAACAGCAGCAACAGCAGCAGCCACAACAACGCGAGCAACACGATCCACCTCTGACGCCAGAGGAGCGCCAGTTGCGGCGACTCCTTGAGGAAGACCTGGCACTGGAAGATAAAGCCCTTAAGATGGAGAAAAGACTGAGATTTTTCTTGACATGGTGTAGGGCCGCCTTTCGAGCACATCACCCCGAGAGGAAGGGCGTGCGCTGCACGTATTTCCTTCCATGTGTCATGAGCCGCCTGGATCGGGCGTGGGCGCTGCCCCTTTGGAAAGTGTTTGGTGAGCCTGATGCCGTGGTCGGACCACAGGCTTGTGACATGTTGCCTTTATGTGACATGTGACATGGGTCCCTTTTAGGGAGAAGGGCGGGATGCAAATAAAGTTTATTATTATTATTATTATTATTATTATTATTATTATTATTATTATTATTATTGTGCAGGACACATGCCATCTCGCAGACGATCGCAGAGGTGGAGACTCTCCCCCCATTTGCTAAGGAAGGAGCAGGAGGTAAGTAGTAGAGGTGACTGTCATGACGGGGGTGGCTCAGGTAAACGGTCATTCGGAACAGCAGCAAATGGTGGTGTGGTGGGAACAACTGAAGAGGAAGGTGAGAAGAGGATGTCAGCTGTTGGTGGCTAGAACCCATAGAAAAGAGCTTGCTGAATACCATCGGGCTCTCAATTGTTTTCTGAGAGCCCATCAGCACATGAATGAAGGCCGTCCGTGGGACCACCAGCAGTTAGCAAAGGACGGTGAGGCTATCCAGCGCTTACATCAGTGCAGGAGGAAGTTATGGAGGAGCCAACAGTGGTATCGCACCAAGGGGTTGATGGTACCGCAGGGGGAATGGGAGAGGAACAGGCGGCCCAAGGTGCCGCGGCAGGAGCTTGAGGGTCTGCGACAAACAGAGGGAGACGTGCGCTCCACGCAAGCGGGATTGTTACAAGTACTCCATGACTATTATCAGGGTCTCTTTGGAGGGAAGGAGTTAAATCGAGAACGGATGCTCAAGTATTTGCGGGGGGCAGTGCCGGAAGAGGCTGATTGGCTGACTGAGGAGGAGGAGAGCTTGATTCAACCAGTGGCAGAAGAGGAGGTGAAGACAGTCATTCAGAGGGGGAGGGAACGCTCGGCCCCAGGCCTGGGCCCTCTCCAGGCCCCCGCCGCGGGCTCCACCCCCGAGACAACCATCTCCCAGTGCTGGTTCAACAGGCTCGGCCAGTCTAGGGCCCGGGCGACCTCCTCCCACAGGCGCCGGGCCGGGGCGCACTCCAGACAGTGCGCAATGGTCTCCCGCTGCCGAGGCCGTGGGTCGCAAGCCGGCTGCCAGCAAAGCTTCCGTGACTCCATCAGCCAGGGGCTCATGGTGCCCACCCGCAGCACCTGGTGGAAGGTCCGCCAGCGCAGCTCCCACAGGCTGAGGGATCTGGCGGTCCCCAAAGGTGTCCTTGGCCACCCCCTCCTCCAGCAGGTACCCCGAGACATGGGCCCGCTTGAGGTGCTTCTGCGTCTGGGCCATCTCCAGGAGCCCCTCCACCAGGGCACCGTAGATGATCTGCCTGAGGACCTTCTCCACGTCCAGCACCAAGCTTGAGCACCGCTGAGAGGCGAAAGCCCGTCTCCTCCCCCGCCCACCACTGGCGCCCCAGGCCATGCCCTCGAAGACGTCCCGCAGCTGGGTCCACGCCGATCACCTTTCGCCGCAGCCAGGGAAACGCCCGCCTCCTCCTCCTAACCGCTGTTGCTGCCACCAGACCATGCCCCCGCAGTTGGCCACCAGGAAGATGGCCAGAAAGAACAGGCCCAGCGCCCGCGCACCAAGGCCGCCCTCGCCCACCTGCCCATAGGAGGTGGCTCTCGCCAGGGGGAAGAACTTGGTGCCCCACAGGAACTCAAAGAGCTGCCCCATCACGGCATCCAGGAGAGACTTGGGTGGCAGGTACACATGGCTCGTCGCCATCGGGGCGCAGTAGGTGTCATAGTAGCATAACCACTGGTACATGCCAAGACACCAGGGCTGCCACAGCCGCAGCTTGGCCTTCTCCCAGACCCACCAGTTGGCCTGCCAGCCCCGGCCGTGCAAGCCAAAGCACACCCCCAGGATCTGGACGTGCTCCGCCTCCTTGCCTGGCACCCGGGAGCCCCCCACTGCCACCGCCTATGCTTCCTTGTCCCACAGCGAGGCCATGGAGTCCGCTCAGGGCCGGAGGATGAAGCCCTTGGACTTTTCTGGGTTGACCACTACCCCGGACATGCCCTCGTACTCCCGGATCTGCTCATGGATGGCCCACAGCTCCCCGGCGCTCCACACCAGGAGAGAGACGTCGTTGGCGTGGGTGATGACCTTCACGGCCCCCTCACTTCCCCCGGACAGGTCGATGCCCCAGATCCACTCGTCCCGCTGGATCCAGACCAGCAGGGGGTCCAGCACCAGGACGTACAAGGTGCTCAGCGGGCAGCCTTGCCAGATGCTGGACTTCAAGAACACTGCCTTCCGCGGGTGCCCATTCACCCACGGGGTAACGTAGGCCTGGCGGTACAGGGTGTGGGTGTACACCATGAAGGCCTCAGGGATACCCTTGCTCTCCAGCACCCGCTCCGGGTAGCCCCGGTCAACCCAGTCAAAGGCGTTCAACTGCTCAACCTGCAGGACCGCACCGCCCCACCTGCCCGTGAGGGTCGCCTGGAAGACCTCCTGCAGGACGATCAGGGAGTCAACCATCTGCCGCCCCGCGACCGCGCTGGTCTGCATCTTGTGTATGAGCTTCAGGGCCACCCTCGCCATCTGGGTGTTGAGGACCTTGGCGAGGATGCGGTAGCCCACGTTGGTCAGGGTGATGGGCCGCCACTTGGCAACTCGCATGGGTCCCCCCCTTGTACAGGAAGATGAATGCCCCACCAAAGAACTCCCCACCAAAGCTGCTTGTCCCCAACAGGGCCTCGTTGAAGGCCTCCGTCAGCGGCTGGGCCAGGTGCTGCTGAAACGCCTTATAGAAGGCGTAGCCCAGACCGTCCGGGGCCAAGGCCTCCCTGCCCTGCCGGATGGCCTCCGGCACCTCCTCCACCTCCACTGGCTGGGTCAGGCCCTCCTTGTCCTCCGCACTGAGCCAGTTCCTCTCCTCTGGCAGAGCGCCCTGCAGGAAGGCCTGCACGGCCCCCGGGTCCAGCCCTTTCCCCCAGCAGAGCTCCTGGTAGTGCAGGTGCAGGACTGACAGCATGCCCTCCGGGGTGGTGCGTTACTCCCCACTCTCTACCTCCCAGAGGCCCTCCAGCATCTGGCAGGGTTAGGGTTAGGAAATATGTAATTTTTTTTTAGGAAATATAGAATTTTTATTTTAAAATGGCCAGTCTACATTTCACACTACTCAGTTACAGTTCTGGAGAACTATTTACAAGGTATTTACATGCTATTTACAACAGCATTGGTGCTTTATGAACGTTCCAAACTACATCACTTTACATTCGCAAGAGGAGTTAAAACACCGTTGGCATCACAGTTTACATGCCAGGTAAGTATGGGTAAGTAGAGCTTACAATCACGTTATGGGCGGATGGATCAGCTCCTTCCACCCCCACCATTTCTCCTACACCTCTCTGTCCATTTTGTCCCTTTGGTATTCCGCCACCTCTAGCAACCTGGACACGACAAAATCCACCCACGGTTGGGATCTGGCTGGTGTTCTGTTCCTTAGCTCTTTCTCTCTCTGAATACTGAGGGCCAACATAACAAACAAGTTGATGAGATGGCCCACCGTCCACGGGACTTTCCAAAAAGCCCCACCCTGGCCTTTGCCACCAGATCTTCTCGAGGGACACACTCTCAGACCTCTCATGTTCCTTTCGGTTCCTTCCCTGAGACCACATCCTCCTATGACTGGTCGACCAACTGAGCCAGTTCACAGATTTTGCCACACTGTCCCATAGCTGTTGTGCCAGGTGACGCTGCTTAACAAAATGTTCTACCATTTCGCTGACCTGGGCAGCCCCGACCCCCGTGGTGGAGAGGCCCGCACACTCTACCCTCTTACAAAACCTCTGGTTCACTGCCAGCCACGGGCACGTCACTCCTAACTTTAACACCTGGTGATATGCCCTCCACCGGAGTTCCCATAGTGCGAAAGGGATTTTTTTATTCCCAGAGTAAGCCATTGTCGCCTCCTCTTGGAACAGGTACGATGACAACCTGGCCCGCTTAAGCTGCCTCTCCTCCCTTAGATGTCGAAAGCCCTTCTCCATTATAGATTCATAGAGAAGACTCTTTAACTGTTTCACATCCGCATCTAATATCTTGCAGCTAGCAGATGTTACGCCGAGCTCCCTGATCAAAGGGCGGCTTCCCTGACGTGTTCGGGCAGCGGCACTTTCAGGGCTTGGGTGAGAACGAAGTCGGTCTCACCGTCCACCCACCATCTGTTTCCCCACCTTGAGTTCACCCAACCCGCAGCAAAACTCCCCCACATCGTCCGTGCGTTCGAGGTCAGGGTCCCACTCTCCTTCTCGCTCTCCCACTGCGCCACCCTGCCGAAGTTGTGGGCCAAAAAAGGTGGATAAGAACAGCGGTCCCAAGTTCCAGGCCCCCAGGCCCCCTTCCTTGACCCGCTTATACGCCACCGTTCTCACTAGGGGAAAGAATTTCATCCCCCAGACGAATCGGAAGACGTTCCCCACCACCTTGTCCATTAACATCTTTGGGGGGGGGGTTGATGGCCGCCAGGCCCAAAGCCATGGGAAGGCAGTGCACGTTGAAATATTTGACTCTCTGATAAATGTTTAGCCTCCACCCTTTCCAGGTCTCCAGCTTAAACTCTGTTCACCCAGTTTCTCCAATTGTCTTCCCAGCCCCTGGCCTGGAGGCTAAAAGAGACTCCTAGGATTTTGACAGAGGCCACCTGGTAGATAGAGTCACCTTCCCGCCCTTCCCCGACAATCATGGATCGCCTAACTATTCTGCGAGCCTTCGACAAGAGGGTGTAGCATTTGGTCTTTTCTTCCTTCACTGCCATGCCCGAGATGCTACAGTATTCTTTGATGATGCCCTGAAGGGCAGACATCTCCCTCTCATCGTTTATTAGGATGTAAACATTGTCGGCGTTGGCTACTGACGACCCCCCCTCCCCTCCTAGGTGTAGCCTTACACTGGTGGGTTGGGAGGTCTGGCAGATCCTGTTCATGCATCTCAGACCCCACTACAAAGTCTGAGGCAGGGAGCGAGATCAAGTTCTCCTCGGACATCCCCAAAGAACCTTCCGCCTCCGTCCCAGCCTCCCCGACGAGAGTATTTTCCGTTCCTCCCTCCTGTCTCTGTGGCCTGTGTACTTGAGAAACTGTGGAAATTTTCACATCCTTAGAAACTGTTTTCTCATCCCCTGCACTTTGTTGGTTTTCACCAACCAGAGCTCCTTGTCTATACAGTCCAACTGGGCCAAAAGAGCATCCCATTCTTTTTCTAGCTTTTGGATCTCCCTCTCCTTTTCTGGGGAAGATGCCTCCTTCATCCTTTGCCTCCACACTCCCAGGAGATATTCTACCTGAGTAAACTCTGCAAAAGTGCAGTCCCTTTTCTTATTCATAGAAGTCAGGGGGGTCTCCTTGGTCCCTTTAGGAGAGTCCACCCTTACTTTTTTCCTCTCCTGTTTTTTCCTCTCCTCTCCCACCCCCCACTTGTGAGTCCAGAGTCCTTAGGTAAGTGTTCAACACAATTTTGGCAGGCGGCTCCTGAAGGAGAAGAGACTTGTGAAGGAAGCACCAGCTCAGCTAGACATCTCAGAATGGCTGCAGCATGGCTCAGGAAGAAAAATCCTTTTGGTGCGCACTGCAAGGTCTTGGGGGGGGGGGAAGCCTCTCTTCACTTCCTGGTCTAATTGCTGTCATGCTCTAGCTGTGGACTACTTTGGTTGGAGCTAAGAGAGTACGAGCAAGCCTATAGGTAGGCTGCAGCCACAAAACAACAGCTGCCCTCTCTGCCATTAGTCTGTGGAACTCCTCACCCCAGGATGTGATGATGGTGTCTACACTAGATGCCTTTAAAAGGGGATTGGAGAAATTTCTGGAGAAGTCCTTCACAGCCACAGTGTGACAGCCCCATTCTAGGTATGTCTACTCAGAAGTCCCATTACAGTCAATGGGGCTTACTCCAAGGTAAGCATGCACAGGATTGCAATCTGAGGAGATAGGGAACTGGCAAAGTGTGGGGTGGGGGAGGGCTCCCCATGGACAAAGCTGCTGCTGCTCTCTGAGGAGGAAGAGTCAGGGGTTGCACCTGCTGTACTTTGCTACGGTGGTGCTTCTCCCCAAGTCGGCAGCTTGCAGAGGTGCTGCCTGTTTCCCTCTCCAAAAGGGGTGCCGGAACCTGGTTGCCTGGATCCCTTGCTCCACCCCTGGGCGTTAGAAGAGCACAGCCAGGGACCCAATCCTGCCAACTGGGGAGGGGGAACCAGGGCTGGGGGCTGAGCATACTGTTGTTCCTGCAGCCACACTGCCTGCAAGGCCCTTCCTCTGTGTTCCCTGGCCAGCTGCAGTCCAGACTCCCAGGGAAATCGCAGCCAGAGAAACCCACTCCCAGGGAACCCCCCAGCCAGAGATGCCTTCGGGAGCCTGTTCCTCCTCGGAGGAGTAGCCTTGAAGAGGCCACCAGACTCTTCGCAGGGACCTGGTGGGCGGGGAGGCAGACGAGGCAGAGAGCAGGCTTGCGCCCCCCCCCGCTGGTGAGGCCCTGCCTCCCCCGCCCCGCCCCGCCCCGCCCCCTGGGCAGCCCTGCGTCTGCAAGCGGGGCGGCCTCAGGCCTGGGGGATTCGCGCCGGGCCCAGGCAGCTCCCGGGAGCTTCGCTTTCCTGCGCCTCGGACGTGGCCCACGCGGGACGCTGCGGACGCCTCCCGGTGGGCAGCCCCGCGCCGCGCCGCGCCGCGCCGCCTCCCCGCTCCCTGGGCGCGCGTCTGGGCGGACGCAGCCGCCCCTCCCTCCCTCCGCCCGAGACAGAGGCGGCCACGAGCTCTCGCGCTGCCGGCGCCGCCTCTCGAAGCAGGACCCTTCCTGGAGCGCATGCGCGGCCTGCCTGCTGCCGGCGGGGCGGGGAGAGAGGAGGAGGATGGCCGCGGGCTGCGGGGCCGGGTGCTGCCGTCGCTGCTGCTGCTGCTGCTGCGCGGAGAGGGACAGCCGGACCCCGGAGGAGCTGGTGAGGAGCGGGGGCCGGGGCGGGGGCCGCCCTTCTGCCAAGCTTCACCCCGCGCGCCCCAAGCCCCGAGGAACAGCTTCAGCCCTGGCACAGTTCTGAAACAGCAGCCAAGAGTGCTTCTGAGCACGCACAGAGTGCTTCCTCTGCCTTCTCCGGGGGCAGCTCTGGCTGTTTCCCCCTGTGCGTCACCTCACACGCCCACCAGGGCAAAGCCCCCAGGAAGGGCCAAGCGAGGCTTCAGCACTGGCATAGTTCTATTCTAGTTCAGAGTTCTAGAAATAGTTCTGAGACCCCAAGAGTGTGTCTGAGCGCGCACAGAGTGCTTCCTTTTCCTTCTCCAGGGGCAGCTCTGGCTGTTTCCTCCTGTGCGTCACCTCACACGCCCAGCTGTTCCCTCTCCGTGCACTGTGCATTTATGATTATAGTATTAAGATTATGCGCCTCTTTCTTCCCCCCTTTTATGCATTGTGTCTACCAGAGTGTAAGTCTGCAAGTGACACAGCAGCTGCTTCCTCCAGGGTTAGACCCTTGGTCCATCCAGCTCAGTGTTGTCCACACTGGCTGGCAGCGGCTCTCTGGGATTAGAAACAGGAGGCTTCTGCCTGCCCTCCCTGGAGGTGCTGCTGGGGATTGCAGCTGGGGTCTCCAGCAGGGATGTGCAGCAGGCAGAGCCTCCCCACCACAGTCCTTCGAGGCAGGGCCTCCCCACTGGAGTCCTTCAGAAAGTGCTGCCACCATGTGAGGTGCCCAAGCACCCACGACCCACACGCTCCACGCACCCACCGCACATCCCTGGTCCCCCTTCAGTATGCAAAGGAGGGGTCTGCCCCTGAGCTGTGGCCCTACCTTGGGTAGAGCCTGTGTTGGTGCTTGGATTAAAAAGCACTAAATGGAGCTTAGATTAAAAACTATTTGCCTGAGGGCCTGGAAAAGCATAACAGCTTCCAGAGGAGTTGCTATATTGTAACGCTGGAAAAGCAACAAGCAACCTTTAAAGAGGAACAGGTCAACCTGCAGTCTGCTTCCGCTGAATCCAGCCTTTTGCCTGATCAGGTGACACTTATTAAGTATGGATTATTAATCCAGACTTTTCTATCTTGAAGGACCACATTTTTGTTCTTCGTGAACTGTGACAGCCCTCTGGGGCTGTCAAATGCAAAGCGTTTGGCTGTATTTGTCGTAAAAGGCGGAAAACTCTGATCCCAAACCTCCACTGCCTTGTGGCTACATCCAGTTATGGAAAAGGCTTCAGGAGTCAACCTCGAGGCAAAATCCGGAGCCGGAGTCCCTGAGGCAGTTCATGGCTGAAAACAGTCACGTTTTGGCAACTCCTGCGATGCCGCTGGAACCAACCGTATTGGCTTCTGCCTTTCCACTGGACCATTCCAGCAACGTGGAGAGGGGGGATTTGCTGCATGGGTAATGGCCTATCCTCCATACCTACTTTACCCAGGCTTCGCGCACTGGAGAGGACACTCTGTTCCAGAACCACCATTCAGAGCGCGATACCATAGTCTTCCGAGACTAAAGGATGCCAACACTGACTGCATCTGACTGACAGATGTGAATGATTTGAAAAGGGGACTGGACAAATTCATGGAGGTCCAAAGGTCTTTTGATGGCTGCGTGGAGCCTCCAGGTTTAGTAGCAGTCTGCCTCTGGATATCAGCTGGGTGGGAGCAGTGGCAGGAGAGGGTGTGCCTTCGTGGGCTTCCCAGAGGCAATTGTGGGGAAATATAATACTGGACTCTGTGGGCTTCCTTTGCCCTGACCCTGCAGGGTATTCAATCCTTTTTCATATAAAGGAGGAAGTCTTTTGTCCTGTTTCAAAAGAGTTTGGGGGTTGACATGGTGGAGGTGGGAAGTGACTGAGTTGGAGGTGTGGAGAGCTGGGATTGTTGTTGGATAGCAAGTGTTGGGATAACTCCTGGGTTCAACTGCTTGTGGTATAAATTGCATCAGGTTTTTAGGCTGCAGGCTGCAGAATTTTAGATTGCAACAGAATACAAAGTGTGGAGTTATTGTCAGAATAACTACTGGCTAGAGAGGGCGACCAACTGCTGGAAATAAGAACATAAGAACATAAGAACAGCCCCACTGGATCAGGCCATAGGCCCATCTAGTCCAGCTTCCTGTATCTCACAGCGGCCCACCAAATGCCCCAGAGAGCACACCAGATAACAAGAGACCTCATCCTGGTGCTCTCCCCTACATCTGGCATTCTGACTTAACCCATTCCTAAAATCAGGAGGTTGCGCATACACATCATGGCTTGTACCCCATAATGGATTTTTCTTCCAGAAACTCGTCCAATCCCCTTTTAAAGGCGTCTAGGCTAGACGCCAGCACCACATCCTGTGGCAAGGAGTTCCACAGACCGACCACGCGCTGAGTAAAGAAATATTTTCTTTTGTCTGTCCTAACCCGCCCAACACTCAATTTTAGTGGATGTCCCCTGGTTCTGGTATTATGTGAGAGTGTAAAGAGCATCTCCCTATCCACTCTGTCCATCCCCTGCATAATTTTGTATGTCTCAATCATGTCCCCCCTCAAGCGTCTCTTTTCTAGGCTGAAGAGGCCCAAACGCCGTAGCCTTTCCTCATAAGGAAGGTGCCCCAGCCCCGTAATCATCTTGGTCGCTCTCTTTTGCACCTTTTCCATTTCCACTATGTCTTGGGGCTCTTGTGTCTCTCACAGTTGTATGGAAGAGGGATCTTGAGCAGGTCCCTGCTGCTTGCATGACAAAGCATGCCTTCCAAAATTCCCTGTTCTCTGCCCTTCTGGATGGTGCTGGATGCAGGGGGAGGGGAAGAGATGGTGCAGCAGACAAAGGGCAGGCATGGCCCTGAGAGAGACAGTGGTCCAAGGATGCTGGCTGCTGGTGATCCTGGCTTTGGAATAGAAACAAGGACAGCCACCACAAGGCCTTGCGCAGCAGGTCCTTTCAAGAGCAGCTCCTGTTGTGAAATGCAGACAGAGCCTTCCATGTGTCTGATCCCTGGTTTCCGTGGCAGCCGTGGGCAAGCCAACCCTTCTCTTCCTTCATCTGAGCTCCCTGGCGGCCCCTCCCTTTCCTTTGCATTCAGTGGAGTTGTGGATCTTTTGTCTTCCCTGTGGGCCCCCCCCCCCACTGCTGCTGCTGCTTCTTGCTTTCTAGACAGGCTATAACCCCAAGGATGAGCCTGTGATGTGCACACAAAAATTCCAGGTTCAATCTCCTGGCATGTCAAATTAAAAGAAAAAAGATATTACATGGTATGAGGCAAGCAGTGTGACCCTGCTGTTTGGAGTGACATCTCTGACCCTGCATAGGATCTCCATGCAGGTGTGAATTTGCCTTCACCTCCTGAGGGATTGTAATTGTGCCCTCTTGTTTATTGTCCCATCCCTTTTATAAGAACATGGGAGGGCTGGTTCTGGTATCTCTTTTTAGCACAGATATTTCTTCTGCCCTCAGGTGTTGAGTGGATGAATTCAGTCAATTTCAAACTATCTTCTAGGGAATCTGGAGTTTTCCCAATTTTTCCCAATTTCCCAATTCAGCTCCAGTGATCCCGGACTCTGTGGTATTCACCCATTCTGTCCTCCAGGAGGCATGTTTATTTGCAGATCTGACTGAAAAGTTGGGGGGGGGGACAAGAGAACCTTCTGCTTCAGTCACCCCAGGACGCAAGTTTATCCCAGTCCTATAGTGAAAGAAAAAAGGTTTACCAGTGAGGGGAGCTGCCTAGAACTTATTAATTCCTTCCATTGTCTTGGAACGAAGGTCCCCTGTAAGTTGCACCATTTCAGGAGATGGCACCAGCTGCAGGTTGATTTATGACCTCCAGCAAGCCTCTTTCATCAGAAATGGTGAGCCTGCTTGGAGCCTGGTCTGCTCTGTTTGGCCAGATATGCGGTGGTGCCAAGGACAGCCCATGAGGCTACCTGATAGGACTCTTTTGTCTTCCCTCTCCAGAAATTGGGGTGTGTGTGTCTGCAATAAGAAAATCGATAGGGCAAATATCGCTGGTAATCCCTGCCAATAGGTAAATGTCCCTGGAAGCCAGTCCGTCCTCCATCACCGGCCATTCCTTGGACTAGACAGCCCTGAGAAGTGTTGGGTGGGGCACTCTGAGTTCAAGAAGGGTGATGGGTCCCTTGAGACAAAAAGGTTGAACTCTGCTGGATTAATGGTCCAGAGACATAGTAAACCCCACAGACCCACAGCTGGGTTTTCTTCCCAATTTGATTTACCTGATAGTACCCCCTCCCCCAAAAAGTCAGGTTATTGCACAAAAAATGTTGCCAGTTGCCAATTCTTAAACTTGTTTCTTAGACCATTCTTGGAGAAACCCAGGATGAAGATGATGAGATTCTCCCACGCAAGGACTATGAGGTGAGAGCAAATATTGCCACAGAGCAGCCTTGCAAAGCAGTCCAGAAAAGTTACTATCCCACAATTACTAGATTGCCTTTTTTCACTAGCCACATGTGCCTAGATTTATGAGGCAGATTGAAAGCCAAAAAGCAATGGTTTCTTTTTTCTTTTTTAAATAACTTTTTCCAGTTTCAGAACCTTCCTTGCTGGATTGCTTAGGGATGATTTAAATTCATCCCAGGCGAGCTGCTGTTTATAAACCTGGTGCTGCGCATTTCATGATCATGCTCAATCCAGTTTGTTCTTGGATTTCAAAGGTCAAGCATTTGACTGCTGAAATTTAAGGGAGTGGGGAGGTTAAACTACTTCTGTTTGAACACATCCATGTGAATGTAGCAGTCCTATATTCTCCCATCTTGTTTTCTCCTTTCTTGTGCAGACATGGTGTTCTCTCTTTTACCTCTTCTTTCAGAGTTTGGACTATGACCGTTGCATCAATGAGCCTTACTTGGAAGTCCTAGAAAGCCTAGACAGCAAGGTAAGACCTGCTGTACAGGCGAGGTTATGGAAATAATCGCGCATGCTTCTGAAAGGAGACAGTGAGGTCTAGCAACTTGATTGAAGAACAAGTAAAAGTTAAAACTGGGAGGATCAAGGCATTCACTCTGGTGCTGTGTTTTTTTTATTAAATATTTATTTAAAAAAATGTTTATAGAACACACACAGACATACAAACATATAACATACATTTAAGAGTGCTAAATATCATATACCATTACTAATTAATCATACTAAACCTCTTAATCTGTTTATTCATTTACTTCTACCTCTTATTGATTTATCTTTTTATTTATATCATATACGATAAGTTCTTCCTAATACCCTATACTATATTTTCTAAATATTCACTTTCTAACAAACATAAACTAATTTCAATTACTCATTAATATTAAAACAAAATAATCTGATTATCAGAATATAACAAAATCAGCAATCTCTTGTGATCGATTCTTTACTGTACTCCATTCTGGTTTTAAATCTATCTATCTATCTATCTATCTATCTATCTATCTATCTATATATATATATATATATATATATATAAGTAATAACCACATACAAAACAGTTCTTCCATCTATTTTATCTATCTATCTTTATATATATATATATATATAAAAGTAATAACCACATACAAAACAGTTCTTCCATCTATTTTTACCACTTCTAATCATTTATACATTTCTTATACCATATATAAAAATTTTCAGACTCCCCATAATATATTTTCTAAATATTGACTTTCTGTCAATCTTCAGCTAATTCAATTACTCATTAATATTAAATAAAAATAATCTAATTTCTAAACTGATGAAACCAACAATCTCTTATAATATTTTCTTTACCATTCTCTAATCTGGTTACATTTTTTTCCCCTTTGGTTTAATAGCCACATATAAAACAGTTCTTCCACACATTTATTTCCAGGTGTTGTTATTTTTTTTAATACATTCTAATTCATATTTATTAATTTCATGCATTTTTTCCTTTTTTTTTTTAGATCAGTTTGAGCCATTGCTATTAACTAAGTAAATTCTCTAGTTTTCTTTAACTCTCAGGTTAACCCTCAGGTTTCTTTTTCTTTCCATTTTTTCTCCTGTAATATCTTTAATAGTTTATTTCTATAAGAGTCTAATAGATCTACACTTTCTTGTATAAAATGTGTTCATTCTTCCAGTTAACTGGGATATATTTTCTCCTTTTTGTTCCAACAAATTTTGTATTTTGTGCATCCATGTTACTCTGTCCATCTTATCTATCTTGATCTCCATCAGCACCTCCTCTTCATCCTGTCAATTTCTTGCTCTTCTGATGGTGGATCCATCCCTCACCATCACCCTTTCTTACACCCTTGTTCATCTTCTACTTGTTTCTTCACATCTCCCACTTGCTCCTTGCACACATCTGTCTGTTGGGAGAGAGTCTCCAAACCAACTTGAATCTGTCTTTGCTGGAGAGAAGGTGGAGTACCTCAAGACGTGAGGGATGCAAACATCATCACGCTGTACAAGAACAAAGGCGACAGGGGTGACTGCAGCAGCTACCACGGCATCTCTCTCCTTAGCGTTGTAGGAAAGCTGTTTGCCCGAGTTGCACTAAAGAGGCTCCAGGTACTTGCAGAGAGCGTCTATCCAGAATCGCAGTGTGGATTCCGAGCCAACAGGTCCACCACTGATATGGTATTCTCCCTTAGACAACTGCAGGAGAAATGCAGGGAACAACGACAGCCACTCTTTATAGCCTTCATAGATCTCACGAAGGCTTTCGAGCTGGTCAGCAGAGATGGCCTCTTCAAGATCCTCCCCAAGATCGGATGTCCACCCAGGTTCCTCAGCATCATCAAATCTTTCCACAAGGACATGAAGGGCACTGTTGTCTTTGACATCTGAAGCGGAATGAAGCAGGGCTGTGTTCTTGCGCCAGCTTTGTTTGGGATTTTCTTTGCTGTCCTGCGGAAGCAGACCTTTGGAACTGCAACAGAAGGCATCTAACTCCGGACCAGATCAGACGGAAAGCTCTTCAACCTCTCCAGACTGAGAGCAAAGTCCAGCTGAAATGTCTGCGTGACTTCCTCTTTGCCGACGATGCAGCTATCACTACCCACTCTGCCAAAGATCTCCAGCAGCTCATGGATCATTTTAGCAAGGCCTGCCAAGATTTTGGACTGACAATCAGCCTGAAGAAAACACAGGTTCAGGATCTGCAAATACCAAATCAGCCGCTATCATCCCATTGCAAGCAATCTCTCTGTGTTTGTCAACACTTTTTGTCTCCAAACTTCTGAAACTGATTCCATCTTGCAATTACTCTCTAATCCACTAGATGTCCACAGCGTATTATTCTCCTCACTTCCACCATTTCAATACAGTTCTGCTAACTGCACTTTCCATAAATTCCTCTTGTATCTCACATTCCATTGTGGTTAGTGAAGAGAGAATTTGCATGAAAAAAAACAATTTTACTGTTTTTAATATTCTGGTACAAAGAAGACAAAACTTTCCCAGATATAATAAGAATTATATCCAAAGATAATTCTGAATTTTAATCCACAACCAAATTGTAATTGTATTTATAGTCCACCACCAATTTATTCCACTACAAATAGAAAGAGCACTTCCAAAATCCTTAAAAAGTCTCTCATTAATGCCTCCAATATATCCAAGGCTTTTAGCCAAATCAGTCAATCAGAACCGGGGAAAATATTAACACTTACTTATCTAAATTTCTAACTTGAACTTCACGCTTCACGCTTTTCTTTCATATGGTATCTCAGCAGGGAACCAGCAGCTTAATTGCAGATCACTGCACCTCCCCCATTGCTGCCTCTAACGGTTAGATTTCTCCTGAGAAGAAAGCCCCCCCCCCCGGGTTGGGCTTTCAGTCTCCCAGGTACCTTGCACCGTAGCTAATCTTGTCTCTCCTGACAAGATCACTCAGATCCTCTTCAGAGCTGCAGTTTTTGGGGGAAAACAAACTGTCTCACAGGAGCCCCTGGAGACATGTCTCTTCGTTCACTGTTGACTCCTCCCTCCCCACACTCTGGTGCTGTGTTCTGTGCAATATTTCCCTACACTGTGAAAATGTTTAGGTTGCATTGATAGAGACCTCTTGTAGCACTGGTTTGCCAACCCCAGATTCGGTGTGTTTCTCTCACAGAAGAGCCGGCGGTACGAAGCGGTGAAGTGGTTGATGGTGTTTGCTATTGGAATCTGCACAGGGCTGGTAAGATGCCCCTTGCCTCCTGGTGGGTAGATGTTAACCTTCCCTTCCCAAGGTGAAAGACTTGATGATTTCTGGGTACAATCAAGTGGCCTTTGACCTCTTCCATCCTTCCTTTACCAGGTGGGTCTCTTTGTGGACTTCTTTGTCCGGCTGTTCTCCAGGCTCAAGTTCCACATTGTGCAGAGCTGTATCCTCTCTATGTTGTGTGGCTTTGAGGACCGTTTGTGTAGGATAATGGTTCAGGGAAACATGAGGTGTTGTTGATTTGAGGAGTCGCAGTGGTTTTGACATGCTTTGTGCATGTGGTCTGCCCTACGTTAACATGCCACACACAGGCTGCCTTGTCCATCTCCTTGACTCTCTTCCTGCAGCGGTGGAGGAATGCAGTGAAAAAGGCTGCCTGGCTGTGTCCCTGCTGGAACTGCTGGGGTTCAACCTGACCTTTGTCTTCCTGGCCAGCCTCCTCGTCTTGATCCAGGTAATGCATCGCAGCTGGCCTTGCCAGTGAATTCTCTAGAATTGGGCCCAGAACTTCATGCTAGTCGGTCTTCCCACACATGCCACTGTTGGTTTGTGTGACACATGGTTTGTCACCTGTTGATAATTTGATGTGGGGAGAACCCTCTTTCTTGCAAGCTAGCAAAAGCTTTCATGTCTAGTTGCCTGCCATTGTTTCTTGTTCACCATAGGTGACTAGGCAGTTAATTACACTGGGTCCCCAAATTAACTGAGTAACTGACAGCTGTGTTAGTACTTTCACACAGGCGTGATAGTGCTGGACAACAAGAGCCGGCTGTTTTGACTTAATTACATTCTGACAAAGAATGTGCTTGGTGCATCTCATGCACTCTGCAGCCCCTTCCTTGTGCTTCCATCACAGCGTTCAAGTGTGTTGTCTTTTCAGCCTGTGGCTGTTGGCTCTGGAATTCCCGAGATCAAATGCTACCTGAATGGAGTGAAGGTGCCTGGGATAGTTCGGCTCCGGACTCTGATTTGCAAAGCTGTTGGAGTGCTCTTCAGTGTAGCTGGAGGTATGAGATCCCCAAAACGTGTGTTTTGCCAGCAACAACGTGTGAGTGAGAGAGAGAGAGTGTGCATGCGCTTAGCTTTGTGTAATTTTGTAGGCAACTGATCACATGTGCCTTTCCAGGTCTCTTCGTGGGGAAGGAAGGTCCCATGATCCACAGCGGGGCCGTGGTTGGGGCTGGCTTGCCTCAGGTGAGTGCCAGGCAAGGGTGCACTGCTGCTTGCGCCAGGATGGTGCTGCTGCTGCGGACAGGAGGGTATTTTTACTTATCTGCACCCAGTACTGCAGTCCTGGGGGGTCTGGGGAAACCGCAGCAGGGCTCCTGTGTCTGCAAAGGACTAAAAAAAAACAACCAAAAAATGGGCACTTCTGTTTTCATCAGTCATTCTGGCTTCATCAGGCATGGAAGTGCCCATTTTTTTCTTAGACTTTTGCAGGCACAGGGAGCCCTGTGAAGGGCTCCATGGACCTCCCCCCCCCCCCCCAGACTTCCCAGGGCTACAGTACTGGCTGCAGGTAAGTGGAAAAAACCCTCCCGTCCCCGGCAGCAGCACACTCCTGGGGATTGTGTTGCTACTGTAGCCTCTCCCCTGCAACAACTTACAGTGCTCTGAACTAACTTGTAGGAGTTTGAGAAGCATTGTACTAAACTCTTTTGCGTGAAGCCTGTGGCCCAGCTTCCTTGATGTCATTCTCTGTCACAAAGCCTGATACAAAAGCATTTTCTTCCCCCAACTTGCCTGCCTCCATTTTCCTCCCCTTCATCTGTTGTCTCCCTTATATAGATTTTAGTTCGCAAACTCCTTGGAGCACTGAGTCTGTAGATTGAAAATTGTCAGTGTTTTTCATCTCATGCCACACTGACCTCTATGATCTTCACCTCTTGTCTCTTCCAGCTTCCTGGAGACTTCTGGGTTCTGTGGCTTTGCTTCTAGGGCAACCGTCTGTATAGTAATAAATTGTGTGATGGACAATTTGTTACTATAGTCAGTTGCCCTAGAAATAGCTGCAGAACCCGGAAGAGTTTCAGCAATTTTCAGCCACTGTGCTCAAACTCCCATGGTGCAGACTTTTCACAACACATCAGTGTGCTGGGCACACCAGTCTAAAATTGCTGTTGTAGTTGATGCTGTATTTGAAAATAACACACCTGCCCTCCCCAGCAAGATTAGCTCAATTCTTCGACCATTAAAAAATGTTGCATGTTTGCGTAACTGCTCAGTTTTTAAAAAATAACTTTATTCTCCATTTTTTTTTGCTATTGTGGAAGATTTATTCTGTCACTGTTGTTCATGAGGTGGGGCCAAGTGTGATGCCAGGTATTAGGAATATTATTCAACTGCTAATCTGACTTCTAATATTTCAGCAGGTGTTGCCCATACGCTTTCAAACCTCTCTTTGCAACCATGAGGGCTAGACACTTGTGCGCAGCTTTTTGTTTTTAAATAAGCAAAGGCTGTGATTCTCAGGAAGCTGATCTTGTGTGCCCAGCCCCATATCTTTGAGTTTTATGTGCACACCAAGCTTGCAGACTGCAGAAAGCCTGCTTGTTGACCACAAAGAGCCTGCAAGCATGCTGTTTAGTAGCTAATTTCTTTATTTTGGTTATTTTTGATGTTTCCTTTTGGCCCCTGAAGTGGCTAGCTTACAATGTAATTCTACATATATTTACTTGGTAGTAAGTCTCGTTGAGTTCACTGGGGCTTACTCCCAGGGAAGTGTGTCTAGGACTGCATACTTCTCTGACTGCCTATCTTTTCTTTCCAGTTTCAGAGCATCTCCTTAAAGAAAATCCAGTTTAACTTCCCTTATTTCCGCAGTGACAGGTATGGCATTGAGCAAGGTAGGCTTGCTGCCTAAGGGTCATAGTTTCAGGCTGGTGGTTTACACTTGGGGGGGGGGTGGAAAAAAGATAGATGGCAGTCTACTGAATTCTTGTGGATCCACTGGTTTCTTGTGGATTACGTAATGCTAGGATACTGGCTTAGGGAATTGTTTTGCTGGTTCCACCTGCTCTTAGCCAAGGGCATATATTTGGCATCCTAGAACATAGCTCAGTTATGACTTAAGGACTGACTGCGTTCTTGCCCTCTTTTACTCAGAGCCATCTTGCATTTGAAATGGCTGCTGTTGCTTCACACTCCCTTTTCTGGTCTTTTCTCTTTTGCTCAGGGACAAGAGAGATTTTGTGTCTGCAGGAGCCGCTGCTGGGGTGGCTGCAGCCTTTGGAGCCCCCATTGGGGGGACCCTCTTCAGCCTGGAAGAAGGCTCGTCTTTCTGGAACCAGGGGCTGACATGGAAAGTGGTGAGGTCCTGATGTAGTTCATGTACAAAATAATTATTTTTCCTTTCCAGCATCACAACCTTTGAATCATTTTCCACTCTGGGTTTATCTGCATGGTTGTTAGTTGAAGCACCGTAGTAGCATTGCTGCGCAAGGACTGTGCCGTGCTGTACGAGTGCCCAAATCAGCGCTGTAAACACTTTGCTTTTTCTTCCAGCTCTTCTGTTCCATGGCGGCCACCTTCACCCTGAATTTCTTCCGCTCTGGGATTCAGTTTGGAAGTTGGGGATCTTTTCAGCTCCCCGGGTTGTTGAATTTTGGAGAGTTCAAGGTGGGTGCTTTCAACCTTGCTGCCTGTCTCCCTTTGGTCACTTCAAAAACAAGCGTGCGCCAGTGGTAAAACATACAAGCCTTCAGTCGGAGAGGCTGATAATTTACTTAGAGCAGTGATTTTCAACCAGTGTGCTGTGGGACAGTGGTGTGCTGTGAAAGGTTGGTAGGTGTGCTCTGGAGCGCAGCAGTTGAAAATCATGTCAACACAACCCAGATTAAGCAGGAGGACTTGAAAAGCCGTTGCCTTTGTCAACGTGAAGAAGGAATTGTGGTGTGTTTCAGCCCTGCTGGTCTGTCTTGGGCTGTTCGGAGATTATGGTGTCTTCCTGGAGCTGTGGATTCCAGGCACAAGGGTGAGCCTCTGTGAGAAGGAGAGATCAGGGGCCCTAGATCTTGTGAGGCATCATGTCCCCAGTGCCGCCTTCAGCGCGTCCCCACATGAAACGCGCTGTGGAATGGAATGGAGGCTGGTGGCACAGCACTCATTCCACTGTGACAGTATGAACTGACCCTGTGTGTCTCTGTGAGTCTCCCTCCTCTTGCCCGTCTTGGCTCTTGCATTTTGGGGCCTTTCTCTTCCTTTTCCATCCTCACTGCCTCTTTCATCCTTTCCACCTGCAGTGTTTGGAGTCGGATAAAAAGTGCCACCTGTGGACAGCTGTGGACCTAGGCTTCTTCATCCTCATGGGCATTGTGGGGGGCCTCTTAGGGGCCACCTTCAACTGCATCAACAAGAGGCTGGCCAAGTACCGCATGCGCAACGTCCACCCCAAACCCAAGCTGGTCAGGTACCTGCACCTTTTCTTGGCTTCCCTTGGGTGGCAACACTGACCTCGGTGGGCAGGAGCCTAGAAATATGGGAGGGGAAGGGTTTTTGCATGCAAGCACACGTGCCTTGGGCTTGCCGGTCTCCAAGCGTGGCTTTGCCCCAAGCAGATAGATACATCTCTGCTTCCTCCAAGTTGCTTCCCCCATCTCTTGCAGTCTGCTTGGCTGTTAGGACCCTGGCCAAAAGAGAGGGGTGTCTCTATCTGTTGCATGCTTGCTGGAGACTAAATCCCATGGGATGTCCCAGAAACAAGTTTAGGGTAAGGCTGCACATTGTGCAGAACTTCATCCACCTAAACGGTGCAAAGTTGAATTCTTTAAAAAGCCACAGACTCATCTGGGCAAAAGAGGAGGTGCTCAGAACATTCATTTTTTAATATTTTTCTTTGAACTTTGGGTGTTTTTAGCAGCAGTTTAGGGCAAGGACTCTCCTGAATTATTTTAGGACGGATTCATTAAACAAAACAGTTGGGGTAGGAGAAGTGTGGAGGCCACATGGAAGAACAAACCGCAGGGCGCACCACGAGCCACTGTAGAGCTGAGCTTCATGTTTTTGCCTGCACAGTTTGTTTTTCTTGCTTGCAGAATCTTGGAGAGCCTGTTGGTGGGTCTGACCACTACCCTTGTGGTGTTTGTCGCTTCCGTGGTTCTAGGAGAGTGCCGGCCGATGTCATCTGCTAACCATGGAGACAACAGCTCCTCTGTCCTGCAGGTGATTGAGAGAGTGCATGCCCAGGCCTGAGGGGTCCATCCCAGGAGGCCTAAAAATATCTGAGCTAGCCTTTGGACAGAGAACAGCGTACCAAACACACGTGCATCACTGCTAAGTTCTTGCTATAACTGCTTCTCAGCTGCTGAGATCAAATTCTTGCAACTGTTGGCATTGCATCTTGCTGGTGTTTGAGGATTTTGCAAAAACATTCGCTGACAACCTTTTCCTCTGTCTCCTAACTTGTTCCCACTGGCTACATTTCCAGGGATGTTGTAGGATCTTGTTCCTGCTTTCAGTGGCCAGAGTTAAGTAGAGACGGAGCAATTCTCATTCATCACAGTATTTTGGATTTAAAATGCATATTTTTAGTTTGCTGTTCTGCTGGATTGTTAAGTGGTATTAACAGCCTGGGAAGCTGCTGCCTACTGAGCCAGGCGCCTGAACCAGGTGGACCAAAATTGTTGGCACTGAGTGGCAGCAGCCGTCTAGGGTTTCAAGAATTACTCCTTACCCTGCCTGGAGATGCTGCCAGGGATTGTGTCTGGCATTTCAAAGAGGGGCTCTGCCGCTGAGCCTTGGCCCCTCCCTCCTTTTGCACTGGGAAACCCTGAAACAGCGGCACTGGCATCTTTTGAGTTTCCAGGACAGGGCAGGGACTAGACGAAGCTCTGCATGACACGGCCCTCTCTCTTTCTAGAGCACATCTTCTGACGAAGTGAATTCCAGCATCAGGACCTTCTTCTGTCCGAATGACACCTACAATGACATGGCGACGCTTTTCTTTAACCCGCAAGAGGCGGCCATCTTGCAGCTGTTTCATCAGGAGGGTGAGTCCTAGAGCCGGGCTGCTGCTCTGCTTGCTGAAGATGAAGGTGGGCTGGCTTCTTAGTGACATCTTGCCGTAGATCTTGGGGCAAGCCGAGCAGCCATACTGGCTTTTTGACAGGCAGGGTTTCCATTGACACGGAAGTGGCACCTGGACGTGCCATAATCGCAGCCCCACTGAGACCTGACGATGCTAACAAGGCAGTGACTGGTCAAGGCTTAAGACAGTGGGTGATCCTGGGTGGGTAAACGTCCCTCCTCCTCCTGCAAGGCTCAAAGCAAGGAAGGACTGTGATTGTGGGAACTCCTTGAGCTTGGGTTGGTTGAGAAAGAAGTGACCATGTTTTCTCTTATGCACTCTTCAACTTTTTATAAATTCATAGTCACCGTACAGAGCCATTGTGGAGTGGGCGTGGCCTCTTGTTTTAGGGTGGAGCTTCTGCAGTGCTCAGCCCGCCTTCTCTCTCCCCCTTGTTTTGCAGGTACTTTCAGCCCTGTCACTCTCTCCCTGTTCTTCCTCCTCTATTTCTTACTCTCCTGCTGGACTTACGGGATTTCTGTGCCCAGCGGCCTCTTTGTCCCGTTGCTGCTTTGTGGGGCCGCCTTTGGACGCCTGGTTGCCAACCTCCTCAAAAGGTGCCCCTTTGCTTTGTTTCCATGTCATGGGAAAGAGCCTTGGAGTCCTGTCCCCCTTTGTTCCACCCGGTCCTAATACCCAGCCTTCTCTCTGCTCCACCTTCCAGCTACATTGGTCTGGACCACATCTATTCAGGGACCTTTGCGCTGATTGGCGCAGCAGCCTTCCTGGGTGGAGTTGTCCGCATGACCATCAGCCTCACTGTCATCCTGATCGAATCGACAAACGAGATAACATATGGGCTCCCCATCATGGTCACTCTTATGGTGAGGTTACTGTTTACTGTCATCTCCATCACCTTTAGTATCTCTTCCAAAAAAGGAATGTTATTGCCATTATTTGCTCCAAAAACAAGGCACTGTATGTACTTGAAATTGATAATGACAAGTCCCTGCTCACAAGTTTAGCATATTGCAGTCCTGTAAGGAAATATAAGTATATACAGGTATATGCAGATCTATAAGGTAAGGTAATATACAGACTTGTAAGGAAATGTAAATGACAGACATGTAAGGAAAAGGGGATGGAGGAGCAGGAAGGAAAATAAATGGAGTAAGGGAGCCCCGTGACATTAGACACTTGGAGCATTTCACATTATTTCAGCAGTACTTCCAGCAGTCAGTTGGATTGACAGAAGAAGGGTGTCAGGTTGAGGCTGAGGGAATGGGGACTTGCTTAAGGCTGCTTTCCACAGGACTGTCATCAATAATCCAGCTGGATTTTTAAAAAAAAACTCTAGCATCTTTTTGGGGATTGTTTCAAAGGGATTTTGTGAGTAGGATGGACCACCTCCCTCTTCTCCCTTTCCAGGTGGCCAAATGGACAGGGGATTTCTTTAACAAGGGCATCTACGACATCCACGTGAATTTGCGAGGGGTGCCGCTTCTGGACTGGGAAACGGAGGTCGAGATGGACAAGTAAGCGTGTTGAACATCTTGCCTGCCAGCTTCAGTGGATTTAAATCTATATCCTTTTTGGCCTGTTAAATGTTTGCCCTGATGCCAATTTGATCTGTTTTTCTTTCCAATGAAAGGCTGAGAGCCAGCGATATAATGGAGCCCAACCTGATGTACGTTTACCCCCACACCCGCATCCAATCCCTTGTGAGCATCTTGCGCACAACGGTGCATCACGCATTCCCGGTGGTAACGGAGAACCGGGCCTACGAGCGGGAATTCATGAAGTGGGACCAGCTGATTAGCAACAACATCAAGTTCAAGGTGGGGCCAACAAGATATGCAGAGAAGTATCTCCTTACAGGCGAAACGTCTTCTTTTGCTCCTGAATTCTGGAACTTGACCTTGCTTGACGAGAAGATTTATTTAGTGCTTGCATAACGCATTAAAAATACTTTGAAGGGCACTAAAGAAAGTTAACTAGGCTCCAGCCACAAGAGGCTTGCAATCCAAATGTTAAAAGACAAGAAAAAGGAATAAGGACCCCGAGCAGGCAAGCAGTGATATCCTTGCATGTCAGGTGGTGAAAATGCAGTGGGAGTTATGTTTTTCTTTCTTTGTATTGGATGAAATGGACTGTCATCCACGAAAGCTTCTCTTGAAATAACTTGATTAGTTTTCAAGATGCCTGTGTGTAAACACAGTTCTGAACTCTCTGTAGCTTAATATCCTTAAATATTCTTTTTTAAAAAAGCTAGAAAAGGGTTTAGGAGGGTAAAAGGGAAGAAACAGCTCTGAGATGGTGCTTAGTGGAAGAGGAACAAAATGCGACTCGAATGAAATTGGCCCCTGGTGGAAAGAGTCTGAGCGGGGATCTTCCTTGCTCTGCAGATTGTCCTAAAGTGTTCCGGGCAAATTCTCAAAGCACTGTGTGAATGGCAGGAGTTTCTTGCAGGAATGAGTCGTCCCTTCCTCTTCCCCATTCCAGAAATCCAGCATCCTCACTCGGGCTGGAGAACAGCGCAAGCGCAGCCAGTCCATGAAATCGTACCCGTCCAGTGAGCTGCGCAACATGTGCGACGATCACATTGCAACAGAAGAGCCCCCAGAGACAGAGGACATGCTGCAGCAAATGCTGGAGCGGAGGTGGGCCTTGCGGGGAGGGGGAGCGGGTCTTGTGCTTGCGTCACTGAGCACCTGCCTGGGGTGGGGGATGGGGGCTCTTCCCTGGAGCAGCTGACTGGCTGCCTTTGTGACCCAGTATGTGGAGCCAGCCGTGGACACATCTTGAAGTTCTCCCAAATGGCCCAGGCCCTGATCACAGGCAGTTCTTCTCTTCCAGGTATACACCCTACCCCAACCTGTACCCAGACCAGTCCCCCAGTGAGGAGTGGACCATGGAGGAGCGCTTCCGGCCCCTGACTTTCCACGGTCTGGTGCTGCGCTCGCAGCTGGTCACCCTGCTTGTGCGAGGGGTCTGCTACGCAGAGAACCAGTCGGTGAGTGTCCGTCGGCTGGCTGCTGGCCCGTGAAGCTGTGTCAGCTGAAACGGAATGATTGTGGGATGCCTGATGGGAAGGACTTGCTCTGATGTCAGCTTGGAGACCTTTCAAAACCCTGGAAAGGGCTCCCTGTTAACAAAAAAGGAAGCAGGACCACCTTGTGCTTGCAGGAAAAAGGCAGGTGCCGCTCCCTCCATTCCCATGGGATAAATGCACCTCTTTGGACAGGAGATGGGAATATGAGGCCTGCAAGGACACAAGAGAAGCCCTGCTGAATCGGACACCAGGGAGCCCATTCAGTCCAGGGCCCTGTTTCACAGAAGCCCCCTAGCTGCCCCAGTGGGGGAACCGACAAGCAGGAGAGAGAGGCCATGCCCTCTCCCGCCACTGCTCCCCTGCAGTTGGCATTCAGAGAGAGACTGCCACTGGAGTTAGCTCACAGTCTTTGTGACTAGTTGTCCCTTTTCAAGCCAGTGGCCATTGCCGCATCTGGTGGCAGTCAAGTCAGTTCCACAGTCAAATGATGTGCTATGTGACTCTGTTCCTCCTTCTGTCCATCTGAACTCTCTGCCAGTCAGTTTCAGTGGATGACCCTGCCTGGTTCTAGTATTTGAGAAGAAAAGCCTTCCCTCTCTTCATTCGGTCTACTCCACACCTAATGTTTATAAACCTTGATTGTATTTCCCCCTCTCCCCTGTGCTGAGAAGCCTCAAGCTTCAGGCTGGACTGCTGTCTCGGGCCTGGGGAATGGGCCTTCCCAAATGTGAGCTGCATCCCTTTCCTTGAGAAAAGCGGAAAGTCACAGTTTGTCCACCCCTCCGTCTTCCCTTGTCGCTGGAAGTGCTCTGGCGCCAGGTGACCTTCTGAGGCTGCTGTCTCTTGCAGAGTGCCAGCCAGCCTCGGCTCTCGTATGCAGAGACGGCAGAGGACTACCCTCGCTACCCTGACATCCATGATCTGGACCTCACGCTGCTGAATCCCAGGATGATTGTGGTAAGCGTTCTGCTTTCCGTCCTGCGTCGGTGGTTTCTGTTCAGTGTGGAAGGTTCCTTGTCTCTCCTGTTCTTGTCTTTAAAGAGTTGGAGTCGACTTCATTTGGCTTCTAACATGTTAGTCATTGGACACAACTTGTTCCAGACTTTTGGGGGCCCAGTGGGCATGTGCAGACATGCCGCCACCACCACTGCTGTGGTGTGGTGATAAATAGATTAGGCTATGAATCGGGGAGTCCTCAGTTTACGTCTCTCCTCCGCTGTAAACTCGCAACAATCACAGGCAAGCCAGGCTGGACGGTGGCAGTCCCACTCATGATATGGGGTGGGTGGTAAAACTGGCACACCTTGGAGGTTTTTTCTAAGAACAGCAAGTCAAATGGAATGTGAAACCCTTGAAAGCCCACATTATACCCTGTATTATAACTGTCCAGAGTTATTGGAGGCATTCTTGTGCGTCTTGTCCCTTTTGACAGGACGTCACTCCCTACATGAACCCGTCCCCCTTCACCGTTTCGCCCAACACCCACGTCTCGCAAGTCTTCAACCTCTTCCGGACGATGGGCCTCCGGCACCTGCCCGTGGTCAACGCCGTTGGGGAGGTGAGTCTGTCTGTTCTCCTTCCTCTCTTTAGGCAGACTGTTCAGAAGAGCTTGATGGCCTGATGGGGAGTTTCCCCCTCTCCTTATTAAGTTTTGGTCCTTCGGGATATCCTTTCTGGGAAGACCTCAGAGCCTTAAGACAGCCTGACCAACATCAGCCACTAGATGGGGCTAGGCTCTAGCAGAAGCACCTAAAGTCTGATACTAGCATTTCAGAGACTGCCTGGATCCAGGTGAACCTGGCATTCAGGGACTCCAAGGGTCCATGAATGGCTCTGTAAGCTGGGGGCAAAAAAGCATTTTGGGTTCATGTGCATTTTTCCGGGCAGAGGAGGAGCAGCCGCCGCCTTGGGTGCCCTTCGGGGAGAAAGGTGGAATACAAGTCTAATAAATAAACAATCCATAGCTTTCTTCAGATTCTGCAAGAGATCTGTGACCCACAAAAGGGTACAAACAGGTGCTCTCTCTGATTATGGCATGGGCTGGCAGATAAATGTAGGCATTCAACTTGTGTGTGTTTGAGATGTCTATAATATGGTTCTAAATACCTGCAGGTGAGCAGATCTGTCAACCTGAATCATTTTGCTGGCAGAAAGGACACCACCAGAATTGAATAGGATGTAACAGAAGAGCTTAGGAAAACTGTGGCCTTTCCGGGAAGGGAGCTCAACCTACCCTGCTCAGAATAGCAATAAGGAAATGGGCCTCGTTACAGATTTAAGGCCCTTCGTGACCTCAGTGGCTGGTGCACCAATCCTGCCCTGCCACCCTCGCCCCGATTCGCATGTGGGAAAATTCCAAGCTTACAAGGGCAAACTGGGTTAGGCTCTGCTTTCTGTTTAAGGCTGTAATTCCACACATGTTGTAGAGGATCTTCTGCTGTATTAAGTTTGGGCCAAAGTTAGAGACATGGGTGTGCTGCTTTGCGGCTGCTTCTTATGGAGAAAGCAGAGTTCTCAGCCAGCCCGCCTAACGCCCTGTGTGTGTCTGAACTTTAGAATTTGAAATATCAGTCCTGCCTCCCCCACACTGTAACATACCATGTAGTAACTAGAGGAAGTTTGAAAAGCAGTTTGTGATGTGGCCTGAAGGAATTCCTTCTTTCAAGGAAAGAACTCCAAAGTCACAGCTGGTCATGACCAGGTGCTTGAAATAGCCACTGGGTTCCCTGCTGCCAATCTAGAGCTTGGGGCTACTGACCCTCAGTTTAATGGATGATCTGCTTTCTAACTGGTTTAAATGAATGGTTTGTATCCTGCAGTTGTCCAGGCAGCCCCCTGGGGCACTGGGCATAGTGGCTACTATGGAATTGCAGCTGTTGCAGGGGTCGGCAGGCATCTCCAGCAGCTGTGCCCCCCCAGCCTCACTTTCAGAGCTCCAGCAGTTGTCATAGCCCAGTTTCTTGGACTCCTTTCCTCTTCCAGGGCACAATCCTACCCGAATTTCCAGCACTGACATAGCTGTGCCAATGTTCTGTGCACTGCATCCTGCAATGGGGAGGCAGTCAAGGAGGCCTCCTCAAGGTAAGGGCAAGTTTGTCACCTGACCTGGGTCTGCACCGCAGCTAGGTCAGTGCTGGAAAATTGATTAGAGCTGCACCCCTAGTGCGTTTTGCCTCCCCACCTGTCCAAGCCAGCCCATGTTCACGCCCTCCTCCTTTGCGCTCTCCTTCCAGATCGTTGGCATCATTACCCGGCACAACCTGACGCATGAGTTCTTGCAGGCCCGGCTGCGGCAGCACTACCAGACCCTCTGACCGCTTCCAGCCCCCCCCCCCCAAGCCACTGCTGCTTGCCCCACTCAGCCCACCAAGGGTTGGCTTCCTGCACTTTAATAGAAAACAGTCTGACATTTTTTTGATTTCCTGGAAATATCACGTGGGCCAGAAGACAAAAGCAGAATGGCAATTTCTGCACTTGCTGGCTCCTCGCTGGGTGGGGGGCTCACTGCCTGCCCCTTTCAGGCTACCATGTGCGCCTTCTCTCTCCTGGCACTGGATTGATCTATCCTGAAGTTGGACGCCCTGCCCAGGCCAGATCCCAGACAAGGAAGAAACCACCTATCTGTTGTCTCCCTCCCTGACTTATTCTGCATCTCTTGCCTGACCATCAGCCAGACTTCGTCATCTCAAGGACTTTGGGGAACTGGTGTGGCATTTTGTCATCATTCCGTGCTTTGCCAATGAGTTTTTGGGAGACCATGAAAGGGGCGTGTTCCTTGCTGAGGACTCTGGAGTACCTTATACATGCATGTGTGAGTTTTTCTCCTTGCTTCACTTCATCATTCCATGGATTTTGTTAATGCCCTTCAAGCCTGGGATCACAGTTGCTGAAAAGGCTCTGATCAAGGAAATTCAAACCAAGTGTTACCGTTTGGGGGGGTTAAATACAGAAATGGGTGTCTGTAAAAAAGAAGAGCCTTTGGAGCTGTGTGTGTATGTTTTGTGTGTGACTTGCCTTACCAAAATGGTAAGTGCTCCTTCTGGGAAGCTGTCTGTCCTGTGGGGTGATGGTGTGCTGCTGATAGACACCAGATGCCAGGAATCGAGTGGAAGGGGTCCAGCATGCAGTCAGCTCCTTGCTGGACAATAGTTGATCTCTTGGTTGGGGGGGGGGCAACCCCCTTCAAAGGGATGATTCACAGGACCTCCCACCTCGTGACTGCCAGTGCAAATCCTTACCCCACTGGCCTCTTCCACCAACCATTGCGGAATTCTGCTTGCAGAATAGAACGTTGGCCTGGCTGACTTTGTGTCATGTGTGATGGGGGAGTTAAAAGCCGTTCTTCACCATGCACTGGAAGACTGTCAGCAGGAATTTTGAGTGGCTGCCCTGACTTGGTGGTTGTGTGAATCGCGTCACAGGTTCTGCTTGGTGTGCTGAGTCCCGTGATTCCACGCATCTCACATAGGTGTTTTGGGTCTGTCTTTGAGCTTGTGGTGTTCTTCTTCTCCAGCAGTAATGAGGATGCCCCCAGGACCATTGAGGGCTCTGCCTGAGTGCTTAGACATGGGTTGCACGTGCGTGTGTGTTCCAGAAGGAAAGAGTGTCTTCTCTTCCCTGCCAGGACCTTTCCAGCACTCTTGGTTAGCTGCTCGGTTGGAAGTACCAGGAATTTACTGTTTGCATTTCTGTCCCTGTCCCTGTGTCCCCTCCCCACGTGGAATTTGCCTGCTTCTGGGGTGTTCTGTGTGGTTTATGCTCAAGCAGCGGCCCCCACTTTCCTCAAACTGCGAGGCTGTGGCTGTTTCAGCCGCCACCATCCTTCGATACCAAAAGCCAGCTCGGTTTTTCATAGAAAGACCTTTTTCAAGTCACAAATCTTGCTTGACATCTCTCTCCTCTCCCGGAGGGGATCATTTAAAAGTTGCAAATGACACCCAGGCAGGACCGGAATAGTTGGCAGGGCCAGGCAGGAGAGCTGGCCACAGCTATTTGGGGAGTGCCTGAGAGACTTCTCATAACAGCCAGGTAGCTGGAAGGCTGGAACCAGCTGCAGCCGGCCTGGCACTTCCAGCAGGTCCCATCCCAGCCGGCCTGTGTGGTGTTCTGGCAGGCTCCTGTTGCCCTTGTAGGTTTTCTTACCTTTGCATAAATTTCTTGCTGGGGCTCCAGCTCGTGCCTTCAGAGGGCAGGGGCTGCAACACTGATGGGCTTGATAAAGCACAGCTGAAATTTCTGCTCTCCCTGAGTAACTGAGGGAATGCATCCCACAACTGAGGTCTTTGCAGCCCTCCTCGACCTCCATAGCATCCTGTTAGCCTGTTCTCTGCCATGCACAGGTGGAGAGTTCTGTTGTGTACAATCACAGTCATGTTAATTGAAAAACGTGTGCCAGATTTCTCTGTTCTGTGTCACATAAGCTCCGAAATGGTCCCTCTACCCAAATGAGAGCCAGTTCAGACCTGCCATTGCTGGCTTGAACTTCCTGCTTCCTTGCCAGGACTGCGATGTCCAACTCTCCAGTGCCTGAGTCTTGCTTAGACTCCAGGGTTCATCTCGGGCCATAGACTCAACGGCAGGTCATTTGCATCAGTGATTTGGGTGGCATGTTACCAGCAAGGGCACAGGGGCACCAGCAGCTCCCTCTGGGCAGATCAGTCCACCTGTATGAAACCTTTTTTTGCTTCGGGATGTGTGGAATCTGGGGCTTGTTTAAGTGCTTGCTTTTTTCTAGACGCCTGTTGCTTAACATCAACAAACAAAACTAATATACGTACAAAGGAGGCGCCTGGAATACCCAGATTTCAGGGGTCTGTTTGTCAGCTGAGATCTCCGTTGCCTCTTCCACTGTCCTGCTCTGTGCAGGAATGCAGGTGAAAACTGATGATTGAATTGCCTGGCTGTGAGCGTTCTCAGTGCCCAGCTGGACAAGGGAGAGTAGTGCTCTTGTGGGGGAGGAAGAATGAAGACACTGCAGGCTGGGTTGAGCTGACCTTTGGGCTCGGCCAAGAACCTCGGCAGAAACAGGAGATGGAGGTGTGGCTGCTTCCATCCCAACATGGAAGTCTTGGGAGAGTCCAGAAAGGACAAGCTGGAGAGCTGGCTGGGCTGGGCAAGGTCTCCTTGAGGCAAAGCCCCTGGGGGGAGGGGGAACAACCCCAGGAGCCTTGTGCAGAAGCACGGAGGAGAGCTGGGTGGTCCTCTTCAAGCTGAGCTCTTGTGCAGACAGCAGACAATCCAGGCGCCTTCTCTGGCTTTTGGTGATCAGCAATACACTACAGCATACGCTGTAGAGAAGGGCAGGGGGCAGACAGGAGCAGGAAGCAGATGGTTCTGATGACTGGTTTCATCTGCTTGAGACAGGACTCTTGACTGCTTTCCTGGCATATTCCTTTTTTTCCTAAAGCAGAGCCAGCTTCCCCGGCCATTTCTCTCCCCTCCTCCTCCCAAATGTCTGCTTCTCCTATTTTGAAAAAGTAAAAAATAGGGAGGGAGGAGCCTTGGCAAAGTGTAAAACTTCCAGCGCTCCCTTCCTCCTGGACATTTCTGGTTGCAGCAGGTAACTTCTCAGCCCTGCTGACCTCTTTGAGCTGCTGTTTTTTGAGGTTGTCTGGAGTGTTCGGAGTATGAACCCGTCTCCCTCCTCTTCCCCGTCCCCTCCCTTCCTGCCTGCCTGACAGCAGTCGTTCTGTGTCTCATGAACCTGTTGGAAGTAGCTGCAGTTAGCTCTGGACACTGGAATCCCAGCCAGACCTGCCAGAACGGGGCCATTTGGTTTTGGAGCTTTGTACTTTGGCCAGGGCTTCAAGCTGGTCTTTGTGGTGGCACTGTCCATGCCCAGGAGAACCCTTGTTGCGCAGGAGTGTGGGGTGGGGGCAGCAGCTGGTGTTGTCACTGCACTTTTCTACCCAGCAGGTTAAGGCTCTTGCCCCGAGACAGGCTCGCTTCTGCTCATTTCTCCAAACACAAGAAGATGCCTGATGCGCCCCAGTAAGTTAGCTTGTTGACACATGCGTCCAAAGTGGAGGCAGAGCAGCATCGCAGCCCGACCTCTGATTTTGTAGGAAGTCGGCCCAATCAGGGGCTGTTCCCTTCCACTCCATCCCTTGTGGAACTGCAGACTTGAAGCTTTTGACAAAATGCTTCTGTCCTGCTGACTGGAATTCTCTGGAACAGGGATGCCCAAATGGAGTGCTTCTGATGCATTAAAAATCCCAGAGAATTGGCAGCTATGCTGCAAGGTGCCAGTTGTGTTGACAGAGTGGCTGCTGGTGCACCTTCATCTTCCTTCCCCATCAAGATGAGTGATTCTCGTCATTTCTCCTGCATGCTGTCACAGGGCTTGTTAGCGGGGCTGCTGACACGGTTCTCAGCTAATGATTTTGTACAAGGCTTTCCCTTGCTAGAAGGGCTGTATTCTCATTTGCCTCAAGGTTGGAACCACCAGCTGTCAAGTAGTTTGTGTTTTCTTTTGAGTTGTCTGTGAACCCCACGTCTCATGGTGTGCTGTTGGTGGGTGTCACACCTGGGATAAGAAGACTTGCGACGTCTTTGTAGGAGTTGCACAATGAAGCCCCATCTGGGTTCCTGATACCCTCGTCTCTCTGGGCATCAAACATTTCAGGAGAATAAGGGGATTTCCTGCTTCACCCGATTCCTTTCCTATCCTTGCTGCTCTCTTGGCCACTTGGGAGCGAGGCTCACAGCTGCCTTTCAGCCTCGGCCTCTTCCCTGGAGTGGCTAAATAAGAGTGCCACCATCAGACCTGGGGCTTTCACCCCTCCCTGTGCATCCATCAGTTCCCTTCAGTACAAGCAGGTCCAAGGTTCATTGCCTGCCTGACTGGCTTCATGCCAGCCAAGGGGATGGGTCTGTCACCTTTTCAGTATGCTATCCAGCCCTTAGGAAAAGGAAGATGTCAGGGCTGCTTTTCCACTAGTCACCTCCTCACTTCACTCCCTGGCTGGATAGAAAGGGTCTTTTGGAGGTCATTGCTTTCCACTGTTCACAATGTATGAAATCTGCATGGATTTCTCGAGTTCTGCCAGGTGCACCTTTTTAAAAAAAAGCAACTTATGAAGTCCAGCATTCACACTTGGTATCCCCCTTCCCTGTGTGCCTCTTCTCAAAAACTGAGCATTACAGGGGCTTTTTGTCTGCTGCATCTGGGAGCGTCTCAGCCCTGCCACTAGCTGCCTGCTTGTAGAGGAAAACCTCTTGAGTTGCCTGCCGCACTGCTGAACTCTAAAACCTCAGCCAGCCAGAGTTCCAAAACTTGCAAAATCTCCAGCCCTGGGGCTGTTAACTGGAGCACAGTGTGAATTGCCGCAAGGTGTCTGCATATCAAGGATTGTTTCGCCCTGTCTTGCACACTGGACCTTAGATGGCTATTCCAGGCCTCAACCTCTCCCCCAAGTTGCTCTTCTGTCTGGTTGCCTGGGCCTGCTCTGAACTCCCCTCACTTACACAGAGCTGTTGGGGTGTAACTTGAGTGCCTCTCTCTTCCCTTCTTCTAGCCTAGACTTCTAGCCTAGACTCCCAGAAGGTGCAGAGCATTAATCCGCTAGATCAGTGTTAATCTAAGCCTTGGGGAACATGGGGGGGGTCACCTTGCACTCTCTCATCTCTCATGCAGTGTTAACATGCAGTACCAAGGCATAAGCCTATCTCCCCCCCCCCCCATCATGACTACTCAACTTTTTGCCATCTTAATTTAGATTGCATTGATTTTTGTTCACATTGCACTTAGTTCCCATGATCAGGTAACAAAAACAAACTGTGCTGTGTGTGTGTGTATATATACATTTTTACTTTTGTAATTCTGTGTAGATACAGTTATCTACATTCCATCACGTGCAGTGTATAACCATGACTTGTCTGAAAAATAAATCTTCCCGGGTGTTTTCACTGACTTTTGGTGTCTGCAATTATTTTTCCCCTTCCTCCTCCTCCTCCTCACCTCTCTCAGTGGCCTTCCAGCATTCAGCTTCATTTTTCATAGCTGTCCCGACTCAATAAGAAATGAGTTTCATAGTCACTTAAATGCAAGGAGAAGCACTGACTGCTTCATTTAGCCCAGTATCCTGTTTTCAGTGGTGGTTGGCCAGGTGCTTCCAAGGAGCTCACAAGAAGAATATCCCTCCCCCCCATTGCACCTCCTCAATAGCCTGGCATTCAGCAGTATGCTGGCTATGGAGGCTTAGTTTAGTTGCAGGTACATAAGGACTTTTCTGCTGCCTAATGCAGCTTTCTGTGTCTCCTGGTGTCTGGTCATATATCTAAGGGAAAGATGTGTAGGCAGTGCTCCAACTCCAAAGCAGAACCAGAGAATTGGCAGAGGAGGGCAGTTAAGAGGAAAAGGTGCACTGCCTCCAGGATCAGCAGCAATCTACCCCCCCCCCCCATATCAGTTGTAGGGGAACCACCATGACTTGATGTCACTCGCCCTAGCAATGGCTGGTCGTTGCATTTATATACCACCTTTCTACCCAGACACTCAAAGTGGTTTCTATTTTGTAGTACACAGAGGTTTTCCACTTCTGTTTGCCTTTCACGTGTGTGACTGCTTGCCTCCTGCAATGGATCTGCACAAATTGAGCATGGAGGGTGAGGAGGCACCTGGTTGTGGCAGATACTCTTCAGGGCTCTCCTTGCTGAGAAAATGCATTTAACAGGGACCCATTTGCGGTAGGGATGGCACAGGGACCAGTGTGGGCAGAAGCAGCCCCGAACCTGTTGGGTGTTTACCCAACTCTGTTACAAGCAAAAGGGAATTTACACAGGCTTGCCTGGAGGAAGGTCATTAAAACCCATGGCTAATGATGTAAGTTTGCCCACCACAGCTTATATGTGGGTGGATCTTGCGGGAAAGAAAACATGCCATAGAGTGAGAATACTTTATTTTATTACTTCTCAAATGCTAAAGTGCCAGTCAAATCAACTCAGAGGCTTTTGGTGTGATCCTGCTGCAATTGCCCCCTTCCTCTCTCTGGTGGGGGAAGTGAGTGTAGTGGGGGAACAGAATCTCCATGGTCTTTCCTGGAAGAGGAGGAAGGGAAGGGATTTAACAACGGATGGGACTTGGTCAGGTTCCAGCACCCATTTTCTCCAGTGCTGGGCTGTGGGAAGGTGGGTGGGGGAGTCAGAACCATTTAGATCTTTGTAGTGGGGCACACCTTGATCCATGTCCTGGAAAGGAGGGGGGAGAGTGCAAACCTGGAGCATAATCTCTGTCCAAGGTGCTGATCTTGTTAAATCCCTCTTGCAAAGGACTTTCAGCATGGAAATACATGGTGAAGAAAATTTAACTCCATACAACAGGATTCAAATTCATGGTACAAAAAGGGGTGGGGTAAGATTTCTCCCACACTCTAGGCTTGGAGAGGTCCTGGGGAGCTATAAATCCTCATTTTAACCTCCCAACAAGACTGAGGTGAGCTGTGTCGAAAGCGTCGTGCACAGCAAGGGGGTTGTGTTCTTTCACTGGAAGAAGGGGGTGCAAGCTAGGGGGCTCCATAGGGTGGAGGTGGCTCTGGGAAAGGCTTGGCAGTCTGCTGTCATCAGAGTTGGAGGAGGGAAACCACTGAAGTTTTAGCTCCGGCTCTGCAAAGGAAGAGAAGAAATGAGTCCTGTTGATCAAACAGTCATTCCTTAGCTAGGATTGTGAGCAATGGAGTGGGATAGAATTCCAAGCAGCTAAAAATATGAAACGTGGGGTTATATTGGTAAGTGCAGACCCTTTCCTCTCATTCCTTCCTCCAAGCTGGAATTCCAAAAGAGGTCCCAGCTCTTACCCGGATCCTGTTGCAGCCTAGTCCACTTGTTGAGCCAACCCTGTCCAGCCTTTGGCCAAAACAATTTGAACTCCGTTGCAGGCTGCGGGGTGAGTTGAAAAGCCCTCTTAACCTGTTCTTCTCAGCCACTGGAGCCCTCTCCGGGGGTTGCCAGTGGTCACGGCCAAACCCTTGTTCGCTTTCAGGCCTTGGGTATTCACCATCCCAGGACGCAAATGTTTGGGGAATGTCGCCTGCCATATCCTCACTGGGCTCATTAAATCTTCGAGTGAGTCCTGAGTCTCTGTCCTCTGGTTCCAGTTTGTCTTCCAAACGCTCCAGAAGGGCCTGAAGTGAAGTGATGTCATGGGGTGGGGGGTGGGAATGTAATTATAGATTACAATTAGTTGCATACTTGCATGGAAGTAAGACTTATTATAGACAGGTGGAAATACTCGCAAGACAATATGGTTAGTTGAGGGGGGAGAGTAGTTACAATTAAGTGAATGGGATTATGTTCCAGCTGGGGGAGAGCTATGTAAACATGGGCCAGGATCAAGCCAAGTTAAGGGCTTTTAAGCTCTACTGATGTTGATGGAAGAGAATTAACCAAATCACACATTAAATCACATGTTTAAAATTCATCTTCTAATGGAAAAACAGAACATACTAGCATGTCATGTAGAACAGCGGTTCTCAAACTTTGAGGAAGCTTTACTCCCTCAGTAAGGGGAGTGGCAAGGATAGGGAAGCAATCCCCGGGATCGGGGGAGGTGAAGGGGGGCATCTTCCACTTACTTGGACTCAGTGAGGGCTGCTGGAGGCTGCAGGGGGTGTGGGGAGCTTGGCACAGCCCCCTGCAGGACTCCCTGAAGCTTGGAATCTTGAAACGGAGCACTTGCAATGTATCTCCTGCAAACAGGAAGTGCTCTGCAATTGCTCTGTTTCAAGGTTCCAAACCTCGGGCTTCCCACACCTCCTGCAGCCTCCAGCAGACCTCACTGAGTCCAGTAATTGGAAGCGCCCCCCCCTTAGGGAAACAATCCTGGGGAAGCAATCGCTTTCCTGCCTCTCCTCTTCCCTCACCCCTTAAAGGGACAGGGGAAGCATTACACAAATGGGTGGGTCACAACCCACCAGTTTGAGAACCACTGATGTAGAACACCTATTGTGCATGCAAATCAGCTTCAAGACCCGTTTGTTGCCCAGTAGGGCTGGTGGGGAAAGCCTGAGATCTGGATGAGGCCTGCTGCTAGTCTGTGTCCACAACACTGAGCTAAATCCACAAAGACCTTGACCCAGCATAAGGCAGATTCATACGTTCACAGGTGCATTCATGGCAGAGGCAAGATTTGAATCCAGAATTTCTGATTGGTAGCTCACCTGCTGTACTACACTCACTGTGCAGGTTCTCACATACAAACCTGAACCTGCTGCATCAGCTGGTGACTTGTGAATGTGCCTTCCCAGATCCAACACAGAACTTTTTAATTACCCCACCCACAATATTTCTGAAAGTCTGTTTGCTCAACTCTTGATGGTTCACAGCCAATCTAGTGATTAACATGCATGTGTGAAGCTGCACACTAAACACCGAGGCTGCTGTACCATCTCTTACCTTAAAGTCTGCCAGTTCTGACCCGTAGACTGGGTGGGCTTTGGGCTGCTCTGGAAGCTGACTGGCAAAGAACAAGACCAGCAGGACAGGGATGGTTGCACCCATGTTGTGGTCCGCACACTTCCTGGTCTCTGCTCTTCCTTCTGCTGCTTTGTTGGATCAGTCCTGAGGTTCTCCTTCTTTATACCCCTGGGACTGATGATGATAATGCCTGAGGAACGAAGCCCACCACATTCCATCACCCGCCTGAGATCCAGGAAGTTGGCAGCTGTTTCCCTTTTAAAGCCATCTGCCCCTTGTTAGCTGTGGCTGGGGTGGCAGAGGCTCCTTGACTTCCGTTCAGCTGGAATGACAATGTGATCACATTCCTGTTGACTCATCTCAAGAGGCTTCACACTTCCAAGGTGTGAAAGATGCTCTCCCTTTATCTCTCCCAGCAGCAGCCGCCTCTTTTTTGGCCAGGGACAATAATGAGCAAACAGGCAGGAAATCTGTGTTTGGATTATGTGCCTCCAGTGGCAGGACGTGATGCTGGTCTTTGCTCTCTACCCCTTCAAGGGGTAGGAAGTTCAGAGCTACCCTTGGCCTTTGTCTTCTTCAGCTTGTCAGCTCACTGCTGATGGAAATGTTGAGCAGGTAGCAGAAAGGCACAGGTGGGGCATCCTCAGTTGCCAGAGCAACCTCCTGACTTCCTTTTGGAGGCGAGTGAGCACCAGGGGCTTTCTGTGCCTGTCTGATGAGCCCACTCCTGAACGGGTGGAACCGCCTTCCATCCAATTCCTCTCATTCAGTCTTGGCAACCCTGCAGGGCTCTCCAAACAGGCATCTGTGCCAGCCTTACCTGTGGATGCTGCCAGGGTTGAACTTTATTGTTTTGCACGCAAAGCAGGAGCACTAAAGCCCTCCTCCTTTTCTCCATGCCAGAACCCCAGACAGCATCCATAGTTCCCCCAACCCACATGCTACACCAGCTCAGGCCCTCTTGATTACAGCAGGGGGCCTGCCTTGCACATTTCAGATGAGACCCTGGACCAGTGGAAAAATTAGGAAGGTATGGAAATAAGTGCCCCTGTCAGAGAGCACAATGAGCATTCAAAGGCACCTCCCTGACTACTGCACTCCCTCCCCCCATGAGGCCTGGCTGGCCCCTGTGGACTGTGCCAATGTTCCTTTTCCACTTGGCTTTTCCTTGAGTTATGCCTCTGTCTTTGTCCATTCAGCTGGTTCTGCCAGTTGGTCAAATTTGCTTACATGACAGTGGTGGCCTTATTGAGATGCCCTGACCCCCTTAGTGGAGTAGAGAAGCAGCCTTTAAATATGTCAAGGTATAAAAGAAGCAAGCCGATGAGTCAAGCACACAGGCAGACTGGGCTAGCCAGGCAGGGCTCCGTAGCAGGAGCAGGGTCCCAGAGCTCATGACCGTGTCCCATTGCAGTTCCCACAGGACTTTTGCCCCAAAGCCCTCAAAAGTGGACTCTGCTGTAGTTGCCAGTCCTGAAGCAATGCTGGTTCCGAGCTACGTTATCCCCCCCATCTGAGCACAGCAGAAGCCCAACGCTTTATCCTTAAAAAATTTATGCCAATAAAGGCATAAATGTATCCTTAAAAAAAACCCCAAACATCATCTCTTAACGACCCCATCAAGTTCATGCAGCTCCTTCAGTGCTAAAGATTCCCAGGTAATTTGGGGCAGGGGCTATAAGAGGAGGGTAAAGGGGATAATTTGTACCCAGGCCCAGAGTCAGCAAGGGGGCCCAGGAGCCAAAGATGGGGCCCCAGAAATTTCCTGGGATCTCACATTCTCCTATTCTCCCTTGATTTGCTGCCAGTGTGGCTGTTGCTGGGCCAAGGAATGCACACATGACGCTCCTTAACACAGTGTCAAACCTGGAAGAAAACTGGTCTGCTGCAGCAGGTCTTTGGTGTGTAGATCCGATTGCCATGAAGGAGTGTATAGGAGTTCAGGGACACAGTAGAGGGGCTACAGCTGCTGCAGAAGTATGTTGTGGTGCAGGCAGGGCACTTTCCATTCTAGTGCGGGCCTAAATACGAAGGTGCTAATTTTCTGCAATGATTTGCTATATTTAAAAGATTTTAGAGAGACTTGGGAGTGTATTTGGTTTTTTTCATTTTACTGTATCTAGCTGCCAACACTGCATGGGCAGGTAGACCTGGGCTCCGTATTGGGAAGCCCTGTAGATCTGGGCTCCAAAGACTTTTCCGTCTGCCCCCATCCTCTCCCTGCTCTGTCTGGCCCCATCCCCACCCCTGTTCTTCCTACTCTTGTCACCATCCACCCCTGCTCTGTTTCATCCCCTCCCTTCCCCCTTTGGGAAGGGGTCCAAAATAAACTTTGTACCCCCTGTTAAAATTTCTCTCAGATGCCCTGATTTGGGGTAAAAAAAGTCTTTGCTATGTCAATCTTGTCCCCATCATTGTTGCTCCCTAATGAGGTAATTCTTCCATGCTCCATGCCTTTTTGGTCTCGTTGTTGAATTTTTGTCTATCTCTCCCATCTGTAGGCTCTGATTTGCATAGCAACAAGGTGAGACAAGCTGACAGTGAGTCTACACAGGTTGAATGGCACATCCAAATTACCCCTCTTTTGCATCAGTTTAACCATCATGGCTTCCCCCCCAAAGATTCTGGGGACTGAAGATTAGTGATCATCTGTAGCCCCCCTCAAAAAAAGCATACAATTCTCAGAGGCAATGAGGAATGACCCACATAGCCCCTCCTTGACCTTAAATCTGTAAAATTGGGTCGAGGTCTATTATGAGCTGAACCACTGGCCAATCTGGAAACCTTCCACAGGGACCGGCCAACCAGGTGGAAGTAGAGCTTTTGGGAAAGGTACCAGGCTTAAAGAGGAAAGGGGCTGTGGAGGCTTTCCTAAAGAGGAAAGGGGCTTAAAGTGGAAAGGGGCTCCCAGAGGCTGTGGAGGGAAGTCTCAGGAAGATGAAGCAGGCTGGAGCGAGGCCCCAAAACAGCATGAGCCCAAGTGGCTGGGGTGGGGGAGGCCACAGAGAGGATCTGGGCCTTCCAAGGTGAAGGTGCTCCCAGGACCTACAGAGTGGCTAAGCCCTGGCCTGCAGTCCTTTGAGAAGCAGAGGAAGCAGGGATTTGCACACACACACACACACACACACACACACACACACACACACACACACCCTTTCCTAATGCCTGCACTACAGAACCACAACCAAGCTTGCCAGCCATGGTCAGAAAGTTTTCTTGTTATAAATAAAAAGGAAGAAGCAACATTCTATCAGGGCCTTCCCAGCAGATAGTGGCAAGAAACCCTGGCAACTGAGAACTTCCCTCATGGGATCCAGATGACACCCATTCACACAGCCCAACATGACACTAGGAAAGCAGAAGTTGAGCATTTTGATCCTCATGTTTTGGTCTTATGAACTCGCCTGGATGTTGAGATTAGCCCCAGACTGGAATTCCCTGCAGGGATCTGTTTTATTTCTCTGTGGTGCCTGCTGTTTTGGAAGGAGTTTGAGAACTGACAGTGCTGTGGTAATTTGGAGGGGTTTCAGCTCCATGAGATTTACCATTTTAAGTTTTCATCAGATTTTCCCATTTGATCCTTGGAAAAATTTGTTTTTTCAAGCAATGATCTTAAGAATCCTTCTGACAGATTTTGCTATATATCATGCTGTAAATTTTATTGTTGTCTAATAACATAATATTTTACAACCCGTTTCCCCCCTTTTAGAAACTGATTACTTAAATGTGAACTTGGACTGCATAGTTGCAGCAGAAGCATATTAACTTCCATCTTTGTGTTTATACATGGACATCTAAGTAATAATAATAATAATAATAATAATAATAATAATAATAATAATAATAATAATAATAATAATAATAATAATAATAAATTTATTATTATTATTATTATTATTATTATTATTATTATTATTATTATTATTATTATAAATCCTCCCCATTGTATTGAATATGTTTCAGTGCTAGTAGAGATCGTGTCATGGAGAACCTTTGAAACTTTGATTGGCAGATGGGGTACTTGAATTTGGTGTGGTTTTGCAAGTAATCCTTGTTTTAAAAAATAGCCTCTTTGGATAAGGAAAAATAATTAACAAAATTTATTTTGATCGAACAGGAAGGAGGGAATAGGGGAAGCAAATTGGACAACACAAGAAAAAAGAGCTTTTTTGTGTTTTGAGTGTTTTGTTTGTTTTTAATTATTTTTCAAGCATTGTCTTGGTGCAGAAAATAAGAAAGATTCTTTTAGAAAAACAACAAAACAAAACAAAAAAGAAGAAAAAAACCCAAGCCAACAGAGGTCAAATAAATAAGTTAATAAATAAATAAATAGGTGGAACATTCTGGAACATTTACACAATTTCTAGAAAGCACACGCTGCTGACTGGAGCATCTTCAGAAATCCGTGTGCTGACTCATAAGTTAGACTCCTTTTCTTTCCAAGATTGGGGAGAGGGGTGATGCAAGCCCAGCTGTCTTTTTCTTAATTTCTCCTGGCCCCTGGAAGCAAAAAGTGTAAACACTGTGGTTAGTGGAGGAGGCACCTGGAGAGAAAGAGTCCTTGCATCACTTCTACTTTCTGCCTCCCAAGGGATCTGTGTGTTCTGCTGACTGCACTGGCGATAAAGTACAGGTCCAACCTTGTTTACACAGATTTTTTATACACGGATTTCACTCAACATGAATGGCCACTGCAAATGAGAAGGAATGTGCTGATCCCTGGAGAAGGGGAAAAAATCCATCCCTTTAAAATCACAGTTTAAAAAACTGCTTTTCTATCATTCCATTCTTCAGCTGAGACAGGCAATGGAAGGGGGTCCTATGCATTTCTAATTGCTGACTGCCTCTCTAAAACTGTAAGAAAAGCTGTTTTTAAACCACAATTGTAAAGGGACACACTTTTTAATTTTTTAAAACTACTTTTATTTAACACATTTTATGGTATCAGCAGGGGGTTCCAGAATCAAATGCCTGAGGATGTCAAGGAGCAATGGAGGGGCAAGAAACCTGGAAGTATGTCATTAAATTGATTTTTCCGCTGTTTTTTTATTGACTGATTTTTTTATCCATGAGGGCTTCTAGAATGGAACCCCAGTGGATAACAAGGGACGACCTGTAACTGCCACAATTTATATTTCCACCCCCCACAATGTGGGAATAGCCATTTCCCCCAAATGGGGGGATTCCAATGAGGGGGATAGCCATTCAATTCTATTCCAAATCGGAGAGCCACAGAAGCCCCTCTGTGCAAAGTGAACTTTAACAGAGATTAACTGAATTCCAGCTGCAGCCCGATGCAGGCTTCCGAGCCCCTTGAGACAAAGTGAGACTTGCAGCTGAATCGCACGTGCATCGAACTGCACTGCAAGTCTGCCTAACGCTTGTCTTCCATCTTCCTACTGGCAGATTTGAAGGCTTGGACATCACAAGCAACTTTTTTTCTTCTCTTCCCCCCTCATGAGATCATGAGTGTCACAGAGCTCTTCTTCAGGCTTGATGTTACACAAAACAAGGTGGGGGGGAAGAGAAGAAAAAAAAGTGCTTTAGTTGGTCCTAATAAAGGTATCGCCTCATTTGACTTCAGGAGTCATTTTTCTAATGAACAAACACTAGTAATGATGAAATATTCGTCAGCCTTGATGATTACTATTATTATTTATTTCCTTATTCTTGTCTTCAGAGATTTTACAGTAAGACTGATGACCCAGATTTGTGCTTTGAAATAGCCCTCAGGGGCTGAAAAAGGAGGTCTACCTCCAGAGAAAAGGGGAGAGAGAGAGAGAGAAGCATTCACAGTTATGTGAGACTGGGATCATTTCATGACTGGAATTCCCAAAATCTTTTTATTTTTCAAAAGCTGCTGCCAATTTGGATGAGGGTCATGGCACAGGGAGGGAGAGGAGAAAGAGCCTTCCTTTCTCTACCATGTCCCAATTAAAATCTCTCTCTCACTCGCTTGCTCTCTCTGCATGAATTGCTGCTCTCAGCTTGTCTCCTTACAGTCAAAAGGCACATCTGGAACACAGAGTCAAGCAGAGACACAGAAGGTGGGCTCTGCGGAGGGTGGGTCATTCTTGCTCTAAATGGCACCAAAAGTCAACCTTTGGGGCTGAGTAAGCCTGACCAAGTCTTGCATTTTGATTCAGAAATCTAAGTGCGGCTAATGGAGTGGGAAGGCCCTGCAGACCAGACGCAGCTCAGAGGGGCTCACCTTTGCATCCCATGCCACTCACAGACCCAATCCTGTCCAGCCTTCTCCCAAAACAGCCGGATTCCCGCATGCTCTTTGGCGCCTGTAAGCCTCTCATGCGCTTGAGGAGGGAGCTCCGGTCAGAGAAATAGGGGCTGGACTCCACCCGGGGCTCTGGTTGTTGGTCAAAGCTGTCACTGGGGAACTCAGCCAGGTTCCCCTTCTGGATTTCAGGGTCCTCCAAGTTTGCATTGTCCTGCAGCTCTTCCATTAGGGAGATTTTCTCATCCAGCCTCTCGAGAAGTGCCTGAGATGGAATGAAAATTTCTTGTCAATCCAATTTAACCACCAATTTCCTCCAAACTTTTCTACCTCTCTTGTTTTTCCCATGCCTGCTAAAACAATTTCAACCAATGCAGCTCTTCCCAGCAGGGAAATTCAGTGGAGGGGGAAATGACACATGACTCCCCAACTCAAAATGTTGCTCCAAAAACAGTGTTTGGAGGTTCCCCTCCCAGTCATTTGGCCTTTCCTAGCAACCCAAATCTATGTTAACAAGAACCCAACAGTGGATGGGTAACAAAAATACTTCTGTTTATAACAAGAGCCAAGTATTGTGAATGTAGACAAGTGCTTTATTAGAGAATAATAGAAGACCAGTTCTTGCCCCATGGAGCTTACAATTAATCTTTCAACCATGGGAGAGACAAGACCATATTTTATGCCACTGAGTTTGTGACCCTCTGAGAATACAAGGTTTCACCTGTTTTGTCAAATCAAAAACCTATCTCTCTGTCTCCAAGAGCAGATAGGCAGGTGTGTCTGGGAAGCTCACAAATATCGCATGGAATAGCAGCCCCTTCTTCAGCATCTGATAATCAGAAGGATCCTACATGCAGGCTTTACTTTAGCTATTACCCTCCCCCCCAAAAAATTTGTCTGATCCCATTTTTAAGGATGCTAATTACCTAGTAATGAATTTAATAATGGCACATTGCGGGTGGAAGGACAGACTGATAGGGCAACCATCACTAAGAACACTTGGAAGTGAGACTTCCTATTTAGCTATCTTGGTTAATCTCTGTTGATAGCCCTGTTCTCTGTGGGTGCCTCCAATTCTTGACCAGTGGCCATTGTGGCAACTGATTCCATCATTTAAATTATGCTCTTAAATATCACGTCGAATGGTAATCAAAGGACTCCATTCCTCTAAAATCTAGATTTACAAAACCCACAGTTCTTACCTCCATGCTGGCCAGCTCCTTGGCCGGGCTGAAGATGTTGATGGGGTGGGCCCTGGCATGCTGGAAGCAGAGGACAAGCAGCAAGGAGAGACTGGTGAGAAATGACCCCTTGGTGTCCATGCTGTTGGACAGGTTCTGGATGTTGAAAAGGCTTTGAAGAGTGAATGTCCTTCTTCAGAGGAGCTTCTGTCTTCTATTCCTCTTCTCTGCCCTGTGCTGGCTCCGTATCCCGACTGCTCTTATATACCCTTTGGGTAGGAGTCCTGCTTCCTTTGGCTATCGGTGGGATTATCTAGGGCACATTCCAGTCCCATCTCTGGTATGCAGCTACTGCCAGAGACGATTCCCTTTATTAGGGTGTCATTAGGCAGCTGCTAATGACCGCATGCGAGTCACAAGTCAATGATTTCATGCCGTCTGCCCTCGCTGCTGATACCGGGGCAGAGATTACGTGGGCCCTGATGGACATTCTTGCAGTTTTACCTATGAGTTTCCCAGGTTGATGGCTTGTTGGGGAGGGACGACCCTCAAATGTCCGGAAAAAGTACACCATGGAGTAATCACCTTGTATAGGAAAAAGCTGTGGGGCAAGAGGGCAGCTTTTGGAGAGGGCTGGAGTCGGGTGACACAGCAAGCTCTACAAAGTGCCATTCCTATATATGGAATCGTGAGGGTGCCAGATTACCCAAGGCTGTGGTTCCTTTTTTTCTGAGTGCCTTTGTGGATGACTCCTCTCTTGAGCGTCTCTTGAACATTCCTTTGGGGTTCATTTCCTTGCAGTGCTTAATTCAGGCCTTGTGGAGTTGTGGCCTGTTGGCTCAAATACTCTTGCTTCTAATCCTAATGTGCTTGGATAGGTTGTGACTACTTGTTACCCAAAGAAGGCATTTTGCATGTGCTCAGAGACATTGCTGCAACCACTTTACATGTTTTGGGTTCAAGTTCTGGTCTTGAAAATGTGTTCCAAGGCAGAAGCACAACTCAAATGCCATCTTTTTGAAAAGCTGAGATGATCTTTCTCCAGAGAGCTTCTGTGACTGGGAATAAGTATAAATCATGAAATAAGGACTAGCAGCGCAATCCTAGACATGTCTACTCAGAAGTAAGGATGCAGTTTTTTTAGAAAAGGGGCATAAAAATTCTTTAAAGAAATAAAAGTCCTGTTGTGTTTGGTGGATTTTACTCCCAGGAAATTGCGTATAGGGTTATAGCCTTAAAGTTAAGGCCAAATGTGATGTGATGAGAGCTGGTGTGGCATAGTGGCTAACACTGCAATTCTGCACACACTTATCTGGGAGTAAGTCCCATTAAACTCATTGCAGCTTACTTCTGAGTAGACATGCCTAGGATTGCACTGTCAGAGTGAGTGTGAATTGAGACTTCCCCCACCTCCCAGATCTTATCACAGTGATGAACTCAGTGTCTTCAGCAAGAAACACCCTCATTTGGAGCCTAGGGCTCCCAGCTCATGCTTTTAACTGCCAACCCTAATATGGGCAAAACAATACTAAACTCATAGGGTTCTTGTATGGATTGCAGCAAGACAATATGTTTAACACTTGGAAAGTGCAATATATATGCTAATTCAGTAGCATTATCTTCCCCTGCAGGCTGCAGCTTTGGTGGAATTTGGAGTACTATATAGTCTGGAATGGAATCTCGATTCACACTTAGCAACAGTGAGTTCCAATAGTTCTGACTGTCCTGGACTGTATCCCTGACACTCCAAAACATGCTGAGGTTCCTCAGCACACAATCCATGTGAAAAATATTCCCTGAAGGAAGACAGCTGGCTAAGCAGGGCTTCAACCCCCACATTTGTGTCTAGAGAATCCCTTTATTTGGGGAATTGTTTCTTCCTGGCAAAAGGAAAATTCACAAGCAATTCTGGGGTGATTTTTCTGCAGCAGTTCAGGAGAACAAGAGGGGGTGGACTCCTCGCAGGTGGCAAGAAGAGGTGTAGGTCAGAGGTGCAGCCCTTGTAATGCATAAGGAAGGCCCCAATATTGATGGGCAGGTAGGACTGAGAAAGACCCTTTGTTGTTTGAATTCCTGCAGAGATGCTGCCAGTCAGTGCAGAGAAATAGGTCAAGACATGGACTCGGGGCCTGTCTGAGTGGTAGGCAGCTTTCCATGTTCCCTGAAATGCCAATGACACTTGGCTGCTGTCCAAGGTCCTGAATTTGCTGCCCTCTGGCTGGAAGGAACACGTCAGGTGTTTAACGGCGGATCTCCCCCCCTCCCCCCGCAGTTATCAGTGAAGTCTGTTCCTTTCATGAGGCTTCTGGAACCTGGATTCTGTTTAGGGCCTCAAGAAAAGGAGAGCTTCTTCCAGTGCTGCTGCTAGAAGCATGAGCCAAGAAGACCAGATACCAATTCTGCTCTGAGCCACACATGGAAGCCTTAGTCACGTCCCTCTCATAAGGAGGCTGCCATATGGAGTCAGGCCTTTGAACCATGGAGCTCACTGCTGTCAACACTGACCAGCAGGGGCTCTCTAAGGCTCTCTTTATTCATTATAGTCTTTCTATACTGCGTTTCTGGAAGACTCGTAGGCTTAAGTCACATAGAATCAAGGCAGTTGGCAGGCAGGAAGTTTTCTCTGCCCTACTAGGAGATGGTTAAATATTACCAAGAAAAGGTATATGACTTTTTAATCATGAAACATACATTGCTTGTTCTTCCTTCAATTATTGTTATTTATTGTTATTATCTTCAAAGGGAGGTTTGTAGTTCTCTGAGAGCCTGCATTTTTGGTGTTGCTGCTTTCCAAAGCCCCATACATGCGAAGACCTCCATTTCTACAAAACATTTATTGATATGCACACCCAAAGCCCCCAACCCAGTAAAAAGACAAAAGAGAACGTGGTCCCACCAACATGAAATATATAAAAACTGTTTACAGTCTGTGAAGATGGGTTTTATACAGTGTGAGGATGGGCATGATTCTGAGAGAGGGGAGAGTTTTCAAACAGATTAACAGTTCATTGGAAAGAGAATCCTTTTTCAAAAAGTCCTTGGGAAAATGAAAGAAAGATTCTGCTTTGGGTTCAGCTTCTGGGTTTCCTCCAGGAACCTAAAGAGGAGGAAAAGAGAAGCAATGAGGGTCATGTAAGTTAAGGGGTCAGCTCTGCGACAAGAGAGCAGTCAGGCTGGCTCTTATTCCCTCTCCAGGAGTCAGACTGGAAACTGCACCAGGAAACCACCTGAGCAGTAAAACTGTTCCCATGAGTGAATGGGGTGCCACCTGGTCACACAGGATCCCTGCTTTGGCAAGATAAGAAACCACCAGATGTGACCGCGGAGTGAGGCTCTTGTGCAGGCTGACATGTGACTCTACTCCAAGGCACACATAGGACCCTTCAACGCCAGCTGCCAGCACCTCTGTGGAACCGACTCTTCAGCAGAACAGTCATCAGATACAGCAGCTCGGTCCTCTCTGCCTGTTTCCTCTTTCTCCCCACTCAAAAACTAAGCAGCACATGCAATGACATGCTCTGGTCTTTGAACTCTGGGAATTCTTGCTGTCTTCTTATTGTCTGTGAAACCTGTCCAGTTTTTTGTTTTTTTTTCCGATTTCTGTAAGAATATTTAAGCTGTTGAACTTCATCCAGCAGGATGAGAAATTAGAACAATCACAGTATAATACAAAGACCTTTCCTTCCTTCCTTCCTTCCTTCCTTCCTTCCTTCCTTCCTTCCTCATTGATTGATTAATTTATTCGTTTATTTAAAATATGAATAGCCCCCACTTAATCATATTGACATGAGCAGGCTAGCTTGTTCCAGTTGAAATTACTGAATTTTGTTTTTCTTATTTGTCTCCTACTATCTGACATGGTGACCACAATCTACTACATTTCAAAGTGTTACAAACCTTAGACAAACTGGAGTAGCTTTTACAGAAACAGCATAGTTAGATGTACATACCTAGCAATGTAATGCATGAATGCAACAAATGAGCCTTTGGAAATATGTGCGTCAAGCTCATTGGAAAGCTAGGAGTGGCTGCTACTCCCTGCCAAATGTGTGTTGATGGCAAACCCAGGTTTATTTCTATGGCATGTGTGAAACACTTCCCCCTCAGTAAAGTTCTTAAACAATACCTACGGGCTTTGTAGATGTTGCAGCCGAGCCCTGTCTGGGTTCCAATTCGTTCAAGCCGAGTCCCAAAGCACCCAGAGAAATGCCTCCTCCGCTTTGGAGAGGCCAGGAATCTCCTCCACTGGTCCACCACTTCAGCCTGATGAAGGGGAGATGGAGACCAGAGCTGGCCAGCATAGAGGTCAGAGTACAAGCTGTCGCCCACATCTCCGGCCCCATAATCGGGAACCTGAAGATCCAGGTTTTCCCCTTCCCCTTGCTGAAATTTCTCCTTCAGTTGCTCAAGAAGGTCCTAAAGTGGAAGAGGAAATAAAGAGCACATCAAGCATCTCTGCAAGGGCAACAGGGAAGCAACTGCCTCTGTTTGCTGTGCTGTGAAGGGCGACACGGCTGGCTGCTATCCGCACACTGGATACTCACCAACAGTGATCCTTCTTCATGGAGAAACCACATTGCATCAAAATGGCAAAACTGCTATTTCCCCCTTTGAAAGTGTGACCTTAAGGGTTACTTCACAGGCTTGCTCTTAAATGCCCCTGATGGATTTTCAGGCAATCCTATTGTATATCAACATGCCAAATCCAGTATTTTTTTAATACCTCTGCTTCCCCTCCAAAATCCTGTACTGAACATGATCCATCAGGGGAAAAAGGAACTGAAGAAGGAGGATCAAAATTGAAAACCTGGAAAGAAAGTCTAGACTGGATAAATTTCTGCTTAAAAAAGATTTCCTTCTTGGGGGCAAAGAAATCCCCAAAAGGGGTGTTTGACTGGACCCCTTCCAGTTTTCCCTCACATTTGATTCTTGCACTCAGAATTGTCTAGACTGGGCCATTGTGTCAGGGCCGGCAAAGATCTTCACTGCCTTACTAGCTCTTCCACAGGTGAGTGTGTTGAGAGCATCCAGAGGATCAGAGCTTGTGAAGGCATTCTCTGCTTGCCTTTACTTTTCCAGATTGAAGGCCCGTTCCTATCCAACCTGCAGCCCTGGTGCAGCCGCAATGCAGCCCCCAGTTCAGGGAACAAAAGTTCCCTTCTTCCCCCTTCCCTCCTTCTCCGTGACTACCTCCCCACTGCAGGGTGCTGCCCATTGGCACAGCTGCACCAGCACTGGAAAGCTGGATGCGAGTGGGCCAAGGAACCACTGGGGGTGCCTTGCTTGAGAGGGCCCCCCCCGCCCCGGAGCTCCTTGTCCACTCATCGGACTGCTGGAGAGTCAACCATAGGACCGCTGTGAGGTTTGAGGAGCTGCAAACAAGTGGCGGGTGAAATGCTGTGCACCATCCTAGCCAGAAAAAGGGACTTTTCCCTAAGAATGTGGAAAAGTCCTCTTCCATAAGAAGAACCCTGAATTGTGCCCAACTAGATGCCCCTGTGAGGAGTCTACTAGCAAGGCAAAATCAATTGGCATGCAGGGAAATACTGCTCCTGAACATGGAGGCTCCACCTGGCCATCAAGACAGAGCTAAATCTCTCCTCCGTGAATTTGAGTACTCCCCTTTGGAAGCCTTCTAAGCTGAGAGCTGTCCTCACGACTAGTGGTACAGAATGCGTTGCTCATGTGAACACTCCCTATGTGGCACTTCTCCTCCCCCTTTTTCTCACCTGCAAGGACTGAAGCTCCTGGCTAGAAGGACTCCGTGTCACCGGATGGCTTGAACCCAGCCCTGCATGCAGGAAAACCAAGACAAGACAGAACCAGCCAACCATGGAGGGGCTGTTCATTGTGCCTGTTCCTTTCAGACCTGTGATTTGTTCAGCCTCGGCCTGGGATGTGGAACGGCTTCTTGTGCAAGTGGAGAGCCTCCTTTATAGCCCCTGGAGAGGAGGTTTCCTTGCTGCTTCCAGCCGGCCAGACACCAGTGTGCAAGGCCATTTTGCTCTGATAAGGAAACTGGTTCCAGCCAGCAGAGTGAGGAGTTTTGCCTGTTAGAAACAGCAGGGCTCAGCCCCCACCCTGAATGCAGCAATTAGAGCCTGTCTCCTGTGCCACCAAACTCCTTGGCTCCCGCTGGATGTGGCAAAGCCATTTGCAGCTCTTGCTCCCCCTTGAACCTTGCAGGGAGTTTCCAGCTGGGAGAAGCTCATAGCTGAAGCTTCTTGGCTGGTCTATTCATCACCATTAGGCTTGTTCTGACAGGTTGTGCCAGAGTGCTCTGGCCAAGGAAGCCGCTTCTCTGGCCTCTCTGCTGTCACACTAAGTGCTCTTGAGAAGGAGAGTAAGGATAGCTTATTGGCTGGACACCCTAAGGAGCCTGATTTCTCCTGGAGCCTCCTGAAGCAGGGCTGTGCTCTCACACCTGGAGGGAGAATGGAGGAAAGCACTTTCAGCCAAAGGTGTCCTCCTGCTGGTTCCTTTGAGGCTCTTGAAGGTGAAGGATGTTGAAGGTTGTCTGGTACTAGCAGACTTTTCCAAAAACAGGCCTTTTATAACACAGAGTTTTATGATGGGGTGTTCCAAAGTGTTGTTTTGCAAGTTCTGAGCCACAGCACAAAGACCTCAACAATCTGCATGAGATTCTCAGCTGTGTTAAAAATAACATTAAAAAAGAAAGCACCTTCTGGTCTCCTTAGAAGCCGATGCCTCCTTCCGCAGCCAGACTGGTGCACTGCTGTTTTCCTCACCCCGTGCGTTGGTGGCAACCAGCCCCCTTACCGATGGAAACCTTTCCCTATGTATCCTGCACCCTGGTCAACATCAAAGGACGCCTGTCATCATTTATATGCTAATAGGAACAAACACATCACCCAGGGCTTCAGACTGTAGCGTTTAATTAGAGTGTCTTTTATGCGCAGGAGGGAAATGCATTCTCTTGCACATTTTAATTGAGAGAATTGTGGTGCAAGATGGACCAATAATGACATGCATTTATTTTAATGCATGGGTCTCTGGCCTGCCGGTCCTGGAGTGCACTGGAACAGGACTGATATTTCCAAGAGGGTGTGAGGGGAAGATGGATGCTGGCTGATAAATAGTTTGAACAGATAGAGAGGTTTTGATCTGGATTTTGCCACTGCCCTGTCCCCTCTGGCAAGAACGAAGCTCGTATTCTTGAAAGAAGTTTAAAAATTCTTTAAGCACCAGCAACCAGGGTTTTCCACTCACTCATGCTGGTTTCACACCATGTACATAGGAGGGTGCAGTGGTGTTGCTAGGGAGATGCAGGTGGTGCAGGCCGCACCGGGTGACACGCACAGGGGGGTGATGTGCACGGGGGGAGTGACACGCTAAAATCACGCTGGTTAGGGGTAACCTGATCACATTATATACCATTGGATGCGTGCTGTCCAGCTGAATGCAATGCAAAAAACCAGAGTGAAATATTTCCTTTCTATCAAAAGTTAAGGCCAAAAAACCAGAGAACAAAAAATGCATGACGCCCTATAGAAAGTGAAACTGAGCCATATTGCGTGTTTACTCATGAGTAGGCGAACGTGCCTTAGTCCATCAGAAAGGGCAGGCTGAGAGGAATCCAATGACACCAGAATGGTCCTGATCTAATGAATGCAGCCCCCAAAAACACCTGAGAAGAAAGTCCCTCCCTCCAAGCAGTCGAATGTATTGAGCCCTATGGAAAGCAAAACTAAGTCTCACTGTCATGTTTACTCACGAGTAAGCAAACATGCCTTGGCTGGTGGTCAGGCCAGGCAAAGGGGAATGGGAAGCCACCAGAATGGTCCTGATCTGATGGTCCTGATCTGATGATGAGCTCAACAAATCCTCCAGAAGGCAGCCCCCCCCCCCACTAAAAAGGATCAAAACAGAGGCTTCAGCTGATAAGGTGAATTTTTTGGGGACTTGCAAAGCCAGGTGGGTCCTGATAGAGATATGCTTGAAATATAAGAACTTAAATTGAACTGGGTACTGGGTAGGGGTGAAAATCTTACTGATTCTTGGGGGGGGAGGGGTGTTATTGCAGGCAGGCTACAGAGAAAATTCACTTTGTGGAACAGGGCTGACTTCCCCTTATTTAATTATTTGTTTTACTTTAATTATTAATACTTATGTACATAGGACATATTTTATTTTATTTTATTTTATTTTATTTTAATTTGCCTGATGATGTCACTCCACCATGACATCACTTCTGGTGGGTCTTGGACCGATTGTCATTCTAAAAAGTGGGTCCCAGTGCTAAAAGTTTGAGAACTGCTGCAATAAAGTGTTAGTAAGTTGACACCCTGGGGGGGTGACACCACTATAATAATAATAATAATAATAATAATAATAATAATAATAATAATAATAATAATAATAACTCGGTATTTATATACCGCCTTTCTGGTCATCGGATTACTCCTCTGACTTTATTCATGGCGGCTTACATAGGCAGGCGTTTCTAAATCCCTCAAGGGGATTTTGACAATCATAGAGGTTCTCTCTTTCAAGAACCAACAACATTTCAGGTGGATTTTCCAGGTCTGATCTCACGTCTGGCCTCCAGTGCCTCCCACGCAAGCTGACAGCAGCTCCCACACGGAGGGCAGCCAAGACGCTTCTTCGCTCAGAGCAGATGGAATAACTCGGCTCAGCTTGTCAGCTGCTTCAAGGTCTCGCCGTTCAGGGAGCTGCCGGTGTCCTCGAACTGGCGACCTTCTGATGTTAACTTTGGGCTAATGGAGGCTCTACCCTCTAGACCAGACCTCCTGCCACTAGTGACCAAAATCACTAAAATCACAGTTTGGAGGAATAATACCATCATGTTATATATCAATCAATGTGTAATTTCATGCAGAAGGTGTTCTATCTTTGTTCTATCAAAGGTACAGCCGAAAAACCAGTGGGGGCAGAGTGATGGTACATCACCACACCACACCCACCACCTGGGGTGTTGCCCCGCCCACTGCATGGGGGGGCCTGCCACTGGGAGTGTGTCACTTGCAATAATAATAATAACAGGTATTTATTTACCGCCTTTCTTGGTCTTTATTCAAGACTTTATTCAAGGCGGTTTACATAGGCAGGCTTTATCTAAATCCCTATTTAAATAGGGATTTTTACAATTTCAAAAAAGGTTCTTTCTTTCAAGAACTACTACATTCAAGGTGTTTCATTCCGATCTGGCTTCACATTCTGGCCTCCATCCTCCCACGCTCCGAGCAGATGGAATTGCTCGGCTTCAGCTTGCCAGCTGCTCCAAGGTCGCACGGTGCCGGTGGCCTCAAACTGGCGACCTTGTGGATGTTATCTTCAGGCAGACGGAGGCTTTACCCTCTAGACCAGACCTCCTTGCAAAGTTTATTTAGCTCTGTTGGTCAGCACAGATTGGCAGCAGCTCTTCCAGATTTCAGGCAGGGGTCTTTCCCAGCCCTACCTGGAGACGCTGCCACAGATTGAACCTGCGACCTTCTATGTGCAAAGCAAGGGTTCTACCAGGGTGCAACATCCCGTCGCCAATTCACTAGCTAGGAAAATTGGCTTAGTTCAAACCCTTTCTCTGTTCAAGTACAGAGTTCTGCAGCAATTACTCAGTTCAGCTTGTTGAACAGAACAAAACTTTTAATGAAAGTTTTTCAACTTTCCTTAAAAAAAAAATAAATCCACGTTTCTGGCCCTTATGACTGCAAAAGTACACTGGAAAGTTTGGCATCTCTAGGGTGGGCAATTTCTGCCAAAAGCAGAGAAACTACAGCAGGGGGCTCAACTAAAGGTGAATTATTGAGTTTTGTGTGGTTAGGTGCCCTCCTGAGTTCTCTACATGGTGGCTTACTCTTCCAATGGTTGGTCAAAAGGCCAAATGCAACAGGGGAAATATCTGCAGACGTTCTTTTTTTGTATAATGCAGTTTCTTTAAGAAACACTCTCTGAATTTTTGTGATCTGAAGTTTTGAGTTTATTCGTTTGTGTAGGTCAGTACAAGAGGACACACACACAAGTCCTCGATGATGTGGCCTTGGACAAATTCCTAGCCCTCAATCCCCCATCTGTAAAATGGGAGTCATTTATCTTGTATACATCCACTCATTTTTTATCCCATTTGTATCCCATCCTCCCTGCTAGGAGCTCACAGAACTCACAAGACGTCCAGGGTGTTGATGATCAGCATCACTGCAAACACTGATTGCCAATTTTAGAAGTATCTTTCAAATGCACAGCCACAGAGCGCTTGCCTGCACTGCACCGCCGGAGATGTGGCTTTGTCATTTTCTCCCCTCCTGTTCTTTGCAGCAAGAAAGCAACAATTTTTGCTTATTTTTGCAAAGCCTTCAGGCATCTCACAGCATCCAATATTAATGTGAATGTCAAACCTTTTCTTCTCCATGTGCTGAACTTTGGTCCTCACAGTTCTCTTCTTAGAACTGGGCTGAAAGGTTTGAAGGAAGCCCATGTCAGCTCCCTTGCTCTTCCTCCCACTTGACATATGTGAAGTGCCCATATTTCAGTTCGCTTGCCAGCCACATTGCTACCCACGCTGCCTTGCTGGAAACCAGCCCCCATCTTTGTTCTTTTTCAGTCTTTTACTCACAGAACAACTCCCTTGCAATGAATTTATGCAGGAAAATACTGCAGTCTGACATCCTCTCACCTTGCAATGAACACCTGGACTCCAGTCAATTAGGGCATCTTTAATTGATGTTGAGTGAAGCTCTCCATTTCTCCCTCTTATGAACTGCTTCATGTTATTTTGTTCATCTGCTTCTTGGTCCTGAAAACATTACTTGTCATAGAACTAGTGGACTTCAAGGAACACGAACATCATCAGCTCAGGGCACTGCTGCCGTCCTAAAGAAGGAGTCTGAATCCCTCAGCCTCTCCTTCCACTCCAGATTTACCCCCACAAAATCCATGTGTGTCACATGCCAACCCTGGCCTCTGAGCGGCCCGCTTGGAGGCAGGCTGTGCAGAATGGCCTTTCCCAGTTTGAAGAGACACTTGGCCAACAGTCTGAGGCAAAGAGGCAAAGAAGGAAGGCCCATAGCCAGGGAGACAGACCAGGGACAGACTGCACTTGCTCCCAGTGTGGAAGGGATTGTCATTCAGCCACACTAGACGTTGTTCCAGAACCACCATTCAGAGCACAATACCAGAGTCTTTCGAGACTGAAGGTTGCCTGCATACACATGCTAAGAAGGAGCTCCACATTCAGAGACCTGCAAATCAGATGGCTCAAGGAAGTGAGTTACACTGCACACAGCAGCCAAAATACTCATTTTTACTAGCACTGAAAAAATTAATTGGTTGATGTAATCGACTAAAGTTTTATTTGATGACCAGTTTTAATTGAGAGGCTTCAAAACAAAGGTACATTTATTATTATTTTTAATGCAATTTATTTCTGGCGTGTTACTTTACAAGGAATATCCTTCCTTACAATGGGTGATGGTTTTTGTGGGTCCTGATTTCCCAACACTTCCTTTAATATGACAAACTACCACACTGAAGTTTTTTATAATATTATAAGATGAAAATGTGTTGATGTTGAATCAATAAACTAATGGATTGGTTGGTTTAAAATGTAGATGGTTTCCCAATTAAAATCCCTTGTGTTAGTGGAAACATCAGGCTTCTCAACAATCATTGGACTTTCTTATGCGCAGAAAGCTGAGTGTTATCCGTGAAGGATTGTTAACCTGATCTTGACATTTTGAAATGGAATATTTTGAAATGGGTTTTAATTATTTCCTCAGGTTTCATACTGAAAAATGTCACTTGCAATGTGATCAATAAATTTTTAACAACCTTTCATAATTTAAAAACTTTTGTATAGTTGGAAACTCCAGTTCTGACATGAATTGAGGATCTTTTACCTTTTGACTATATTTCTCTTCAAGAATTCAGATATCTTTTTATTTTTAAACAGAGTTTGAATCATTCCAAGACCTCTATAGAGACTGATTTTCTTCCCTGTTTAAAGACTGGAAAATACCATTTTTGTATTTGATTTGTCTTCAATTTAACTTTGACAGTAAGCATATTGTTTTTCTATTGTGGATTGATATGTTGGCAATATATTTCCAATATCATTTGAAGACTGAAAAGATTATACTACAACAATCACTGGAATTAGAAAGTGAACCAGGATTGCTCCTCTTCTTCCTTCCCCAAAAAGAAGAGGAGTTGGGTTTTGGAAACTAATTTGGATAAATTATGAAAATCAATTTTATTAGACAAGAGTTTGCATGGAATGTTTGCAAGTTTGTTGGTCGCACGTGAACGAGACATGAAATGAAATTGGGTACAGTTCCTCATAAATTAATACACTGGTACAAAGGGGCAGAAGAAGGCAGAGTCAGTCATTTCTGGGCTTGCAGAGCTGGTTGGTGTGTGTTCATCACTGAATCTCTCTGTGTTACTCAGTGCTTGGTGAGGCAAAGCTGAGCAGAGAACTGACGTTGCTGGTGGTGTCCAAGGTGAGCTGAAAGTTTGATCTTGTTGCTTTATTCACATGTGCAAGTGGTAAGAATGTGGCTCTGCTGGACCTCATCCCAAGGCTCCCCTTAGCCCAGCATCCACCTCTCCTCAGTGGCCAACCAGTTGTCTTCAGGGGTCCCACAAGCAGGGCACAAAATCAACAGCCCTCCTGTTTGTCTCCAGCCTCTGGTCCGTAAAGGTTCACTGGTCATGAAATTTCTAACCATGGTGGCTAATATAAGAACAAAAGGAAAACCCTGCTGGGTTGGACCAAGGCCTCTATCAGGTTCCTGTTTCCAACAGAACCTTCTCCTTAAGCTGTCTCAGCAAGAGGCCATCACGGCCTCTTGGGGGGGGGAAGGGAGAGTGAACTGAGAGTTGTATGGAGATGGGAGACTCTCACTGCTCTGCTTTGAACTGACTTGCAATTCTCTTGACTCCTTGTAGGTATGTGAATCGGCCTGTACAGATCAACTATACTGGGGCTGTGTTGGAGGGGGGGGCTGTGAGGGGTTACTTGACAGGTGATTGAATGGGGGCCTGGACAAAGTGGGCTGGATGATCTTGATGCAAGGCATGGGGTCCCAAAGGCATTGTCCTGGGAAGAGAGAAAGAAAAGAAGCATCACAGTCTGAAATCCCCACCTTGGAACACTTGTAGAAGCCAGGAGAGGGAGGTTGAAACACTTGATGCATTGGCTGGTTGAACTGATTGAGATTCACAGAAAAGGTGTCTCCCTCCCAATTAATCAGGCAGCAGATTTCTAAAGCAACATTATTTTTTGTACAAGTGTCAGAACCAATGGGAAATGCTATCTTAAGAGAGATGTGCCCTCTTCTCTTGAGCATAGGAAGGAATGCCTCTTATGAGACTGATGAAAAACATGTGGGTAGAAGCTAAAAATCAAAGCCCTTCTGCAAAGCCCATGTGCAAGTTTAAAAAGATAATTAATGGATTATTCAACCAAGATACTGTAACTGAGTGACAGCTCTTAAAAAAATCAACATCAACCTGTCATGCACCACAATGGAAAAAAGTAACCCTCAACAGCTCTTTCAGAGATTCAGTAAGCGGCCTTCTCTGTGAGTAGGACATTTTCCAGAGTCTCTGCATCAGCAGTGATTAGGAGACCAGTCCAGGACAGTGACTCATGCAGAGACCCTATAGGAAGTCTCCTCTGAGCACCAGTCATTCCCTAAAGTCTCTGCATTAGGACTAACTAAATGCTCCATCACACATGAAGCAGAATCATCCCTCCACATACTACTCGGGCCTGACTGTATGTAACTAATCCAGAGATGCAATGGGCAGCCTCATCTGCAGGTGGGTATACTTTGGGCTCAGGAGAGGTTTTAATTTGGACAGACATTCCATATCACCCTGTGCCACTTCCTGGAAACAATGCTTGGCTGGCACATTTCCCATTTGTGTGACATTATTTCATTTTGACTGCCATGCCCAGAACGTGTGCCAGTCTGTCACTCTCTTACCATCATCGTCATCCCAGTTTAGCATCCCAGACCACTCAAGGTTCCGATCCGGTCCAGTTTGACACCAAAGCATCCCCTTGTGAGACCCTTTTTGCTTCTGCCTCTGTACCTCCGGGAGGACGCCAGGAGGTCGCTGAAGAGCCTCTGGAAAGAGCCTTCTGGGAGGGGAAGCCCCTCCCGGGGGCTTCTGGACCACTGAAGCGGAGCATCTGGTTGTTCCACAGCCCCTGTTAGGAGGGTCTCATCTTGCTCCTGGTCCATTTCTTCAGACCCCACTGGCTGTTCCAGATCCTCCTCTAACAGTCTAGACAAGGTCTGGGGGTAGAAAAAGGGGGAGATGGGTGTGCAAAAACTAAAATAAACTGCAACCGTTTGCTACCAACAATATTGATTTGTATAATTTTGCAGAATTGCAGAATCCTGCTTTCTTGCTGCAGAATTTTGGGTGATGATGGCAAGAACGACAGCAAACAACAGTGAAAGAATTGTCTACAATCGTGAGAGCTGCACTAAAATGGGTTTGAATCATCCATTGAGGTCTGGAATCTTGGGGCTGCAGCCTTGCTCAGGGTTTCCCTCTCCAGGTGCCTACAATTCATTTTATCACAAAGGTGAGTGGGAAAAGTCAGAAAATTCTGCTCATACTCTAAAAAGAAAAATTCAGGATTAAAAAAATGCATATTTTAGGAACAAATTCAAAAGAAGTTATAAAACAAAATCTTCTAATGAATGCTAAATAATCGCAAAGGTCTTTTGCTGGCACCTAAAAACTGGATGAGGTTGATGAGAGTAAAAAACACTTTCTAGCGCAGCCATTCTCAGCTCTGTGTGGCTCCTCTTAAGAGGGGTCTCAGGGCCCTCCTATCAAACAAGGATACAACAAAACAGATAAACATACAATCATGTAGCATTTTCAGCATTTAGTCTGTGCCCCCTTCAAATGTGTCAGAGCACCCCAGGGGGCCATGTGGCTCCTGTTGAGAAGAGCCATCTAGCCTACTTTATGCCATTGGTATTCTCATTTCACAAAGGGGGAAACTGAGGCTTGGAAACAGCTCGATCCTATGCGGAATATTAGGTCTGGTTGGGTGAGCTGGAGTGTCAGATCTCAGGGCTGTGAAATTCCTACAGAGCATCTTTGTGAGAACCCCAGGTGTGTGGAGGAGGAGGAGGAGGAGGCAGGGATGACATTTCTAGCACCAGTGTGAACAGATATTTAGTTGGGGTCAGAACCAGGTGAACTGCAAGGCTTTGTGATATTCAGGCTACAAAACACCTGGACTCACAAGTGAAGCAACATCTGTCCCTCCTGCCAAGCTCACTTCAGCAAAACCTAATGGGCTCCTACATCCTGAACTTGTTTTTTAAATGCACCTCTCCCTCCAGACCAGATAATCCTTTCAATTCCAGAAGCGCTCCCATCCACACAACAGAAACTGACTGAATTTAGTCTCTTACCTGGACACTGGTTATGGGCTTGGCTCTCCCTTGATCATGGGTGAAGAGAAGGAAGAGAAGAAACCCACAGATGAGTTTGGGGTTCATCTTTGCCTTGCAACACCTCCCGTGCTGGCAGAGGAGGGGCTCCCTTGCTGGTGCTCCTCTGATGCCTTCCCGTGACAAGGTGAGCCTCGCTGCTGCCCCTCCTGGCTTTTATACCTCCCTTGACCCCTCCCAGACCCACCTCCAAGAAGATGCCAAGGATTGGCTTCAGGGGGTCTTAGCCTTTGTTGGGGAGGAGGGAGGTGAGCACATCTCTCTCTCTCTCTCTCTCTCTCTCTCTCTCTCTCTCTCTCTCTCTCTCTCTCTCTGCAGGTAGGATTTTTCCTCCTGGCTAGTCAACTCATATTCTCAGTTTGGTCCTCCTTTTTCATGTTCTAGGTGCTGCCGGTAGCTATTGGTGAAGGTGAATCCTCTGCTGAGCAGCTGGCAGGCAAAATTCTTTTTGGTGGGAGAAAAAAAAATAACTAGCAGAGAAATAGCGCAAGGAAAAGGCACTAATGGATGCACAAAGAGCAGAAAATCAAGGGATGCCTGGAATCTCATTGATGCTTGCTGCACCCTGAGGTTGATCATGAGACAGATTCAGCTGCAACTGAGGAAAAGACAGAGGTCTTGTGAGGAAGAAGATGATGAATGAGCTGTGTTGGTTTGCTCTCTTGTCAGAAGCAGAAAGAAAGAGTGCAAAGGGAAGCACTGCGAGTGGCTTTGGGGGCATATGATGAATGTCTCGGAGCCTCATTGACACACATGGTCCTTAGCAGGCTGCAAGGACAGGTCCTTGCTGCAAGGAGCTTACAGTTCAATTTTTGGCAGATGAGAGGAAAGAAGGAGATGCCCAGGGAAGGGCAAAACACTCAGTTGTAGGCTTTGTTTTGGCTTGGGATGAAAAAACCAGAAGGATTATGCCAAAGCCTTGTCGGAAAAGAGGAGTTGAGTCTGGAAGAGCAACAGTCAAGGAGGGAACATAGCTGGCTAGGATAACCAAGAGGCTGAGAGGGCTGAGGCCAGGGAGGGTCTCGAGAAAGGATTCGGAGCTTGTGCTGGATTTGGATGGAAGGAGGGGTGTGGTGTACAAGTGCAGTGGGGAAGACACAGGATCTTGGCAGTGGAGTGCTGGGTGGATGTGAGGGTACTAAGATGAGCCAACCAAAGACCAGCAAGGAGGGGACAACAGTAATCAAGATGAGAGGTGACCAGAGCATGAACTGCAGTTGTTGCTGAGGGGAGAGAAAGGCAGGCCCATATTCTTGTAGTGCTGCACATTCACCTGCCTTCAGAGCAGTCAGGAAAAGGACCACTCAGAGCGGTGATTTCCAGATTGACAGCAGAGCATCCTGGGAGGCCAAAACAACCTGTTGCTTTCAAGAGTCTCATCTCAGCCATCGCAAAGCTTGACCTTTAAAATTGAAAGCCGATGTTCTGGGAGAAACCATTCAGCACCACATCTCGACTTTTCTTCCACGTTATTGCAGAGGCGCCATCAGCAGTCTTGAGCATCATCTAGTGCACCCCATGTGCCAGTAAGCATAGCAGGAGACAGACAGTTGGCTGCTTAATTGGCTGCTGCTTCCTGGGCTTTGGATGAACATCAAAAACCTGTAGATTAATTTTTCACAATGGCTCAAGAGGCTGTTGCTGTGGCCGGTTCTCTGATTAGGGTTCTGAGACTCCCCTGCCAAACCCCCAACCGCTGGAAGCAGGAACTGGGCTCCGTGTGCTGGTCTTGACATCTAGAAGAGGAATTCACTTTTGTGAACATGTGCTAACATGCCATTGGGGTGTGTGTGTGTGTGTGTGTGTGTGTGTGTGTGTGTGTGTTTCCTCTGGGAAATGCCTTAGGAGACTTTGCTGCTCTGTGTAGCTCCAAAAGTGTTTCTGCCTTGGGAGCCTTTGTTCTGCCTTTAGATCACTGCTTTTCCAATGGATTTTAACAGCTGTATAACAATCCAACAGGTGAAGTTTTTCCCAGCACAAAGATGCTGCAACTCAGGAAACTTGACCTGTTGGATTCTCTGCCTAGTAAAACAAGTTACAAGTATATAAGACTTGCTATTACCTGCACTCAGGAAAGCCCACCTGATGTGCATGCCTAAGGGCGCAATCCTAACTTCATGTTAGGAAGCACACTAAGCTACAAAGCATGTTTGCACCTCCTCAGGAGGAAGCTGTGCCAGCGCATGTAGGTGAGCAAGGAGACTGCATCCAGTTAAGTTGCATCTGCCAAGCTCAGCTGATGCAGGGGTCTGGGGAGGTGGGATGGAGGCGTTCAGGGGCAGGGGGAGACCGTGGGGCATCGGCAGGTGGGTGGGGAGCGGGAGGTGGGGCTGGGATTTGGCTGTTATGTTGGATTCCAACCCCCATTCCCAAGCAGCGCAGAGCAGCGGCAAGCCACTCCACTCTCCTCAGACTTATGCCACCTCAGGAGAGTTTCAACAGGAAAAATCCTTGGAGGGCAGGTAACCTGCTGCATTGGGAGTGAGCAAATGCTCCAAACTTAGAGGTGCAAGAAGAGTTACTCCCAAGCCTAGCAGATTACCCAAGACTGGTAAATCTGCTGCCTCTTTTTCATGGGAGCTGACCTGAATGCTGATAAGAGCACATAAACTGAATATAAACTGAAGAGTCCTGCTGGATCAGGCCAAAGGCCCATCTAGTCCAACTTTCTGTATCTCGTAGTGGCTCACCACATAGTGGCACTTGCTTTGGGGGGCACACAAGACACAACCTGCATCCTGGTGCCCTCCCCTGCATCTGGCATTCTGAGGAAGTAATCATCTAAAATCAGGAGCATGCACATACCTACCATGACTTGTAACCCATAATGGACTTTTCCTCCAGAAATTTGTCTAATCCCCTCTTAAAGGCATCTAGATGCCATCACCACTTCCTATGGTAGGGAGTTCCACAGACTAATTACACGTTGGGTAAAGAAATATTTTCTTCTGTCTGTCCTAACTCTCCCCACACTCAATTTGAGTGGATGTCCCCTGGTTCTGGTGTTATGTGAGAGGGAAAAGAGCATCCCTCTATCCACTCTATTGATCCCCTGCATAATTTGTATGTCTCAATCATGTCCCCCCAAGGCGCCTCTTTTCTAGACTGAAGAGCCCCAAACGCCGTAGTCTTTCTTCGTAAGGAAGGTGCCCCAGCCCAGTCATCTCTTTCTGGCCGCTCTCTTTCAAACTCATCTTATTTATTTATGTATTTGTTTATTTATACATACATACATACATACATACATACATACATACATACATACTTTGTATTGGCAACCTTCAGTCTCGAAAGACTCTGGTATCGCGCTCTGAAAGGTGGTTCTGGCACAGCGTCTAGTGTGGCTGAAAAGGCCAATCCGGGAGTGACAATCCCTTCCACACCGGGAGCAAGTGCAGTCTGTCCCTGGTCTGTCTCCCTGGCTATGGGCCTTCCTTCTTTGCCTCTTAGCCTCAGACTGTTGGCAAAGTGTCTCTTCAAACTGGGAAAGGCCATGCTGCACAGCCTGCCTCCAAGCGGGCCGCTCATACATACATACATACATACATACATACATACATACATACATACATACATACATACATTGTTGTTGGCATCCTTCAGTCTCGGAAGACTATGGTGTCGCGCTCTGAATGGTGGTTCTGGAACAGAGTGTCCTCTCTAGTGTGCGAAGCCTGGGTAAAGTAGGTATGGAGGATAGGCTGTTACCCATGCAGCAAATCCCCCCTCTCCACGTCCCTGGAATGGTCCAATGGAAAGGCAGAGGCCAATACGGTTGGTTCCAGCAGCGTCGCAGGAGTTGCCAGAACGTGACTGTGTTCAGCCATGAACTGCCTCAGGGACTCCGGCTCCTGATTTTGCCTCGAGGTTGACTCCTGAAGCCTTTTCCATAACTGGATGTAGCCACAAGGCAGTGGAGGTTTGGGGTCAGAGTTTTCCTTCTCTCAGATGAGCTGCCTTCCCAGGCTGACGAGTCCCATCGACCCGGTGGCTGTTTAGTCGCCTCTTACGACAAGTACAGCCAAACTGAGGGCCTATTCTTATCCCCAGCCCCCAGGGGAATGTACATACCCCCAGGGTATGTACATACATACATACATACATACATACATACATACATACATACATACATACATACATACCCTGCCTTTCTATCCTGCTAAGGGCACTCAAGGTCGCTGATGCAGGGGCAGAGCAGAGATACCTGCCCCCAGCAGTGTCTGGTCATAAGAAGCGGAGACCACACCGAGAAGCAGCAGGCGACAGGGGCATCTCTAGGCTTAGGCGACTGGTGTGAAGGCCCCGTGTCCTTCTGATTGGTGTCACCACTACCTGACCAGGCAGTTGCCAACTGTTCTTTCTCCATCCCTGTTCCAGTATACAGCAGCCTGGCTGCACTTGGGTGACTAATGAATAGCCTTTGCCAAGCACCTTTGTATTTAAAAGAAACAAAGCAAGTTGACTGCAGGCAATTCTGGAAATAAAATCACTGATGTAACGGGAAGGGGTCAGGCCGGGTGTTAGATGGACGGGCTCGTCGTTGAGCTCCACGAGGGACCTGCCTGCTGACTGGCCCTTTGTGAAACCAGCGTTTCCCCTGCTTCGGATTGGCACAAGGAGGGAGCTGCACTTGGCCCTTTTGCCACACCCCACAGCTGCACCAGGCCCCCTTTCTCTGCCAAGGCCTTGCTGCCAGCTCAGAATGGAACCTGAAGGCATCGAGAAGCCCAGTGAGCCAATTCAGCAGGGTAATTACCAGCAGAAATGCAGACGGGTGACGCTGAGCACTGAACCTTAGCACGGCCCTGCGGCCCCACAGCGCTTTGGGGCAGGTGGGTGATGCTTCAGGCACACAAGCAAGAAATGCTAATGTGCCGTAATCAGGGAGAGGGGGAGAGCCCCTGTGCCAGTTCCTGGCGCAGGCCAGAGATTCTGGGTTGACGAAAGCCCTGCTGAGTGACGTCAGTGCCCTTGAAAATAAGCCATGTGGGGCAGGTGGGGGGGCACCTGAAGGTGGAAGGGAGCAGGTGGAAGGGTGGCTTAGGGCAGGGAGAGGAGTGCCCAAGGGTGGTCGAATGATTTTAGGGGAGGTCGGAGGCGGCACTTTTTTGGACTCAGAGCAAAGGCAAGAGAGACAGACAGCAGTGAGAAACAGGCCTCCTTCATGGGAGGAGATTCCAGGAGAACTTCTTAGCACAGCAGCTACGTTGTTGGTAGAAGAGGCAACACTTCACTGCCATACCCTCAAGCAGAGGTGTCCAAACTTTTTGACAGAGGGCCACATCATCTCTCTGACACTGTGCTGGGGGCCAGGAAAAAAAAAAAGAATTAATTTATATTTCCAATTTGAATAAATTTAAATAAATTTACATAAATGAATAAATCAGAGATGGGACTTATATGACTGAAACAGCTCAAGGCTTTAGGCCTTGCGCAAACAAGGTTGGCCTTTCCTTTGCTGCTGCTGCTGCTTCACAAACGTGAAACAGCAAGCAGTGGAGGGAGCCCTCGGCCTGCAGCTCAAGCGAGAGGTTGCACAGTCAGGCCTCATGCTGAGAGCAGTTGCATCGGGCCAGTGCGGGCTCCAGCAAGTCTCCAGCGGGCCAGAGGCTCATTAGAGACTGAGGGCTCCCCACGGGCCAGATTGGGGGTTCCCAAGGGTCGCAAATGGCCCCCGGGCTGGGATTTGGACACCCCTGCCCTAAAGGGTTTACTGTCAGAGGAGGGAAAGGAAAGAGTTACTTGTCCGCAGTGGAATCCTGGAGGGTTCTGTGCAAGTTATTGTCCTGGAAGGACCTCCAGAGTGCAAGGAGCTTAGTTAGTACAGGACATCAATCAGGCAGAGACACAACACGAAGCCCCCTCCAAGTGCACATGGGGTGGCTGAATGCTGCAGTCATAGCTGGCGCAGAAACAAGACTCTTCCCCTGGCAGAGGCTGATGGGAACATCAGGGCAGAGATGTCATAGACGGCCTCCTCTGAGAGTGAATACTTTGGGACTTGCGGAAAAATCTTTTAATTATTGCCATCCTGCCTCTGTTCGTGGGGATTCTTCTAAGCTGTCGATAGACCTGTCCTCCCGTCCCTTTCAGAAGAGTGTCTGGTGGGCATCCTGTTTGTCTCCAGCATTTGATCTTTAGGTTAGACTGCTCCTGGGCCTGGAGGTTCCATTTATGAGTCACCTCCACATGCCTTTCTCTTGAACCTGTGCCTCCCTCTTCTCCATCACCGTGCAAGCCTAGTTCTGCTGAAGGCATCATCGGCCCTTCTCAGCTTTCCTTCTCTGGCATGCAGCTGGCTGCAAAGTGCCCTTGGCTCCGTGCGGTGGGGATGACGGCACTTTGGAGCTTAATAGCAGGTCAGAGGTTGTTCTGGAGTGTTGGGTTTGGACGGCAGAGGCCTGTGGATTAGGGTTGTCAGGCCCATTTATCACAGTTTGCTGACGCTAATGAAGCCCAGTGGGGAGATGGGAGGAAGGAAAAGTCTCAGGAAAGGCCAGAGACAGAGTTGAGGTCCAATAAACACACGAGTGGGCTGCTGTGAAGAGGACAGGCTGTGTGCTCAGCGTGCCAAGATGGCCCTGATGGCTTTGGGGCAGCTCAATTCCCCAAAAGGGTGTCACAGAAACGGAAAGTTAGTCAGTCACGAAGCAGGCAAAAGTCTTTGCATCAGAAGCAGAGCCCTGCTGAATTGCACCAAATTGCCACTTGCCTCGCACCCTCCTTCCCATGGTGGCCAGTTGGGTGCTCCCAGGAGACCTGCGAGCAGCATCTCAAGCAACAACCATCCACTGATGTTTGTCCCCCAGGAACTGTTCTTCAGACGTAGACTGCTTCTCTACACAGAGGCTTCATTCTTAACTGTCATGGCCAACAAGAACATAAGAATTTCCCTGCTCGATCAAAAGTTCATCCTCCTGGTTTCCACGTTGGCCAATGAGTTATTGGCATCCCGTTATCTGTTTCCGGGGGCTGGGAGTCAGAGGGATATTCCCACCCCACAGCAGCTTCTTTCCTGCAGATTTAAAAGCCAGGCATGTGGCGGCATTTGTGACTTTGGTTAAACCAAAAAACACAACTGTCCTATGTGAAATTGGCAGCCCCAAATACTCTCTGCAGCTGCTGTGTGCATGAAAGGACTGGCTGTGCACTGCCAACTGCCCTTGCATTCATGAGCAGGCACGTCTTTCACACGCACACTTGAGATGAAATGCGTCTTGGGATGGGCAAGTCCAGCACAGCTTAACTCAAGTCGAGTCATGAGTCTCCACTCCCCACAACTCGACTCGAAAACAAGTCCTAATGGGTGGACTTTCCGAGTTGCCCAGAGTGGTTTTGTGACTCAGAACGACTCATGAGTCTTTCCCCTTCAAGAAGCCAGTCACGACTCCATGGGAAAAAGTGAGGCTGCTGCTGGCTGTGTGTGTGTTTCAGAGTTCTCTTTAAACACTCCCCTGCTGTCCCCACCCTTCCCATCTCTAAGGCAGCAGTGCAGAACACACCGATTGGTTCCCTTCATACGATTCCACCCCAGCCACAACAAAATCCACCCCCCTTCACTTCAGAGGCACAGGTGGACTTACAGGGAGGAAGGGGATGCATCCCAGTTTGGCAAGGCAAGAGGTGACGGGGCAGCATGAGTGATCAAGCAAGGGGACAGAGCAGTCACAGGCAGGCAGGAGGTGTTGCTTGCCTACAGCAGCTGTGAGGTTAGCTTATGACCCACCCACTCCTCCTCTGCAGATCTACTCAGAACTCATTGCACCATTCAAAGACAGGGGCTTCCTCCTCCTCCTAGGTCAGGGGTGTCAAACTGGCCTGGGGGGCGGATGCAGCCCACAGAAGCTTTCTATCTGGGCCTTGGGCTCTCAGTTGCTGAGCAGTGCTAAGGTGTTACTGCTGCAAGGGTGGCCCACATGATATTTGGGCTCCCCCATATCGTGAAATACGATCAAGATTTGTTTTTTTCTCTTTGGTCATTTGCAGCTAATGTGTTCCTAAGCGAGAAAAAGTGCTTGTTTCTGGTTATGGCCTGTTAATGACATCACTTCCTGCCTAATGACATCACTTCTGGCCCTCAGCAGGTGTCATAAATGCCATTCAGCCTGCTGTATGAAACGGGTTTGACAGCCCGGTCCTAGGTGACTGTGGAGGAGGAGACTAGTGAGGGTGGAGGACATTCATTCATTGCAGCCTAGCCTATGGCACACAGGCTGAGCAGTGCCAGAGTGGGCAGGCAGGAGGGTGGGCTGCCCAAACCATGCCCCCCCGGCTTCCCCCTGCCTCCTCCAGCCCCTCCTGTTTGTAAAACGCACTTGTCTCCATGGTAGAAAACGCTCCTCCTATCCCCCTCCCTCTCTCGGAGACACATCCTTCATCCAATGGTGGTCTGGGGGACAAGAAGAGCCTCCCCCCCATGTTCTGTACACATACAGGACCCTCACATGGACTTTTGCAAAAGTTATTGCAAGTTCTGCAAACCAGGATCCTGCCAGTTTTAAGCCCAAGCAAAAAAAGGGTTAACCATTTTGCTCCACCTCCCCAGCCTGTCTCTGAACATAATGTACCCTGTTGCTGGTGCTGCTGTTTGCATGCGCAAAGCCCGGCTTCTGGATCAACACAAGAGGTTTTTCAAGTAAGACGGAGGAGGCGCCTCCCCTAGCCATTTGTGGGCGACTCAAGTCACCCAAACCCATGACGACTCCTGAGTCAGGAGCCCCAGACTCAGCTGTTTCCACAAGTCTTTGACACACATGACTCGAGTCTGCACAAGTCAGTGAAAAATGCACATTTTTGCAACTCGAACTTGACCCGTTCGCATCCCTGAATGTGTCCACCTTCCCACCCAGAGATGTCACTTCTGAAGATCATGTGAAGGGAGTGGAGCTGTGGAGGATGGCAATGTAAGCAGCTCACACACAAATGGCGTTTTGAGAAGGCATCCCTGAGCACTGAAAATGGGAGCAGTTCCCAGGAAATAGGGATTGTCCCCAGCAATGAAGCCAGCTGAAGTGTTCAGGCCTACTTAACCCTGCATAGACCTGGGTCCCCTTGCTAAATTTGGAGTGCCAGGGAAGAATGACTTGGGCCTCTGTAACACGACACTGACCCTTTCCTGACTCTTCATAATATGATTTTTATCCCCAGCGGGAGCTTTTGGCCCCTAACCTTTCAAAAGGATACAGTTCAGGGCCCAGCTTCTCCGTGCCCACAGTGATCTCTGCATACCCCGCTGCACACAGAAATGTCTCAGCAACAAATGGCTGGAGGTGGAATGAGAAAGTGCGCTGAGAGACCAGACGGTTCTTAGCTCCCCTCCTCCCCTCAGAATCATCCCTAAAAGGGCTAAGGGACCTGTTGGCAGGTGGGATTTGGATTTCAGCTGAATATTCAGCGTCAATGTTGAGCAAAAGCATTTATGAATGCTATTTAGGGTGCAATCCTAACCAACTCTCCAGCACTGAGGTAAGGGCAATGCAGCTCCGGGGGAAGGAACAAACATTCCCTTACCTTGAGGAGGCCACCGTGACTGCCCCTCAACTGCAAAATGCAGCACACACCACATTGGCACGGTTATGCCAGTGTTGTAAAGTCGGTTAGGTTCTGGGCCTCAGATTCACATTCCTGCAGGGTATTTACCCTTCATTGTGGCTTTCGTCAATGTAAGCTAAAGTCCACTCTGAGCATTGCAAAGTGACACAAAGCACAGCTCGGTTCCTCCGCCAATATGGTAGCTTGGTTGCACTTTAGCTGAGATTGCTCTGCTGCAGCACCGCTGCTGAAGAACTCGAAGGTCTTGCGAGCAGCCAGAATGGCTGAGCAACTTAGCTCGAAGGTCTTGCAAGCAAAATTTGCAGGGGAGCAAGGATGCAGGCAGTGCTAGTTCCCAAACAACACATCCAACCACCGATCTGAGCTAAAGTCAAACACGTTCTGCTACAACCTCTTGGTTGCAGTAGTATATCACTGGGCAGCAGCTCCCTTCTCAGAAAAGCCCTCGAAAAGTCATGTCAGACTCCTGAAAATAGCACGGTCTGCTGCACTGGAGAGCTGCAGGGGCAGCAAGTGGGCATGGATATTTTAATGGTTGGCTGTCAACACTGGCAGAAGAGGTGGTTGGGCTTTAAACCTCACACTCCGAGAGCACTGATAAGGGGCTCACAGCCCTCTAGCTCTGGAGCCTGGATGGGCTCGCAGATAAGCAGAACTGTCAGCTCTGTGTTCACACCTTGGCAGGCCTATTAAGCCACCCTCTCCCTTTCATTTCTCAAGCGACCAAAAGCCTCGGCTCAAGATGCACCTCACTCCCAACTTGCCCGTGAGCATTTAATGAGGACTTTGGAAGCATCGTCCCCTTCTGCCTCTGCTGAACTCCCCCACTGTCAGAAACCCACCATCTGTCCATGGGCTTTGGGCACTTGGGTCACTAATCCAATGACAAGTCAGGCTCGTTTTGGTCCTTTGAGGCTGGAGTTTTTGCCTCTCACAGCTACGGAGGTTTCCCAGACTGCAGCCTCTGTTTTCGGGGGGTGATGGTGGTCAGGTTTTCAGGCAATTTGGGTGATAAGCAAGCAAACCCACAGAGTTTCTAAAATTTCAGCGCCATGTTCCGTTCCTGCTCTGTGAGATGTCCTTCTCTGATCTACCAACCTTCAAAAATGCATCCACAGTTGGATTTTGCTTACCAAATAGGAACAAATTTATTTATTTAAAGAAATTTATACCCTGCCTTTCCCATGCCAAAACAAATGCCCAAGGCAGCTTACAAAGCTTTATAGTCAAGCACAGAGTATCACAACAAGTAAAACATCAAACGAGACAACAAAACATTAATTTTAACATTACATGGTGAAAAATGAATATCCAAACAGAGCACAGCTGAAGGGGAAAAGAAAAAAAAAGAACTTATTGAGCCTGTGGGGAACACAGAAGGCGAGGGAGGCTGTCAAGTCACAACAGGAAGACAGAGGCATAGAGGGCAAATATCTGCTCAGCAACCAAATGCCGGAAGAAACAGGTATGTTTTGAGCCCTCACCAAAAACCCATGAGCAAGGAGCAGTTCTCAGCTCCCTCGGAAGCGCATTCCACAGCTGTGGCGCCACCACAGAGAAGGCTTTCCTCCAAGATGCCCCCCCCATTTGGACAAAGGCAGCTCTTGTAGAAGAGCCCCTTCTGCTGATCTGAGAGGGTGGGTTGGAATGTATGGAAGGAGGTGGTCTTCCAGGTAGCCTGGACCCAGGTCATGGAGGGCATGACTAGTGAAACGGAAAATTTCCATTTTCAAAAAATTGTATCAGTGCCTATATTTGTGCTGGTGCCGTATTGCTGGAGGCCCCAGAGCAGCAATTTTCCAGTGTTTTTCTTCTCATGGCGCACGGACTTCTGTGGTCTTCTCTCTGGTCTTTGCCTTTTGTGATGTCACTTCCAGCTTCTGGGAGACTCTTCTGGGTTCTGTGGCTCTGTTTCTAGGGCAACTGTCTGTAGTATCAGATTGTCTGTCCTGCTTCCTCTGCCAGCAGAGCCAAAGGGACAAGCAATTCATAACAGTTGCCCTAGAAACAGAGCCACGGATCCCAGGAGAATTTTTCAACAATTTTCAATGCTGTGCTCCAAACTCTGGCAGTAACCTGCGGATCTTACAGCACACCAATGTGCCACACCAGTTGAAAATCACTGCCCTAGAGCAAGGCACCACGCCCAGGTGGCTGCCCCCCTCCGCCAATGGCACATTGGGCCATGAGTAGTGAGGATCCAAGGCTGGCCTGTCGAGGTGGCTCCTCGTCCAGTGTCTGACCAGCTGCCCCCGGCCCACTTATCCTTGCACATGACCCTGTCTCTTCCATTGGCCAAAAAGAACAGATGGAATGAATGGAACCCAGAGACCTGAGACCTCCTCAGATTCCTTGTCACCTTCCCAGAATTCCTTGCATAGTTGCCTTCTTAAGTGTTTCCTGCACTGTGATCTCCCCAGGGATAACGGTGCAGGCTGGTTTGGTGTTGACGTGTGGCGATGGTGAGTGCCATCCCATGACATCACTGGCCTCCAACTCAAGGAGCCCAGGAAGTGTGCCTGCAATCAGACTCTCTGAGGCTGCAATCCTATGCACACTTTCCTGCTGTAAACCTTTTGAAGGCAATGGGACTTACTTTTGAGTAGACATGCCTAGGATTGCCACTGGAGCCCAGGGCCTCTCCAGTTGGAACCAAACACTCAAGAACCTTTTCTCAGTAATGGCAACCAGTGGGATATGGATACATGGCCTGGAAAGAGACAGGCAGAGAAAGAGAGGAGTTTTTTCTCCCTTTCTCACAACACTAAAACAGGGTGGGGGGTCGCAGGTGGCAAGAAAGACTGAGCTGGAAGTTGGGGCTTCCCCGGTTCAAATCTGTGGCACAAGGAGAAAGAGTGAAATACACCTTCCCTGTGCACCAGTGTTCTGACTCTGATGAGCCACACTGCAGCTGCTATTTTAGCTAAGAAAAGAACTTCAGGTAATGTACAGTTTGTTTCCAGGGCCGGTCAATCCATGAGGACAACTGAGGCAGTTGCCTCAGGAAGCAGATGGGTAGTGGGCACCTCTCTCTGTTGGCCCAATTGCCTCCACTCTTGCTGCTGCTGCTTCCTGGATTGAAAAAAAGAGGAGGGGGTGGAAGAAGTAGTGTGGAGGAGAAGAGAGTAGTAGGCTAGAGTGTCAGAGGCAGAGACATTCTAGCCCAACTCTCTCTTCTCTCTTCTCCATCCCCCTTCTTCCTTTCCAGTCCAAGGAGCAGAGGCTGTTGCATCCCTAGATAAAGTGGGCAGGATTTGGCATGCCATTCCAGGCACTGGGAGCAATTTAATTAGTCAGTTTAGCCCTTATTAAAGTGTGTAGGAAACATGTAGAACAGAATGGAAATATAATAGATTCAGTATGCAATCCTATACACACTGAACACACTTCTGAGTAGACCTGCATGGGATTGCACAGTCAGTTATGTTTTGTGACAGATGCTTTTTTAAAATGCCAATTCTAGTTGGCTTTGTTGCTTTATCTTGCAGTTCTGGTCTGTTTTAAGGTGTTATGAGGATCATTTGATTGAAAGGTAGAAAAGATGTTTTTAAAATAAGTAGAGAGAAAGAAAACTCAGTATAGAATGTTGAAATGGTATTTTCATATATACACAGGGCCCTATATAGACTTCAGAACATAAGAATATAGGAACAGCCCCACTGGATCAGGCCATAGGCCCAGCTTCCTGTATCTCACAGCGGCCCACCAAATGCCCCAGGGAGCACACCAGATAACCTCATCCTGGTGCCCTCCCTTGCATCTGGCCTTCTGACATAGCCCATTTCTAAAATCAGGAGGTTGCGTATACACATCATTGCTTGTAACCTGTAATGGATTTTTCCTCCAGAAACTTGTCCAATCCCCTTTTAAAGGCGTCCAGGCCAGATGCCGTCACCACATCCTGTGGCAAGGAGTTCCACAGACCAACCACACGCTGAGTAAAGAAATATTTTCTCTTGTCTGTTCTAACTCTCCCAACACTCAATTTTAGTGAATGTTCCCTGGTTCTGGTGTTGTGTGAGAGTGTAAAGAGCATCTCCCTATCCACTCTGTCCATCCCCTGCATAATTTTGTATGTCTCAATCATGTCCCCCCTCAGGCGTCTCTTTTCTAGGCTGAAGAGGCCCAAACGCCGTAGCCTTTCCTCGTAGGGAAGGTGCCCCAGCCCCGTAATCATCTTAGTCGCTCTCTTTTGCACCTTTTCCATTTCCTTGGTAAGGTACATTCATCTGATCACCCTTGGCGACTGAGAATTGCCTCTTGGGTGACCAAACAGAAAATCCTTTTCAGAGTTGATTTAAAGAAAGGGAAATGTTGACCTTTTTAAAGGTAGTTTAAAAGGCAAGTTAAAAAAAAAATTGGTAGCAGAATAATGTTTAGTGAATTCTTAGAAAGAAAACCTTGGTGGCTCAAAGCCTAGCTCTGTAAAAAGCAAAAGCGCTTGTTCTGTTGCTAACTTGGAAGTTTCCTTTATCTGGGCGAACTAAGAGGGCAAACTTTATCTGGCCGCCTGCAGGCACGTGGTTACTTGACCACGTTCCAGCTCTTCCTGTTGGCCTTTCCCATGACTCCTCCTCTTCCTCCAGCAGCTCTCATTGGCTTGGCACAGAGATTGCATCATCGCCCTTGGCCATAGAAGTGCTTCCTGTGTGACATTCCCAACTTAAGAGCCTCTTTCCAAAATATGGCAGCGGGGGTGGGGGGAGCGTGGTCTCTGTTTTTAAAGCAATAACGGAGGACTAATTTTAGATCCTCTCTTCTGCTAAGAACCAACTGACACCTTCTTGAAATAGAATGTGATCTGCTCCTGATATGTGTATCTTTCCAACAAAAGCAGCACCCAGAAACCCACCCCCATTCCAGGTCCAGGTCATTAACCAAGGGATAGAAAGTGAGGTCTCCAAAGGGTCAAGGTAAAATCCAGGAAAAAGGAAGGTGACTTCAAAAGAAGACCTACAATATTAGCACAACATCTCCCTCCAAAACATTACTAGCCGGCGGACCTCTATGCCACAAGATCCTACTGTCTTCAATCACCTTAAAGGGAGAATTAATTTTGCAGAGCAAAACTCTGTCAGTGGGTATATCTCCCACATGATGTCTCCTTGGCTAAAGACAACATTTCTCTGAGTACAACACTGCTTCTCACACATTTAGCACAGGGATTCACTTTTTAAAATGAGAATCTGTCAGGACCCACCAGAAGTGATGTTCATGACCCAAAGTGACATCATCAAGCAGGAAAATTTAAAAAAATGCTGCAATCCCACCCACACTTACCCAGGAGTAAGTCCCATTTACTCTCATTGTTAAAAGAATATACTTAGTAGCTTGTTAAATGTACAGGTCTGTAACATTTCCCCAAATGCAGTCACAAACTATGGTAGCATCATCTAATATATTAAAAATAAAAGATTGAAATGAATGGGGACCCACCTGAAATTGGCTCGTGACCCACAGTTTGAGAAACACTGGAGTACAGTATTTAGGAGGAAAGTAACAGAGGTGTGGATGCTGTTGGCTTGTCTTCATGCCCTGTTTGTGGGCTTTGGTGAGGGATCTGGTTGGCCACCATTGGAAACAGGATGCTAGATCATGTGGATTCAGTTTAGTCTGATCCAGTGAGGTAAGTTCTTTTGTTCTTATTATAATAAATTAGGTAATAAATTAGGAACAGAAACTCCATGTTCAAAAGCCGTCTATTTCTATATTCTAGGCGCTGGAGACAAACAGCAGGAGAGGCTGTTAACTTTGTGCCCTGCTTCACGACTCGTTCAAGGCACTCAGCTTGCACTCCGGTTTTTTTGAGTTGCCTCCGGTTTTAGCCATCATGGTGAACAGCCATTTAGAGCTCTTCTCCCCTGATGATTTCTCCAATTCACCTTTAAAGGCATCCAAGCTAGAAGGCACAGCTCTTGGGCCTGTGATTTCCATCTATTTATTAGAGGTCAGGACAGTGACATAGCTAGCAAGGGGCAGGGGGGTGGTCTGCCCTGGGTACCAGCCTTGTGGGGGGGGTGACACCACAAATGACCCAACATCGCTAACATCGTGAAGGTTAGGAGTAACCCCATCATGCCATATACCGTTGGATGCGGAATGTCCAGCGGAATGCAATGCAAAAACCACCAGAAACCCAAAAATGCATGGAGCCCTATGGAAAGTGAAACCGAGCCATATCGGAGTAGGCGGACTTGCCTTAGTCCATCGGAAAGGGCAGGCTGACAGGAATCCAAAGACACCAGAATGGTTTCTGCCCAATGAAAGCAGCCCCCAGAAAACACCCAAGAAGAATGTCCCTCCCTCCAAGCCGAGGAATGTACTGAGCCCTATGGAAAGCGAAAGGAAGCCACACGGTCGCGTTTACTCATGAGTAGGCAAACGTGTCTTGGTTCCTGGTCAAGTTAGGCACAGGGGAATGCAAGATTGGCTGCATGGTCCCAATCTGATAAATGTGGAGCTCAACAAATGCTCCAGAAGGCAGCACCCTCCCTCCCCCAAGAATAAAACAGAGGCTTCAGCTGTAAGGTGAATGTTTACTTGTTTGTAGACATGCAAAGCTGGGTGAGTCCTGATAGTGATATGCTTACTCTCCTCCCTCCAAGCCTGGATCCCCCACAATCTCTCCCCCCCTCCAAGCCTGGATCCCCCACAATCTACCTAGTGACCAAAATTCTGGAAACTGTGGCTTTTAGGAATAATACCATCATGTTCTATACCATTTGATGCAGAATTTCATCCATTGCTTGTGGGGAAATATTCACTGCATTTATTTTTCTGACCATTATTATTATTCATTCCATGTCATGACTATTACTGTCTCTGTCTCACCTACCTTACAGGTTTGTTGTGAGGACAAAATAAGGGGAGGAACCATGTACACCACTCTGAGCTGCTTAGAGGAAGGGTGGTATAAAAATGTGAATTAATTAATTAATAATATAATAATTAATTTCCCCTGGGAGCTGTGGATAAGAATAGGTCCTCAGTTTGGCTGTACCTGAGGCAAGAGGTAGATGGGACTCAGCCTGGGAAGGCAGCTCATCTGAGAGAAGGAAAACTCTGATCCAAACCTCCACTGCCTTGTGGCTACATCCAGTTGTGGAAAAGGCTTCAGGAGTCAACCTCGAGGCAAAATCCGGAGCCAGAGTCCCTGAGGCAGTTCAGGGCTGAACACAGTAACGTTCTGGCAACTCCTGCGACGCCGCTGGAACCAACTGTATTGGCCTCTGCCTTTCCATTGGACCATTTCAGCGACGTGGAGAGGGGGGTTTGCTGCATGGGTAACAGCCTATCCTCCATACCTACTTTACCCAGGCTTCACGCACTGGAGAGGACACTCTGTTCCAGAACCACCATTCAGAGTGTGACACCATAGTCTTCCGAGACTGAAGGATGCCAACAATAATTAATTACATTATATGGGGTGACAAACTTTTATGGGCCCTGGGTGTCACATGTCCTAGCTACGCCTCCGGGTCAGGAGTCTCAGGGAAGGACTGGTCTGAGTTCTCCAACCCAAACTGTAACAAAAACATGACTTGGGGCAGTAGCATAGCTATGGGGGAGCATGGCAGATATTGCAGGTGCCCCAATGCACTGGGTAAGTGACTCCTCCCACTCACCATCAGAGCCAATTGTAGGCTGCCACAGCAATTGTGTTGCCGTTACTGTAAGCCCAGAATGACAGCTAGTGGGCCACTTACATGGCGCATTGGGGCACCTGCAGTACTTGCCACCCCACCTCCAGAGCTACGTTACTCTTTGGTGGGCCAAGCATTTGGCTCCGTGTGGCAGCTTCTGCTGTAGCCCGGGATGAGACCTGCAACCTTCCAAGAGCCGATTCCAGTTCTCAGGCTCCCACCACCTCCTCCTCCTCCTCCAGTATGTTCTGACATTCACAAGAACAACTCAAGAAGCCATTATAATGAGCTGAGTTGGAGGAACTCAAAGTCTGAGTTTCCAAATGGCGAATCTCATTAAAGAGGAACAAAGCTGACTTTGTCCCACTGCCTTTTGACTGGGAAACCGCCACTCCCATCTCTTGCGTTTCTCAAGGCTGGATAATTAACCCAGTTCTCCTTTCTGGGGGGTGACTCAATCAGCTAATGGACGACCTGCCAGCACAAGTACCATTGCCTGGACCACAAATAGCAGCCGGCAAAGCCCCCCCAGCTGGGCCTTTCACCAATTGACATTGGAAGGTCCTTTGCAAAGAGGCCTTAATGGGGTCTGCGAACAACGGCTCCGAAGATGGTGTTGAATTCTCTACCACCAGGACTCCGGGGCTGGATGACGTTGTCCCGGCAGGTAACCCTGGTGGTAAACGGCCGCTGTCTGGGCCAAGGTGAGAAGAGTCATCCAGTTAATGTCAAGACTGACATGGGCCAGTTCCGTTGCTGGAAGATTCTGCGGCAGGTGTGTGGCTGTAATGGGCGAAGATGCTGGCTGTCCCAGTGATTCACAGGGAGCCAGTGGTTTCTGAAGGCCTTGCAGGAGACCCAAGTGGCACAGGCTTCTTGCAGAGCTCCCCTGGGTAAGGGGGCCTGCAATTCCCCCTACCCCCAAAACAGCTTGCCTTCTCTTGCAAGAATACAGTGCTTGTGCCATTTACCCAACATTCCATTCCCCATGTCCTCATCTACTTTGCCCCCCCTTCCTTTTCCAAGACAGGGAGGGGGAGGAGAGGGAAACGGTGGAGGTAGGTGGGTGGACAGAGGTGAGTGTCCCACACCAGTCTGTTCCCTGAGGCAATATCCTCATGGATGGGCAAGCTCTGGCCTAAGGATATTTAAAAAGCACCAAAGGAACTCACTTGCCAAAATCCTGAAAAGGATATTCTGAACTCCCCCCACCTCAGATGTGGGTGAGCCTGAAATGGACACCTGTGTGGATGCTTCCCACCTTTCAGAATCCCTCAGCTCCCTCACCTTCTTAAGAAACACCTCCATCCCCTCTTTTGGGGAAGGGCCACAGGAGAGCAGCCTGCTTTGCACACAGGAGGTCCTGGCTTTGGCCCTTGACATCACCAGGCAGCAGGACAAGACCTCGGAGATCCCCTTCACTCCACAGTGGAGCAGACTCCCCTCTTCCCTGTGGTGGGCTGTCCCACAGAAGCCAGCGTCATCCACACCAGCCTGGCGGATGTGCCTGGGCCCATGTGGAGGTGAGCTGTCCGGGAGTGTGAACCCAGCCCCTCCAGACTTTCCTTGTAGTGGCATCATCTGACATGCAGAAGTGGTGACATATGTTTGCCTGCCTCCCCCCAGCACTTCACTTCTTTCAGCCCTTATTGGGCCTGGTAATGCAGAGAAGCGTTTGTGCAACAACCAGCCCAGAATTCCTCTGTGGCTAGCTAATGCCCACGCTCAGACTGTCCCATGGCCCAGAGCCTCCCAGAAGGAAACAGACAATATTTCCGCTTGATGCGGAAACAGTTTTTTTGGCCCAAGTGCAAAACCTCCATCTCCTTCAGAAGAAGGGGGCATGCCAAAGATTTTCTGTTTCCATGTGTGATTTTAAAGTAATTCCATTTTTTAATTGCAGTTTACAGTTCTTGCAAAATGCAGCCACAGTTCACCCGTTTCTCGAAGAAGGAGTGCCCGTCTCACTGCTGCAGTTGGAGCCTTCTGTTCAGTTTTCACATTTTAAATGTCCTTTCAAACTATGAGACACCTAGAAAAGTTTTTGTTTTTTGTCTAACCTGAAAGGCAAGGGGAACATGGCTTGAAGTACCCAAACAGGTGTGATGCAGTCATAAGAGACAAAGATGGCCCTGAAGCCCTGACCAGAGGTCTTTGGCTGTTCTGAACAGATCTCTGTGGCTACTGTGTGGAAAATGTCCAATTCATGCACAATGATCACCGATGAGCTGCTGTTTTGAAGAGCTGATATGATCCTCCAGGACAACAGTTGGATTTTCTGGCCCACTAAAAGTTGGCAACCTTCGGTCTCGAAAGACTATGGTAGAAGCCTACAGCACCCGGTATTCCCAGGTGGTCTCCCATCCAAGTACTAACCAGGCCTGACCTTGCTTAGCTTCCAAGATTGGGCATGTGCAGGGTAATGTTTAACACAAATAACAAACAGGTGCTTTGCTTGTAAATCTTTTTAGCACACGTTATTGCAGGCCCTGAGGCACCTTCAGCAATATCATCTGTGATGAAGTGGCGGGTGGGGAGTGGAAGCCTTGGGCAGTGATCTTTGGAGGAGACCAGAGAAGTTACAACAGTGTATATCCCCTGCAAAATCTGCAGAATTTTGCTGCATAGGAAATAGCCTCTACTTCCTCCTTTGGTTCTTGCTGGGGACAGGCATGAAGGGGGCCCTTCAGTAGTGGCAGCATCAGAAAGAAAATGCAGGGGCAAAGGGCATTTCTGGAAAGGAGCATGTGCAATGTGTCTTTCCATCAAAGGATTCACAGGAAGTCCTTAATGGTGATGGGGTAAACTGTATTCATTTATTCATTCATTTATTTATATATTACTTTTCTTGAAGACTCATAGATTTGAGTCTCGTAGATTCAAGGCAGTTTACATAGGCAGGCTGACTATAAACCAAATTTAAAAAAATTTTTTTTTTTTTTACAAGTGTTATTCTATGAAAGAAACTTATAGGAACGTCCATTTCTCTATTAATAATAATTTTTATTTATTTAAAAAGGATCTTCCATTTCTCCAGATGTTTACCTTCATGGTGCAATTGTCATCCTGGCTACACAGCTCTTGCACTTTCCAAGCTTCCACAGGCTGCTGCAAAACACAACCCATGCTGGTTCCCAGAATGTGATCCATTTCTTGCCAGTCCATGTTCCTTCATCTCTAGCCACCTATCTAATTACCTATCCAAAGCAAGACGCAAACTGATCCTGCTTAGCATTTTCAAGCAAGGTGCAATGACTCAACCTTTTTACTTCCCCCCCCCGCCTCCTGTCATGCCACTCCAAGAGTAGTCACCTCCTCACCTTGTCTCTTAAGGGCTCTGACTACTGTTGACCCAAAGAAACTTATCCTTTGCATCAAGGATGACAGCCAATCCAATTGGAAATAATTTTCAATTTGCTGCAAAAACAATCTGAGGTCAGAGCTTGGGTGTCACCTAGTGGTTGTTCAGTGTAAGTGCAGGACAAATGCTATCCATTGTTGGTTGCTATCAACTCTCCAACTAGAAGACCACCTAAAATTAACCTCCAGTTTTGCTAATATAAAATAGGTTTCTCTTTTGACTCCTGCTCTCTGCTTCTCAAGGGGCATGTGTTTTGACTGGTGCTCAGACAAAACCAAGTAGCTGCTAGATATCAGTGACATGCAGTCAGGGTTGGTGGGGGGGGGACAGAAACAACAAATTAAAAAAAAAATCATTATTGCTCCTCTGTCCCAAGAGCCCTGGGCACATCCTGAATTATAAAACACACATTTTTGAGCTTTTACACCATGACTGGTTTGCCTCTACTCTCACCCACTCCCCCATTTACTCTCTGTCAGAAAATTCTGTGGAACTCCGGAGTTTGCTGCCCTTCCAGTGGCAACCTCACAAAACCTTCAGCAAACTGTGACTGAAATGAAAATCATAAGCAATAGAAGGACTGGTGACCTTATCCAAACAGGCACTTTTTAAAATCTCCCTACATTTTCTAGACACAAACACACTTTCTACATCAGTTTCTTCAAATATTGGTGCTGTGGGAAAACTAGTGTCTCCCATTCATACTTTGTCCACACATCCCGGGAGGCTCCCTGTCTTTTCCAGAGATGGCCTCTCACCACCTGGGTGGTAGCAGTGGTGAGCCAATAAATCAGGTCCACTTTCTTCTTCTCTCAGACCTGGGGGTTCAGGTTGGAGGAGATGACTCCTCTCGAGGCCGTCCTGGAAACCAGGGTCATTGCCTGTAGTGTGGACAGCTGTGCCAATTGGATTCATTCCAGCATGGCTGATGGAGGCCAGTTGCTCAGGAGACATGATGGTGGTTTTGTCACGTGCTAGCATGCACGTAGCGCCTGGACTGGACTGTAAGACACAAAAGGGGAGACAATAGAGAAAACCAGAGTGTGTGAGCATTTGTGGGAAGAACACAAGTTTTGCTGCATCCAACCAAAGATCAATTGAGTGCAGCATCCTGTTTACTACATAAGCCCACCAATTGCCTCGGGGAAGCCCCACAAGCAGGACATGAAGGTAACAGCCTCCCCTCCACCAAGCCTTCACTGAATCCTCTTTAAAAGCTGTCTAAAGCCAGTGACCTTCACTGTATCTCATGATGACAAGTTCTAGGAGCAACACTATTTGACCAACAGCAGCCATCTTTTGGTCTCATGAAAGTTTGAAGAACCAAGAAACATTGCCTCTTGCTTCTGTTGGCAGGCTTGATTTGCTGTTCATTGCAATGCCCTCTAAAATACATTTTAATGAACGGTCAATTGCAGCAGAAAGGCACTTCACCTGACCAGTTCAGTGGGGATTGAACCAGCTTGGTTTTGCTGAACATATTCCTGAAATTAGCTAGAAGCAGTGGCATAGCTAGAGGGGGTGCAAAGCACTAAGTTTTGCAGGGAGCCTCACTGAAGCATGCAAGTGACTCTCCCCCCTCCCCTTCAGAGCCATTCCAGGTGGGGGGAGCAAAATGGAGGTGAATATAGGATGGAGCGCAGTCAAGGCAAATGCCTCCATTTTGCTCCCCCCACCCAGAATGGCTCCAAAGAGGGGGAGGGGTCGCTTGCATGCTGCTCCCTGCAAAAGTCCTCTCTTCAACCCTCTATTTCAGACAAATACACACCTGCTGAATGGAGGCAAGGCTGTTTTCCATCTTCTTCTTCCTGGATATTGCTGGGTTCCAGTGGCACACCAAACTGTCATTTTGGACACTGTAATTCTTGTTCCCAAGCAGCCAATAGGTTTTCATTTTTCCTTTGCCCTGTGCAGAAAGGGAGAGAGGCAATGCGAGTGCACAGAACCTCCAATCTAGCCAAGGTTCTGTTTGTTTGTCCATATGTTTGTTCAAGTTGCCACCTCTTTGGGAGATAGTCCTCCTGTGCCTTTAAATGCATAACAGATAGATCCCCCCCCCACCCCAAGCACAGATATGTAATGATGGACAAGGCTTTCGCCTGCTGAATTTCTACCTGCCCTGCAGCTCTTATATGCACAGAGGATCTGCCAGAAAAAAGCTGGCAACTCCCTGTGGGCCCTCTTTAAATGGTGTGGAATTATAAACCACACCACAAATAATGATAATGTTGATGGATTTCACAGGTTAGGTCGGAGAATAAAGCTGATTTGGAATGGATGAAAAACTACAGCTGTCTCCTGATTAAATACAGCTTAGTCAGTTATTCATAAGAGTTTTAGTCCATCTATCAATTTCAGACAGTAACAAAAAAGAATCCAAGATCAAATGGCCTGCTGTCGTTGCTTTGAGACAATAAATGCGTGTCCAAGGATTCTTAGGAGATGCATTCCCTCCTGTGTGAGAGTGTGTGTGTGGGGGGGGAGGGAATGCCTCTTTTCAGAAGGCACCAGCCACCCAGTAACACTGTGTGCTTTCTCCTTCCCCAATTCACCCCCTCCACACTGTCAGGATGATAGATTGTGAGCTCCTTGGGGCAGGAGCCCACATTTCTACCTGTCTTTCCTTTCCTCTTTCTGCTTCTCATTTTGTTCTGTAAAGTGTCATGTATGGTGAGAATAGTTAACAAACTCCTACAACAAGCAGCAAGAACAAATAATAACCTTCACTTCAATCTCCCCTCTCAATTCGATGTCATAGGCGTCCTCTCCGAGCAGCGCGAGATGCGTTGCAGAGCTGATGTGGATCTTCTGAGCTGGAAATAAGTTAAGTGTCATTTTACTCAAACTGGGTCCGATTCCCTTTCTGAAAGCCCTGGGGATCAAGCCCTGACCCACTGAGCCGCCTCCTGGTCAAGTGGAGGAACCCTGGGCAATTCATAGCCCACAGTCTTCCTGGCCTTGGTACAAGTCAGATGATACTAGTGGTCCACTCCAGTGCCACTGGCTGGTATAAATTTGCCCAGAACTGCTGCCTTCCTCCAGTCCAATTTGTTGCTAATGATAATGATAATAATGTTGCCATTTGTCATGGCCTCATTCCGTGCCGCACTACTAGCTTGTTACCCAAGATATTACTGCCCTAAACACCCAAATCAGCCTTCTGTAAGCGGATGGTTGTGTATACAATTGTTCTCTGCACATGCTCAGAGGAAATCTTTATTTTCACATTCCAAGCCCATTTCAAGCAAGGAGGAATTGTATAGTAATATTGTATAGTAATTGTATAGAATTGTATAGTAATAGTCCTGCCTTCCTCTTCCCTGTGCCCCACTGCCTTATGGAATGGGGAGTAGGGGAAACTCACGCAAACTGGTAGACTCCATACGCGACGCTGTGTTCACCGTGTCTCCAAAGAGGCAATAGCGAGGCATTTTGTATCCAACCACACCAGCCACACATGGACCTGTGAGGGAGGGACATATCACGGGAGGTGCAGAAATTGTGTGGCACGTGGGAGGGGGGGAACTGGTCTCAAACTAGCAATCAGGCCAGTGGAGTCCAGGAGCACGAGGTGCGAGGGAGGCTAGAAAATGGCTTTTTCCAATCCATACATGTTTAGGTATGAATTGCAGTGCCACGAAAAGAAAATGGTGGCCAAAATGGCAGGCGGGGTCAGGCGAATGAATGGAGCAATCTCGCTGCCTTGCGGGGATGGCCTCCCCTGTGACTTGCCCACCTGTGTGAATCCCAGCACGTAGCTGCAGCTTGCCTGTTGGCATGTGGGGGATCACGACCTGCCGGACGGCTGCCACCAAATCCAGAGACATTTTTGCAATCTCGTCAGCGTGCTTTGTCCCATTTCTCTCAGGTAAGCCGCTCACGACCATGTAGGCATCTCCGATGGTCTCCACCTAGCGCGGCCAACAAAAAGAGGAAAGAACAAAGTCTCTTTGGGCTCCAGGTTTGCACCCCTGGCCGACCATCTCAAAAGCCTTTGCGACAGCACACTGGAGGCAACAAAAACCTGAAGGCATGCTTAAAGGCCCTCCAGAGGCTTCAGGCTCTCTTCAGGGGATGGTGCATGAGGGTCCAAAACTGACTGGCAAGGGGAACAGCACTCTCCTGGGGATGACGACGACGCAGCACTCTGTGGCCCTGGCCCCAGGCAGCACAAGGACCACAAGTGATCAGGCAGAAGTGCCTATTGCTGCAGCTCTTGGGGTTCTGGGGGGAGTGATTTTCTAGAGCAGTGGTTCGGCCTTTGATCAAGTGAGAACTCTGGCAAGATGCTGGAAACGATCAAAGGCACTCCCCCCACGGACCACCAGAGGGTGGAAAATGGACTGCTGCCGCTGGTGCTGAAATGACTGCAGCTGTGGGCAGTCTGTTTGCCATCTGCTCTGACAGTCCATGGAGTAGCACTCACTTGGGAGATGCTCTCCCATGAACCACCAGAGAATGGATGTCCACAACCTACACTTCCAGCATCTTGCAAACTGCTCCCTCACAGACTATTGTAATTGCATTTTTTTGTGTCTAAAGGGGTGGTGGGTAGGGGTTTGCATGTGGTCCATGACAATTTCAATTTTTGCCTCAGTGGTTTGCTGGCTCCTAAAGGTTGGGAACCATGTCCTAGTACAGGGGTGCCCAAACCCTGGCCCAAGGGGCACTTGCAGCCCTCAGGGTTAACCAGTCCAGCCCACAGGGAGCCTCCAGTCTCCAATGAGCCTCTGGCCCAACGCAACTGCTCTCAGCGTGGGGGGCGACCATTTCACCTCTTGCCTGAGCTGTGGAACGAGGGCTCCCTCCACTGCTTGCTGTTTCATGTCTGTGATGCAGCAACGGCAGTGAAGGAAAGGCCAGCCTTGCTTTGTGCAAGGCCTTTTATAGGCCTTGAGCTATCGCAAGACTATCATTCATTCACATAAATTCTATCTCTAATATAGTCATTTATGTAATTTATGCAAATTTATGCAAATTTGAAATGTAAATTCTTTTTCCCCCCAGCCCCCAACACAGTGTCAGAGAGATGATGTGGCCCTCCTGCCAAAAAGTTTGGACACCCCTGTTCTAGTGCATGGAGGAATCAGGAAATTGACTCGGCACTATTTGGTTCACTGCTCTTGCACACTGTGGTGCCAGCTGGCTAGTGTTTTTTGTTTGTTTGTTGTTGTTTCTGTTTGTTTTACATCTTTCTGTGCTGAGCTTAGACTTCAGTAAGCAAATTGGTGGTTCTTTGGTCCCTTTGTGGGACCCAAGGGAAGCACAAAGGGAGGCTCTGAAACCAACCCAAAGGGTTGACCAAAGTGATGGTCTGGTGGTCCGTGGGGGACTGCTTGCTTGGCAAGACTTGCTTTTCCTTTCAGGAGATGCTCCAACCGTTTGGTCATTGGGGTTATTGCTTGAGCATTTTTCCAAGGCCTCCCTCAATGATGACTTGGCTCTTCTGTAGAATGCCACTCACTTTGTAAACCCCGTAAGACTCTATTCTGGTATCAAAGCAGATGTAGAGATTGTTGAGCATTTCTACAACTTGTAACGGGGTGCAGGAGGCGGCGATGTTAGTGAACCCCACAACATCTGAGAAGAAGATGGTCACCTGCAGGAGGGAGGGGGGAAAACAATTAGATAGTCACGTTGGCCCATTAGAAGAAGAAAGAAAAAACATCCCAACATTGCCATCTGGTAACGCCTTTCTTAGGATCAAGCAAAATCTTAAGCAAACTTTCAACTTCCACCCAAGTCTTTGCAGGTTGAATGACAAAGCAAAAGGGGAAGGTGCAGAGCATGGCGGAAGCCCCCAGAGTCTGCAGTGAGCTCCTGTCCTGCAATGGAGCAGAGGAAACATTAAGCAGATTGGCACCACTTGGTGCTTTTCCCCAGAAGCCTTGAATGCAAACTGGGATCCTGTCTAGAACACTGCGCAGCTGATCCCGTTTCAGCTGTCTTTTGTATTCATTTTGATTTCCAGGTGGGCTTTCTTCAGATTCCCCTCTGTGTGGGTCAGGGTTGCTTTGATGCCCTGGACTTCAATCTCTGGAGACATAATTGCCCAATTAAGGACCTTTTTCAAGGTAATGACACCTCTCAATCACATGTAAAAGATTCAGTCCCTGGGTGAGTTGAGAGGGTCCCTTCTGCACCCCAGATGAAAACTGCTCAAGAAAAAAAGGAGATCTGAAAGAGAGACAGGATGAAAATGGAAATAATTGCAACCAGGTGTGACAGCTTTGATGATGGGCCAATCAGGTGTAAATGGAGTCATTATTGGGTGTGGGGGGGACTGTTTGCAAGGCAGAGTTCTGGGGAGGAGGAGACGGATTGCAGAACTGCCATTCACAACTAGGTTTGGGAGCTGAGACAAGGGGCCTTAAACTGGACCTTGTGTTCCCGCCACCAAATCTCACTTGCTTCCTGTCTCTCTCTTCCATCAGCTGTCCAGTATAGCATCAAAAGAATAACAGATACAAACCTTTTCTCTTTCAGATGTTTTGAATGAACAGCTTCCAAGAGAAAGGCACTTGTTAAAGAGTATCTGCTTGGGGTGGGGACTGACCGGGAATCTGGGGTTCATTAGGAATTAATCTGCAAAAGAAGAAGTGCAGAATTCACCTGGTCGTAGTTCTCTGCCTCCACATGGCCACCTTTTCTCAGTTGCTTGGCCACAGATTTGGGCAACATCTGATGAAGAAGGTCCTCAGCCAAATGCCTCTCCCTCTTCAACTCCTCTGTCCTTTCCTTGAGACTCCTGGCATAATTTTGGATCCAGTCCGTCATTTCCTTAAAGGACACCAGGACGATGGGGTAGATGAGGCTGGCAATGGCCAAGAGGCTGATTTTGAGACTTACCAAAGAGAGGATATCTTTGGACTTCTGGCTGAGTGTCTTGTGACTTTTCTCCAGCAAGCAGGCCTGGAGGAAATCAAGCTCCTTCTCCAAACGCTTGATGGATTGTAATGACGAGAAGTCCAAGGAGGGGGTGAAGACATGCTCACCTTTGTGCTGGGCAAACAAGACGGAGAGCTCTGGATTTTCCTTCCAGCATTCTTGGACACTCTCTGTTGGAAAAATGGAGTAAGTGAGGATGATGGATACCCAATACCAAAGTGCTCGAAAACCTTCAGATGATGGCAGCATATCATGGGACTTCAGGGTGGCCGCCTTGATTCTGAGGATCAGTCTGAGAGAGGCCACATCAGCCCAATCGGGGTTGGACTTCATCGCTTGGAGATCCTCTTCAGGTCTTCCAAACATGGCCAGAAGTTCTGAAATCAGCCTGGAGGGCCCTGCCCTTTGAGTGCTGTTCAGCCTCTCTCTCATCTTATTGACTATAATCTCGCACTCAGCATCTCTCTCTTCCTGGCACTTCGGGTTTGTGCCATGGATCTTCTCTCCGGATTCTTTGCAGAAAACAGCCAAGTTTTCCAAGGTGTGCTCCAGCAAAAATGTGTCCTCAAAAGCATCACTGCCTCCATTTTCCTGGCAGCAAAAAGGCCTCCCGTGATCTTGGAGATAAGCAATGAGATGAAAAGCCAAGAGACTCTGACACGATGGCAGGCCTGCAAGAGCCTTCTCAGCATTTCTCCATGATTCCAGGGTTTTGCTTAAATCGAGAGAGATGTTCCCCATCAAGGTCAGCAAGGAGATCAGGCAAGCAGCCAGAATTCGTCTCACTGTCTTATTGGTACTGCAGTTTGAGGGGGGTAAACGAAAGGGGGAGTGGTTAGTTTGGCCCTATCTGCAAGGGTTATTTCCTCATTGTGGTGTAGATTCACATGTGTGATAGAACCCCAAATGCATTACAGTGGTAACTCTTGAATGTAGGCAAAATACTTCAATAGTGGGAACCCATATCTGCCCCTTCCTTTGACTCCTAGAGACATATGCCTTTTTCCAGACCAGACCATTTTCATCTAGCTCAGTACTGTCAATATTTTGTTGAAGCAGGTCTATAGGGTTTCAGCCCTACTTAGAGATTCTGTCAGAGACTGAATAAGAACCTTCTGGATGAAAGCAGGGACTCTGCCACCAGCCACTAGCTTTTACCTCACTTCATTGATAGGAAAACAACCAAGAGTTGTGCATCCCCGTAAAGGTTAACCCATTTATTTCAGCATAGGTTTTCATGGACTCCTCTTCAACTGATGCAAAGCAATTAATGGAGACCATTACAATCATAAATTTTACAAGATTACCAGAAATCCCTCAATTCATTATAGTGCATTAACATGAGCTACTGTCAAATTCAAGAACAGTGGAATATTTTTTTAAAGAATGCTCCAACAAACTTATCTCACTCATAGTCTTTTATAATGAGGTTACTTCCTTCTGAGTGTAACAAAATTAATAGGTCAATCCTTATAAATGCATCAATTGTCAATACCAATAATATAGAGACAGATGACTGCATTTAATGTTTTGATATGTGGAAGGAAAGGGTGAGGCTAGACACCTGGTACGGGGCTGTTTTGCAAGATGTGCGTCTGATATTTGTTGATTGACAAAAGATATCGGACAGAGTGGACTGCAGTCCGTGAAATATTCTGCTATAATAAAATCATCTTTCTGCTACCACAAGACACCTTGTTGTTCTTAGTTAAGTTTATTGTTCCTTGGCTTACTAGAAAGTCACTCCTGCCCAACGGATGGAGAAAACATTTGGAAAAACATGAAACATGTCCAGCAGGTGAAATCAGAAGAGGCTCCATTGATGTGAATTGGGATGGAGATTTAGTTCAAAGTGGAGGCCATTTTAAAGTAAACTTTAATTTTAAAATTAAAAACCATTTTGAACTACACTGTTAAAGAAGAATCTTTGGGGTGGGGAAGGGAAATGGCATTTATCTGTGGTTTTCATTGTCTGTTCTTGAGGATGTTTTCTGCTTTTACCACAGTTGTGTAAGCTGGTGATTATAGATTCTAACAATGTGTTGTTAAAACGCACTAAAGACCACCTCATAATCTTGACTTATTGTAGGCTTGGAGGAAAAGTCTTATTGACTGTCACAGTTTCTATTCTTTTGCCATCCCTTCCATGATTTTTACCTTTAAATCGTTCCTACATTATTCCATATTCATGTACTGTATATATATTGGACTGGTGAAGAAATGAAGATGAGGTAAATCTAATGAAAAACACTGTATAACTTGACAGTTTCTCTCCATCTTTAATACAAGCAGATTCCCCTCTAGTCTCTTTATTTTTTAAAAAACTATTATAAAATATTTATCACTTTCTAGCAAGGATGTTCATAAAGCAACTTATTTTAGATAAGCCCATTGAGAAACTGAATTTCACAGTGAACATATTGCATTAATCTTTACTTGATAATTAAAAATATGAAGTTATAAACAATTAAGGAATAGTAGAATGGGTAAAATAAGAGAAACAAACTGATAAAGTCACAAACTAAACAAAAATACAGAATGCTAACATTATTGGATCAGGAAAAAAATTAACTAATGTATGTTAAATAAGAACAGTAAAAAGGCCACAAACTGCAGGTGCTTCAGGTATTGCACTTTTTCACTAAAAAGCACTATATTCATAATTAGTATTAGTAATAATTTAATGTATAGTGTTTACCTGTTCAGGTACAGATCTTGGATTGTTCTTTTAGAAAAGGTTTGACAAAATTGAAGAAAAGGGGCTACAAGAAAATGGTTACTTACTTTACTCAGAAGTAAGCCCATTGTGTTCAGTAAGACTTAGGGCCCAATCCTATCCAATTTTCCAGTCCTGAATTAGCCATGCCAATGGGGTGTGTGATGCACCTTGTATTGGGGGGAGGCAGTCCTGGAGACCTTCTCAAGGTAAGGGAACATTTGTTCCCTTACCTTGGGGCTACATTGCAGCTGCATTGGCGTTGGAAAGTTGGATAGGATTGGACCCTAAGGCTGTAATTCTATCTTACCCTATATCCTATCTCAATAATCGGTTTCATAGCCTTCGTCAGTTTCAAGATTGCTGTAGAGATGGTGTGGATAAAACACTTTTTGTTAGAAGAAAAATGTCTGCACGCTGAATGCATTTTTCTCTAAGGCAGCCCAGCACATCCCCAAAAATTTCCTATCCAAAACTTCCAAGACCTTGAGCATTTTTCTCCTCCGTGGCTATATCATTTAGCTCCACCTCCTGCTTTTCTTTCCTCCCATAAAATTCTGCTGAGTTTTTTCACTGTTTCTTGTTCCTTTCTAGCTCATACCTGCAAATTAAGGTGGTGTTCTGAGAGTTCTCCTTCTCTAAGATCTGGACTTCTTGCTTACTTGCCTGCCTTCGGTGGTGTTTCTCCTTGAGCGAATTAGAGGAGAGGAACAAGAGCTGGCTGTCTGCCCCTGACATGGGATCCTTCCTGGCTCAGGATCAGACAAAAAGAGATGGTGGAAGAACCCACAAATGTTTGTTCAGAAGCTCTTCAATTGCTGGTGCCTGAAAACAAATCTTCCCCTCCAAGGGATTTCTTTCTCAAAGGACAGCATTGATAGAAACATGGGGCGTTGGAGACAACTGGAGATGGTGATAACCCAGCAAGATGCTGTGGAACCAGAAGACTGTAAAATCACTGTGCTGCTGTCCCACTTTTCCCATATCATTGAAGTCTTCTTCCCCTCCCATTGCAATTTCCAGGCCACGTAGGCTTACCTCCACCCCTTTTGCTTACATAAGTAAAAACAGAATCACCAAGCTGGGGAAGAGAGATAATTGGGTATCAAACGCGTTTGAAGGATGGATTCTGATGCAAACCATTTGGTTTGTTTTTAGATTTTTAATTATTTGTAATTTGTTTTAATTATTGTTTTTAATGTTGTATTTTTAATTGCTGTAAGCCGCCTTGTGTGCCCTTTGGGCATAAAGGAGGGATATAAATTAATAAAATAAATAATAATAATAACAACCAGTCCCAGCTTGTTTTCTTGCACATTTTGAATGTATTCTTCTTCCAGTTGACTTTTACCATCCAGCACTCCCAAGTTAAGGGTGCTGTTGGATTTAGGAATACAGCAATACCTTGACTTTCATCCACTTTACTCTTTCAACAGTTTTCAATTATAACTATATTTCACATTTCGTCGACATGTTTTCCTCTTTCGTCCGATTTCATCCAACCTTCCACAAAGTTCACTGACATTCTTATGCTTGCTTTTCTTTCTGTTTGTTTAGGTTTCACAGGCATTCACATGTGTTATACAGTTATTTTGTGTTTTTTGCCAGCCAAACTAAATTTGCAAGCTCAATCAGGTTCTGCTTTGACATTCATCCATTTTTTACTTTCGTCCAGACTCTGATCCCTAACCAGATGAAAGTGCAAGTTACTGCTGTATAAAGGAAGGGGGGATGTAAACATTTTTGAATGTGGCAAGCTGATCTATACAATTTTCTTAAAATCAATTCAAGATTGACAATTTATGAGTTTTAAGGAGAGCTTCAACATTTAGTCAATTCATCCTTTAGGTTAATTGGATAAAAAACTTCTCAAATGACTAAAAGGTACTCTGGGAGATTTTTTTTTTTTTTTAACTGCTAAGTCAGCCCCTGTGTCTGTCTGAAGCTTGATTCCCATAAACAGCTTCACTCAGTATACTGTACAGGCGGCCCTCGTATGTGCGGATGGGTCCACACGACCTCCCCCTCCACTGATGCGCCCCTCCGGTGAGTGCCTCTGGACAGTACCCTGAGCCCAGCAGAGACTACAGACATCCATTCACCGCCTCTGCTGGGCTCAGACCGAGCCTTGGAGGCGAGAAAAGTGCCACTTTTTCATAAAACTGGCTTTTTTAAGGCCTTATAAGTTACTGGGAGGACTCGGGCCTCCAGGGCTCTGAAGGGTGGGGGTTAGGCATCCTCTCATATCCAGGGGTGGGGGGTTCCGGAATGGAAATACCACAGATAAGGGGGCACACCTGTACCTTTAAGTTACATTTTTAAACTATCAGCCCTGCTGGGAGTCTACTAAAGCTAAAAAGCACAACATAAACATCATAAATGGAATGGCCTGCAGGCCTCATTAAAGCTTGAGATGTGGGTTCCCTGTTCATTTCAGAAATCCAACGCATTCGAAGAGCACACTTGACCCAAGCGAAGCATGAAACCAAACTTCAAAAGCATATCCACAAAGCCAGGCAGTGTAGATTTGAAAGGAATTTATTTCTTTTAAAAAACAAACAAAACCTTTGGTATTTCAAAAATCAAAACCCATCGTATTCTAATCACCAGGAAGCCAGTATGTTTCTCAGTATGATCCAGAACCTTAGAAACAGGCATTGAAACAAGTTTGGAACAAGTCAACCCCCCAATAACCACTTTTATTAAAGTTGACTATTTTGTACATTAACCTCACAAAAGGCTGAAAACCTATTATAACCACCACTTAATTAATTAATTAATGTGTGTGTGTGTGAGAGAGAGAGAGAGATCTATATATACATTCTTTCACTGGCTGTTAGTTACTCTCAAAGTAGCATTGTAGTTAAAGAATCAATGTCCCAGAACCACCAACAATAAATTAAACGTACACACAAGAAGTGAGGCAACATTCAATTCAAGGGAGGGAAAATAAAGAAGGATTCTCCAGTTAGACTGAGGACCAAAAAACAAAACAAAGCAGGGAGAATTTGCTGCTTACTTTTTTTTAAAGAAACATTAAGCATCAAAACAAAAAAATTATAATTTTCAAGTATTCTCCACAAAAAAAGAGTAAATTTTAATGGAAGCCAACAGATCTTAGGCAAAGGTGGTTAAAAAAGAAAGAGATGCCAAGGACACAAGTGCTCATATAAATTCTTGAACCACCAGAATTTTTCCATTTCCCCTCCCAACAAGGCACAAAAGGGCTGTGTTGCTTTCTCTAGCTGCAGGCTAATTCGATACTCTTGTCACTTTGCACAAAGAATGTGAGAGGCCATCACAGGTCCAAGTAAGAGCACAGAGCATCCTGGTTCCAGACCATTCCTTCTGGAATGGCAGCAAAAGCCATGGCAGCACTGGCAGCAAAGACACTCTGTGGACTCCCCACCCCCACCTGGCCTTTTAACTGGTCTGTATTAGGACGAGGTGCGGCAAACACAAACAGAGCCTCAGCTCTCAACTATGTAAACACTGGCAAACTGATCTCAACAATTAAATAGAAGGTCTTGCAATATAAACTCTTTGTGTGAAAGAGAAAGGCAGGGAGAGAGGCCGCGGGAGGCGCAACTCTTTCAGGGGCTAAAGGGCAGGCACACCTATGTGCAGAGTAACTAAAAGGAGACACAGAGAAAGTCCAAGATTCCAGTAATGCGCACACTCTCTGCAAGGGACTTCTAGATACTTGTTTGCATTTGGAGAAAAAAAATGAGCAAAGGGCAACACTGGATGTTGCTGCTCTCCTGCACCCCAGATCTGCTGTCTTCCTTTCCTTCCTTTTACATGGCATTTGCTCCATGCAGAAATGAGGAAGAGGACAGAGGCTGACAGGATCTGCAGCCTGGCTGGGTGCCAAGGTCTAAGTCTACATGTTCTGCAAGCATTACCTGCAGATAAGACAAGAGGTTTGGGGGACGGGGACGGGACTGCTGGGACGTGGGAGGGGAAAAGGCCTCTTTCCAAAACAAATGCCATCCAGATGACAACCCTAAGCCTCTCCAGCCTACAACTTCCAGCACACTTCTCTGTCCTGGGTTTATTAAACTATCACCAGACACTGAACGTCTGATCCTGGCTCACGAGTGAAACTTCCTCCCTTAACAAGAATGCAACAGAGGGAGAGGCAAGGAAGACGACACACACTGCACACTCAATTGCCAGTCTTCCTGCCTCCAAGAGTTGCAGCAAACCCAGATCCCCCACTCCACAGCCAGTTTCCAAGGAGCGCACAGCCACACACTTTCCATACAAGTGACACACCTCTGCCCCCTCAGAAAGTGAACTTAATGCAACCCGAAAGAATTGCCAGTGGATGCAGGATTTGTGTGCTTCTTCACACGCACCCCTTCAGAGCTGGACATGGGGATCCACCAAGAGGACAAACTGAGCTGAAGAACACCCCCAACCCTGAGTGTTTTTGTATAGGATCAAACAGCAAAACTTCTAAAATGGATTATTTTGGGTTTCTCCTTTACCACCCAGATCTGGTTGTCGTTTGTGAAGACAGACAACTCACAGCAGGTGCGTGTGCACACACATACGCAGGCACACTTTGCTTGTCCGCAGGACATTCAAAGCCCCTACACGGACTGCCAGCTTGGGGATCACACCCCAGGTCTACCCAGCACCACCTGGTTCACACCTTGCTCCGGAAAAGCGGCTTGGCCCCCGGCCCGCAGTACTCGTTGTAGATGAGCTTGAAGAGGAACAGGTGGAAGAGGGTGATGAGGGAGGCAACGCTGAACCAGAAGAGGAAGGGCAGGCCGGGGTCCTGCTTGGCCATGTGCTCTTCGTGGGCCAGGATGGCTTTCAGGTGCAAGGTGCGCCGCAGGTCCTGCAGGTGGATCAGGTCCGTGGAGATGTACAGCAGGGGCGTGATGGGCTGCGTCACCATGACAGGGAAGATGTGGCCCCGCGGCTCCGAGGTCAGCTCCACGGGGTCGTTCGCACAGCCCCCCTCGCAGCCATACAGCTTCACAGGCTTGTCCTGGAACTTGACGGAGACGTGGAGGAAGGGCTTCCCCTCGGCGTCCAGCAGCACGGCCAGATTGATCAGGTCCTTGTTGTAATGAATCCCCCGCAAATGGTAGCTGTTGTGCAGCACCCCGGGGTCGGCCTGGAACTGGAGGTGGTTCTCGGTGAACTGCAGCCCCCCAAAGCTCAGCACCAGTCCCTGCATGAGGCCATGGGCCCCAGCGGCCAGCAGGCCCCTGCAGCCCCGCTTCTGGAGGGTCAGCTTCCACAGGTCTGAAAGCTGCAGGATCTGAGGGACGCTCGTCAGCTGCCCCGGCCACAGGTCCTCCGCATGCATCGTGGCGTGGCCACTGAAGCAGTGGTCCGCGTAATTCAGGGTGGCCTCCATCTTCTCTCGCTCCTCGCTGCTGATGCCAGGGTCCAGAAGTGGGGACGGCGTGGTCGAGAGGATGTAATAAAGCGTCATGTTGACTGTCTCACTGGAGGGCGTGTGGGCATCGGTGATCTTCTTCATTTCAACCCCTGCAGACCAAGAAACATGAATTACACTTCTGTCCTGTTTCCTCTCCTCGTCCAACAAAGCCAGCAAGGAAAACCAGTGATGAACAAACAGCCTTTACTCAGCAGTGGCACTGGTTTCTAGTCTGTTCCCAGGTGTGCTTCAAGGTGCTGGTTCTGCCCTTTAAAGTCCTAAATGGTTTGGGAATACCACCAGAATATTGCCCCCCACCCCGGATCATCCTGCATGTCCCACCACTGACAGGGATGATGGTGGTAATGCGCAAGAGGGCATTCTTTGCAAAAGTATTGTGGAACTCCTTGTCACTTGATGCAAGGCTGGCTCCAGTACTCCCATGGCCTCACAGAACAACTTTGCTCTGTTCTGCTTTCAGGGCCCAAGTTTACACTGATCTGCTGACCTTGTTTTCTCCTCATTTACTGATCTGGCATTCTGATTAGCTTGTGTGTTCAATGTTTTTTGTGTACTGAATACAACATAATTGTATAGTGTTAGCCATTTCAAAAGCTTCCCTAGTAGCAGAGAAAGACTGGATATAGAATATTCTAAATACATATGGGGAAGTAGATGGCATGTTGGACTAGGATTAGGGGAAACCTCGGTTCAAATCCCTGCTCAGCTTTGAATCTCACTGCATGATGCTCAGCCTGCTGCTTCCTAACCCACCTTAAAGGGTTGGTGTGGGAAGGGGGGAGGGGGGAAATGGGAGGAAGGGGTGTGGGAAATGGGAGGGGGGAAGATCTGTACATGGTGCCTTCAGGTCCTTGGAGAAAGGGTGGGATAAACACAGATAAAGGGTGGGATAAATACAATAATTTATACGTAATGCAAATTAAATCCCTGTAGGCTAAAACACTATACACACTTATCTGGAATCAAGTCCCACTGAAATCAACGGAGATTACTTCTGAGTAAACAAACCTAGAACTGTGCTGTTCATTTATTTTAAATTAAACTAAAAGACACCTTAAAGGTGGCAAAGAACACAAGCTGGGTGCACATCTCACCTCTACTGTGGACTCTTGTACAAAGACTAAGACCATAATGCGAAGCGTCATAACACAAAGTGTCACTTTCAAATGACTTTTACAAGTATTCAAACCTCTTTTTTATCTTTAAAACAGCCCTGCAAAGGTTTTTCCTGACTGACAGGAAGCGACCTACAAAGGTCACATAGCCAAGATCAGGGTGGACCTTGGAGTTCCCCCTGGCTAACTGCCCCATTCTCACCCAAACAGTTGCCAACTCATACCAGCGAGGAGACAAGATGCCTGTCTTTGCATGTGATCTCAGAGAGCTTAGTCATTAAACTGGTGGGGAGGCTGTGTTGGAAATTAAAGGGAATTAAAGAAAAGTCACCCAGGAGCTGCCTCTCAAAAGACAGATGCCTCCCATGTTCACCTGCCTTGCAATACACCTAGATCAACCAGGTGCCCCTCTGACTCCAAGCCACAGCTTTTCAGTTCTTAAACTGGAAGACAAAGAAAGAAGAAAATATAATACTCTTTTCCAGGGGTGTCAAACATAAGGCTAGTGGATTGAATGTGGCCCCCCGGAAGTTCTTTATCTGGTCAGCATAATTGTGCTGTCCCAGCACCACCCTTTTGGCAGCAATGCTTCTGCCAAGGCTCTGGGAGGGAGAGACGAAAGGAGGCCTCAGAACACAAAGAATGCTAGGGGGTAAAGGGCAGAGCCAGGGCTCGTGAGGAGGTAAAGGGAGTAATTTGTGCCCAGGTCCAGGGTCAAAAAGGGGGCCCAGGAACAAAAGAAGGGAACCCAGAAGTTTCCTGGCATTTTATATTTTCCTATCTCACCTGGACTCACTGCCCACATGGGATGCTGGGTGCGCAGGTGCTGCTGCTACCGAAAGCCATATGTGCAGCTAGGGCAAGGAATGCTTACATGATAGTCCTTAACACAAATCAAATCTGGGAGGAAACTGGTCTGCTGCAGTCGCTCTTTGGCACATAGATCTACTTGCCATGCAGGAGTGTCGAGGAGCTCAGGGACTCAGCTACAGGGCTACAGTTGCTGCAGAAGTACGTTTTGGTATACTCTGGACACTTTCCCTTCCAGTGGGAGCCTAAATACAATGGTGCTCATTTTCTGCAATGATTTTCTACATTTAAAGATTTTAGGGAAACTTGGGAATGTGTTTGATTTTCCATATTACTGTATCTAGCTGCCAATGCTGCTTGGGCAGGTAGACCTAAGAACATAAGAAGAGCCCTGCTGGATCAGGCCAAAGGCCCATCTAGTCCAGCTTCCCGTATCTCACAGTGGCCCACCAAATGCTTCAGGGAACACACTAGACAACAGACACAACCTGCATCCTGGTGCCCTCCCCTGCATCTGGCAATCAGAGGCAGCCTGCCTCTAAAACCAAGAGCTTGCACATACCTATGACTTGTAACCCATGATGAACTTTTCTTTCAGAAATTTGTCCAATTCCAGCACTGGAATTCCAGCACTTTCCAGCACTGACATCAAGGCAATGCAGCTCTGAGGTAAGGGAACGAACATTCCCTGACTTTGAGGAGGCCTCCGTGAGTGACACCCAACTGCAGGATGCAGCACATGTCCCATTGGCACCGCTATGCCAGTGCTGGAAAGCACTGACATAAGGGGTTAGGATTGCACCCCATGTGTTTTAAGATTTTATCTTGGATGAGGCATTCCACCATCTCACCCGGTATAGATTTAGGCTGACCAGTCTATAGTTTCCCGGGTCCCCTCTCCTTCCCTTATTAAAGATAGGTGTGACATTTGCTATCCTCCAATCCTCTGGCACCGTGGCCGTTTCAAGGGACAAGTTGCCAAGATGGTGTAGTGGTTTGGGAGGTGGACTTAAACCTGGAAGATCCAAGTTCAAATCCCCCCTCAGCCATGAAGCTTCTTGGGCCAGTCACTTTCTCTCAGTCTCACCTACCTCACAGGGTTGTTGTGAGGACTAAAGGAGGGGAGCAGCTGTGTATACCATCCTGAGCTCTTTGGAGGAAGGGCGGTATAAAAGTGTGAATAAATAAAAATAAATAAGTTGCATATTTTAGTCAAGAGATCAGCAACTTCATACTTCAATTCCTTCAAAACTCTTGGGTGGATGCCATCAGGGCCCAGACTTATTGGTCTTTAATTTGTCAATTAGGTCTGAAACATCTCTTTTAACCTCTATCTGACTTAATTCCTTGGTCAGGAGGGGCCATTCGGGCAGCGGTATCTGCCCGAGGTCTTCTGCCGTGAAGACAGATGCAAAGAACTCATTTAATTTCTCTGCCATCTCTAAGTCTCCTTTTATCTCCCCTTTCCCTCCCTCACCATCCAGAGGGCCAACCGCTTCTGGCGGGTTTCCTGCTTCTAAAATATTTGAAGAAGCTTTTATTATTCTCCTTAATGCAGCTGGCCATGTGTTCCTCATAGTCTCTCTTGGCCTCAAAGCACCTGGGCACCTCACCTGGGCACCAAAGACTTCTCCAGCTGTCACCACCCTCCCCCTGCCCTGTTTTGCCCCCTCCCCACCCCTGTTCTGTCCACCCTGGTCACCTCCCGTTTCATCCACTGCCCTTCCCCTTTGGGAAGGGGCCCAAAAGAACCTGTGTACCACCTGATAAAATTCCTCTCTGAGGCTTTGGGCAGACCAGGAGGGCTGAGAGAGAGAGATGCTGCAGTGGTGCTGAGGGAGCCTGATTATCATGCAGGCCGCCCTTTCTGTGAAGGTGTCACTTCACAGACCACATCTCAGCTGCTGAACTTGCAAAGTGATACACATTTTTTCTTTTGCAGCTAATGAGCTTCTATCCGAGAACAAAGTGATTATTTCTGGCCATCTATGTGATCAGTTTCTGCTTAATGATGTCACTTCCGGCCCTCAGCATGTGCTAAACATGCTATCTGGCCAACTATATGAAACTAGTTTGGCACCTCTGCTCTTTTCATCTCATTTTAAAGCATGTTTTAAACCAGATGCAGCCAGGGAGGAAAGAAAAGAGAGAGATGGGAGTGCCCAGTATCCAAAGACATGATTCTGCAGCTCAGAGTGGCAACAGACACCTCTTATTTCATCTCACTAACAGAGGAGCTATGGGGCATCATTTGGTCTTCAAAGAGCAGTGTAGCAAATTTGCAGGGGTGCCCACCTCTGTTGGAAAGGGACATGAGAACAGAGCAGAAGAGAGAAGGGCATCCGGCACATTCATCACTCTCCTCTACACTTCCTTTCCCGCTGCACCCCCGTCCAATCCAGAAGTCGCCAGGTGAGGAAAGGCAGTCTTTGACCAGCTGCCCTCAGGCACCAAGAGGCCTTGAGCCAGCCCTGCACACACTCACTACAAATACTCCATCCCAGTCCAGAGTCCAGATCAGAGCCAAGCTCTCTGGGATGCCCCAGCATGATGTTGGCCACGCTCCTCCTGGGGAAGAGGAAGTGAGCCGGTGTTGCTTTTGCATCAGCAGAGACTAACAGGCCGGCCAACAACTGCGTAGCAAACCTTCCAAGCCTGCCAGCCTGTGGCTCGGTGGCAGAGAACAGCCAGTGCCTGCAGAAGGCCCTGGTCCAGCTCCAGCCTCTCCAAAGGCCTCTGACCTCGGGCAGCTGCTGCCAGTCTAGGTGGACACCACAGACTCCGCAGGAAGTGGGTTTCTGCCCTCGGGAAGGAGAAGGTGCAGCTGGCGGCGCAGAGCGGCCTGGGCGCGGGGCCTTGGCAGTGCAGTCCCCGAGGGCGCCAGCCTCACCTGAGATGAAGAGGTCGGCCCAGGCCTGCCGGTGCTCCTGGACCAGGTCCTCGGTCCGCATCTCCATCACTTCCAGGAGCTCCTTCCTGGCCGCCTCGCGCAGCCTGCCGAAGGCCTCGTCCAGCCGGGCCACCTCCAGCACCTCGGAGGTGAGCACCACCGACAGCAGCGTCTCCTCGAACTGCGAGCGGGGCGCCACCTGCACGCGGCCCAGCAGCCTCCTGGCCGCCGCCACCACCACCGCCACCGCCGTGGCGCCGCCGGGCTGCAGCACGCGGCCGCGCGAGAGCAGCAGCTGGTGCTCGCCCGCCTTCTCCAGGCCGGTGGCGAAGCCGCCGGGCGCGGCGCCCGGGGCCGGGCCGGCCACCTCGAAGGCCACCAGGCGCTCGGTGGGGTTGGCCACGGCCAGGCGCTGCAGGAAGAGGTGCGGCCGGCCGCGGTGCGCCAGCAGCTCCTCGCGCACCACCACGCAGTCCCCCGGCCCGGGCTGGACGCAGCGCGCGCTCCGCACGGCGCCCTCCCGCAGCAGCACCGCGCGGGCCTCTGCCTCGCAGAGGGCGCCGGGCGGGGCGCGCAGCCGGGCCAGCGGCGCGTGGTCGGTGGGCAGGGCGGGGGCGCCCCCGCCGGCCGCCGCCACCCACAGCCGCCCGCCGGCCGCGTCCAGCAGCAGGTGCCCGTTGCCCGCCAGCGCCGGGCCGCGCACCAGCCGCGCGTCGCCGCGCTCGGCCAGCGCCAGCCAGGGCCGCGTCTCGGCCTGCAGGCAGCGCTCCGCCCGCGCCGCCCCGGCCGGGCCGCGGGCCCAGGGCAGGCGCAGGCGCGGCGCGGCGCGGCCCAGGTACCAGCAGGCGGCCAGCAGCACGCACAGCAGGCCCAGCAGGCGCCGCGCCCACGAGCTCGACAGCAGGCCCGGCAGCCCCTTCAGCCGCTGCTGCAGCCACATCGGGCCGGCCGTCCGGGCCCAGCCAGCAGGCGCGCCTCGCTCCCTCGCTCGCTCCGCCTCGCGCCCGGCCAGGCAGGCAGGCCGCGTCCCTCGGCCGGGAGGGGCGGGGCGGGGCGGGGCGGCAGCTGAGTGACGGCGCGCCCTCCGGAAGAGCCTCCCAGCGCCTCCCGCGGGCAGCCCGCCTCGGCACCGGCAGCGCGTCTCTGAGCGCGTGCAGAGTGCCTAGAAACAAAGTCTGTGGACTGACTGTCTCCAGTTCCTGATGAGCGCCTGCTCTCTGAGCAGTGGACAGCTTTGCCCCTGAGCATGTGCAGAGTTCCTGAGCAGAACAAAAGGGGACAAAATATCTCTGAGCACCTGCAGCGCGTGCAGAGTGCCTAGAAACAAAGTCTGTGGACGGACTGTCTCCAGTTCCTGATGAGCACCTGCGGGGCGCCTGCTCTCTGAGCAGTGGACAGCTTTGCCCCTGAGCATCTGCAGAGTTCCTGAGCAGAACAAAAGGGGACAAAATATCTCTGAGAAACGTCTCTTGTGCTCTTGGAGCCGGAACTCTGCAGGTGCTCAGAGATATTTTGTCCCCTTTTGTCCCAGGAGCAAAAGCAAATGTTGTTTTCTCAGACCTTAAGACCTGAGTGTTTCTGAGAAAGTGCAGAGTGCTTTTTCCTTGGAGAGCCGTTTTCAAAGAGCCGGTGGCCGTTTTCTGTTTAAAATTAACCCTTTTTAAGGGCCTGTCTTTGTGGTCCTGCAGGGCGGGCTGTGCAGGACCCAGAAAGCTGCGACCGGCTCTCAGGAAAGGCAGGCGCTTCTTTCTGAGCAGAGCGGGCGTCCCTTTTGGCCAGAAAAGCGCCAGACCTCTGGGAGGGGAAGCGGTGCCTCGGAACGCCTTTGGAGAACTGCAGAAGGCCGCGTGCTCAGAGAGGAAGAGACGAAGGGGCCGGACAGGACGGGCCCGGGCTCGAGGGGGGAGGAGGAGGATCGCCCCTCGAGGGGCGTGTTCATTGCGTGGCACAGCAGCCCGGGGATGGCTGGGAGGGCCTCGAGCGGAGCGGAGCAGAGCTGACGTCCCGGCTGCCTCCGGTCTCTCCGGAAAGCTGGTTTTGCCCCGAAGAAAGACGAGCCTGCTGCAGGAGCTGACCCCAGGATGCCTCTCTGCCTGCTGCTGCTGCTGCTGCTCTTGCTGGACGGGGGGAGCTCCAGCGCCAGGCAGCAGGAAGGTAAGGCTGGCCAGAAGAACTCCGAGGGTGCCCGGGGCAGGCGTGGCTCCCTTGCGTGGCTAGAGGGATCCATCACCCATGGCTGTGCCTTTTGACCCCCTTTCAGGTCACCTGGGGTCACTGCCACCAGTGGCCCCATATTTAGCGTGCGCACACGTCTGAAGCTGTGTGTGTATTTGACAGTCAGTTCTCTGAAAGTGGCCGGGACCCCTTCAGATGAATGTAGCTCTGTCTACTAGTCAATTGTAAAAATCCCTACGGGGGTTTAGAACAGCCTGCCTTGGATTAAAGTCTGGGGAGAAACCTGACGACCAAAGAAAAGCGGTATATAAATACCTGTATAAATAAAATAAATAAATAGTCTGAGGTCTTGGGAAGGTGGCTTAACACAGAACAGTTGCTTTTTTAGACTTGGGGTGTCTACGGATGCAAACGGTGGAAACGGAGTGGTAAAAAGGATGGATTCATGCATCCATGTGCTGATTGTTTTAAATGGGAGTACAGGACTAAGGGGGTAGTATATATTCCATGTTAATTAGCACAGAATACAAAGCTGTGATCCTTTCTCTGTGTGTGTCTGTGGGGACAGACTGGAATCCTGCCCTCCACCCATTGTGGAATGTAAGTCAAGGTGGTAATTTTGTCCAAAGAATGGAATAAAAATCCTCTACAGTTTTTTCATTCAGTTTTTTGTGTTTTTTGGGGGGGGGGGGGGAGGATCCCACAGCTTCTTCCCATCTGGCACAAAGGAGCATGGGACAGCTGCTGTCAGGGCTGCAAAAATATTTTAACACCCTTACAAATATTTTTAAATGATGACTTTTTCCCAGCTGCGTCGTGGCCTCAGCATTTCACAAATCGGCTGAATGCTAAAGGAAGCAAAATGGCAGCTCAGTCGGGCTGGAGAGATTATTTAATGCTTTTCACCCGGGGGCAGTAGATTTTGAAAGAAGCCTGTTCGTGCATGTTTGGTGTGCAGGTGGGCAGCACTTGGGCTGAGTGCAGGATAAGGACCTGAGGCACCCATTGCCACCTCCTCTGCAATCACGCTCCACACGTCCGCTCTGGAAAGCAGCAAGTTGCGTGGCCAAAAAGTTTGCCATGCAAGGTTTTTTTTTACCGATTTGACTCCTCTTTGGAGTCTAAAATGTACCTCCTCCCAGTCGCCTGTCCTCCACCCCCTGCTTTGGAATTGAAGGGATTTATTGCACGGGGCAGGCAGGGCCTCTCCACTCCAGCTTTTCCTCATTCCAGCCTTTGGCAGGCTTCACAGTGAGACCTTCTTTCCCTGACTCAGAAATCTGATACTCCCATCTGCCCTTCAGAGAGGCTGCAGATCTCATGCTGTAGCTACACATCACAGAACTCTCTGGTGTTGCATTGAATGGTCAGCACCCCAAACATGCCTTCCCAGCTAATTGGAAAACAGTTGTAAATTATTTCTTTTTGCACTTGCTGCCTTCTCTTGTCTCAGACTGAGAAGCAGGAGGTTAAAGTTCATACTTTAAGACACACAGACCACAGTGACCTGGCTGAACCAGGCAGGTCCATTTAGAACGTTATGTTTCCAATCAAGGCCCAGCCAGATGCTTGGAAACTCACAAGCGAAGCACAAACAGCAGCAACAGCGGATGTGAAAATAACCTAACGTAGACATAAACACATCCCCCTAAGCAGCCCAGCAGCACTTTCCTGGCATCCCGCCTGGCACATCCGGTGTCTCTCAGTCTCCTGATGGACACACCAGATGTCTTTCCTGGACCTATAGGGACCAACGTCTGGGAGTTTCGAAGAGTCCAGTGTCTGAATGGGGCTGTGTGTGTGCGCGCAAAGTACTATAAACAACCAATAATCAAATCATTTTGGAATAAGGAAGAAATTCATGCATCAGAATTTCCCAGAAAGAATAAAGTTTCCTGGATCTTTTTTAATGTCATTAATATTTAGCTCCAGTGATGTCTGGGCCTCAGATGGTCTGCTGCAGATGATCAGCCCAAGCTGCAAAAGACAAAACATAATCCCACAATATGCATGCCTTGGGCCAAGGTCCCTGGTCCCTTACTCCTCGTCAGAGTCAGGGAAGGGTAAACAGGGAACGACAGGTCCTCTACGCAAAAGCTCAAGCCAGCTGGCATGTTTTTGTTTTCATTCCAAGTGCAGAGGAAGAGCACCATGGCTGAGCAGAGAACTCTTCACTCTTTGCATGTTCGGTTTCTGACTTCTCTTTGTGTCTTTGAAAAGCTTTTATGCTCCGTTTACTCCTTGAAAATCCTTAGCGTTGTTAAAAATAACTCTTCTTGTGTTCAGCCGGGAGAATCTGGTGGAGGTCACCAACCAGTTTGGAAGTGCTTCATTCCACCTTTATTGGCATAAACAATCCAACAAGAAAACAAAATTAAAACATTCAGGGTAGCCACCAATCATTGATCAGGCAAAGAAATACAGAGGAATTTACGCCTTGACAGTACCTTAAATATATATATTTTGCTACATTTGATGAGCGGCACTCATTTCTCCCGTCTAACAAGTACCAGACCAAGTCTGTATCTGAACCATGAAAGCTTTCCAGAAATGGATATAGAAATCGATGGTGTAAATCAATATAGTGGGTACAGTACAGAAGTACATGGGTCAAGGACTCTTTTGAGGTCAGGTCGCAAGAACATGACTGGGGACCTTCCAATGGTCTATTAAATCTTGCTTAGTACATTTGTAGGTAAACCTACCCAGTGTAAAGGCTCTACGAATCTGAGGTGAACACATGAACGATAGATAGCTTGAACCCAAATTAGAGGGCCATGAAAGACCAATATATAGAGGCGAACAAGACTTACGGGCTGCAGCTTGCAAATCCTGTTTCTCTATATCAAATAATCGGGTCCGAATAAGATTGTAAGCTGCAGACATGGGTAATCCTCCTATCAGATCAGTTGATAGACCTAGGGTGGAAGTGCTTCAGTGGCTGGGTGTGCTGTAGGTTTTCCAAGTGGTGAGGGATGGTAAAGCAAATTTTATTTGTTCTCTCCGTCCTTGGGAATATACCTGCTGGGTCATACAAAAGGTTCATATGTAGCTTTCTGTTTCTTGCGTCTAACCAGATGGTTCAGGGAAACTCCTAGGTAAGGGGTAAGGTAGCAGCGCTCCCTTGTTATTTGTTCCCCAGTACCTAGAACTCAGGGGTAGATAGCTCCTGAACATGGAGGTTCCACTTAACTCTCATGGCCATAAGCTGCTGCAGACCCATCCAACAGCATGAGAATTGTCTTGCCAAATCAGGCCAAAGGCCTTATCTCCCCCAGTGTCCTGATTCCAGCAGCAGTCACCCAGGTTCAGCCAGGAACCTCACCAGTTGTTCTCATCTTGCATCTTGGTCCTAGGAGAGAAAGAGGCTGGGGCACTCCTCTTGATCCAAACTGTTGATTTAAGGAGGGAGAATTAGAACATTTAAGCAGCACTGGCTTTTCAATGGCTGAAAAGTGGGTGTGATGCCACCCACCTGCCTCTTCCTCCCATTCCCTGCATTTAAAAAAAAAAAGAGGGACCTGGAGCAGAAGAGGAAGTGTAGAGGAGAGGGAGGTACTCTGGCCCCCTTCTCCACTGCTCCACAGTTCCTCTTTCATTCAATGAAAGGACAAGCAGTGGAGACAGTGGGGGGGCTGCCTTTGGAGGAGCTTCAGAGGTGGGGTGCAGCACTAAACTTCTTGCCTCAAGCTCTGAGAGGTCTTGGTGGAGAATACAGTGAACACATGTGACTAAGTTATGGAAGGGGAATTGTCAGAGGTAGATGATTTTCCCTGTCCAGAAGTGTGCCCTATGCGGCATTGTTTGGAGAAAGGGCAATCACTCTGAATAACCAGAGCATGGTTACTAACTATCTGTTTGGTTAAAAATGCACTACAGTTTGAAGCCTGTTAGCCTCCTGCATTTAATGCTATCGGAATTTGATTCTTACAAATGGGCCTTATTGGTGAGGGAAAAAATCAAAACAATTCAATTCTCACTCAATTTCCTGGGCCTGCACATTTATCCAGCGATTTATAAGACCATTCCCCTGGGGGCTGGGGATAAGAATAGGCCCTCAGTTTGGCTGTACTTGTCGTAAGAGGCGACTAAACAGCCACCGGGTAGATGGGAAGGCAGCTCATCTGAGAGAAGGAAAACTCTGATCCCAAACCTCCACTGCCTTGTGGCTACATCCAGTTATGGAAAAGGCTTCAGGAGTCAACCTTGAGGCAAAATCCGGAGCCGGAGTCCCTGAGGCAGTTCATGGCTGAACACAGTCACGTTTTGGCAACTCCTGCGACGCCGCTAGAACCAACTGTATTGGCCTCTGCCTTTCCATTGGACCATTTCAGCGACGTGGAGAGGGGGGATTTACTGCATGGGTAATTGCCTATCCTCCATACCTACTTTACCCAGGCTTCACGCACTGGAGAGGACACTCTGTTCCAGAACCACCATTCAGAGCGTGACACCATAGTCTTCCGAGACTGAAGGCTGCCAACTTGTAAAACAAAGAATGCTGGATACTGATTTCCAAAACCTCCATGAGAAGACTTCGAGAAGTTGTTCCCCCCCTTAACTTTTCCATCCCATTATATCACGCTCATGGCATCATAGCTCTCCTTTATGACCAACCCAATCGAGCAACATGCTATTTCTCTAGCAAGATTTAATCTGCTGCCGTCCACGGTCACAGAGGGGAGGTATAGCAAGATCCCCCCTGCAGAACGTATCTGCCGCTGCAAGCAGGGTCAGATAACCATCCAATATATTCTGTTTTACTGTCCCCGTCATGCTAGTTCCTGCTCCATCTATGTGGCACGGTGGATACTTAATAGAGAAAGGTTTTCTGATTTAGAGAATTTGAAACTTTTCCTCCAATCGATATAATGGTCTCTAAATTCTTAGTTTCAGTGTCCTCCAAGTACACCTAGACCCAAATCCTAACCAACTTTCCAGCACTGGCCAATGGGACGTGTGCTGCATCCTGCAGTTGGGTGTCACTCACAGAGGCCTCCTCAAAGTAAGGGAATGTTTGTTCCCTCACTTCAGAGCTGCATTGCCCTTATGGCAGTGTTGGAAAGTGGGTTAGGATTGCGCATTTAGTCTCTCTGCTACTACAGATAATGTTCCGTATCCCATTTTATTTTATCAATTCTATTTTTAACCCTACCCTATTTGCCCTCTATGTTTTCTCTAGTAACAGGCTGCTGCCACATGTATGTATGTAAAGGGGATTGGACTGGATTCTCTTGTATGCATCTTAACTTTCTCATGGGATTTCTCCTCTGCATAGATAATTTAATGGTCCTGACTGTGGCAACCAAGGAGACAGAAGGATTCAGGCGCTTCCGAAGATCAGCTCAGTTCTTCAATTACAACTTCAAGGTGAGGCTGGCAGGTTGTCTCCAAAAGAGAAGTTTTGCTGAAATATAAAATAATAATAATAATACAGGTATTTATATACTGCCTTTCTTGGTCTTTATACAAGACTTTATTCAAGGTGGTTTACATAGGCAGGCTTATTTAAATCCCCGTATGGATTTTTACAAATGAAAGAAGGTTCTTTCTTTCAAGAACCACAACATTCAGGTGTTTCTATCTGATCTGGCTTCACATTCTGGCCTCCATCCTCCCACGCTCAGAGCAGATGGAATACCTCGGCTTCAGCTTGTCAGCTGCTTCAAGGTCGCACGGTGCCGGTGGCCTCAAACTGGCGACGTTGTGGATGTTATCTTCAGCCAAATGGAGGCTCTACCCTCTAGACCAGACCTCCTGCCTATATATTTATACTTTATACTAAATTGGATACATTTCCCCAATTCCAGAGTGACACATCTTGAGATCATGTTCCTGGAAATGCTCCATTTATAATGTGATTGAAAAAGACGGCTTTTCACATATATGTTTTATTTTAATCCATGGGAAGGCTCAGCAGTTGTTCTAACAGCAGTTATTTTCTTTCCTTGCTGGAGAATGAAAACGACTGCTGTTAGAACAGCTGCTTAGGCTCCTTTATCTTTGTGTTTGTTTTAAAATATGCCACCACCACCTCATTGAGACAGAATGAAGGCTTTGTCACAAACCTGTTTTAACTCACTAGGTCCTGGGACTAGGGGAGGACTGGCATGGTGAAGATACCAAGAAAACAGCAGGAGGTGGCCAGAAGGTTCGTCTGCTGAAGTCAGCTTTGGAAGAATATGCTGATAAAGAGGACATGGTGATCCTCTTCACAGAAAGGTACACAGACTGCTTCTGGTTCAGAAATCATGTGTATCTGGTCTGATGCAGCCATAATTCTAGTTCCCCACAAGTCAGTTTGAAATTGGGAGATGGCTTCCAAATAATGGGCACAACCTTCATCTTTCACCTCTTCTTTCTGGAATGAATGCTCTCCTGTTTAATAATAAAAATAAAAAATAATAAAACTTTATTTTTATCCTGCCCTTCTCCCTAACGGGACCTAATGGGAAACCTAACTGTTTCTTATTAGCTGTAATGACAGCTTATCATTTCATCTGCATGGACACTGACCATGCTTAATAGTAACCATGGTTTGTTAGTATTAACAGTACTAACAGTAGCTGTTGCAGTATAGGGACTGGCAGCGTGATCACAGACATAGCTATTCAGAAGTAAGGTCTGTTGAATTCACTTGCTCCCAGGAAAGTGCACATGGGATTGTACCTTAAGAGGCTGAGTTGTGAATCAGGAATCCTTGGTTTGAATTTCACCACCTCTGCTATGAAGTTATTTGCCTGCTGCTTAATCGATCCCTCGAATTCACTGTCATTCACTGTCACAAGATTAGGTGACTGATGGCCACTGGGTTAAAGTGCTTTAAAAGGGGGTCAGGCAAATTCTTGGAAGACAGAATGCCTTTCTACATGCTTTACTGACCCTTGATTTGATTCAGCAGGGCTCTTATACTGAGTGTACCCTAAGCAAGGTGTTCTCTGTCTTGGCCTCAGTCTTCCCCATCTGCAGTATGGGGATTATAATACTAGTTTATCAAACAGGTGTGTTTTGAAATTATGAAGCCTGAATAAGAGCATTTGCAAAGCTCAGCATGAGTGCTAAGAATGAGTTATTACTCTTGCCTCAAGTATATTTTTGTAAGTGCAAAGGGAGATGGAGGAAATGCATTCTGTAAATTGTCAGAGGCAATTCCATGTCAGAAAAGTCACATAATGCTCCTGGTCTTACTGATAGTGTACATTCCTCCCCCGCCCCAAAGCTGCAAATGCGTTCTAGGGCTTAACCCCGGCCATTAAACCCTAAACAACTCTTACCCACCAAGGCTCTCCAAATAGCAGGCTGTGTTGTTGAGTGTCTGTCTGTCCATCAAACCCCTTTAGCTTGCGGCACAGTGAAGAACTAAGTTGTTAAATCAGCAAAAGTTGTGCTCAGCAAAAGCACCTCCTTGTGCCCTTGCTCTTGCTTTCTCACCTCAACTATTCTCCCTTTTTCTCCCTTGTAGCTATGACGTCCTCTTTGCATCAGGTCCTGTGGAGCTGCTGAAGAAATTCAGGCAGGCCAAGTCCAAAATCGTTTTTTCAGCGGAGACACTCATCTACCCTGACCGAAGGTTGGAAGCCAAGTACCCCCAAGTCCATGATGGAAAGCGATTCCTTGGATCTGGAGGTAAGAGAGAGGAGGCTCTTGACACAGAAAAGGAGGAGTTGAGCTATTATAGGACTCTGGGTGAGCAATCCTGAGTCATAGGAAGGCAGTTGGGATCAAGTTTGGGAGCTGAGGGGAGAACCACTATGGCTGTTGTGACTTCTTCAGACCCTTAGTTTCGAACAGAAAGCACTAATTTTCTCTTTTGATGCCTCAAATAATGATTAGAAGTTTATAGTACTTTTCTTTTGTTACAGTGAAGAATGGCTGCTACTCTGAAATGACTCAGCAGCCCTTTGGGATGTTGATTTCATAGAGGCCACTCCTTAGGGAGTAAAAAACAGGGGGAAATCTGGTTTTTCACAGGTAGAATTTAGAAATCCTCAGGGAAGGCGAAGGGAAAGCACACAGGTTGTTTGCTGATATGTCTGGAACACAAAACATGGTTTAGAGTCTGAACCATGGTCAGCACAAACAGTGGTTTGGTGTTGCGTCTGAACTGACTCCCTCTTTCCTGCAGCCTTCATGGGTTATGCTACACATCTCAGTAAGCTTGTGGCAGATTGGGAGGGACTCGACAGCGATAGTGACCAGCTGTTTTATACCAAGATTTTCTTAGATCCAGAAAAGAGGGTAAGTACAGGGTTGGCTAGCGGGTCGCTTGCGTGGTTTGGCCTTGTCTGGAATTGGACTCCTGCACTCCCACTGGTCCATCTGAGCAGCAGCTTGCCTTGGCATCATTTAAGGCTATGGAAGCTGCACTGGGACAACCCACATGGCTCCCATCTCTGCCCACTCATTCCTCTGTGGTCAGGGGGATGGAGTCAGGTCCCGGGGAAGAGGAAGGGGTGAAGCAGCCTCTGGGAAGCAGGCACAGTGGGTGGCAGGATCAAAATGCTCCATCACTGGCTCACAAGGAAGGGCGGAGGCAGCTGGGCCCTGAGGGACAGGCAGGTCAGCCTAGGTTGGGAGACGCTCCCTGGCATGTGGAAAAGGGATGTAGCCACAGCCTCCTTTCCAGAGACACTGTGACACGGGGGGGGGGGTGCCCCCCTAGGTCTGAAAGCTTCTGCCCCTGCATGCCTCAATGGATGGTTGGAGGGCAGTGTCCATCCCCCTGCACCCATCCAGGTGGCTTTTTAACTTTTCAGATTCTGTCATTTTATTGTTCACCTCTACAGGGGAATATCAACATCACTTTAGATCACAGGTGTCGGATCTTCCAGAATTTGAATGGAGCTCTAGGTAAGGAGTTGGGAAGGGGGGAGTAATGTCCTCCCCTTGGGACCATTGAAATGGCTCTGTGTTCCCTGTGAGATAGGTCAGGATGGGAGAGAGAAGTTGACCCCAGGCTGTCCAGTGAGCCTCACAGTTCAGTGGGAATTTGAGCTGGAGGCTTCTGATCTTAGCCTATACAGCAAAAGGCGCCAATCATGGCTAAAGCTTATAGATGAAGATCTAAAGAACCAGTGAATGCCTATTGATACAACCAGAATCATTGCCATGGATTGCAAGGCGTTGTGACTAATGCATCGAAACCTGCAGCACCTACAACAGCGTATTGGCTTAGAAGACGACCCGTCGTCCCAAACGCCAGCTAAAGGAATAAAGAAAGAAGAAAATTTTAGCTTGGTGCTGAATGCATGTGCCACACTGGCTCATTCCACAAAGTAGCCTTGTCCTGGAGATCGGGTATGAGAGAGAAACCCCCAGAATCCTTTGCATTCACACCAACACCCCAGCCCAGTCCAATGACCTTGTTCCATCAGGCAGAGGGGTGGGTGTGTTTTTCCATTGTATTGCTGCCATCCTGCCTGGCCTTGCTCATTGCACAGATTGAACAGAGAGAGACAGCCAGTGCTAGGTGTGGCCAGTGGGTGAGGTGTTTATGCAAGTTACAACACAGCTTTAGCCAGAGCAAAAACTGGACAAAGGTTTGCAGGGTGATCAGGGGAGAGGAGGAGGAGAAGGAAGGGAATCTGCTTTGTATGGTCGAAATGTTATGAAGTTGGGCAGCATAAAAATTAGAGAGATCTAGGGTAGCTGCCACTCCAAATCAGACCTTTGGTCCATCTAAGTCAGTATTGTCATTCCAGACTGGCAGCAGCTGTCCAGGATTTCAGAGAAGGCATTTATCTCTGTCCTACCAGGACAGAGAAAAATCAGGGATTGAAACTGGAACCTTTTATATGTAAGCAGGAACTCTTGCTGAACCATGGCCCTTCCCCAGAGATGCCTTCAGTTGACCTGCTCAGTTGTCTGTTTCAAACCATATGTTTTACTTCAATGTAGAGTACTTTTGGGTTTAACAAAAGGTATTGGAAAGTAGGGGGTGGTGGGTCAATTATCCACAAAGCGAAGGATTCTGTGTTGGTGATATACTGCTCCTAGAAGAGGTTCCATTTGGTGATTATGGCTCACAGACACTAGAGAGGAATGCTGTCTCTGCACCTGGAGGCTGTCTTGTTTAAGCTGTGTATCTTCTGGGTCATGAATTCTTTTTAAAGCCACATAAGCTAGCTTTCATTGCACCCGTATATTTGTAATCACTGTTAACAGCTCAGACAAATGTGGCAACATGTTGAACCCATTCTCTCCCCCCCCCAAAAAAAAACCCCTTTCTCTCTCTTTTAAGATGAGGTGGTTCTGAAGTTTGAGAACAAGCGAGTGAGAGTGCGGAATCTGGTGTTTGACTCCCTCCCAGTCGTCATTCATGGCAATGGCCCCACTAAAGTAAGCTCAGAACCTTCTAAATCTATCACAGAAAGTAACTGCTCCCAAGTAAACATGCTTGATGTTGTGGCCTTCGTGGTTAATCTCTCTTTAGAACAGCCTAAATGCAGCTCAGGGCAAAAGGCAAAGCCAAACATTTCTTTAAGAAAATGCTTTTACCAGAGTAGAGTTGGTAGCTTTGTGGCAAAACATACAGGAGGGATATGGCTCAGAAAACCAACATTAGTGCTCTAAAAAAGTAACATTGACTCTTAAAAGGGTCAGCATATTGCTGACATTTGCAGATCTAAGATGTTTCTTCCTGCTAATCTCTCAAGCCACCATGTCTCCATGTCCAGAGGCAGTCTGCCCTTAAATACCAGCTGCTGGCCATAGCCTTCATCTTCTGCATGGAAAAGCTTGTGGGCTTTTCCAGAGGTTGCTGTTGGGCCGGTGGGGGAAAGAGGATGCTGGATTCTCAATGCTTTCTTTCTGATCCAGCAAGGAAGGGCTTCTGTAAAAGTATTTCTGCTCCCTTCTACTTTGGTCTGATCCTTCTCTTCAGCTTTCCCCAGGCAGTAGAGACAATGTGATTGCTTGGGGGGGTGTGGAGGCAGGGGGGGGTCACATGTACAGGGGAAATAGCAAATGTTTGCATTCAGCCTCATGAACAAGGTTTTGTGCATCTTTCTCACCTCAAAGCTGCAGCTGAACTACCTGGGAAACTACGTCCCCCAGACCTGGACCTTTGAGTCGGGTTGCTCTTTGTGCAAGGAAGGCTTGAAGAGTCTCACAGGCTGGAAAGTAAGGGTTCCTGCTGATTGGGGCATTTTGGGTTTTGGTTGAATTGGGAAAGGAAGGCTTGGAATATTTTTGTTCTTACTGTGCTGGCTCTGAGCTCTTTATTTATGACTTGGTCATAAATCCCTCCTGGGATTTGTGGCCCTTGATAAAAAAAAAACTGCTGTCTAGAATTATTGTTTGCTAAACCAATATAGGCAATAGCAATCATGGAGTACTTTCTTTAGAGAGGAACTGAAAGCGATGCCATCGCATCATTGCAAGAAATATTATACAGTTGCCGCGGATCCTGAGACTTGGGTGGTTTAACCACTACAATGTTGCAGCTTGTTCTGGGGGCGGGGAGGTTCTCTCTTGAGGCAAATGGCAACTTGTGGGAAGGGTTGACAGGGCTGTGATACAGTGGGAAAGTCCAAGCCCCCCCCCCCCCGCCTACATGGTGGTTCAGATCCGAGCCGCTCTTCTCCTGCTATTTACAAAAAGGGAAACCTCAAGAGGAAACGACCCACTTTGAACAGAACATGTTGTTTGGTCTTAATAGCTGTCATGGGGATCAGGCAAGTTTATGGTGGTGGAGAAGCCTGCCAAGCAGCTCGGGTCAGAGGCAGTGTACCTGAGGACGCGGTTGCAGGAGATAATCAGCAGAGGCAGGGATGTTGCTTTTGTGCCCGGCTCATGGGCTTGCCAGAAGCACCTGCTGGCTGCTGTTTGGAAGCAGGCTCCTGGTCTAGAGAGTGATTTGGGTCTGATCCAAGAGTGCGTCATCTGCCTTTTGTCGTGCCACTTCTTCCCAAATGTAGGATGACACACTGCCGCTGGTTCTGGTTGGCATCTTCATCGAGCAGCCCACTCCTTTCCTCTCCCAGTTCTTCCAGAGGCTACAGGCTCTCCACTACCCAAAGAAAAGGATCCAGCTGTTTATCCACAACCACGTGAGCGATGTTACTCGTGGTCGGGAAGGCCTGTGCACCTTCCCAGAAACTTCTGCTGCTTCCTCCCACATGACCAGTCTCCAAGGGGTTGGGCTGACTTTCAGGTTTTGGGCACTGTGGACAGTAGCAGACCTGCCATTATCAGAAAGGGGCAAATGCCCCAGGGGTGGAGCCTCATTTCTAGGACCATGTAGTAGCCTTACTGAGGCTCCCGACATGGTCAGAAACTGTGCTTCCAGTTTCCTCAGGGAAACCTCAGGCGGGTTCTCCAGTTGGTCCTGGAGTTGTGTGAAGCTCCGTTTCACTCCAGGTGAGTGGGGGAAGCGGATTCGTGCACGGGGGGGCAGCATCTCACAGGGAGCGCCGTGACGGACCTTTGCCCCGGGCACGGGGTTGGGAAAGTCCGCCATTGACTGTGGGAGCTTTTGTGCGATAAGCGCAGGCAGGTGTTGCACTTGTTTGGCATCCCGAAGCCAGCCTGGACTCAGAGCAACTGGCTGTGTGACTCCCGTGAATCACAGTCCACTCTGCTTCATATTCAGGAGGAGCATCACCTCTCCCAGGTGGATTCTTTTGTGGACGAGCATGGACAAAAGTATCGCTCAGTCAAAGTGATTGGACCCAACGACCATGTGAAGAATGCTGATGCTCGGAACATGGGCGTGTAAGCACCGAATCTGCCATTGCAGAGGGACAGCAAAAGCAGGAGTATTGCAGCTCCTTGAAAGATCGGTGCCTCAATCTCATTTTCACAGTTTTTCTTCTCTTTGCCCCTCTAGAGATCTGTGCAGACAGGACCCTGTCTGTGAATATTATTTCAGCCTCGATGCCGAAGTGGTGCTGAAGAACCCGGACACCTTGAGGAATCTGATTGAACAGAACAAGTGAGTTCCCTTTCCTCAAGCAGGCTTCAAGGAGGAGGCCCAGGCTACAATCCTGTACACACTCACCTGGGAATAAACCCCACTGAAGACAGTGGCACTCAGTTCAGAGTAAACCTGCATCAGTTTGCACTGGCTGCCATTCTGACTCCAGGTCTGACTGTCACTTATAGGTAGCTACTTTTTGAAAAAACTTGGAATTCAGTGCAGGCTCTGGATTATTCCTGATCTGAGTTTTGGCCTTCTGTGTTGTACTTCGCAATTTCAGAATCCCAGAGAAGCACGTGCAGAATTTAGGCTGCTCAGAATATCTGCTTCTGTATTTTAAATAGAAAGAAGCAGGTTCCCAGCTCTTGGGGAAGACGAGGAGTATGCTTGGAACTTCAGTGCCTGCTAAAATAAATGGCCTGTGGAGGCAACCATGGCTGACAAAGCTGCTTGCTGCATCTCATGGCTGGCATGAACAGAATGAGCAGTGCTTGCTAAAGGACGTGCTTGTAGATGTGTTTTATGTGCTTGATTTAGACAGGGAATTCTGATTTCCTGGAGCAGAATTTGGTGGTTGATTTTGATGCAGATTCAGCAACCCCCTGAAAGCACCCCATCCTTCACCGCACTGCTCCCCAACTTTTGTGTAGCCAGGTTTCCGCTGAGATCTGTGCCTCTAGCAACCCCCTCCAGCAACCTGCAAACATCCAGCTTTTCTTCCTTTGTGCCTCCTCCTCCCAGGTCTGTGATTGCCCCGCTGGTGGGCCGCCTTGGGAAGCTGTGGTCAAACTTCTGGGGGGCCTTGAGTGCCGAGGGCTACTACGCCCGCTCTGAGGATTACGTGGATATTGTCCAGGGTCGGCGGGTGTGAGTATTGCACAGAACCACATGACTAGAAGGCCGTTCTAGGAGGAGCCTTCTTTTGCATCCATACAGAGATGCTTCTGAAATTCCCCACTGCAATTTGCAGCTTGAATTCCCTGACCTTTGTTCTGAAGTGGAACTAATGCTAAATCCTTAAAACAAAAAATCTGAATTATACACTGCAGTGCCTTAGTCTCCATTCCCTGCTGAAACACAGTGGAAGTGAGTATAATGGAAACAAGCTTCTGTGTTTTTCCTGTGGACTTCTGGCTCCATCCCTCTCCCTCATCTTTTTCTGTTTCTTTATTTGGGGGGATTCAAACCATGCCTTTCTGTCTCTGAACAGACTGTGAAAGTGGCTCAGCCCTGCTAGTTTTATACAGAAGAACTGTTTAAAATGGATCCATGCATTCCTGTGCCACCTTTCCACAACTGTCTGACGATCGACTTCTCTCTGCACCTAATCCTTGTGCCCTCTACTTTCTTAGCGGCCTCTGGAATGTCCCATACATCTCGAGCATCTACCTGATCAAAGGCAGCATCCTGAGAGGGCAGCTTGCTCAGACCAACCTTTTCCACAGCGGCAAACTCGACGCAGACATGGCCTTCTGCCACAACATCCGGGAGCAGGTCAGTGCGGCATTTTCCCAAAGGATGCGGGAGGGGGGAGCCTGCTGGAAATATGGGAGCCTAAGCCTGTGGGGTTCTGCAGTTTTCCTTTTTCTCCACTGTGAGGAAGTTGTGGTGATCCAGAAGCTTCCTTTTAACCAGGGAGACAAACTCTTGCACTTGTGGGCTCCCGTTCAGTTCTGGCTCATCCGTATATTTTCTCTCTCTACTTCAATTCTGGTTCAGACCCAAACTTCAGAAGTGGCGGTGTAGATGTGTTGCACATAAAATTGTCCCAGACCATCTTGCTTATAGTTGCAACTCTCCTTCATTTCACAGGCATCCCCCCGAATCTGTGAATCCTATATCCATGTGAAACAAATCCATGATTCACAAATCCCCCCCAATCGCGCAAATTACCTACTTGTGTCAAATTGCAGCGTTCCAGTAGCTGACTCCTGTGCCTGTCTGAAAATGTCAGCAGGAAGCAATAACTGGAAGCAGGTTGGAGGGCTGAAAATAACATGATGCTAGTGTCATGTTCTTTTCAGCCCTCCAACCCACTTTCTGTTAGCATTTCCTGCTAGCATTTGCAGCCAAGCACAGGAGACAGTGACAGGACTGCAGTCAGACAGAGATGTGTCATGTGTGTGAGGGAGGGGGGATTCTTTGTGGGGTTTGCTGCTATCCAGTCTCCAGTATCTGTGGTGACAGACGGAATCTATCCCCCATGGATATAGGTGGGATGCCTGTATTATTACTGCACCACCAGCCTATGTGGCACTTTGCAACAAATGAGGGTACAGGTCCCTGCCTCAAAGGGATCACTATCTGGAAACAAAGTGATGACTTGAGGGAGGGAAAAATTTATATTTTGTTTAACCATGTATTTTTGAGGTTTTTGGAATACATTCAACAGGACAATAAAACGTCAATCCCACAATCGAAAGCTGAGCTGCCTGATTATTGAGCCTCTTATTTTGAACTCAGGACCACCTTTTGACTTTGGTTCAGTTCTGGTTCTGCTTCAAGGCAGACTAGAGAATGTGGGTTTGGGTTCAGTTTACTGAACACACTCCACCCATCCCATGAATTGGTTTTTAGGTTCAGTTTGACTCCCTGCTCTTAACCCCTCATAAACAGAAGTGAATAGCAGATCAGCTGCAGGTTATCATCCGGCTGGACGTGCCCTGGGAGGTGCCCGTTCTCCGTGTCTGGTCTAAACCTGGAGGGCTCTTTCCATGTGTGTCCTACAGGGAATCTTCCTGTTTGTGACAAATCTGCAGCCGTTTGGGCATATCCTCTCCCTGGAGAACTATCAAACCAGCCACCTCCACAATGACCTCTGGCAGATCTTCAGCAACCCTGAGGTAAGATCTTCCCTGGTGGTTTACATCAGATGTCGTTGCCTTTTGCAAAGCTGAAGGGCCAGCAAGATTTTCTCAGAGCCAGCCTGGAAGGGGAAGGAGATGGGAGACCCAGGTGGACCAGTCAGAGGGGAACCTGCGTTCTGGTCTCCCATCCTCCTCACTCCAGGCGCAAAAAAGTGAGACAGATTCTATTTTTTAATGTAAGAAAAACACCAGTCCAGCAAAGGATACAGCATTCCATTTTAAAGCAGAAGAACCGTCTGTTTTAGTATTCTGACATTTGGGATACCTGAAACTGGTGACTTCCTGTATGTCTGGGGCACACGTCTGACCAAGTTACCAGGCATCTCCAGTTAGGCTGCAGGGCTTCTTGGTAGACTTGGACTTCGACGCTTGCTCTTTTATATTTGTAAAATTAGTAACTTCTTTTCCAGAGAGAATCTTGCAGCTCCCACAATTCCACGTTTTAGGAAGAATCTAAAAATATTTCTGTTTGGCAAAGCTGTCAATGGCTCTGTAATTTTAATGTCGTTATAGCATTTATAGATATTGCAGTAATGATGTGTTTATTATTTTTTTAAAAACTTCTCATCCTTTTTTAACAAACTGCTATGACGCCTCTGGGAAAAACACTCTAAAAATTAAGCAAATAAATACGCTTAAATTAAATAAATTAACTAGCTATAGCTACACCCCATTTTTTCCATTGTATTTTTTTAAAATTTCTTCCCAATGCAGGACTGGAAAGAGAAATACATTCATGAAAACTACACTGCAGCTTTAAAAGGGAAATTGGTAGAAACGGTAAATAGCTGTTATCTCTTTTGAAAGTGACTGTTGACTTGGGGAACAGCAAGACATTACAGTGGGGCAAGGAAAAGCTAACCTGAACGGAGGGCTGCTTGCTTCAGGTGCCACAACTCTGGGGTGTTGGCCTTCTTGGTGAGCGCACGCCATTTCTGGAATTCTCTCTCCAGCAACACTCAATGGAGCTGTTGTCCTGGATTGCTCTGATTTACGTTATTTTGTTTTACATGTTGATTTTAAGGGAATGGAGGGGGCCGGGCTTGGATGCTTATTATGGTATGGCTTTTGCTGTTTTTTTGAAAGCAGCATAAGTGGAAAGGTGGGTGTGAAAGACTTGCCTGTGCTTTCTTTGTCTGCATCCCTCTTCCCTCCTGCTGTTGTCTGCCTTGCATCACTATCTAGATCAGGGGTCTCCAAACTTTTTGGCCAGAGGATCACATCAAATATCTAGTGTGGTGTTGAGGGCCAGAAAAAAATTAAATATAAATTTTAAATAAATAACTTAGAGATGGAACTTAGATGAGTGAATAAATGAATGGATGGGTTCATTCATTCAACTTCTCTGGCCCTCAGAACACCCTCAAGACACCCTCAGTTGAGTGGGCCAGAGGCTTTCAGGGGACAAGAGGCTGGCTGTGGGCCAGATAGAGGCTTGCCACGGGCCGCATCTGGCCCCTGTGCCGGGGTTTGGAGACCCCTGATCTAGTTTGTAAGCCCATTGGGGCAGGAACCTGTGTTTTTAGTCTTTGTTAAATTCCACGTATGCTGATAGCACAATATTTGCATCCTTCACCTGCCTCTCTTGTATTGCTGGAGCTCTCACTACTCCTTCTTTGTTTCGCCAGCCCTGCCCAGATGTTTACTGGTTCCCAATTTTCACCGACACAGCTTGTGATGAACTGGTGGAAGAGATGGAGAACTTCGGCCAGTGGTCCAAGGGAGACAACACGGTAAGGTGACTTTGCCACACAAATTTCTGACCAGGCCACTTTTCACCCACACATGCCTCAGATGTAGTATGCTGAAGGCCTGACACTTACACAGTCTTATTTGCTTGTTTACCTGGAGACCATTTTGACTCACCCTAGCTAGACAAGTGGCAGTTTCTAAGCCTGTGCTGAAGAATCAAGGTGTCCTTGTGTGCTGTTAATTGTTTGGTGAGAGCTGCTGCCTTCATCATTGCATTTGATTATAGAATAAATCTTTACTCTCCCCAACTCTCTCTCTAGATCTGTCAACATCATCGTGCCCTGTACCCGTCCTCCGCTTGGCCAAGCACATGGTGTCAGCATCACCTTTGATTCTTCTCTCTCCTCTGCTCACTCTGTTCCAATCAGCCATGATTGTGTCATTGTTCCCTGAACAATGTTGGGGGGAAAAAAATCCATCTATTCTTTTCCACCCCTGAGCAAAAACTCTGGTTTATTCTCCGGTCCTCTCACCTTCACTCTTACAACCTCCTCTCTGACTTTCCTCTTTCACACCTTGCACCTCTGTCCAAAACTCTGAAGCCCAAAATATCTTCCTCTCCCTTTGTTTCAACCCTCCTCTGCTCCTTTTGCTGGCTTTACATCCTCTTCCATATCTAGTACAAGCTCCTCGCATTAGAATCCTAAAATGCTAGAGTTGGGAGGGATCTTAGAGGTCATGTAGTCCATCCTCCTGCTCACTGCATGCAACTGCACAGCATCCCTGACAGGTGGCCATCTTGCCTCTGCTTGAAAGCCTCCAAAGGAGCCCACAACTGCACAAGGCAGTCTGTTCCAGTGCCAGGTGGTCATTACAGTTACAGACTTCTTCCTCACGTGCAACCTACAATTACTTCCTTGTCATTTTACCCATTGGTTCCAGTCCTTCTTCAGGAGCCTCAAAGAGCAGGTCCTCCCTTTGTTCTGCCTGATAGCCCTTAAGATGCTTGAAGGTGCCCTTAAGATGCTATTGCAGTTCTTCTTAGTCTTTTTTCAAAATTAAAAATTGCAGGACCACAGAATCCTGGGGGGATACGAGAATGTGCCGACGATTGATATCCACATGAATCAGATCAACTTTGAGCGTGAATGGTACAAGTTTCTTGTGGAATACATCGCCCCTATCACGGAGAAGCTGTATCCCGGATACTACACCAAGGTATGTGCAGAATTAACGATCTGGATACCTTTGGTAGGAGTCAGACCTGGATGCAGTGGCATAGCTAAGGGAGTGCAGTGACCAAAATTGTGAAAATCTTGGTATGTATGAACAATACCATCATGTTTCCAATGATATATCATTGGAAAGGTAATTTAATGCTGAATGCAGTGCAACAAACTGCACTGGAATATCTGTATGTTATGATACAGCATGGAACCAATAGATTTTTATTTAATTAATTAATTAAATTTGATTTTGTCATGTAGGGGGGGCTACAAAATCTTTGACCTCAGGTAGCAGATAAATGCTTTAGCTATGCCACTGACTGGGGGGAGGCAAGTTGGTGGTGAGCTGCTGGGGGGACGAGGTGGGTTCCTCCCAATTTTCATTTTTAAAAAGCCCGGGTATGATGTCACTTCCGGTTGTGACACCACTTCCAGAGCAACATTTTGATCAATAGCTACACGATCAATAGCTACGCCACTGCCTGGATGCTATAAGATTTGAACTCAAGACTCCAGTTTTCCTAGACAGGGGGCTTTGAGCCACTATCCAGGGCTGCCAAGGACAGCAGCTGCAGAGAGTGAAGGGATGTGTAGAGATGTGTGTTCTAAAAACAGACATGTCTATTCCTCTCCAAGTTCAAGCTCAGGGCTTTGCACAGCACTGATTGGCTAGTGATTGTCATGTTACAATTACAGCTCTCCTCCAACTCCAAGCTTTACACCCTTTTCAAAATGTATTGTGCTTACTGCACAATATAAAATATATATTGAATGGAAGCAATGTTGAAGGAAATCCCATGTGAAGCATGGATGGGGGAAGGGCAGATGGATCAGCCTGAATCCGCCCTGAAATCACTGGTCAGCGAGAGAGGCTCCAGGGCATATCTTGCCCTGCCAAAGTGTGCTGAAAATGCAACTTCAGCCTCCACCATATTTTGCATAGGGAATAGTCCTCTAACGTACACACACATACACAATATTATTATTATTATTATTATTATTATTATTATTATTATTATTATTATTATTATTAATAATAATAATAATAATAATAATAATAATAATAATGAAATACAGGTATTTATATACCGCCTTTCTTGGTTGTCAGATTTCTCCTCAGACTTTAATTCAAGGCGGTTTACATAGGCAGGCTGATTCTAAATCCCTGTAGGGAATTTTACAATTGAAGAAGGTTCTGTTTTTCAAGAACCACATTTCAGATGGAACTTTTATTATCTGGTATCACATTCTGGCCTCGTTTCCTCCCACGCAGGCTGACAAGCAGCTCCTTCATATCTCACTTGAAGGGCAGCCAAAAGCAGGTGGAAAAACTCGGCTAGGTTTGTCAGCTGCTTCAAGGTCTGGCCGTTCACGGTGCCGGTGCCTCGAACTGGCGACCTTCGGATGTTATCTTCAGGCAAACAGACCCTCTAGACCAGACCTCCTGCCCAAGACATAGACATACCCCACACACTGACGACATGGCTAGTTGCCTTGTGATTATCAGTGTGCCACAAATGGTGGATCCTGTTCATGTGTTTTCTCTTCCTGCATAGACCCAGTTTGAGTTGGCCTTTGTTGTCCGGTACAAGCCCGACGAGCAGCCATCCTTAATGCCCCACCACGATGCCTCCACCTTCACCATCAACATTGCCCTGAACCGTGTTGGAATCGATTATGAAGTAAGTGCTGGCGCGACATCTTTTGGCCACACTGGCAGGAGAAAAGCTTGTCATACTGTTCAGGCTGACAAGAGGGATGGTTCTCCCCATGGGGAGAGGAGGCGAGTGTGAGAACCTGAACAGACATCCTTAAATGGCAGGCTTGTCATGGCTCAACTATACCCACTGCTGTAGGAGACTCTCTGGTTGAAGATTCCACAAAGGAACAGCTAGCAGGAGAGTAGGGGTGGGATGGAGAGTTGTTGAGCCAGGCAACATTGAACCAGTGTTAGCTTGTCATTGTCCACAAAAGCAGCTCTTGTCTTCCTTTTCCCTGCAGGGCGGAGGCTGCCGGTTTTTACGCTACAACTGCTCCATCAGGGCGCCCCGGAAAGGCTGGACCCTCATGCACCCGGGCCGCCTGACGCACTACCACGAAGGTCTCCCCACCACCAGTGGGACCCGTTACATTGCTGTGTCTTTTCTGGACCCTTAGAGCAGCATCTTTCAAGAGGAGACTGGGTGGGGAGGAATCTTTCCCAGCCGCGGTGACGTCAGTGTGAAAACTCCACTGGGATCCGTTGAGTTACTAAATATGGATTTGACCAAAGACGGATTTGTCACAGACGCCTCTCTGGTTCCAGACTATGGCCTGATCTGCCAAAGACATAAAGGCCCAATAGTGTTCGTAAATTAATTCTTGTTGCCAAAGAAAGGGACTCCCTGTGGTTTGCTATGAGATGTGGCACCAAAGTAGATGTTCAAATGACTCCTCCCACCTTGGAGAAGAAGACCAAGGTGTGGGGAGGGGAGGATACACGCTTCATGTATCTGCCTGCAGCATGACATGCGAGCCACCTTTACACCTGGAGGAAACGTGGAGCTGCCAGAAGTTCAGAAGCATTCCCAGCTACACAGGGTCTCTCTGATCATGAAGAGCTGCTTTTCCTCTGAGTGGTATACAAGTATTTTTCTGTTGCTTTTATTTTGAAGAGAAACACACAAGACCCATATGCAGAACACTTCTGAAGGGGAGCAGTGCCTTATCATCCAAGAGGAAGCAGCTTATTAAAGTGATGTGTAAGGATATGATTCCTTTGAGCATTTGCAAAGTGCCTTTTTCTGTACAAAGAAAACTCAAGGGAAAATTCCAACACTTACTACAGTTTTTTTTCTGGCAAGTCGGTTATAGAAAGGAAGTCTGGCTGAGTCCACTTAAAACGTTATCAGGAGTGCAAACACTTCCACCCGTTAGGCGCACATTGGCATCATCGGCTTTGGCGAAATGTCCAAAACCAGGCACTGGCAGTGAAAGGCTGTCCAAGAGCCAAACGTATTTATTCAGTAGAATTGGCCCCTCTGTTAGGATATCTACTTCTGCACAATGTGTACAGATTTCAGCAAGAGATGTTTACATTAAACGTTTTACAGAAATGAAAGTCTGCATTGATTTATTTGAATGTGCCTGGACGCTTGCTTAAGATCACAGTGAGTGGCCCCCTAAGCTACAGCCCCCTCTGCTGGAAAGTGCTCCAGAGGCAATGCCCCAAAGGAATGCCTGGGCCCTAGAGATCTGGGGCTGTTGTCTGTGATTGCTTCCTTTCTCTTCTGCAGTTGCAACCTGGGGTGGTTTATTCTGCCGTCTTTCTTGGTTCTGTTCATCTGATGTTTTTAGCTAGATGTGCCCAGGTGCTGACATCCCAGAGGAACAGCTACGTGCCTCTGTTGCAGCCAGAACCACAAAATGTCTCCTGACTCCTTGAAGGTGAACGAGTTGCGCAGGCTCCTCGGCTTGGCAAGGACCAGTATTGATCCCCCTTGCAAGAAATGTCTGCAGATTCTGATTTTCCTCCAGCTTGACTCCCTTCAAGCATCTCAAGCAGTCAAGGTCCACCTCACAGGTTGTTGTGAAGGGAAAAGGGGGAGGAGAAGCAACTGCGGCACTTCATGCTTCCCGGGAAGAGTGAGCTCAAAGCGCCTGTTCAGCCTCCAAACGACTGACGCACCACGTGGCAAATTCCTGCCTGCTTTTGGCCTGATCCTGTTGACAGGATCCAGCTGGATCGGGCCAGAGGCCCACCTGTCCAGCCTCCCGTGTCTCCCAGAGGCCTCCCGAGGCACCAGGAGGCCTGTGCCTGCGCCAGGCATTCCGTGGCGGGTCTGCTGCACACCAAGCCTGCGCCTGGGTCGGCCTCTGAGGCGCTCAGGCCTTGCGCGCGTGGAGCGCCCGAGCGGCCCTTCTGCGCCCAACCGCTTCCTTCGCGCGCGGGCAGGAGGCGCAGGCTCCCGCCTCGCCCCAGGCCGGGCTGCGCTGGGCTGCAGGCGGCGGCTCCGGAGCGGGCTGCCCGCTCGGTGAATGCGGCTCTGCCTGGAGGGGCCGCGGGAGTGGGCGGGCGCCTGAGAGGGGCCGCTGGCGGGGCGGTCGCCGGGGGGTTGCGTTCCCGCTGTCCCTTGCGGGGCCGGGCGCGGCGTCGCTCGGAGCTCGGCAGCGGCGTCGGCGCCGCCCTCCCCTCGGGGCCGCGCGCCCCCCGCCAGCCGAGCGCTGCCGCCGACAGCCCCGCGAGGCGAGCAGCGCGGGCGCCCTGGACGCGGCAGTGCGGGGCGGCCCTGCGGGCAGCGCCCCGCCCCCGGACGGAAGCTCCTCCCGGCAGCGGCGCGGCCAACTACGACTCCCGTCGGGCAGCGGGGCTCCCGTCGCGCACTGGCGACGCAACGCGCCGACGCGCTCCCGCGGCGCAGCTGAGAAGGTGAGGCGGAGGTGCCCGGAGGAGAGCGTTGCTCCGCTCCCTGCAGGAGGCTGTGCGGGACGAGGCTTCTCTGCAGCGCTCCCGGAGCCGGAGGGAGGCTCCGCCCCGAGGGGCGCGCGGTTCGGCCTGCGCGCGCGGGAGAGGCGCTCCTCCTCGGGCTCTCAGCGGGCAGGGCGAAGGCGGGAGGCGCGGCGGGAGCCTGAGTGCGCGGCGCTGCAGGCGGGCCCGGCTCTGCGGGGGCTGGAGCGGGCCTGGCCGGGCGCGCGAGGCGAGGCGAGGCGAGGCGAGGCCACCCGGCCGGCTCTTCGCAGGCGCCCCTGCGGCAGCCCGAAGGCTCGTCTCCTCCCGGCGCGTCTCGCGCGCTCGCCGCTGGGCAGGAGGAGGCGTCTGAGGGCGGAGCCGCTGCCGGTCCTTCGCTTCGCAAGGGCCTTGCCGGGAGCGGCGGGCTCGCCCGTGGCGGCAGAAGCGGGTCTCGCCGAGCCGCGGAGAGGCTTCCCTCTGACTTCTGCTGCGCTGAGCAAAAGTGCGGTCGAGGCCAGGAACGGGCGAGCAGAACCCCCGTGCCTGCAGCGTGAGTCTTCTCGCTTGACTGCGAGTGACGGGCGGGGAGTGGAACGCGCCTAGGCACAGCTCAGGGAAAACCAGCGGTGGGGGGAGCAGGTTCGGGGCAGCTGGTGCGGGGCAGGCGAACCCCATTTGCGGTCCTAGCGCTCCTGGAGCAGACCTGCAGGGCGGCTGGAGCAGGTCCTGCGGTCGGCCTCATCCAAGTTTCTTTCTCCTTCCAGCAACTGGGGGGAGCTGCGTTCGGCCCCTTGGCAGCGGCTGTCGTGAGTCCGTTCCAGCCCTTGAGAAGATGCTTCCTAAGCTCGGGTTGTGAAAATCCAGCCTGCAACTTAAAAAGTAAGTGGTAGCACTAGGGGAGTGTGTGCACGAGCAAGAGTGCGCATAACATTAAAAAGGTGGCAGAGCAGCTTTTAAACTGATCCCTGGGGGAAGGCCGACAGGAGCCGAGGGGCATCCGGTTCGGGACTCCTCATCCCTATGGGATGAGGATGGGGAGGTTAGAGAACAACAAGACAAAGGCAGGGTAGGAGAAGAAATTGGGAAAGGTAGGGAGATGGGATGTGATAGACGGTTTGGCACAATGAGAGGATGCGGGGACAAAGGAGCGAATAAGCAGCCCATCCTGGGGCATTCCGTGTATAAATGCTTTTATGCGAATGCCCGAAGTCTACGAGCAAAGGTGGGAGAACTGGAATGTCTGGTGACAAGGGAAAATATTGACATAGTGGGCATAACGGAAACCTGGTGGAATGCGGAGAATCAGTGGGATACCGCAGTCCCGGGCTATAAACTCTACAGGAGGGACAGGCAGGGGCGTGTTGGAGGTGGGGTGGCCCTCTATGTTAAGGAAGGGATAGAATCCAGCAAAGTAGAGATTGAAGGTGGGTCCGACTCCACCGTAGAATCTCTGTGGGTTAAATTACCAGGCTTGTGCAGCGATGTAATACTGGGGGCGTGCTATCGTCCTCCAGACCAGAAATCTGATGGGGACCTTGAAATGAGGAAACAGATCAGGGAGGTGACAAGGAAGGACAGGGTTGTAATCATGGGGGACTTCAATTATCCTCATATTGACTGGGTCAATTTGTGTTCTGGTCACGATAAGGAAACCGGATTTCTTGACGTGCTGAATGACTGTGGCTTAGATCAGCTAGTCACGGAGCCCACCAGAGGACAGGTGACTCTGGATTTAATTTTGTGCGGTACGCAGGACCTGGTTAGAGATGTAAACGTTACTGAGCCATTGGGGAACAGTGATCATGCTGCGATCCGTTTTGACGTGCACGTTGGGGGAAGAATACCAGGCAAATCTCTAACAAAAACCCTTGACTTTCGACGGGCGGACTTCCCTCAAATGAGGAGGCTGGTTAGAAGGAGGTTGAAAGGGAGGGTAAAAAGAGTCCAGTCTCTCCAGAATGCATGGAGGCTGCTTAAAACAACAGTAATAGAGGCCCAGCAGAGGTGTATACCGCAAAGAAAGAAGGGTTCCACTAAATCCAGGAGGGTGCCCGCATGGCTAACCAGCCAAGTTAGAGAGGCTGTGAAGGGCAAGGAAGCTTCCTTCCGTAAATGGAAGTCTTGCCCTAATGAAGAGAATAAAAAGGAACATAAACTGTGGCAAAAGAAATGTAAGAAGGTGATAGGGGAGGCCAAGCGAGACTATGAGGAACGCATGGCCAGCAACATTAAGGGGAATAATAAAAGCTTCTTCAAATATGTTAGAAGCAGGAAACCCGCCAGAGAAGCGGTTGGCCCTCTGGATGGTGAGGGAGGGAAAGGGGAGATAAAAGGAGACTTAGAGATGGCAGAGAAATTAAATGAGTTCTTTGCATCTGTCTTCACGGCAGAAGACCTCGGGCAGATACCGCTACCCGAACGGCCCCTCCTAACCGAGGAGTTAAGTCAGATAGAGGTTAAAAGAGAAGATGTTTCAGACCTCATTGATAAATTAAAGATCAATAAGTCACCGGGCCCTGATGGCATACACCCAAGGGTTATTAAGGAATTGAAGAATGAAGTTGCAGATCTCTTGACCAAGGTATGCAACTTGTCCCTCAAAACGGCCACAGTGCCAGAAGATTGGAGGATAGCAAATGTCACGCCTATTTTTAAAAAGGGAAAGAGGGGGGACCCGGGAAACTATAGGCCGGTCAGCCTGACATCCATACCGGGTAAGATGGTGGAATGCCTCATCAAAGATAGGATCTCAAAACACATAGACGAACAGGCCTTGCTGAGGGAGAGTCAGCATGGCTTCTGTAAGGGTAAGTCTTGCCTCACGAACCTTATAGAATTCTTTGAAAAGGTCAACAGGCATGTGGATGCGGGAGAACCCGTGGACATTATATATCTGGACTTTCAGAAGGCGTTTGACACGGTCCCTCACCAAAGGCTACTGAAAAAACTCCACAGTCAGGGAATTAGAGGACAGGTCCTCTCGTGGATTGAGAACTGGTTGGAGGCCAGGAAGCAGAGAGTGGGTGTCAATGGGCAATTTTCACAATGGAGAGAGGTGAAAAGCGGTGTGCCCCAAGGATCTGTCCTGGGACCGGTGCTTTTCAACCTCTTCATAAATGACCTGGAGACAGGGTTGAGCAGTGAAGTGGCTAAGTTTGCAGACGACACCAAACTTTTCCGAGTGGTAAAGACCAGAAGTGATTGTGAGGAGCTCCAGAAGGATCTCTCCAGACTGGCAGAATGGGCAGCAAAATGGCAGATGCGCTTCAATGTCAGTAAGTGTAAAGTCATGCACATTGGGGCAAAAAATCAAAACTTTAGATATAGGCTGATGGGTTCTGAGCTGTCTGTGACAGATCAGGAGAGAGATCTTGGGGTGGTGGTGGACAGGTCGATGAAAGTGTCGACCCAATGTGCGGTGGCAGTGAAGAAGGCCAATTCTATGCTTGGGATCATTAGGAAGGGTATTGAGAACAAAACGGCTAGTATTATAATGCCGTTGTACAAATCGATGGTAAGGCCACACCTGGAGTATTGTGTCCAGTTCTGGTCGCCGCATCTCAAAAAAGACATAGTGGAAATGGAAAAGGTGCAAAAGAGAGCGACTAAGATGATTACGGGGCTGGGGCACCTTCCTTATGAGGAAAGGCTACGGCGTTTGGGCCTCTTCAGCCTAGAAAAGAGACGCCTGAGGGGGGACATGATTGAGACATACAAAATTATGCAGGGGATGGACAGAGTGGATAGGGAGATGCTCTTTACACTCTCACATAATACCAGAACCAGGGGACATCCACTAAAATTGAGTGTTGGGCGGGTTAGGACAGACAAAAGAAAATATTTCTTTACTCAGCGCGTGGTCGGTCTGTGGAACTCCTTGCCACAGGATGTGGTGATGGCGTCTAGCCTAGACGCCTTTAAAAGGGGATTGGACGAGTTTCTGGAGGAAAAATCCATTATGGGGTACAAGCCATGATGTGTATGCGCAACCTCCTGATTTTAGGAATGGGTTAAGTCAGAATGCCAGATGTAGGGGAGAGCACCAGGATGAGGTCTCTTGTTATCTGGTGTTCTCCCTGGGGCATTTGGTGGGCCGCTGTGAGATACAGGAAGCTGGACTAGATGGGCCTATGGCCTGATCCAGTGGGGCTGTTCTTATGTTCTTATGTTCTTAAGAGAGAGCCTCACCAGAACTCCATCGAGCCCAGCAGACTGTCCCATCAAGTTATTCTCAACCAGATGCCTTTCCCTGCTGATATTCAGGGATAGACTGCCCCTGAACATGGGGTTTTGAGAGGAGGAAGGGACCAGATCTGGAAAAGGATTTCAAGCCCACAACTGTCAGCACCAGTTTGTTAGGAGATATTAACTTTTTAAAGCACTAATCCTGATTTACGGGCCCTGTGCACGCACAGCTCACACCTGCCTCCAGCCTCCTCCCTGATGAAAAGAACTGCGTACCAAGGTGCTCTGCTTCATTCTTCACTTTTGGTTGAGCTTGGGTTGTGCTGGAGATGGGAGGAATTAGTGGCAGCAGCTGTTGCACCTGTTCTGGAAGTGTTGCCTTGTGCTGGTTGCATTCTTTGCTTCTTGCCTCAGCAGGTTTTAGGGTTGCTAATCAAGCAGTCAAAGGCTGAATTTTAGGTGTCATTGTAAGGGGGGAGACCTTGTCCACATTATATTTGAACCTGAGTTCAGGAACGCGATGCCAGGCTTCAGAGCCTGGGGAAAAAGGGAATGTGCTAATTTGGAATCATACTTCGGTCTGGCTTATTTTGTGACCTCCCTCTATAAGTTAACACCCTGTTTCCGCCAGTGGCCAGTTTAGATGTGTGTGTCTTCCATTGTGTGATGACAATGGCCTTTCCCTGCCATTTGTTCCCAATTCTTGAATTTCAGCAGTAAGACTGCCTCTGAACAGGAGTACTGCCCTGCTGAATCAGTCTAAGGCTGCATATATCGGAATCCCACATACTCTTTCCAATGGTGACCAGCCCAGTCTTACCAGGAAACCCACAAGCTCCTCCCCATCTTGGTTTTACCCTGCATGGGGTGTTTAGAAGTGAACTGCCACTACGTATGGAGGTTCTGTCACCAGCCGAGCATAATCACTTTTTAAAAAAATCCCACCAGGGTCTATCAAACCAAGATCCTCTGGGATGCTTCCCGAGCAGGGAGTGAAAAGAACAGCTTTTCGTTCTTTACTGCCCTGTCCATGGAGGCTCCATTTAGCTATCTTGTTTTGTAAACCTCTGTTGACCAGAAATGGCTTGCCAAAAAAACCCAAAAGTGAATTAGACAAATTGGAGACAGGAAATTGTTTCAAGAACTATGCGCAAGATCTCTGCCTGTGCCTGTTTACTGAGTTGCCTGACAGTTTCTCCCTCTTCCCCCCCTCTAGCGAAATGTCCCTGTTGTTTTCCCGCTCCAAGTCGATCGTTGCCAGCAAGAAGGACAAGAGACACATGGCTGAAGTCAACGCCTCCCCGCTCAAGCATTTTGTCACTGCCAAAAAGAAGATCAATGGCATCTTTGAGCAGCTGGCCGCCTATATCCAGGAGAGCTCAGCCTTTCTGGAGGGTAAGTGGTTCTGTAGTCTGTTCCACGCAAGGCTTGGACTGGCAACAGCTCCCCAAGTCTCTCTCTGCCCCACTGCCTGGGAGTGTTTTCACAGGCAATTACTGCTCCTTTGTTTGCAAAAGCAGGGGCCCCATCCACTGAGCTGCAGTCCCACCTGCTGTCTGAACTTGCTTGGCCTCTGGTTTCAGAAACACACAAGAATGGGGAGCTAGACCCAGTCACCACAGAGGAGCAGGTGCTGGAGGTCAAAGGCTATCTGTCCAAGGTCAGCGGCATCAGCGAAGTCCTGGCCCGGCGGCACATGAAGGTGGCATTTTTTGGCCGGTGAGTCAGGTGCTGGGTGGCCTCCTTCACGGCCTGATAAGTAACTTGATGCTGGAGAGAGTGAAGGGTGGGGGCAGCTGCTTGTGGGCAGGCCCTTGCCTGGCTTCAGCCCAGAAGCACAGCTTGTGTCTGCCAGCAGATACCAAGTGGATTTAGTCACCCTCTCGCTGATTATCTCAGCCAGTAAAGCAGACTCCATGTGGGAGAGCCCAGAAGCTGGTTTGGGGAGATGCCACCCAAGCCTGGAAGCAAACTACATATACATAGGCAAATCAAGTCCTTGCCTCCTGGAAGCTGGCATCAAATATCATCTGAAGGTTGTCGGATATCTTTAAAGCACTCTCCTAACTCAGAAAAAAGATTTGTATTTTTAATGCTAATAATTTCTCCCCCTTCTGCAACTAAGCTCAAGTCTGAGCAACTGAAGCAATTGCATACTGTGTTCTGCCTTCATCTTCTTTGGCTTCTTTTGCTATCGCCTTTGCACCTGTGTCTAGATTGTTTGCCCTTTGAGCCAAGGGCCCTGTCCTCTCATTCCTCGTTAAGCACCATATGTAGTGACATCTCTTAGCATGACCTTTGTCCAAGGAACTCAGGATGGCATATAGTCTCCCCTCCCAATAAACTCACAACAGCCCTGCAAGGTGTTCTTGAGAGACAAAAACCAACCCAGGGCACCCACTGAGCTTTGTACCTGAGTGAGAATCCAAATCTGGATCTTGCCACTTCTAGTCCGACTCTCTAATCATGATAGTATATGGTCTCTGAGTATTTATTTAGAAGGTTTATACCTATTTTTGATTAAATAATCCTCAAGGAGGCTTAGACTAGATTAGCAGATAATGAACTATAAAAAAAATTTTTCATGATGAGTGCCATTGTCTGTCCTAAAACTAAATGCTAAAAGCTAGAGACTAAAAATTCTGAAAACTAAAATCACACTCGAAGTTAAAAACAAAGGATTAGAACTAAAAAGTCAAGTAAAGACTATAAAGTAAAAAGGCTTGAAGTAAGAACTAAGAACTATAAAGCAAAGAACTAAAACCAGCAACTAAAACAAAGATTTTCAATCTTTTTCAGCTTATGGCACGCTGACAAAGCACTCATTGTTAAAGCACACCATAATGTTTTTGATAATTGGCAAGGCACACCATGCTGCCAGTGCGGGCCTCACATTCCTGTTGGCCCTGCTAACAAATGACCTTCTTTCAAATTCCTGTGGCACACCTGTGGACCACTCTGGCCATGCCACAGCACAATGGATGAAAATGGCTGAACCAAAAACTGAAGACTTAAAACTGTAACCTTATGTTTCACCCACAATTTTGGTGGGCTTCCTCAGAGGCTACAGCAGCTTTCTCAGAACCTAAAACTCAGAATGCACTTATTTTTATATAGATTGTAACTGATTGCCCACAGGCAGCCCAAACCTGAGCTGCCTGGGCACACAGCTGTGGCGGCATCGAAAATGGCTGCCGCCACATCCTGCATGCCCAAGGCAGCTGCTGGCAGTCTCTTGGGAGAAGGGGACTTTTGCCCCTTTTCCCTGAGTAAGCGCAGTAGCCCTACAATGGGGCTACTTGAGTCAATGCCAGCCCAAAGGTGGGTGGTGAATCAAGAGCCTCCGTGTAAGACGGCGAGCCCTACACAGAGGCTTTGGATCACGTGGAGCAAAGCTCCACCGGTCCCACCTCCCTCCATCCCCACTCCGGCATGCCTCCCCCACCCTCTCCCCACCTCCCTGACACACCTCCTGCCCGCCCTCTGCGCACCTCTGCCCTCCCCAGAACACCTCCTCTCCGCCTCCCCCATGCCCCTGCTTACCTCTCCGCTGCTTGCTGTCCATGCGACCACCAAGCGGTGGAGGTTGGGTGCCCATCCAGCGGTAGCCTGGTTCCGGCTAGTGCTGGGCTACTACTGGTGCTTGACTGGCAGTATGATCCACAAACATGCCTTATGGCACGTTTGCAACAGTGCCCGCCAGTAGTGAGCCGGTGTGCCGAGCCCAGGATTGGGCTCTGAGTTAGGAACATCATTGTCAGGTGTTGGCTCCAGCTGGTTCATTACTCTCTGTCTAGCATTCTTTAGAGCAGGTATCCACACGTTCCTCATTCTCATAGTTCAGTGTTTCTCAGACTGTGGGTTGGGACCCACTAGGTGGCTCACGAGCCAATGTCAGGTGGGTCCGCGTTCATTTCAATATTTTACCTTCAGTATATTAGACTTGAGTCTCCCATGGCACGTGGTTGCATTTGGGGAAATGTTACAGACTTGTACTTTGAACAAGCTACTGTGTATATTCTTTTAGCAATGATAGTAAATGGGACTTACTCCTGGATAATTGTGGGTGGGATTGCAGCCTAGAATTGTTAAATTGTCCTGCTTGATGATGTCACTTCCGATCATGACATCACTTCCTGTGGGTCCTGACAGGTTCTAATTTTAAAAAGTGGGTCTTGGTGCTAAAAATGTGAGAATCACTTTCATCGTTTTTCTTCTTATTCATGTTGTTTTGCTGTTTATATATTTCAGTTGCTTTTCTGTATATACGTGTATGATAGCGGACCGTGTTAGACAACACCTCAGTGTTGTCAAAATTTTCCTTATGTGCTGTTGTCACCCAACTGCTGACTTTTTCAGTTTGTTTTAAACAGTGTCTCCTGTGTTCCTTCATTCAGGTCTGTACGCTTCTTTTCGTATTACGAATGTACACCTTCCTACAATAACATGGGATCTGGTGTACCTCTGCCTGTAAACATGGATCTCTTTCATCTTTAGGTAGTTGCAGAATCTGCTGCAGCTTTACTGTTAGTTTTTATGTTGTCTTGATATTTACAGCAATTTTCCAATGCGATCTGTAACATGTTTGATAGAGGAGAGAAGGGCCCTGGCCTGTGCTGGTGACTCTCCTCCTTTTTAAGATTTGTTCCTCTGCCTTTGTTGAGAAGCTCTTCTAATTGAACTTGGCATTTCTAGGTACAAAGGAGGGGTTCCACCTCTGAGCTGTGTCCCCTCATATCACCTCCGTCTTCACATACGCAAGTTTCCAGTTAAGCCCCTCCCTCTTCTGGTCCTACCAACTCTGCTCATGTTTGCCCAGTTCCAAAACAGCCAGGGAAGTGTTAAGCCTCTTCCCTTCTCCTGCTAAGCAAATCCACCTGTTTGCAGGACAAGTAATGGAAAAAGCACAGTGATCAATGCCATGCTATGGGATAAGGTCCTCCCCTCGGGCATCGGACACACCACAAACTGCTTCCTGCGTGTGGAGGGGACAGACGGCCACGAGGCCTTCCTGCTCACTGAAGGGTCTGAGGAGAGGAAGAGCGTCAAAGTGAGTGTGCCTGGTTTGCAAGTGGTAATTGAGATTCACATGTTGCTTTGTGGGGAGATGGACTAAAGGAAGTGCTTTTTCACAGTATGTGTGATCAGTTGGTAGAACTGCCTGCTGCAGGATGCTGTGATGGTCGATTTGTGTAGGCAAATTTAAAAGAAGGTTGGACAAATTCACAGAGGGGGAGAAGTCTGTCGATGGCAGTTAGTCCCATAGAGGCTATGTGAAACTCTATGTTCATCAGCAGTCTACGTCTGAATACTGGTTGTTGCCATCCTTTTTGGCTGTTGCTGTGTGTTGTTGGCAACCTTCAGTCTCGAAAGACTATGGTATTGCGCTCTGAATGGTCCTTTTTGGCTACAGTTTGTAATAATAGTATGTATTGATTTAGCAGCCAGCTAATTGCAGCAATTTTGTAATTTTTAGCTGTTGTAAAATCTTCAGGTTGGGGTTGGCACAGAAATCTTCTAACTTTCTCACCCTCCCTTGTCTGTGTCAGACTGTCAACCAACTGGCTCACGCGCTTCACCAAGATGAGGTCTTAACAGCTGGTGGCCTTGTTAGTGTGATGTGGCCAAACTCCAAGTGCCCTCTCCTCAAAGATGACCTGGTTTTGATGGACAGGTGAGAGGTCCCGCCTTTCCCCCTCCTTATTCCTGTTAAGCTGCAGGAACTAATTTGTAAGCTGATGCTAAATTCTCCAGGATGCTAATTAAAGCTGGCTTAGCCATCTGGAGGCTGTGATTTTAGCTAATTGCTTTTACTCTTTCTGCTTTATAACCTGCATCTGTCTTAAGGGCAGTGCCCCCCCCCCAAAGTCGCTAAGCTTATTGTGTGTGTTCTGTCAGAGGAAAACACCTTCCCTATTGGAAAAGTCGACCACATTTGGGACTTCTTGGCTTAGAAATAAGATGGTGGACGGGGAGGGAGGCTATACAACTATGCATATGATGGAAAAAGCAGTACTCACTCTCATAATAGAATTTGGAGCCACCCAATGAAGTTGATTGCTTGGCATTAGATTGGGGCAGATGCAAGGAAAGACTCTGGCCCATAACTTATAGTTTAGTATTTGCTGCCCCAGGGCACGGTAGGTGCTATGAGGCAAAAGTCCTGCTGAGCAGGACAAGGTTTGTCAGTGCCTATTTATCAGGCATTTGAACTTCCATCCTTGGAGGCAGTCTACCTCTGAATGCAAGTTACTAGTGGCAAAGCAACAGGAGTGTCTTGCTTGTCGGCTTCCTAGAGGCATCTGCTGTAAAGAGAATGCAGGGACTAGATGAGTGGTTCCCAACCTTTAGAAGCCTGGGGACCACTGAGGCAAAAATTGGAATTGTCATGGACCAGTTGTGGCTGTGGAGAGTCTGATCTCCACCCCTTCTGGGGGTCCGACTCCCAAGCACTCCCCCATGGACTATCGGAGAGGCTGGAGAATGGCCTGCCCACAGCGACAGCTGACACTTTAGTGGTTGTAGCTGTGGGCAGGCCATTCTCTGCCCTTTTTGGTGGTCCACAGGAGATTGATCACTTTCAGTGTCTCGCTGTGCAAGGAAAGGTGATTTCTTTCCTGAGACCCCAAGGACCACCTGTGGCCCCGGACCACAGGTTGGGAACCAGTGGGCTACGGACCTTGCAGTCTGTTCCATTCTTTTGTGTTTCTCCTGTTTTTAAAACAGACTTTTGGTTAAAGAGATCTGTGGAAGAGTCTGTTAATTGAGGAAAGGTGTTTTTTGAACTGAGAGGCAGCTGTTTTAATAACCCTTTATTTCCCTGCTGCTCTGCATGCATTTAGCCCTGGGATCGATGTGACCACTGAACTGGACAGCTGGATCGACAAGTTCTGTTTGGATGCTGACGTGTTTGTTCTGGTGGCCAACTCTGAATCCACACTGATGCAAACGGTAATGCACCTCCCCTTTGTTCGCTCATCCTGATTTGAATTACAGCCCCTCAAAGACACAGAACTAAAACCTGTGTTTTAATAATACATAGAACCCTGCAATTTGTCCAAGAATAAGCAATCCTTCATGCATATATTCTTGTGCAGAAGTTGGCCTGCCTGGGTTGCTTTCTCAAGTCTCCAAAACAGCCAATGTTATCCCTTCCCTTGGCCTCACCCTCTCTCACCAATCATGTCAATTATGGGCAAGGTTGCCTCTCCTGCCTTTAATTCTGAGTTGCCTGTCAGACAGCCCCACGCTGGCTTTTGGGGTTGCCCATAATTTGTATCTATGGAACACAATTCTTGATGGACTGCACAGTGGTGAAAATGTGGGGGTTGAAGTAGGTCCCGGATTCGACACTCAGCTCTCTGCTTCAATGCCAAAACCATTGTATTGGTCACCCCTGTTTTCAGGAAAAGCAGTTCTTCCACAAAGTGAACGCCCGCCTGTCTCGGCCCAACATTTTCATCTTGAACAACCGCTGGGATGCTTCAGCCTCCGAGCCAGAATACATGGAAGAGGTGAGACATCCTGGGAAAAGGGGCTGGTCTTTCTGTAAAATGGGAACATTTTTGTTGTGAGTTGGATAGAACCAGCAGTGGGTGGGAATCCTGAGTTTCTCTACTCAAGGATCCTGGATTATTTGCTCTTTGGGATTGGGGAATAGGGAGGAGACTCTGTTCAATGTTTTAAGCAACTTGGAGGAAGGGGGTGTGGAAATCTACCAGTAACTAATGTACAGTACTTCTGCATTATCCGTGGGGGTTTTGTTCCAGGAAATCCATGGATAATAAAACTTGCAGGTTTTGGGGGCCCTGTAATCCTCCCCTCGCCTCTGGAAGATTCATGTGGGTCCAACCTGCAGATAACGAAATCCACAGGTCCAGAATCTGCAGATACAAAGGGCCTACTGTAATAATGACATCCTGCATCATATGCCTGTCTGCGTGTCCTTCCCCTTAGGTGCGGCGTCAACATATGGAGCGCTGCACCAGCTTCTTGGTGGAGGAGCTGGGGGTGGTAGACCGTGCACAAGCTGGGGACCGGATCTTTTTCATCTCTGCAAAAGAAGTGCTGAGTGCCAGGATCCAGAAGGCTCAGGGGATGCCTGAAGGAGGTAAGCAACCTGGCTCTTTCAGGTATAGGATAGAGCAGAGGCTGCTTCCTCCCCGTTCACCCCGCAGCGCCAGCTGCCGCAGCATCCAAGTGCTTCTGCCTAAAACAGCAGCTGAAAAGGGACCTCGCTTGTTCATCTTAAATTTGTTGGTCTTGCAGTTGTTGGCGATTCCCAAAAACCTTGCTCTTGATGCTTTCCCCGTTAGGTGGCGCGCTGGCGGAAGGGTTCCAAGTGAGGATGTTTGAGTTCCAGAACTTTGAGCGAAGATTTGAGGCGAGTGCTCTGATCTGTACAGATGAGCCCCAATGAGGAAATGAAGCTGTTTTAATAAATGGGGTTAAAACATTGCCATTGGCCGGGCCCTCTGAAATGATGCCCTCATTTCTGAACAATTGGAGAATTTGGTGGGTGGGACTCTTCCTTGATTGAACTTGATTTTAAACAATTAATGCTCCAGCCAGTACAGCCTTCCAAGGACTGAAGCTGAGTGAACTGTTACAAGGCATCAAGGGGGCTGTGCCCTTACCCTCCTTCCTCACCCCTCTTGTGAGCTCGTGTCACAGGATAGGAGTTCAGGCTGTGCACCTTCCTGCAGGGGTGTGAAGTCCAGCATCGTGTAGCTCTCAGTTTCATTTTGTGTTTTCAAGTTTTAGCCCTTCACCTTTGCAAAGATAGACTGGAAAAATATATGGGCAATTTATCCACCCGTAGCTTATGTCACCTTCACTGGTTTAATTGGCATAACCTACTGCAGGGAGCAGAGTCTTAGTTTTTTTTCTCCATCTCTGCTTGCACAGGAATGCATTTCACAGTCTGCGGTGAAGACCAAGTTTGAGCAGCACACGGTCAGAGCCAAGCAAATCGCAGAAGAGGTCCGCCACATCATGGACTCGGTCCATGTCGCTGCCCAGGAGCAGAGGTGAGTGCCTGTGGGAGTCCTGCCTGCAGGTGTGCAAGAGGAAGCAACGTGTGTTTTTTCTAGAGAAACTGTGGAGATAAGCAGAGACACAGCAAGTTCTAGAGCTCAGTTCTAGTTTGAGTAATAGAGTGTGTCCTCAAAGCCATGGCTGAACTCATACCATCATGAATGAAATGGAACCATTGAGTGTTTGGGGGCTGACTTAGAGCTACCAGTGGTAACGGTTAACTTAAGGCTGTTGCCTATTTCATCCCGCATGATTCATTGCATAAGAACAAGAGTATCTTGGGCAGGAGGTCTGGTCTAGAGGGTAGAGCCTCTGTTTGCCTGAAGATAACATCCGCAGGTCGCCAGTTCAAGGCCACCGGCACTGTGAACGGCAAGACCTTGAAGCAGCTGACAAGCTGAGCCGAGTTATTCCACCTGCTCTTTGGTGTGAGCAAAGAAGCTTCTTGGCTGCCCTCCATGTGAGAGATGAAGGAGCTGCTTGTCAGCTTGCGTGGGAGGAAACTTGAGGCCAGAATGTGATACCAGATCAGAAAGATCCATCTGAAATGTTGTGGTTCTTGAAAGAAAGAACCTTTCGATTGTAAAAATCCCTATGGGGATTTAGAACAGCCTGCCTTTGTAAAGTGCCTTGAATAAAGTCTGAGGAGAAATCTGAAGACCAAGAAAGGTAGTATATTATTATTATTATTATTATTATTATTATCCTACTAAGCGCTTCAAAAACCTTTGTTGCTATTGTGGTTCTCTATACAGTGGTAATTCCTTTTGCCCATCCTTCAAAGCTGTTACAGGAGCCCTTGTATCCTTGCTTAGTCTTGCTGGCATTTCTTTGCCTGTGGATCTCCAGGATTCCAGTTGGTGGAGGAAGTCAGCTGCAGATGAGGTTTGTGTGTTTCTGCCATCCTAATGTATGTATCATCCTTCTCTCTCCTCTAGGATTTACTGCCTGGAGATGCGAGAGGATAAGCAAGAGCGCTTGGGTTTCATTGACAAACAGCTGGAGCTACTAAGTCATGACTACAAGCTGAAAATCAAACAGATCACAGAAGAAGTGGAACGGCAGGTGAACAGAGGGAGTAAAAATCCAGAATGAGTTCTGTTCTGGGGAGCAAAATTGGGGAAAGGGAGCTGGGTGCTTTTACCGAGGGCTCTGTGTGCCTGGTGTCGCACAGAAGCTGTACAGCCCTGGCCACAGTTCTCAAGCTTTCACTGTCCACCTGGGCAAAGGGGGGAGGGCTCCAAATCACAGGAGCAAAAGGAGAGGAAACCTCAGCATTGCACAGAGGTTATTTCACATCTCCCTGACCTGCAATTGCACTTCCAGGTGTCAAACGCGATGGCAGAGGAGATCAGGCGGCTTTCAGTGCTGGTGGATGACTTCCAACTGGACTTCCACCCATCTCAAGTGGTCATAAAAGTTTACAAGAATGTGAGTGCTGGAGCCTTGCTGATCTCTTCTCATGTCCATTTGTTGGAGCTGCAACCTCTTGTCCAGTGTTGGCGCATTTATGCTTCCTCAAGTGCAGATTATGGCTTGGTTTCAGAGGGCATATACTATGTATAACTTTACTTTCTACAACTTTACGTTCACATATTCGAGTCAAAGCCCTGTGTCATTTAGAGAGTGATAAATTATTTTTAAAAAATCTTTTGCGGTTCAACAAGAAGCTTAAAGCTGGAATAAGAGCAAAGTAAAAATGGGAGCTAGGCAGAAAGGTTGCCTCTCAATTACAGACTCTGTAGTCAATTTAAGGCACTGTTCAGCACTAGGGCTGGAACCTTGCCTGACCTGAAGGGCTGATTTAGGGTTGTTGCTGCTTTCATCCTGTGTGCCTGTTCATAGGGAAGCAGGAGCTTCCATGTGTTGGTCACTGGTTTTTGAAATCTGTGTGTTTATAAATTGTGTTATTCTAAATGACTGATTTAGGGCAGTTGTCGTCATCCTGTTTGTGTGTTCCTAAAAGAGACTTTCTTGCTCCCTGACAAAGGGGAGGAAAGTCCTGGTGTAAAGATGCCCTTGTCTGCCTTTCAGGAGCTGCACCGGCACATCGAGGAAGGTTTGGGCCGGAACATGTCAGATCGCTGTTCCAGCTCCATCACAACATCCCTGCAGACTGTGCAGCAGGAAATGATAGGTGAGCACCTGCAAGGGAAAAAGCAGCTACTCGAAGTCAGTTGCAGCCTGAGCCAGCTGTTGCAGTCAGACTTCATTGCCTCCCATCTAAATTAAAATAGCGCAACTGTGTGTGAGCAGGACAGGGTAGGCACATTGTGGCGAAGGTGAGTGGGCTCAGGGACCTATTTCTGGAACTCTTGCCCAGACAGTCTGCTCCCTTCTCATTCAACTTCTCTTCTCCATTCCGTCAAGATGGCTTAAAGCCCCTCCTTCCCGCCTCAATCCGGAGTCAGATCGACATCTTGATCCCCCGGCAGCGCTTCACCCTCAGCTACGACCTGAACTGCGACAAGCTCTGTGCCGACTTCCAAGAGGACATTCAGTTCCACTTCTCTCTCGGATGGACGATGCTTGTGAACCGGTTTTTAGGACCAAAGAACACCCGCCGAGCCTTAATGGGGTACAGTGACCAGGTAAGAAGAGCCGTGATGGATCAGACCAAACCATCAACTGGTCCAGTATCTGGCTACACACAAGCAAGTTGCTGTGTCCTGGCCCTTGGTTTGCCCAGTCTCTAAAATGGGTATAACAAAACCCTCTTGGTTTCATTATTTGAGTGAATGAAATCATAGATTTTGCATTGTGTTGCAGAATGTCCTCCATTTTTATTTCATTTTTTGCACCTCTGTCTCCTATCCCTGCCCCCTTCTTTCTCATTAGGCTCAGCGTCCTTTACCTTTGACACCTGCAAACCCAAGCCTCCCTCCTCTACCTCAGGGATCCTTGACTCAGGAGGAGCTGATGGTCTCCATGGTGACAGGGTTGGCCTCGCTTACATCCAGGACTTCTATGGGCATCCTTGTGGTTGGTGGAGTGGTAGGTTTTAAAGATAATCTTGAGAGCCACACCCCCATTCCATGATCTAAATTGTACTCCTGTGCTTTCAGATTTTATTGTTGGTGACTTCAGTAATTCAGTTTCGTTCAAATGATTGAACATTCCATGACATCACAATGACTCAGCCAGTGAGGGGGTAGGTGGGCAGTTGTTGGCCACATGCATCAGTCTATCTTCTAGGATACGAAACATATCACTTGTAACCCTTAGGGCGCAATCCTTAACCCACTTTCCAGCACCGGAGCAGTGCAGCACCGAGGTTAAGGAACAAACATTCCCTTACTTTGAGGAGGTCTCCGTGAGTGACACCCAACTGCAGGATGCAGCACACGTCCCATTGGCACCGCTATGCTAGTGCTGGAAAGTTGGTTAGGATTTGGGCCTCAGAGCTTTCTCTCTTCTCTCTGGTGTAACTTGCAGGTGTGGAAAGCTGTGGGCTGGCGGCTAATAGCTCTTTCCTTTGGCCTGTATGGGCTCCTGTATGTCTATGAGCGCCTCACCTGGACCACCAAAGCCAAGGAGAGGGCCTTTAAGCGGCAATTTGTGGAATATGCCGGCGAGAAGCTCCAGCTCATTGTCAGTTACACCGGCTCTAACTGCAGCCATCAAGTCCAACAGTGAGTTCCTTTGTTCACGTTCTGCATTAGATGGGAATGAGAATGCATTGACATGGCCCATTTCTCCAACTGGTTTGAAACCTATTTAACCATTGTGGCTTGTTGACAGAAGACTGTTGGGAGGTGTCACGCCTGCAAGTGGGTCAAAAATTACCTGGAAAATCTCAGTGTGGTTACAGCCCCATGCCATTGGTTGAGCTGCTATGACATCACTTAATGTTCATTAGCATTCATACTTTTGAGTGCTTATGGCAGATTAAACCTAATTAAAAACAGTTTCATGAATTTGGTATTTTGTACATGGCCATTTTAGCACTGAAAATGCATATCGCATAAGTGAGGCTTCAGATTGCAAAGATCTTCTACCTAAAGAAGCAGGCTTCTTTGGACACAATACCCAACATAAGTCCATAGTCCTTTTTAACATGCTCAGTTGAGGTAGGACAAAAACAGTATGCAGAATATACTGATTAATGCAACTTTTCCTTAATCTGCATCGTTATTACAATACATATAAAATTCCCTTTCTGTGGTGCAAGATTTGTAGTGTTTTCTACAAAGAGTAAAAACTCCAAACTGGTCCTTAGACTGATACAATAAGTTAGTACTTGGATGGGACACCGCCTGGGAATACTGGGTGCTGTAGGCTTATACCATAGTCTTTCGAGACTGAAGGTTGCCAACCAAAAAAAATAAGAGGTGTTGAAACCTGTTCACTGAGGCTGAAAGTCCCCAATCAAGCTGTTAAAACAGCTTCATTGTGTCACAGGGCAAGAAGTTATCTCCTGTGGTCCAGTTTTAACTGGGGAGAGGGGCTGCTACTGGGCCTGCATTACCTTGTTGCCTTTCTCTTTTGTGTGCCTGTCACTGAAAATAAAAAGGGAGCTCGCAGGAACCTTCGCTCAGCTCTGCCAACAAGTTGACGTCACAAGGGACGATCTTGAGAAGGAAATCGCTGCCCTGAATCAAAAGATTGAGATCTTGGACTCCTTGCAGAGCAAAGCTAAGTTACTCCGGTAAGGGATTTCCTTCGCAGTCTTTGTAGGGAGTAATTTATATTCTTACTCTGCTCTTGGCATAAAAGACTTGACTGGTTTGCTCCCCTAGTGTAAGAGTACCTGGTGGGTATATCCTCTCTACTTTTAAAATAAAATATTTTATTTCCTGAAGAATTTCTGGTGGGTAGAATACACCTTTGACATGATTGTGTTGAGAGACACTGATACGGTGCCCAGTGGTTTCATCTGCTGCCTTCCTTGTTTTTTATAATTCCTAATTCAGCAATTTTCAGTATATAGCTTCTCATGGCACACTGATGTCAGTGGTCTTCGCCTCTTGTGATGTCACATCTGGCTTCCAGGAGACCATTCCCAGTTCAGTGGCTCTGTTTCTTCTAGGAAGAAGGATAGACAATTTGTTACTACAGAAAGTTGTCCTAGAAACAGAGCCTCAGCACCCGGAAGAATTTTTCAGCCATTTTCAACTGCTGTGCTCCAAATTCCTGCAGCACACCTGCAGACATTTCACAGCACACGTTGAAAGTCGCTGTCCTAATTGTCCTACTTCATACTGTTTTTTTTTAATTGTTGTGAACTGCTTTTGAAGGGGCTCATAACTGCTCATTATGGTCGAAAAGCAGCATGCAAATATCCTAAGCAAATAATGAAATATTATTGTAAATAAATAATAATAATAAAACTTTATTTTTATCCCGCCCTTCTCCCTAACGGGACCTATTGTAAAATAGTTACCCAACTAAGAGCTCAATCCTGGGCTTGGTGCTGTGGCTCCATTCTGTTGCACACTGTCACAAATGCGCCGTGAGGCACGTTTGCGAGACTCACAGCCAGACTACTGCCCATGCTAGCCCAGCGCCGGCTGGTGCTGGGCTAGCGCCAGGCGGGTGCCCAGCCACCACTGCTCAGCAGTCTCACGGACCACCGAGCCGCAGCACAGTATGCGGGGGCAGGCAGGGAGGCTGGCAGGGGGAGGTGTGACAGGGAGGGGTGCTGGGAGAGGGAGACTTCCCTCAAATGAGGAGGCTGGTTAGAAGGAGGTTGGAAGGTAAAAAGAGTCCAGTCTCTACAAAGAGCATGAAGGTCGCTCAAATCAACAGTAATAGAGGCCCAGCAGAAGTGTATACCGCAAAGGAAGAAGCGCTTGACTAATTCCAAGAGGTGCCCACATGGCTAACCAGTCAAGTTAGAGAGGCTGTAAAGGGCAAGGAAGCTTCCTTCCGTAAATGGAAGTCTTGCCCTAATGAGGAGAATAAAAAGGAACATAAACTGTGGCAAAAGAAATGTAAGAGGGTGATACAGGAGGCCTAGAGAGACTATGAGGAACACTCAGCCAGCAACATTAAGGGGAATAATAAAAGCTTCTTCAAATATGTTAGAAGCAGGAAACCCGCCAGAGAAGCAGTTGGCCCTCTGGATGGTGAGGGAGGGAAAGGGGAGATAAAAGGAGACTTAGAGATGGCAGAGAAATTAAATGAGTTCTTTGCATCCGTCTTCACGGTAGAGGACCTCGGGCAGATACCGCTGCCCGAACGGCCCCTCCTGACCAAGGAGTTAAGTCAGATAGAGGTTAAAAGAGAAGATGTTTCAGACCTCAATGATAAATTAAAAATCAATACGTCACCGGGCCCTGATGGCATCCATGCAAGTGTTATTAATTAACTGAAGAATGAAGTTGCTGATCTCTTGACTAAAATATGCAACTTGTCCCTCAAAACAGCCACGGTACCAGAGGATTGGAGGATAGCAAATGTCACGCTGATCTTTAAAAAGGGAAAGAGGGGGGGACCTGGGAAACTATAGGCCAGTCAGCCTAACCTCTATACCGGGGAAGGGGGTATAAGATGGTGGAATGCCTCATCAAAGATAGAATCTCAAAGCACATAGACAAACAAGCCTTGCTGAGGGGGAATCGCATGGCTTCTGTAAGGGAATCGCATGGCTTCTGTAGGGTTGTGCAGTGAGGTGGCCAAGTTTGCAGATGACACCAAACGTTTCTGCATGGTGAAGACCAGAAGTGATTGTGAGGAGCTCCAGAAGGATCTCTCCAAACTGGCAGAATGGGCAGCAAAATGGCAGATGTGTTTCAACGTCAGTAAGTGTAAAGTCATGCACATTGGGGCAAAAAATCAAAACTTCACATTTAGGCTGATGGGTTCTGAGCTGTCTGTGACAGATCAGGAGAGAGATCTTGGGGTGGTGGTGGACAAGTGTCGTGTCCCCAAGATGAAAGTGTCAACCCAATGTGCAGTGGCAGTAAAGAAGGCCAATTCTATGCTTCGGATAATTAGAAAAGGTATTATATAAAGGTATATAATATTATAATGCCATTGTACAAATCTATGGTAAGGCCACACCTGGAGTATTGTGTCCAGTTCTGGTCGCCGCATCTCAAAAAGGATATAGTGGAAATGGAAAAGGTGCAAAAGAGAGCGACTAAGATGATTGCTGGGCTGGGGCACCTTCCTTATGAGGAAAGGCTATGGCGTTTGGGCCTCTTCAGCCTAGAAAAGAGAAACCTAAGGGGGGACATGATTGAGACATACAAAATTATGCATGGGAAGGATAAAGTGGATAGAGAGATGCTCTTTACCCTCTCACACAACACCAGAAGCAAGGGACATCCACTAAAATTGAATGTTGGGAGGGTTAGGACAGACAAAAAAAAATTTTTTTTACTCTGTGTGTGGTTGGGCTGTGGAACTCCTTGCCACAGGATGTGGTGACGGCATCTGGCCTGGATGCCTTTAAAAGGGGATTGGACAAGTTTCTGGAGGAAAAATCCATTATGGGTTACAAGCCATGATGTGTATGCGCAACCTCCTGATTTTAGAAATGGGCTATGTCAGAATGCCAGATGCTAGGGAGGGCACCAGGATGCAGGTCTCTTGTTATCTGGTGTGCTCCTTGGGGCATTTGGTGGGCTGCTGTGAGATACAGGAAGCTGGACCAGATGGTTCTATGGCCTGATCCAGTGGGGCTGTTCTTATGTTCTTAGGTCCATGGAGCTCCACTGCACCGGATCCAAGGCATTCCAAGGGATCCAAGGCTTGGCTCCCTACACAAATGCCTTTACTTTATCATTGACCTCTTGGTCGGCCCGCAGTAGCCCAGGGCACACAGGATCCGGCAGCAGCCATTCTTGGTGCCACTGAGGCTGGGTGCCCCAGGCAGCTCAGGATTGGGCTGCCCATCAGTCACAACTGATTAACTGAATAAGCTGTAGTGATTGGTTGGCTTGTTAACTAATTTAAATTGGCAGGTAAGTTAAAGCAATAGGGAAAAAGTGTATATGGATACATCTGTGTGTTGTAGCAGGTGTTGTATTAGAGGAGTGGCTTCTACCTCTATGTTTCTCACAAAGAATGCTTCACACATTTTTTTCTCTGCCTCTTACATAATGTCTCTTCTGATATACCATCTGTCCTTTTCATACCACTTGCATTAAATATGTATATATTTGGGCTTGTTTCTCAAGTTGCAAGGAGCCACGTTAGTCTATCAAACATGTCTTTTAATGAATAACTGATCGGTTACTCACAAATGATTATCATGTCTTCTCCTCAGGAATAAAGCTGGTTGGCTGGACAGTGAACTGAACATGTTCACGCACCAGTATCTGCAGCAGAGCAGATAAGTGGGGAAAGACAGAGGAGGATGGCTGCCTGCCTGCCTTGCACCCTTCTGGGAAAGCTGTTCCAAGCGGGGGGAGCCCTCTTGGGCCTGCACAGAAGCTCGTTGCTGCGTCTCCTGTGGCGGAAAGTGGAGGCGGAGAAAATCCCACTTCAGTTCTGCATGGTTAACATTCTCACCTCTAGGATGCTCTTCGTTCTTAGAATCCTCTCTCTTCCCAGCAGTGATCTTAAGCTAACACTTTAGCAAGAGAAATGCCTGTGTTTAGGCACAGCGGGATGGGAAATCTGCTACCTGTCCTCTTTTTAAACCAACAAGGAATTGCCCAGAAACACCTGGACACATTCTGCATAAATCCCTTCCAGTGGCTTTGGTTTGAAATATCCTCAGATTCATGGAAATGGATTATCCCTTCTTGTATATGGTGGGCATGATCCAGCCACACTTTTAAGACTTGTTAGTTTTGCTGGAGGAGAAAGTCCTGTTCTCTGTTCCCTCCTTGTTGAAATTGAAGGGGTGTGCTTAATTGTGGATGGAGCGTGTCTGCTGTGAATGGAAGGCCCCCATCAAGTCAGGTTGTGACCTTTATCTGCACCAATTCGTACACAAATCTATATGGAGGTCCAAACAATTCTACACAGACCCTTCCCACAAAGCCACCCACTTGCAGTCCAAATATTTCAACTCCTGAAATTGGGCAGTTGGGCTTCTGGGCTAACATGCAGGGATCGTCCTTGGTTGTGGGATCCAGCCGCCTTCTTTTTAGCTAAGCTCTTTGTTTTTTTTTAGAAGGGCAGGAAATACACAAACCACTTCCTGGTTTCTCAGTGGCCCACCAAGACCTACCTTCTGCCCCTCCACTCTTGGCAAAATCCACAACTAGGATTAGTGTGTAGTGGTGGGTGCCCAAAGATTTGCAGGGAAGAATGCCCAAATTGGAAAAGTTGGGTTGGTTGCATAGATCCCCAGCCTAGGATTACTAACTCTGTATGGTCACCTCTTTTAATTTTATAGAGGTTGTGCTCATGGCAACTAATGGCAATGGATGGATCAACTTCCCTTGTTCTTGAGTAAATTCCTTTTTGTTCTTGCGCATGGCTCCATTCCCCTATTCCCTTATGCCACCAGTCCTCTTGGAGTCAGCAGAACTACATACCCTTGATGAATTTATTAAGAGCCTGGCTGCTGACCCTAAGAGTCGGAGGTACACATATGACTATGTAATGAAATTGTAGAAGAACCCCGTTCCCGAATTGATTTTTTCAGAATGTGGTCCTTGAGCATCCTCCCTTTAGCACTTCGAAATGCAGCCTTCTAAGATGGCATGAACAGACTACAGCCTATAGCAGATTTTGATCCCTTTTATTGTCTCCAATTCCATGTCAAATGTATTATTTTGGTGCACTGATATGCTTGGCTACCATTTCAGAATGCTGAAAAAAAGTTCTATGTTGTGGCATCTGCAGAGCAGGTTTGGTTATATTCTTTTGATCGTCTACTTGATTTTCTTCCTTTTTTTAAAATCAATTTAAAAATACAGTAGTGTTTGAAAGGGAGAAGAAATGGAAGCTTGCCAGTTTCTAGAGGGTATCCCCCCCCTTAATTTTTTTTTAAATCTTCCTACATAAACTTTTACAGGAAAGACCAAATTTCACAGGAACAGTTTCATGTGTTCATACACAGAAGGCATTTCATGTTGGAAGGAACACGTGTATTCTGATGATATTGGGTGTCATATCCACATGCCGATTGCAGCTTCTCCTTCAACTGAGGAGGATCTCCTGGATGGGTTATGCTTCTCACTGGCTGTGTGTAGATTGGCATTGGACCTGCCACACATGTGACTAAGTTTGCAACAACAGGACAAACCTTGATTTGTTTCGTGCAATTGTGCAAAATTTTGTGCACAGTTCTGCTTTTGTGGAGCTTGGGAATTTGTCCTTCTAAACCACAGGTACAGCCATGAAGTTACAACAGTTCCCTGACCTCACTAAGGTCACCCATCTCTTTTGTGAGTGATCCCCAAACTCAGCCCAGTTGCCAAGGAGCTAGATTTCCCCACCACCACCAACTTGAATGAATATTTTTCAGTTTCCAGCTGATGCATTGCTGGGAGAGTGCAGTCTTTTTCTTTGACTAGAAAATCAGCCATACTCCATTGAACAAAAAGCTCAATTTTTAGAGAAAACAAGTCTAATGAAATGCACTTTATTATTTTTTAATTGCTGCTAACGTCACAGTTACTTAGATTATTGGTTTTCCTCCTTGATCGAATGCGAAGTGGGGGCTCTTTGAAAATCCGAACTACAGACTGTGTCCTTCTCTGCTGTGTTTACCGCGGCCAGTTTTTCATTCTGCATGAATTTCTGTTTCCTGCTGTATTGGTGCAGTTAATATTGGAAACCAGAATTAAAAAGAAACAAAAAATGAATGGATCATCTCTGGTGTTTTTTTGAGGGGGGAAGGGGAATTCTCTGCCTTGTTGGTTATTTCATATACCAAAAATGGCTCCCTCTGTTTTATGAGTCCAGCTTCTGTCAAGTAGGAAGTGTGAAGAGAACTAGGAAGAGCTGGCCCAAGGCTTCCTGGAGCATGCTAAATACTGTAGATGGAGTGTTATGCCAACCTCTGTTCCTCCGATACCCTGGACTGGAAATGGGAGCGGAGAGGAAGTGTGGAGGAGGTGAGGGTGATGAATGAGAGCAGTGTCCACAGCCCTCTTCCACATTTCTTTCCTCCCTTTCCCAATCCAGGCTGTGGGAGGAGCAAGTAGGTGGAAGAAGGTGCCTTGGGTTGTAACCCCAGTTGCCTGGCTTAAATGGGCCAGCCTGGTCTCGTGTAAGAGATGCACACAAATACACAGAAAAGTCTAGGAAGAAATGTTTTGGGGTGGTGACAGTACATGCTGTTCTTGGGGAGACTAGTGAACCCTCCCCACTTTGGGATAATTGAGTGTAATTTTATTTTTGTGAACTGCCAGAGGGGTTGCCAATGCAAGTTCAGCCCAAGTCATTTTCTGTGCCAAAGTCTTCAACTGCTGTAACCACTCTACTCACTGGCCAGGATTGCACCCTCCTCCTGACATGTGCTTACTTGGGAGTAAGTCTGTTACAGCAAAAGCAACTTGGTTGAAGTGGGGGGTGGGCGGGTGTCATCACCTTCTCTTTGGACATTGTCTCTACAAGAACAGCCCTGCAGGATCAGGCCATTGGCCCACTGAGACCAGCTTCCTGTGTCCCAGTGGCCCATCGGATGCTTCAGGGACACAAGAGGCCTGCAGCCTGGTGCCCTCCCTTGGTAGCCCGTTTCTAAAAGCAGGAGGCTGCACATCATGGCTTGTGACCCGCAAGGGACTTTTCCTCCAGAAACTTGTCCGGTCGCCTTTTAAAGGCATCCAGGCCAGATGGCAGCACCACTTCCTGTGGCAAGGAGTTCCACAGACCATTACACGCTGCGCAAAGAAACACTGTCCTTTGCCTGTCCCGACTCTCCCCACACGTCTCAGCGGAGGTGCTGCTCTGCCTGCGAGGCGGCCCCCCAACTGGCGCGTCTTCCTCGGGCCTCCCCAGGATGGAGCCTTGGCGAGCGTGCACGGGGGGGGGGCGCAACTGCAGCGCGCGGCGGGCCCTTTAAGGGGCGGGAGGGGCGATGCGTGGCGCGCCGGGCGGGTCTGCCCGCTGGCCAATCAGGGCGCGTTCGGAAGCTTCTCTTTGCTACAAAGTAGGCAACCGACCAAAGGTGAATGAGTGAGTGGGGCGGCGAGGGGGCTCTGAAGGTAGCTGGGGGATCAGTTGGACGTGGGGCTCATGTTTGCGCAGGCGGGGGTGCTGTGGCCCGAGGAATGGAATCAGTGGGGTTTCTGGCTCCGCTGGGGCAGGGAGGGGGCAAGGGGATTCCAGCGCTGGGCTGTGGGGTGGGTGGATGAGCAGCTGGCTGGTGCCCGCAGGTTTTCCCAGGTGTGGGGCCAGTTGGGGGGTGGGTGCAAATGGTAATTAGAAGAAGGGTTAAACCCCCTTTCTGCCAGGGCTGTGGTCCTGATTCAGCCCCCACTGCACACTCACAGAGCTCTGATTATGTTTTTTGATGGGAGGGGGATGGTCAGCAGCCCCCTGTTGCGCCCCCAGCAAGCCCACCGACTTAAAGTCTGCCCCTTCTGACCAGTGCTTAATTTAACAGCAAAAGGCCTAATAGGTGCTGAGCTTTGCCAATCTGTGTTGCCCCATCTGAGTCTGATGGGGGTTCTCCTTATTGGGTGATAAGTCAAATGCACTCTGCCTGTGCTCAGGAACTCTGCTCCCATTTTCTTGTGTAATTTTTTTTTTATTTGGGAAAGCAAAATATGTTGTTTCCTGTAGCATCCCTGTAAAAGTACGGAAAACAGATTTCATGCAGTCTGTGGCTTTCAACTAGTATTGCAGACATGCTCAGACCAAACCTGGGAGTGAATTAACCCATTTTTCCCGGCCCGCAGATGTACACATTTGGTCCCTGTTGCGTATATGCAACATTGAGCAGAAATGGCTTGAGTCCACCTGACTTAATAAATATAAAGCTTCAGTCTTGCGAATAAGTTAATTGAGTTACTGTTTTTTGATAGTCTTTAAAAAAGAAAGGCGGAAATCCTTCAGATGTGCACTGGGGCAGAATCCCTGTTGCTCCTGTATTGAATAGTTTCTGATACCAGTGTGAATGCAAAGTGGGTGGGGAAACTCCAGTTTCCTGAAGGAAGCAGCTCTGTTTGTAGGGATTTAATTTCTGCATCCTCTGGACACTAAGGAGTCTGGTACAGAACAGTCAAGCTGAATTAATCACACAGGAGCTTTGGGCTTAGAGGAGGGAGGGCCAGCTTTGGAAATACAAATGTCAGCTGTTAATTATGGTTGTTAAAAGGAACGTGTCTAGCTCCAAAGTTTCATGGAGATGTCATGACAAGACTCCTTCTCAAAAACTCAGTAACAGCAGGCATTCTTTCCAGAGCATCAGTTTACTTTAATGCTGCATTTAAGATTAGACAAGTTTCTAGTCCTGAAGCAGTTTTGCTGATCTCTGCTCCTAAAAAGCATTCATTCCATAACTCTCAATGAGACATAAGCCATGCCTAACTTTGAGTTTAGTTCTGGTGCATAGGAAGACATAACAGAGTGAGCGTATGCAGAGTGGATTTTCCTTATCCCAACCATGTTCACCTTTCATAGGGATTTGATAGTTCCAGCCTGGAGAATGCGACTCTTCTAGACAGATCTGAACCCTGAAGCTAGTGAACCCTGGTGTAAAATATGAAATTTTATTTATGGTAATCTCTCCTCTTTTGAAACAAGAGATAAGAAAATGGACCAGGAGCAACTAGAGAGGCTCCGTTACATGAACCAAGATTTGCTACAAAGACTAAAAGCAAACCAGGAGGAATTCAAGAAACGGATTCCCATCAAGCCTCAGTCCCATTCGTTGCTTCTCAAAAAAGCTGCCCCTAAGAACCGGCAAGTTCCAGATGCCAGGAATGGGGTATGTCAAATGCTATGTTTGCCTGCTGGAATCTGTAGTCATTTTCTCTAGATGGAGTCAGGCTCTGGGATACCGGGTCCTTCTGTTGACCTTTGCCTCTGTCTCCCTCTTGCTGTGTCTAACTTGGATTATAAGATGCTCTGGGCTGACGCTTGCTGACACTGTTATGATGGTGTTCTTGTTTCAGAAAGAGAACCAAGGGCAGTTTCCTAAAAATGTAACATCAGTGTCCATGGAAGGAGAGCCCTGGGTGGAGAGATTGGACCCTGCAAAACCCACTATATCCTGCAATGAGTCGGTGAGGGAAACACACCAACAGGGGCATTCATGCACTGACGCGCCTGGGGGCAAGGTGATCTTTGTACCCTTTGCTGCAGGAGAGGGATCCACCAGGGAAACCTGCAGAGCAGTGAAAAATGGCAGTGCCCCGAAAAGCTCGAGGAAGCCACGTGCGCCTGCAGGCCATGGAGAGGCGAAAAAGCATTCTGCGAATCTTCGTGGAGTCTCAGAGAGGGACCGGCCAAAGACCGGAGTGGAGCCAGGCCAGACACGGGCCAAAGGGAGTGGCAGGCCAAAAGTATCTGCTCAGATGCTGCAGACCCCCAAATCGATCTTGCTCACACCTGGTGGCAAAGAATCCAAAGAGAAAACGAAGGTGGGTGCATGGCCTTCTCTGAAGGCTTGGCAACTGGCAACCCCTGAGCAAAACCTAATAATAATAATAATAATAATAATATTGGTATTTCTGTACCGCCTTTCTGGTCATCAGATTACTCCTCTGACTTTATTCAAGGCGGTTCACATAGGCAGGCTATCTCTAAACCGCCACGAGGATTTTTACAATCACAGAAAGGTTCTATCTTTCAAGAACCGCACAACATTTCAGATGGATCTGTCACAGTCTGGTATCACTTCTGGCCCCCAGTTGCCTCCCAGGCTGGCTGACAAGCAGCTCCTTCATCTCTCACTTGGAGGGCAGCCAAGACGCTTCTTCAACCTTTGCCCCCTGCCCGGCTGCCGGGTTCATCTCTCCCCAGAAAATGCTACCAATGTTCGGCTTTTGTTCTCAAGTTTCCTGCTGGAAACGGGACAATGTTTTTTGTTGCAGAAAGAGGCAGGACGGGTGACATTTATGTCCAGCCCTGAGGAGTTTACGATCCCAGCAGACGACTGGTCAGTTCGCCCTTTCTTGGGCTACGATTGGATTGCAGGTGGGTCCATCTCCTCGGTTTGCAGCGAACTCAATCCAACCACTTTGTCACACCAGCACTGATGTTGATTTGATATCATGTTGCAAGCTGCAATTTTTTTATCTACCTTTTATTGTTGGCTAGCTTGGCGTGTTCTTAAGTGCCAGGTGAGAGAAGTGCTGATAATTTGTGGGGAGGGGCGGGTGGGTGAGTGGAGCTTCCATGTCCAAAGACAGTATATCAGATGCTGAGGAGGCACAGGGGCATCTATTTTGACCTGACTTATCCCAGACATGTGCTTCCTTATTTTCTTAGGGCTGCTGGACATGGATTCCTCGGTGTCAGAGAAACCGGACCAGTACTTCTCTGAGCTGCAAGACTTCCGGCGGGTGAACAAAGAGGCTTGCATCTATGACCAGCGTGCACAGTGAGGGCCAGGAACAAGCATAGATACTGTGGGTGGGTTTGGGGTAGCCTGGAAGATCTTAGAGGGGAGAAGGTGGGGATGGCATTTGAATGATGAATGAGCCAGGAGCTTTCAGTTACGAGCATCTCTCCTGCAGTTGTCAGGTCTTTCATCTGTTCTCCTGCTCCAAATGTCAATCATAAGCAGGGTTGCGTGCACACGTAAAGAAGACATTTAAGTTCTATGTCGAGGGAAGCCAGATTCTGCTGTTTGTTTCAGCTTTGAATCATTGAGCAGATATGAATAATTGATTGTCTTGCACAATTCTGCACATTTTTGCCAGCTTGCATAACAATCTGGTTTTGTTCCTTGGGGGACAGCCAAGGTCCCTGAAGGACTGATCATCTTTTCTCAGCCATCTTTTGGCAGCGATGGTCTGCATGCTTCCAAGCTGATTTTCACATGTTCATGTGGTCTAGAAACCTGCTTGTTTTTGATTTTCTAAATTCTTAATTTGATTCTTGAGATCCTTAAACCATGTCCTCTGTGTGTGCCCTGTTTGTTTTTGTGCAGGTCAGTGATGTCGGGACCCTTGACTCTTGATGAAGAATCAGCTGCAGATTTGGCTTCCCATCAGTGTACGATTAAACTCCCTCTTCAAATCTACCTGCAGTGGGCCAGCAAACATTCCTCTGGGGCAGTTGCTTTCATGCTGCCTTCCAGTAATCTCTGCAGGTTTTTGGGAGCTTGTTCAGGGTTCCTTAGTGGGACAAGATCTGGAACAGCAAGAGATGTGCCACTTGGGGGCAGTGCAAGTGGTCATATCCTGGCAAAGGAAGGCAGGACATCCTGGCTGCATGGAGGATTCAAGAGAGATGGGTTTTTGTACTTCTCCGTGCTATGTGGAAATGAATTCTATTTCCTAAATGAATTTTATACCATTTATTCTGTTGCCCTTGAGGGGGATTTAGCCTTCTGGTGACCAGCAGGGGCCTCTCCTGCCACCGTTTCATTCTCCTGCTCCGTTTGTTCCTGGCTCGTGAGATTTTATGTTGCAGCTGCAGCATTTTCTGGTCTTCCTCACAGGTGTCTTCTGCTACCGGCTGAACAAGCGCCTATTTACGGTGCCCATTGATTCTGAATCGGCCTGTCCCATTTGCAAAACCCCCAGGGCCAAGCAGCCTCCAGAGAGCCTTGTGGAGCCAGCTTTTGTCAGGTGAGCATCTCAGATTCCTGTACTTGCTTCTGTATGAACCAGCTCCTTTCTGAACAGTGCCTGGGAAGGAGGCCTGGCCTGGTAACCCAAAGGACAAGAAGCACCGAAATCCCAAGAAACGTGTGCCTCTGCCCTCTGCTTGTGGCACACAAGCAGCAGGCTTTGAAACGGGTGACTCTGGTACCATCCACCAAGGGTGTTGCTGGCACAGTTACCAAAATACAAAAGGTTGGTCTCTGCCCCGAGGGGCTTAACGTGCAGAGCTTAACATGGGAGGCAACAGAGGGAGAAGAATAAAGGAAGAGGAGGAAACTTGCATTGATTTCAGAAACATGTGAATTAGTGTTTGTTGCATTTGAGGAGGGGGACAGAGGTATGTGCTGCCAGCAGTTCATGAGGAATTGGGTCTCCTCAGTCTTTCCAGACTCTGCTTAGACGTGACATTCTTCTCGCAGGGTCAGCATTCCCCGGTCCACCTTCCTCCCAGCTTACAAGCACAAAATTCATCGAAGGAAAAGCTACGAGCCAACTGATAACCTGGCATTGCCCACGGTGAGATGCCAGCTTCTGGTCTGATAGAGGATCGGAGCTGGAAGGGAACCTCCCCTCCCTAGTTTCTAATCCCATGGAGAATTTTACCACCCCCTGGCAGGGGAGGGCACCAAGATGCAGGTCTCTTGTTATCTGGTGTGCTCCCTGGGCATTTGGTGGGCTGCTGTGAGATACAGGAAGCCGGACTCGATGGGCCTATGGCCTGATCCAGCGGGGCTGTTCTTATGTTCTTAACTACAATTCCCAGGAAGCCTTGCAGGTCTCTTGTTATCTGGTGTGCTCCCTGGGGCATTTGGTGGGCCGCTGTGAGACACAGGAATCTGGACTAGATGGGCCTATGGCCTGATCCAGCAGGGCTGCTCTTATGTTCCTATGTTCTTAGGGGCCGTGACAGAGATGTGGGGCCAGATCAAGAGAGGGGGCATGGGGAAGCTGCAGTGGGGGGGGGGGTCACACAATAATGTGTGTGTGTGTGAGAGAGAGAGAGAGAGAGAGAGAGTCCTGAGGATCCCCACCCTTGTACAACCAATGAGGATCTGATTGGAGCCAAAAAGCACTCACGCTTACACCCGTGCTGTCCACCTCTGTCCCAACAGCACTGCCTGGCTGGGTGGGGGCACCCCGTGCAGCCATTCAGCCCCACACTCAGCAGCCTCGACCTGCGTTCCTCTCTGGCCTCCAAGTCTCATGGCTGTCTGTGCAGGGTAAGGACCCAGAATCAACAGAGGCAGGGGATTAAGAACTGTTCAAATATACAAATGGTAAGCTTTGGTTGGGGGGCTTTGGGGGGGTGCAGATGCAGGATTCTTCCCTGTAGACTCAAGAATTTATAAGCCTTCTGTATCAATAAAGCATTTTCCCTGAATAAGACTAAATAAAAAAGTGAAAATGGTTCTCCTGGACTGGAGTCACCGGTCCTCTCGACCAGTATTCTCCTTCGCTCACTGGCCTCTGGGGAAGCCACAAGCTGAGCATTGAAGCAAGTTTTATTTTCCCTGCTCTTTCACTCCCCCATCAACTGGCATTCAGAGAGTATTCACCCATCATGCCCTGAGCAGGGGGGCTTCGCAAGACCCATCATGCCTCACCATAAAGATGAATAATGATACAGCACAGCCTTGCTGCCTCCCTGATATCAGTACTCCCATCTTGCATTCTGACTTCCAGACTTCCAAGTCGAGAGTGTCTGGCGGAACCAGGACTGATGAGCTGCTCGACCTTTCCCATGCCACGGAATTCGAACTCGCCAACGGGAGTGGGCTGTGGGACCACCCTAAGAGGCCAGGCTGCAGAACAAAGTCCAATTAAAATTCTTCTCTCTCCTTTCTCGCCTGCCTGTTGATTTTAGTCCTGGGTGGGGAGCAGGAAGTTTTGCATTTTAAGGACTGGGACTCCCACCCACCTCCCCAGGAGAATATATATATTCCACCTTTTTCTTCATCTTCCAGCCAAGGTGGCTTCTACACACACAAAAGCAAAACCACTATTTTAAAAATATGTTATGTCTTTAATTGTTTTAAAAACGGGGATGAGCTTACAAACTCTTTTTTTAAATAAAAACTGTTTTGACTTGTCTGTGGGAGGTGTTTGAGTGCTGGCACGTTTCTTGTGGCAGGGGGTTGCCTGGAGAAGGCCCTGCTCCTGTAGGTGATGTTTGGCACAAGCATGTGTGGTTTGCCCTGGATCCAAATGCAGAGGCAGGATCTGAAATATCCCACCAGAGTTGCTCTCGCCACCAAACCATGGAGCTGTGATGGTGGGCAAGAGAAGCTCAAAGGAGGCTCTGGATGGAATCTCTGGAATGCTGGTTGGTTCCTGGCTTGTTGCCACAGCAGCAAGTATGCAAGCTCTGTTCCAGTGGTGGGGCTTCTTGGCTCCACAGAACTCTGTGACACAGACCTTACTGTGACCTTTCTCCGTCCCACAGCTGCAAAAGATGCTGGCCAGGCTGTTATTCTTCAGTTATGAACTGTGGTTTCTGGGATATGGCAGTAGTGCCAGTCTGCGGCGGGATACTGGTAAAAATCTGCAGCTGCCTGTGCTTGTCAGTACCGGGTAGTAAATTTAATCACCCAAGATCTTCCCTCCTTTATTTTGGTCAGAGCCTTGGCAACTGCCTGTGCGAAATGGAGATTTGGGGTGGTGGCACCTGTGTAAAATGACAGATTCTCAAATAATCTACATTTTTACTTATTATTTATACTCTGTCTCAGTAATGTACTCTTCTCAATGTTCTGTCCATGTTGTAAACAAGACTGGGATAGAACTTGAACCAGGGAATTGGACACTAGAAAAATAAATTCAAACTAAGGGGGCAGAATGTTTGGGAGTTACTTAGCTCATGGTTGGAGTTACCAGCAGCTTCAGGGTGAACTTTTGCCTGCCCTGCCAGGCATTGAAAGTGTCAGGCTCGAAGCAGGGTTCAAATCCCCCACTCTGCCACAAAGTTCCACAGGTGCCAGTTGCAACCGCTGGGTCTAAATCACCCAATGGGGTTGTTAGGAGGCCGAAGGAGGGGAGGAAGAGCCCTGGGTGCCAGCCTGAGCCCTTTCTGGGGAAGTGCCAGAGAATGCCATGTCAATGATTTAAGTATTTTGACCAGTACAGCTGCCAGTTGCATTCAGAAGGTCCCAGATTCAAGCTCCACCAGCACTGCCAGATAGTACTGGGCAAGAGCCCACCTGAAGCTCTGGAAAGCTGCTGCCAGTCTGTGCTGCCAGTGCTGAGGTAGAACTTGACTTTGTAAGAAGCAGCTTCTGGTAGGATGGGGTGTACCGTGGACCTGGTCCAGTTGCGAGGCCATCTTGCCCTGCTTCCTTCCCTGCTCCCTGCTTGCAATCCTGGGCACCCTTCCCTGGGAGTAAAAACTGTTGGGCGCAGTGGCATGGACTGCTGCGTATGCATGCATAGGGTTGCAGTGCAGATCCTCCATTGCAGCCATTCCATTGTCCCAAGGGGGAGGCTGCGGCTGGAGCTGGTGGCGTTCACAAAGGTAAGGTGGGGGACTGGGTTGATCTGGGACCACCCCTACTTCTCAGTGTCCTGCTCTCTGCAGGTGAGCCACGTTTCCACTGGAACAGCTGGCAGCCCTGGGTGTGCATGTGCGACTTGCACAAGCAGGCCCGGATCCGGCACTTCGTGGTCTGGGCTGCAAATGTCTCCTTGAATCTGAAGGTCAAGGAGTTCTGGCAGGAAAAGGCCTGCTCGCTGGAGGACTGTGACACGTGCACTCCCCAGGAGTGCCCAGGCCAAGCCCAGAGGTCCAGCTTCATCCCGCAGTTCCAGAATCTCCTGCTGCCACCCGAACCTCCCACTCTCAAGATCCCTCTTCCCTTCCGGCTGGGCCTCCCGTCATACGAGAACCTTCCCGTGGTGGACGATGCTGGTGAGAACTGAGGCTCCTGCAGGTGCAGAGGCGACAGGTCGGCCAGGAGGGGGCTCCACTGCGCTCTGGTAGATCCAGGAACATGACCAAGTTGCAAGGAGCGTAAAGGACCTGGATGGGAGATGAGGCAGCTTTGACAGTCCAGGGTGGAGAACAGTTGCCTGGCCTCTGGCCACAAAACAGCTACACCAGTCTTACACAATAAAGCTTACCAGCAATGCAGTCTGTTTGTTTGTTTGTTTGCAGTCCTGTTTGTTTTGGGGTGAAATGGCTTGCTTGCCTGGACCGGCCCTTTAGCCAGGTGAGAGAATTGGCTCCTGGGAATTACTGCAGAACAGCTCAGATGTAATTATAGGCAGCCCCTTTTTAAGTTATTTTTAAAATAACAATTAGATCAGATGATACATATTATTTATATGAAATGAGGTGATGACATTTGCAACCAAAAGTATTAGAGGATTAACAGGTGAGCTCAATACTAAACACACAATCTAGTTTACTAGCAGCTCAGAGAAATCAATGAAATTCCTGCAGAGGTGCAAACCATTAAGGCCAGTCTCAACTCTTCTTGACAGAGGGAGTGTGCCACCCCTTTGCCTGGTGCGGTGCAAGCCTCTGCTTCTCCTACTTCCTGGCTTGGAATAGGGAGAGAAAAATGGAATGGAAGTGCGAAGGAGAGGAGAAAAGAGTGGTGAGACAGAGCTTCTCTCACCCACTGAGGGCAGCAGAAGCCTGACGTGTTTAGAGATAAGTGTAGCCCTGCACTGAACTGGAAGTGCCTTCCTTCAAAGTTGGCTTTCCCCTTATCTAGCCAATATGGTTATTATGCCAGGGCTACTAGATGATTCATTTTGTTTTCTCAAAGCAAGAGAGTGATAAAGTAGCATCAAGATAAACTGTAAGAGAGAAATACTCAGAAAAGCAGGAGGAAGGGAAAGGGGAGATAAAAGGAGACTTAGAGATGGCAGAGAAATTAAATGAGTTCTTTGCATCTGTCTTCACGGCAGAAGACCTCAGGCAGAAACTGCTGCCCGAATGGACCCTCCTGACCAAGGAATTAAGTCAGATATTGGTTAAAAGAGAAGATGTTTCAGACCTCATTGATAAATTAAAAATCAATAAGTCACCAGGCCCTGATGGCATCCACCCAAGAGTTATTAAGGAATTGAAGAATGAAGTTGCAGATCTCTTGACTAAGGTATGCAACTTGTCCCTCAAAACGGCCACGGTGCCAGAAGATTGGAGGATAGCAAATGTCACGCCTATTTTTAAAAAGGGAAAGAGGGGGGACCCGGGAAACTATAGGCCGGTCAGCCTAGCATCCATACCGGGTAAGATGGTGGAATGCCTCATCAAAGATAGGATCTCAAAACACATAGATGAACAGGCCTTGCTGAGGGAGAGTCAGCATGGCTTCTGTAAGGGTAAGTCTTGCCTCACAAACCTTATAGAATTCTTTGAAAAGGTCAACAGGCATGTGGATGTGGGAGAACCCGTGGACATTATATATCTGGACTGATTGCTGGGCTGGGGCACCTTCCTTATGAGGAAAGGCTTCGGCGTTTGGGCCTCTTCAGCCTAGAAAAGAGACGCCTGAGGGGGGACATGATTGAGACATACAAAATTATGCAGGGGATGGACAGAGTGGATAGGGAGATGCTCTTTACACTCTCACATAATACCAGAACCAGGGAACATCCACTAAAATTGAGTGTTGGGAGGGTTAGGACAGACAAAAGAAAATATTTCTTTACTCAGCGTGTAGTTGGTCTGTGGAACTCCTTGCCGCAGGGTGTGGTGCTGGCGTCTAGCCTCGACGCCTTTAAAAGGGGATTGGACACGTTTCTGGAGGAAAAATCCATTACGGGGTACAAGCCATGATGTGCATGCATGTGCAACCTCCTGATTTTAGAAATGGGCTATGCCAGATGCAAGGCTAGGCACCAGGATGCAGGTCTCTTGTTATCTGGTGTGCTCCCTGGGGCATTTGGTGGGCCGCTGTGAGATACCGGAAGCTGGACTAGATGGGCCTGATCCAGTGGGGCTGTTGTTATGTTCTTATGGTGAAGGAGTTTATTGCTTGACCCTGACTGGCAGATTCTTCTCAGTAAATGTCTTAGGGCACAATCCTACGCATATCTACTCAGAAGTAAGTCCCTTTGCATTCAGTAGGGTCTGCTTCTAGGAAAGTGTGCATAGGATTGCAGCCTCACTGACACAGAGCACATGCAAAATGTTCCTTGTTTCCCCATCCCCTCCTGGCACAGCTGCACGGGAGTGTAGAAGGAGTCGTTTTCATGCAGAAGCTTCCTGAGAGGCATGCCAGGCAGTACAGCATACCAGATATGGTGATCTGACCACTAGTAACCAGCAAACCCAGCTGGTAACTGGCAGTGCTGCAGGGTTGTGCTCACTGCGGCTCTCTACTCCCGCAAATCATGAATCAGAAGCCTCTGTTTGATGTGAGGGATGTGGAGAAGGTGTAAACCCGCTGCCCTTTCTCCTGGGTTCCTTGAAAGGGCTGATTCAAAGCAGGGCGAAGGAGGAAGAGAAGGTTCATCTGATCTGATCATTTTTCAACAGTAATTTCAGCTGCTCTTGTCTCACGAGGAATCTGACTTTCTCTTGATCATGCTGTCACGCAGTACGCCTTTCCTTTTGAGTGTTTGTGTCACTGTGGATCAGGCCCTATAGATGAAAATGTCATGGGGGGAGGTGCTCAGGGCACACTGAGGACCCAATCCTAGCCAATTTTCCAGCACCGGTGCAACCGCAGTGCAGCCCCAAGGTAAGGGAACAAATGTTCCCATTCCTTAAGGAGGTCTCTGTGACTGCTGCCCCACCACAAGATGCAGTGCACGCCCCACTGGCACGGCTGCTTCGACACTGGAAAACCGGATAGGATTGGGCCCTGAGATGGCAGGGGTGGGGGCAGGGAGCCAGATAAGGACACTAGGATGTGTCCTTGGGAACAGGGTCAGTCTACTCCTGAGTCTGGGCATGTGGCAGGCTGGAAGGAGGGGTGAACTGCCCACCACCAGACCGCAGCCTGGCCAGTTGCTCAACCTGCCCCCCATTACTGCAGTCCACTGTGGGCCCAATCCTATCCAACTTTCCAGCACCAGTGCAATTGCAATGCATCCCTGAGCTAAGGGAACAAACGTTCCCATACCTTGAGGCGGCCTCTGTGACTGCCTCCCCACCCCAGGACGCAGTGCAGGCCCTATGGACACAGCCGCACTGGCGCTGGAAAATTGGATTGGGTTTACACTCTCTGGGGGAGGATCACAGCGGCAGTGAAGAGGCAGGCTCAGGCACAAACATCTTTTTCCTTGCTCTGCTTCCTTTAGGAAGGAACCAAAAATCTCTTACACAGAAGAACATTAAATGTACATTTTTTTCCAGTGAAGAAAAATGGATAAATAAGAAATGCAAAGGTGGAGAGGAAGGGGGAAAAGTGGAGACAGGTTGGAGAGCTAATAGGGCTAAACTACTGTCTCAAATGGATGCCACATGTCAGGTTTTTGGCATCCCAGGCTTGAGATTGTTATTAGCCAGGAGGCCCTGATATCTGGGCCCGGTGTGAAGCAATCGGCAAGGCAGCACTGCTGATGCAATCAGCTGCACCTGTTGCGGGTGGGAGTCACGTGACTGGGAAGATGTGTGCAGAGTCACGTAGGCTATGGTAGAGAGGTGCAATGCACCACTGGACAGCCAATCAGAGTGGCTCACAAGACTGTCTTGTGACTATGAGGTCACCCTACTCTGATTGGCTGGCCCCGGTATATATGGGGCAAGCACAGACAGCAAGGTGTGGGTTGTTGTGGTGCTGGTTTGTGTACTGATTTGGACTGCCTTCTCTTGACTGTGACCTGCCGTATCCCTAACTTCTGGACTGTTTGACTGACTACTCTTCTGCCTGCTCCCTTTACCAATACCTGCTTCTGCAACAAACAAGCCTGTGTCTGCTTCTTTGGCTCTGCTTGGATCACCTGCTTCTTTTACTATCTCCCTACGCTCCCGTGCCATTCTGCTATTGGGAAAGCAAGGGCTATCCTCCCCTGCTGACTGGACACCATAAGACATGTTGCATTTGCTCTTGGGAAGCTGAGTCACATAAATTGTATCATGTTTCAACATTTTTGCAGCTGCCCAGAGTATTATTAAAACAATGGAAAGAGAAGGTTTGAAGAGATGTTCAAAATAAAAAGAAAGGATAGAAAGTCCAGCTGCAGACTTAAGGACAATTAAACTCTGGTACCACAAAGCTGCAGCAGGGAACAACTGTGCACAAGATTAAGATGTTCTTAAGCAATCAACAGATCATCAATCAGCCACATTCAAAGCCTGGGAACCACTCCGTAAAACAAAGTCTGGTGTAGCCCAGCCCTTGAAAATGAACAGCCGGAGCTGCTGGGTGTTCCTTGCATGTTTGGGTTTGGGGAGGTCATTAAAGTAAACAGTTAGTGGATTCTTGGTTCATATGAATTGTTTGTGAATTGTTCAATCTTTGGGCAAGGATGCTGGCCTGAGATGTTTCATTTCACAAACCAACACTTGGTTTGTGTACTGTTGGAGAGGTTTTCCCCATGACAAAATCCAAGCCCACCTTTCACATTGCCAGGATGGCCAACAGCTGTATGTTAGAGCCCTCTTGTGCTTAAGGGACCATTCAAATCAAAAGATATCCACCCAAAGAGAAAGCTAATCACCAAGCTGTCCAACAGAAGAACAAAAGGCCCATTGGCCATCTTAAAATAATTCACCACCATCACAAAAACCTGACATCTTTGAAATTAGGAAGGCAGGAAATTCCTTTGAATTTTGATATAGATTTTCCTCGTGGTCTGGTTCTGCTGTTAGTATTAATAATTTGCTTTTCTGTGTGCAGAGAAAGCCATATACAGGTGGAGCCTATTTATCCTCGTTAGTTCTGTGACTAACTAACAAAAAACTGACAAAAAACCATGTTGTATATTGTATTGGCAACCTTCAGTCTCAAAAGACTCTGGTATCGCGCTCTGAAAGGTGGTTCTGGAACAGCATCTAGTGTGGCTGAAAAGGCCGATTCGGGAGTGACAATCCCTTCCACACCGGAAGCAAGTGCAGTCTGTCCCTGGTCTGTCTCCCTGGCTATGGGCCTTCCTTCTTTGCCTCTTAGCCTCAGACTGTTGGCCAAGTGTCTCTTCAAACTGGGAAAGGCCATGCTGCACAGTCTGCCTCCAAGCGGGCCGCTCAGAGGCCAGGGTTTCCCACTTGTTGAGGTCCATCCCTAAGGCCTTCAGATCCCTCTTGCAGATGTCCTTGTATCACAGCTGTGGTCTACCTGTAGGGCGCTTTCCTTGCACGAGTTCTCCATAGAGGAGATCCAAAAAACTGACAAAAAACCATGAGCGATTAACAAAAAATGTGTTGTGCTAAATTCCATAGAATTACGCAAATACACTGCAGCCTGACACTTCTGGATGGAAGGAAACTAAGGCAGCTGTTATCAATCCCCTCCACTCCATACTCAGCCCTCCCTGTTGCCAGCTGCCCGGCTTCTTTCACATGGAATGCTGATCTTTTAAGAGTCCAGCCCTATGTGTTTCTACTCAGAAGTAAACCCCATTGTAGTCAATGGGGCTTACTCCCAGGAAAGTGTGGAGAGGATTGTAGGCTCATGCTTTGCTTGGGAGGAAGGCTTGCTTGTGTCCGTGATTGCCTGCACCATGGGGGGGGGGAGATTGCTTGTGTTGGCGATTGCCTGCACCATCTCAATGGGGGGGGGAATTTGGCTAACACTCCCTGGGTTTTTTAAAGCAATCCCCTCTGTTGCTACCACACTTGCCCCTTTGTGTGTGTGTGTGTGTGTGTGCGCGCACGCGCACGCATACGTGAGAGAGAGAGAGCGCTCTACCTTGCTGCACATGTTCTGGCTACAGAGATTTTTGGCCCCCCTTCCCCTCTTCAGCCTCTTTGCTGGCTCAGGGGCTCCAGGAGTGCTACTGTTCCTTTGCAAGGGAAATCTCTTCCAGGGCTATTTCCCTGCCTGGGTGAAGAAGAGCCTTTTTACAGTGTTTTGGGCTGCCTGGAGCAAGACGCCAGTGCAGGGCAAAGGAGGCAAAGGTGTGTGTGACTTTTGGTTTCCCCCACCTCATTCCCATTGAGACAATCCAAAGATAAAAAATCCGTGGATAGGCTGCACCTGTATGTGGTATCTTAGTGAGGTCCGCCGAACAACCCTGTGAGGTGGGGAGGAAAAGCAAGACTTAGCATCACTTTTTGCAAAAGGCAGGGCTAGGTCTATGGAGTCAAAGTAGAATGGGGAGGGATTTGGGGTGAACATTAGGAGAAGCAAACAGGAAGAGCAGCTCAGCAACAGAACCAGTGACCCAGAGGGGCCGAGTTAGCAGGAGACAACAAATCCTGATCATTCAGGGAAGGAGTCTGGAATCTCCAAAGAGGGACCTGCCATCCCCACCCAAAGGGGACTGTCCCGGGCAGCTGACAGCCCTGAAAAGATCTGATCAGACTCAATTTAAGTCACAAGACATGAAAACTAGAGAGAAAACAACCCCCCCCCAGCTCACCTGCAATAATCCACATCAGCCACAGAGATCCAGGTGTTTTTTTTTGAATGAATGGCTTGGCCTTTGGCTACAGCTATGCTGCTGTTTGGCATGAAAAGTGCTCCCCAAAAGTGTCTTGTCTTTATGGTTTTGCCAATGGAAACTCCCACCTGCCCCCCCCCTTCAAGGTGTGTGTGGGGACAGGGTCCATGATTTGCAACAGGGGCATTAGCCCCCCCCCACTTCCATGTGCAGCACCTCTGCTCCCCACCCCACAGGCTGTTTATAAAAGAAGCCACTCCACCCATGGGGAGGGCACCTTGCATGTCTAATCTGCCCTTCAGTCACACGTGAAGGTGAATCAGAGCGAGAGGTCCTGCAGAGACTTGTGGGGGTGGCCCGCTCTCAAAAGCCTTCCCCATCATGGTTCCTTGGAAGAGAAGTGGCCTCTTTGGTGTCATCTGTGGTCATTTCTCTGCAGTTCCTTCCATTCTTGGACAAAATGTGGCCAATGAGATCACCAAGAGGCACCTGTAAGCTTTGTGGGAGATCAAATGCAAAGGATGTTTCCTCCTGTTGGAGGACAGCGGGGGGGGGCACCCCCCATCTACCCACTTGCCTTCACTGCTCTTCCTCCCAGAAAAAAAAGAGGGAGGTGGGGCGGAAAAGAAAGCGTGAAGGAGAGGAGAAGGATGGGCTAGACTGGAGTCTCTGACTGCTGCCAGAGGCACTTCTTTTCTGTCCCCTCTGCCTCTTCCACTCTGAGGAGGAACAGAGGGTGGCGCATCACCAGATCAGAGGGACAGCATTTGGCACCCAACTCAGATGCTGGGCCCCTTCTGACTAGGATGCCTCTAGGCTGTGGTTGCCCAGTTCTCTGACCCGTCTTCCACAGAGCGGCAGAAGCCAAGGAGATCCCCCTTGTCTTCTCAATGACCCTGCAAGGCTGCTGCCCAGAGGGCTTCAGGGCTGAGTGAGGAGATCGACCAGAGACACACCCTGGCCCTGGCCTGACTCTGCACATGCTCACAGGCATGGAAGCCGTTGGTAAACGTTGTTGATGATAACAATACAATACTAATGCAAGATAACTGACTGCAGCGCTGCCACCGTTCATCCAGAAAATCCACTGGGCAAGTTCAGTTTGTCTGCTTTTCACTCTGTCTGCCCAGCCTACCTTACAGGGTTGGTGTAAAGCCAAAACACTACTTTTAGACTCCTGGAGGAAAGAAAAACTACACTTTTTCAACCATTCATTTGCAGCATTTTAAAATCTTACACCAGGGTGTCAAACTTGTTTCTTACAGTGAACCAAACAGCATTCATGCTGCCTGCTGCGGGCCAGAAATGATGTCATAAAGCAGGAAGTGATGTCATAAAGCAGGAAGTGATAAGAAATAAGCACTTTTTCACACCTAGAAACTCATTAGCTGCAAATGACTGAAGAAAAAATGTGCAAATTTTGATAATATTTTCAAGATAAGGAAGCCCAATGATCACTCATGCGCCCCTCTCAGCAGTGCCATCTCAGCAGCTGAGAGCAGCTGGTGGTGGTGCTGAGAGAGCCCGGGCCGGATGAAGAGCTGCCGGGGTGCTTCTGGCCTGCAGGCCTTACGTGGACCCCGGGGGTGGGCAGGCGGGCAGGCAGGCAGTCTCCCCAGGGCTCTCAGCCATGGCAGTGAGGGAGGCCTGCTGATTCCAGGTGCAGGGGCCAGAAGCAGAGAGGAGGATGTGGTGTTCACAGTGCACTGGCTTTGACTGGCAGCCCAAGCCTATCCACACTTTCCTGGAAGTAAGCCCCATTGGCTCTGATGGGACTTACTTCTGAGTAGACATGCATGGGCTTGGGCTGCCTGCTAGATAGGAGTTGGGCTGCATCTGGCAACAGCAGTCAATGGAGTCCCAGCCTCAGGAAACAGCTAAGATTCTTGGAAAGCAGAGCTGGGTTTGGGGCTCCTCTTGCCTTTTGAGAGCCTGCCTGGTGCTGCCCTGGAGCAGGGGGCTCTTTGAAATCCCCCTCCTGCAGCTCCGAATGAGCTCACTGCCCCCCCCCCGTCCTGTTTTTACACACAAAAAATAACAATTCTATCAAATCGCGCTTTTCTTCAGGGCTGGTGTTTTCCCCACTGACACAAAAGAAAACGACACAATCACAAACTCTTTCACTTCCACACAGATAACACAAAACGACCCTGCAGTGTGGAAAAACCTGTCTGCCCTGGGGTTGCCAACTGACCACACAAAATCAGGCCTGGTTTGCTCTCGCGCAGAGCGCAGCTGAAGAAAGCCACTCCGGGGTCTGCAGGCGAAGCTGCCGCTTGAGGTGGCGCCCCTGCTCGGGCAAAGGCGAGCCCTGGCTCGTGGGAAAGGGGGCCGCCCGCTCCGCCGCCAGGCACAGGCTCTCCGGTTATTACTGGGTCGGGGTTTCTCGGGTGCGCGCAGCCCCCTCGGGGCGGAGCTCTGCGGCTGGCCACAGCCCGGCGGCGCTGCGCCTGCACAGACCGGGCCAGGCCGCGCTTCTGGGCGCGCAGGGCGGGCGAGCTGCTGGGCTCGACGGCGGCGGGGGTCTGCGCCTGCCATGGGGAGCCCGCGGAGCCCTCCTGCCCGCCCGGCGCGGCTGCTGCTGCTGCTGCTCTTCCTCCTGCCGCACGGCGCGGCCGCCCCGTCGCAGGTGAGCTCCTGGCGCGCGCGCGCGGGCGGGCGGGGGCGCGGAGTTGGGCGACGTGCCTGGCGGGCGCCCCGCGGGACCTGCAGAGCAGCCCGGCAGTGGCGTGGCCGGAGGGGGCGCAGCGCTCAGTCTGGCGGGGCGCCCCCTCCCCTCCCCTCCCCTCCCCTTGGAGGCGACTGCCGCTTGCGCGCCGCCACCCCGAGCGCTCTGCCCCTCCGGCCGGGGTCGGTCAGGCTCCGCCCGCTCCCAGGCGTGCCGCGGTAGAGTGCCGCTGAGCAGGGAGGCTCCACTCAGCCAGGAGGAGCCAGGCGAGGCCGCAGTTCCCCGGGAGCTGTCCTCGCGATGCCCTTGGCCCCCCGGGGACCAGGCGGGCCGGGTGCCGGCAGAAGGCGGCCGAGTCTCGAGGTGCTGCGCACGTGCGCTGGGATCGCCACCCGGCTCTGGGTAAATGTGCTGCCTGTACCGGGAAATGGCCGGCTCTCCCCAGAGAGCAACGAGAATTTCTGGAGAGCTGCGGTAAAACCTCTCTTGGAAAGCCCCCCCCTTTTGCTTTAGCAGCCGTTTGACAGGCAGGCATCTGAGTGGTAGAGCTTTTCCCAGGATGTCAAAGCTTCTGCCTTCCTGCCATGCAGCTGTTAGAGGCACAAGAGCCCTCTTGGGGAAAATATATGGCAACCCTACAGTGAGTCAATGCTGTAATTTGAACTTGATTGCTTAAACCAGCATCCTGTGGAGAAGAGTGCTTCTGAGCATGCACAGAGTTTCCGTTGCCACTGAGCAGCAACCAGCAGCACTCGAACATGAGGCGTCTGGATTCCTGGGAGGAGACACAGAATGTGACTCAGGCATGTGGGAGAGGCTGCCAAATCCCAAATCTGTGGGGTATCAAAAACTGGGGGAGGGGGAGAGATGAAGCTAATGACGGCCTGATTTAGAGAAGGCTGTAGCTCAGTGTGAGTGACCCTGCTACGCATGCCAGATGGCCCTGGGTTCAGTTCCAGGCAGGATCTCCAGGTAGGGCTGGGGTCAGAACCCACCTAGAACCCTGGGGAGATACTGCCAGTTTGTGTTGACAAGACACAGCTGAATAGACAGAGGATTCGGTGCATAGAGAGCTGGCCCAGGCAGCAGATGGTGGGGGCCCCCCTCTCTCCTTGCCTTCCCTGCTTCTCCTCCCATTCCCTGGACTGGAAAAGGAAGAGGGGGGCAGAGGGGAAGGGAGCAGTGAGCTGAAACAGTGGCCAATGGGGGGAGCAGAGGCTGGCACTCCATTGGGTAAGGGGGGCACATTGAGCATGCTGCCTCAGGCATCAGAAAGTCTTGGGCCAGCCCTGTATACATGTTTACTCAGAAGTAAGTCCATTGTGTGCAGTGAAGCTTACACTCAGGTCATTGTGTATTGAGGACTGCAGCCCAAGTGTCTATTCCTATGTAACTTTTTTCTATGTTCTTCTAATATTTGAGGAAATGTAGGACCCCCTATGCTAGAGATTGTAAGGCTGGTGGTGGGATGCGGGGGTGATTTAAACCACTCAGTAATTGCAGCCAAGACTTGAAAGAAGAGCTTTTGGTCCCCTTAACTGTATCCTGGCTAGTGACCATTTTTGAAAAGCTCCCCTTCCCCTTTGAACTGCTGTCTCAAAGAACAGAGAAGGGGGATGCTCACTTTCGCAACTGGCTTCTGAACAGTAAAGGCAGGGGGAAGGACGTGCCATCAGTGCCAGACCTGCTCAGGTCTCTGTTGGCCAGTCTAGTCAATTCCTGCAGCCTCTGACACTGGAATGGGGTGTGATTCAGCCTTTTCTGGGTCTCGCCACTCATCTCGAGCAAACGGCCTTTTTCTGAATCAGCATCCCTGGTTTCAGGGGCCTCAAAAGGATACCCACGAATGAGTCATTTTGGGGTGGCTGAATGAGAAGAGTGGCCTATTTCCTGCACTGAAAATGCTGCTGATTAGGAGGTCTTGTGCAAACCATACATCGATTATCTCCTGTGACACTTGCAGACACGCAGCTGGCCGGCCTGCTGGGAAGTGGAGGCTGCAACGTTGGAGGCGAGCAGGTTCATTCCATGGTGTGTTAAGTCAGCCTTCCCAGAATCCAGGAGGTTTGGTAGGATTCAGCAGTGATGTAGGCCTCCGAACATGTGCAGGATAAGAATAGAATTGGCTGCCATAACCGAGTCAGGCTCTTGGTTTCTCCAGCTTGGCATTTTCAGCACAGATGGGCAGCATCGCTCCAGGAAATTAAGACAGGAATATTTCACTGCAGTATCCAGAGATTGAACCTGGGACCCCTGGCCTGCAGAGCAGAACACAAGTGGCTTAGCTAAAGCACCCTAGAAAAGAGGCGCCTGAGGGGGGACATGATTGAGACATACAAAATTATGTGTGGGAAGGATAAAGTGGATAGAGAGATGCTCTTTACACTCTCACAACACCAGAACCAGGAGACATCCACTAAAATTGAGTGTTGGGAGAGTTAGAACAGACAAAAGAAAATATTTCTTTTCTCAGCATGTGGTTGGTCTGTGGAACTCCTTGCCACGGGGTGTGGTGACGGCATCTGGCCTGGATGCCTTTAAGAGGGACGTTTCTGGAGGAAAATCCATCACGGATCCCAAGCCATGGTGTGCATGTGCCACCTCCTGATTTGAGAAATGGGCCATGTCAGATGCAAGGGAGGGCACCAGGATGAGGTCTCTCGTGGTCTGGTTGCTCCCTGGGCATTTGGCGGGCCGCTGTGAGATGCAGGAAGCTGGACCAGGCGGGCCTAAGTGCGGCGGGTGCAGAGTCCTTTGAGAAGTGGCGGGTGGGAGGCAGGGCAGGCCCTGGAGGGTAGACTGCGCCCGCCCCCGGAGGCTCCAAAAAGGGCGTCCCCGGAGGCCCGGCCTTCGCCGTCCCCGCCCCTAGGGGAGGCTGGGGCCGTTGCAGCCTCTGCAAGGCCTCCGGTTCCTGGCTGCCCACGGCCCGTCCTTTTGCTCCGCCCTGCCCCTTGAGGGCGGAGATGGGGGCGCTTGGCCATGCGTGGACCCCAGGGCCCCGCCCCCGAGCGCCCGGGACGGGGCTACCGCGGGCTCGAACGCGCGCCTCCGGCGTACCGGCCCAGGCGCTTTGACAGCTCCGCTACCCGGTCGGCTCGCGGAGGGCTGCGCGCGGCGCGCTCATAAGGCGGCGGGGCGGGGCCGCCGAGCGCTCCCAGCCCCGCCCCGCCAGACAGCCTGGCGCTCCCGCAGCAGAGGCGCAGCCGCGCCTGCGCCCTCCTGCCGGCCAGGACTGCAGTGCCTGCCCTGCCGCCTGGGGGCGCTTCCGAGGGGGCTGGCAGAGGACAGGCACTCACAGGCCTCCCACCAGCCCTCCCGCTCCGGCTGGTGCTGCGCAGGCAGGTGGAGGCAATCGGGCGGGCCCTGCCCTGCCCTGCCCGAGAGCTGCGGTGCCCTCAGCTTGATGTCCGGCAGTCCTGCCGCCCGACCCTCCCAGGCAGCCGGAGCGGCGGGGTCGGCATGCCTGGAAGGGCAGCCCGTGGCTGGAGAGGGCAGTCGGATCGGCCCACTGCCAGGACGCCCTGTGGCCACCCTGCGGAGAAGACCCACAACCAGTGGCTCAGAGCTTCAAAGGCCAGCAAGGCCTTCTGGGGCAGGCGGTCTGTGGAACTCCTTGCCACAGGATGTGGAGACGGCGTCTGGCCTGGATGCCTTTAAAAGGGGATTGGACAAGTTTCTGGAGGAAAAATCCATTACAGGGTACAAGCCATGATGTGTATGTGCAACCTCCTGATTGTAGAAATGGGCTATGTCAGAATGCCAGATGCAAGGGAGGGCACCAGGATGCAGGTCTCTTGTTATCTGGTGTGCTCCCTGGGGCATTTGGTGGGCCGCTGTGAGATACAGGAAGCTGGACTAGATGGGCCTATGGCCTGATCCAGTGGGGCTGTTCTGTTCTTATGTTCACCCAGGGGCACAAAACTGACCAAAAGCTGACCTTGAGCAAAAAGCAAAAAGCTACACAGTTGTGTTTGTTCATGAGTAAACAAGCATGCCTTGGCTCCCGGTCAGGCCAGGCAAAGGGGAATGCGAGGCCACCAGAATGGTCCTGATCTGATGGAAGTGGAGCTCAACAATGCTCCAGAAGGCAGCCCCCTCCCAGTAAAAAGAATAAAGCAGAGGCTTGAGCTGGTAAGATGATTTTTTTTTCTCTTTTAGACTTGTAAAGGTAGTTGGGTCCTGATAGTGATATGGTTTAAATGTAAGGACTTAAATTGTACTGGGCACTGGGTAGAGCTGCAAATCTTACTGATTTTTGTGTGTGTGTGGGGGGGGGGTGTTTTTGCAGCCAGGCTACAGAGAAAATTCACTTGGTGGAACAGGGCTGGCTTCCCCTTATTTATTGGTTTGACTTTAACGATTTATAATTATTTATTTTAATTTGCTTGATGATGTTGCTTCCAGTCATGACATCACTTCCGGTGAGTCCTGGACAGATTGTCATTCTAAAATGTGGGTCCAGGTGGCTAAAAGTTTGAGAACCACTGTTTTAGAGGGCTCCGAAAAGTGCTTCCTGTTGTCTTTCGGAGGCTTCTAAGATGCCCCCAGAGGCCTTCTGAGTGCAAAGAAACTGCTGACCTTCTGCCCATGGCCTGGGAGGGGACAGCTATGAAGGCCAGTTGGGTCATAGATGCGCAGTAGGTAACCAGATGAAGGAATCTGCTGCCTCTTAGAGGCCTCCAAAAAGCACCCGGTTTTTGGCAAAAACCAGGAGTCCAAGGCCTTTAAGAGGACTTCTGAGGCTGGGGTGGCTGCAGGTGACCTCCCTGGGCCTCAAACAGCCTCCAGGGATGTCTCAGAGGCCTCCAAATGAAAACTGGAAGTACCTTGTGGAGACCACTAGGACACCCCCGAAGACATGGTACCTGGAGCACTGTACCTTCCTGACCCCCTTAGCTACTCCACTGCATCCCACAGACCCACAGCTCTTTCCCAGTAATCTGTTCTCCAGTACAACTTGCTTAATTGACGAAGCCTCTACAATGGTGGAACCAGCCGGAGTTTGCCAAGAGCAGTTATGGCTAACAGCTGCTCACTGGAGCTCTCCTCCTCTGTAAACTGATTTAACCCCCTTTGATTGGCACCGGTGACCTTTCCTGTGCCTTGGGGCACCCAGTTACCTTTGGCCAAATGTATCCCTCACAGACCAGGCAGCAGGGACTTGATGTATCTCCTGGATTCATCTGACCAAAGAAGCTGAGTCGCATTTTTCTGGATGACTAGAGAAGTTTTGATCTGAATCGAAACAAGAATTGCAGTCAAGAGATGAAAGGGGGGAAAAACAGACTGACATTTCAGAAAAAAGACTTCAGACCTGTTAAGCCACAGACCCGGTGCTGGTTTGCATACCGTCTCTCTGAGCGCAAGTGTTTTTTGAAAACCCTGGGGGCTCCTTCACAGGAGGGGAGCTTTCTGTGTCCCTCTGGGCAACTTTCCATAGTTAGTGACCTTTCGCTCCCTTCTGTCCATTCGCATCTCCTTCTCTGGATCAAGTTCAAGGAGAACCGGCAGTTCAGCCTCAGAGAACTCTGGGTTTGTACAGTGTTGATTGGCCAGCTGTTGTGTCAGTCACAAAGCTGCTTCCCCACTTCTCAAAGCAGGGTTGTGAGCAGTGTGGCCATTGCTTGTGCCATGAAGACAGCCCCCCTTCTCAAAGCAGTTTGCAGACTGTTTAAAATGCTAAAGAGTTAAACTTTTGATCGGATAACCATATTGGCACTTGAGGGAAAGACAGGACCTCAGGCGGCAGCAGGGAAAGGCAGAGTGGAGGGCGACAATAAACTTTCAGTCTGGAGCAGGAACATGTGTCAATACAAGAGCAAAGCTCTCTGAGGCAAAACAAAAGACACCCTCTCCCCATGTTGCTCTCTTGCTTCCCTCTGTATGTCTGTCAGCCTTTCTCAACACCAGTCTCCCTTCTGCTGTTAGAATGTTCATGGACATTCCATGATGTCACCACAGCTCAGCCAATAGCATGGCTCGCAGGTTTTAATTTTTGTATGAGCAAAGCAGGTTCACAGGATGGTTCCCTGCCAGATAAGTGTGGGGCAGGGCTGGCTTTTACTTTACCTCCAGTCAGGAAACCTGGAACCTTGCTTTTAAAAAAAATATGTTTCATTCAAACGCTGTTACCAGTTTTCATTGCCAATGAGGCAAAGAATAAAAACTTGAAATATGCTGGCATTTGCAGTCAAGGCATTTAAAAGCCACAAGACTTTAAAAATGTGTGGGCCTCTTAATTTGGAACCTGCTCATTCTCCACATCACCTGTGCACCATTATTGTCAGGATTTAATTTCTACTGCAGAAGTGCTGAAAAGTAAGAAATCACATTCCTGGAAGTCCTTCTCTCTCAGCTCAGATGAGGTGGGGGAGTGGGAGAAGTCATTAAACAGTGCAAAATATGCACGCTCCAGAGCAGTCACTAGGGTTTGCCTCACCTGGTGCAAGAGCTCATTCCATCACCCCCATGATGAACTTTCTCCTGTACTGGACTATACAGAACAAATTACAATATCATACGAACAGCCTAAATGCAGTGGCCCAACAAATCAGTAACTGACAAAAAAAACCTGTGGCCAACTTGATGACACTCACGCAGCTAGTGTTCTAGTGTTAGCCCTGATTCATGGAAATGAGAGCTTACTTGTACTAACACCTTATTGGTTCCCTGCTGTGTCATAATAACACTTCACTGGTTCCCGGAACAATCAGTCTCATTGGTCAGTTCTGAGTTAAGAAAATCCACTTTTTGTTACATAAGGTAGTTGTATTTTCCTGTTCTGGTTATGTGGCCATAATGTTTGATAGAATACAGATAGTTCAACACAGTTTGTTTCATTGCATTCTGCATTAAATTAAGCATTGGATGATATATAGCTGATGGTATTATTTGAAAATACCAAGATTTTCACAATTTTGGCCAGTAGTGGTGTCACCACCACCCCAAGTGCGACACCCGATGTGGTCCACAAACCCCACAACCCCCTAGCAATGCCACTGGCACACTCTGTACATGTTCAAAGGTTTTAAGCAACATTTCCTGTGTCTTATTCAAAATAGGTTATTAGAGCATTTCGCTCCAACTAAAAATGAATATTGGTGGGCATTTCAACCCCCAAACTGCAGCCTGTTTTGAAGATACTGCAGTTTTTTTCCCTTTCGCTTTCTCGTTGGAAGTTGCGCTGCAGTGAGTCAGCCAGCATCAGTCCATACAGCCCAGCTGGAGCTCCAGATAGTTTTTATGGAGGAATCTTAACCTTCATTTCTAAAGAGGGGGCCCTACTCTGCCTAAAAACTGGAGGCCCATGACTCTGACAAACATCGACTATAGGGTTTTAGCAAAGATTTTGAATGACAGACTTTCCAAAATAGCCCCTAAGTTGATTGGGAGGACCCAGACTAGTGCTGTCCCAGGGAGGAAGATGACCGATTCCTTAGTTCTGGTTAGAGAGATCTTTCAGATGGTGGAGAAGGGAGAGTGAGTGGAAAGGGAGACTTCTACAAATGGACCAGTCTAAGGCCTTTGATAGAATAAACAGAAAGTATCTCTGGCAAACGCTGATGGCAAAGGGTGTCCCAGAGGTCTTCATAAACTATATAAAAACTCTGTATGAGCAGGCATCGGTTATGCCGCAGGTAAACGGATGGAAGGGGAAAATCATACCCACAGAATCAGGGATACGCCAAGGATGCCCACTGAGCCCGCTCCTCTATGTTTTGGCGTTAGATCCATTGCTGGCCATACTCCAGGCGGAGCCCAGAATAAAGGGAATGGCCATGGGTGGGGAAGGGAATAGCACAGAGACTGGGAATGCCATAAAAACGGTAGCCCACGCAGATGATGTGTACGTTATGGTTAGAGACGTGGGTGAGATGGAGACATTGAAGGGAATAATAGATGAATACAGCAGGGCCTTGGGAGCGGTGATAAACGAGGATAAAACCAAATGTTATTCTCTTGGGTCGAGGGGGGAAAACATAGAGGTGAGGGCCATGGGGGCTGTTTTTGAAACGGATAAAAGGAAACGAGGTTCAAAAGGTGGAATCTGTAAAAATTTTAGGTATAATTTTTGGACTGGAACAAAGAGGGTGGGAAGAGAACTGGAAACTGTGGGCCTCTAAGGTGGAGGAAAAACTGAAGAGGTGGAAAAAATGGAACTTGAACCTGTACCAGAGGGTGCGTTAATGTCAATGTGTATTGTGTTCCGATGGCGTCCAATTTGGTGGCGATCTATCCCTTGCCGAAACAGGTGGTGGACAAGGTTACCCATCAGGTTTTTGTTTTCTTGTGGGGCACTGCCTTCTTCCCTCTTGCCCGAGCGATGGCATATAAGAAAGTGAAAGAAGGAGGACTAGGGGTTTGGGCCCTGGGACCTTTGTTCTTGGTGACCTTTGTCTCCTATAACTTTGGCAACTGGGCAAAATGGAGGCAGAGGCCGCAGGAAGGGGGAGTCTTTGCATCTGTATGGGCCCAATTTGGAGACACTTGGGAAAAGACGACCTGGGGACAGAAATGGTGAGCGAAGGAAGAGACGGGATGCGTACTCACTCAGGCGTGAGGGAGGTCGTGACTCTGATGAAGGAAATGGGGCTCTCGGCCAAGCCGTATAAAACCAGCATGCTGGAAGGGAAACAACTCAAGCATTACGTGTATGAAACGACAGTACAGGAGTTTATCATGAGGCCTCGCCAAGAGAAACAGCAAAGTAAGACGCACCTTTCTGTGTAACTCTTGCAGGAGAAGGTGGCGCACAGCGCCTTTAGCGAGAAGAGAATCTCGCTTTAGTTTATGGGAATTAAGGTGGAGGGCTTTCCATCAGGTCCTCAGGGTGGGAGCGGCAAACCCATGGTTGCAAGAAGATCAGAAGAGGTGCAAGAGGTTGACCTGTTCAGGGTCGGGACCCTCTAGATCGGTAGGTGCCCCCCGCTGATAGAAACGGTAGCCCATTTTGTCCAAGAGTGTATGCCGGCGAAGGAGTTGTGGGGGGGTGTAGCGAGTGCCTTTAAGTGGCCCAAACTGGCCCAACAGGCCTGGGAGACTATCGTCTCTGGGAAGGAGCCGGCAGGAGGTATGAGGGGACCCAAGAGGACAAGTAATGCGGGACAACAGAGGGGAAGAGACGATAGGTGGGAGGTGCCATGGTCTATGGTAAGACTGATAAATCTGTATGTCCTTTTTGCTCTGGGCATCCAAAGGGGCAAAGGAATAAAGGAGAAAAAGTCCACCAACACGCTATGGGGCCACTTTGTGAGCTCCAGAGTATTCGGTGTCGCGGCTTACGAATGGGTGAAAACCGGTAGAGACAGGTGGAAAAATGGTGGGAGTGGTTAGATGGGGTGAATCCACCTGTAACATGACGTCTCTGTGTTCTAGTTAAACAGCTGATGTAATGTGACTGTAGTTGAAAATGTAAAATGTGATTTCTTTCCTTTGTATTATTTATTGTAGTCTGAAACTTTCTAAATAAAAATCTGTGTTTCCCAGCTGGGACTCCTCTGACTGAATGCAGCTCCTGCAAGTCTTGGGAGGAAGTGTTTCCCAGGCTGGCCGTCTGGTATCCTTCTTTAAAACTGGAGGTGCCCATTTCCTGCATGCAAAGTGCATGGTCTCCCACGAACAAGAGGGCCTCCCCTTTGTGGGATCTGCAGGGGGTTTTCCGGCCCTCTTGCCTCATTCTCAGAGCTACAAATTATGCTCTTGCAGGCCACTGTTGAACTCACGCTCACGTCCAGTAAGCATATGATTATTATTAACCAAGTGTGACCTCAATTCGAAATGAGAACTGGCCACTAGAGCTATTAATAGTCACCTTGATGTTGGGGTAGGCGGTTAACCCTTGTCAGAACTGAAGAAAGTCACCCACTTGTTCTCTGTTTCTCAATGCTTCCCGCTACTCTTGGCGTCTTTCCCCTGTGCCCTCGTTCAATCAGCCCATTGCATGATGGGACCTATTCCAGCACTCCCCATGCAAGGAAAACAGCCAGTGGCCTGGAACTTCTCCCTGCTTGCAAGGAACACCCCCCCCAAACCCCTCCCCCCAAAAAAAACTGGGAAGGCTGATATATGTTTTGGTGGATCGTGAGGTGAGCAGGTCTAAAAGCATTGCCGGCTTCCAAACCTGCCTCTGTAACTGCGTCACAGTCGGGGCTGTTTGACCTGCGACGAACAGTAGGGGGTTGTGATGAACCAGGAAAATCTCCACCTGCAAATTTAGGCCGATCAAATGTGTGTTAAGTGCAGAAAAGCACACTGGGTTGGTTTTGTCGGGTCGCATCTGTTCTGACCTTGTTGGACATTTCTGGAGGAAAAATCCATTATGGGGTACAAGCCATGATGTGTATGCGCAACCTCCTGATTTTAGAAATGGGCTATGTCAGAATGCCAGATGCAAGGGAGGGCACCAGGATGAGGTCTCTTGTTGTCTGGTGTGCTCCCTGGGGCATTTGGTGGGCCGCTGTGAGATACAGGAAGCTGGACTAGATGGGCCTCTGGCCTGATCCAGTGGGGCTGTCCTTATGTTCTTAACTACAATTCCCAGGAAGCCTTGCAGGTCTCTTGTTATCTGGTGTGCTCCCTGGGGCATTTGGTGGGCCACTGTGAGATACAGGAAGCTGGACTAGATGGGCCTATGGCCTGCTCCAGCGGGGCTGTTCTTATGTTCTTAACTACAATTCCCAGGAGGCCTTGCAGGTCTCTTGTTATCTGGTGTGCTCCCTGGGGCATTTGGTGGGCTGCTGTGAGATACAGGAAACTGGACTAGATGGGCCTATGGCCTGCTCCAGCGGGGCTGTTCTTATGTTCTTAACTACAATTCCCAGGAGGCCTTGCAGGTCTCTTGTTTATCTGGTGTGCTCCCTGGGGCATTTGGTGGGCCGCTGTGAGATACAGGAAGCTGGACTAGATGGGCCTATGGCCTGATCCAGCGGGGCTGTTCTTATGTTCTTATGGACTGTCTCTCTAAGGGAGGGTCTCTACCTGTAATCAAACTGTTTTTGTGAGATATTGCCTCTTGGCTTAACTGGGAGACGTAATAAGGAGAAAAAAAATCTCTGCGTGCTTAAGCCATTTCTGCCCAACGTTGCATATACGCAACTGGGACCATACCTGTGGGCTGGGCAAAAATGGGTTAAAGCGAGTCACCAGAGTTCAGTGATGTATTTTCCTAGAAGCGTTTCCAGTGAGAGAAAGAGAGAAGGCGCTCTCTTAAAGCTCTGCCAGGCAGTGGCAATGGACCAGTGCCAGGCTTGGTGCAAATCAGCTTCCTTTGCAGACACTTTCTCTCCACCATGCACAGTGTCCCCTGCGCAGCAGCCCTGTCTGCAATGCTCCTTCCTCAAGTTGCTGCTCACTATGGAAGCAAGCCTTTCGGTCACAAATGGTGTGCAGTGGGGAGGGGAGATTCGAGCCCCAAATTGGGGCTCCTGTGGCTGCTTTGGAAAAAAAATAAATACAATTTCGTACGCTGCAGAAGCTCCATGTTGCATCTCTCTCATTTGTGGTCCTCTATGTTGCATTTTTCTAGTCTCTAAATCCCCACATGCTTAGCCATGCTTCGGTCATGTGCTGCGGTCCCCAGACCCCCCTCCGGCAAATGCATGTGTTTGTGTCTCTGGGTCTGGTGCACGGACAGAGATGTGCAACTGCAGTGCGCAAACTTGAAAATCAGGTATCGATGTCAGAATCATTGGGAACCTCTGTCCACGTGTGGGTTTGTGAAGAGGAATTCTGCCTTGCTGTCGAGTATTCTCTTTTAATGGTGGCTTTGGCCTCTCTGTTCTTCTAGGGATTGGCTCTCTCACCCCAGTCTTGTAAGGCCCACGAGAACCAGTACTACGATGCCAAATCCCAAAAATGCTGCTATCGATGCCAACCAGGTCAGTCTCTAGATACAGTTGTGGAAGAGCCGCCCTGGGAAGTCTCCAGGGGGGGACGACACACACACTGACCTGCTTGTCCACCCAGGCTACTTACTGTGGAGGCCTTCTCTGTGAGCAAAGAGGCGCCTGCAGCTTTCTGAAGTTTTACAAGTCATGCATTTTGGTTATTGATTGCATGTATTTATTTTCTGCATTTACACCCCACTCTTCCTCAAAAGAGCTTGGGGGTGTACATGGCTCTTCCTACCCCTCCTCACAGCAATCCAATGAGGTCCGTTTGGTGGAGAAACCATGCCCGGACCATTTCATGTTACTGGAACCATACAATGGGTCCTTGGTGTCTGCAGGGGATCTGTTCCAGGACCCCCCACAAATAACAAAATCTGTGGATATTGGAAACTGCCTGGGGGCACAGCACTGCAATTACTCACCTGGTGTCCATGCCCAGTACTCCAGAAGTCGTGCTAGCCTCCTAACCTCTTCAGAAGGCCTCCTAGACCCTCAGAAGCCACGTCCAGTTTGTGTTGGCAACTTCTGGTTGTGTCCAGGAGGACCTCCCCACCTCCACCTTCAGAACACCTCCTTGGCATAACCAGAAGCTGCCAGCACAAAAGCACAGAAGTGGCTTCCGGTCACGTCCAGGTGGCCCCCTGCCACACAGGTTCAGCATCCACAGATGCTCAAATCCACAGGTTGAGCTGGTGGATAAGGAGTTCCAACTGTACAATGCATTAATATATCATACAGCATATATTTACAATGACTATGTGCTTGCAAAAGCTGCAAGAGGCAGGCAGACTCTCGGGGCCCAATTCTATCCAACTTTACAATGTTGATGCAGCCATGCGAATAGGGTGTGTGCTTCTCCCTTGGGGGGGGGGATCACAGAGGCCTCCTTAAAGTAAAGGAACAATTGGCATTGTAGCTGCATCAGCACTGGAAAGTTGGATAGTATTGGATCCTTACAGCCCAATCCTATGTATGTCTACTCAGAAGTAAGTCCCTTTAGCGTCAATGGGGCTTAGTCCCAGTGTGGATAGGATTGGGCTGTATGTCAATAATGACGATTTTGGAGGAGATCTTCCCACTCCACCCTTACTGACTGCAGCCAGTCCTGGAGGTTCAGGAGTCTTGGGTGGTCCCATAACTTGCCCATCTCCTGCCAGCCCTTCTAGATTAATCTGATCCCTGGAGCTTACTCCCTGGTAGCTGTTCAAAGAACTTCAGCTGCAGTCCTACACGCAATTACCTGGAAGCGAGTTGCATTGGACTTAGTGGGACGCAGCTTCTGAGCAAACACACACAGGTTGGTGCTATAAAGTGGCACTCATTGCCCCAGTCACAGAGGACGTCTCAGGCTTTTTGGATGGGGAGAAAACCGCCAGACATTCCATTTCAATGGGACGGGGGAGGCAAAGAGCTCATAGCAAGAAGAGGGCAAGTTGAGCGTAGCTGGTTTTCAGAGCTACACTTAAACATAAGATTATTTGAACCTGCCCAAACCCAGCCTGTGCTTTGCAGGGGCCTTTGTTGTGGTTCCTTCACAATAACCAGAGGCAGAGGCATTTCACTAGCATGTGGTCTGAAACACAGGAAAGGGGGGCTTCCCCTTTGAAAGTAGTGCCCTTGGATACCATCTGAGGTTGGCCGGTGATTCACCAGGCTGGTGGTTCAGCTCGAAGCCCCAAAAGCCCCCTCCTTGGTTTAGAAGAACTCTGTGGGTGGGGCTGTTTTTGTTTTCTTTTGGAGAGGAAATTTCTGACATTTGAAGAACAGGTTATAGATGTGACATGCTGGGGCTTTTTGTCCATACAAACGGTGCAAGCGTGATATGATCTGTTCATTATTGCCAGCACTTGAAGCTCTCCACGCAAATGGCAAGAGAGGCAGTTGGCCGGTGCCTGGACTGTGCCACTTTGGGCAGTGGATGGAGGCTCACACAGAACAAGGCTCCCCACTGTGATAAAAAGGTGTCTGCACACACGCCCCTGCTTATAGAGGCACCCAGGGCCTGTCCATCCATGAGGCAGACTGAACCAGCTGCCTCAAGTGTCAGACGGACAGTCCTGTGTCTGTGTCAGCCTCAGTAAAGACAGTTCCCCCCTTCTCCGCAGGATCCGTTGCAAAGAAAGAGTGCCCCACGGATCCCCACAGTGATTGCAGAAAGCCTTGTCCTCCAGACCAGTTCCTGAACCGGAAGATCTGGACACCACGGTGTGAGTCCTGCACATCCTGCCCGTCAGGTACTTGCTTGCAGGAATGACTGTGTTTTCAGTATCGACACAAGTCCTTATCTCCGTGCCCCTCTCTGCTCCCTGGCACCTCCCACTCACCACAGAACCATCACCTTTGACGTTTCTGTGTCGCCAGGTGCTGCTTTTGCTGCAGCCAGACCTGCCCACTGAGAGAGAAGTTCCTCTCTCCTCCCTTTGGACCCTCTCCAGCTCCTCTCTTTCCTCTGTTCCTCCTTTACAGTCCGGGATCTGGTGGAGAAAGCTCCTTGCACCAACTTTTCTGACCGGGTGTGCATGTGCCGACCTGGGATGCGATGTCTGTACCAGTCGCCCAATGCATGTTCTTTGTGTGTCCCTGTGACCCCCTGTCAACTGGGCTTTGGTGTCAAAACTGGAGGTAGGAGCAAAGAACTTCCACTGTGTTGGATGTGGATCTTCAGCAGCTGATCAAAACTGCATGCCAAGGGACTCCCAATTCTGCAACTCATAGAAGGAATCTACATTCATTAGGGGGTCATCTAGTCCAATCCCCTGCTCTGTGCAGACAACTGCTGCAGCATCCCTGATGGGCCACCATTGACAGAGGCTTGGTTGGTGGGCACAAGAGACAAGGCCTTTTCAGTGCTGGCCCCACTTCTATGAAAATCTCTTCCTGGAGAGGCCAGCCCAGCTCCCACACTTGGAAGAAGCTGAAAACATTTTGATTTGAGAAGGCCTTTCTGGCCCCTTAACTTTTTTAAGTTGTTTGCAGATAGAGAGATATTGCATTAATGTTATTTTTCCTTTTAAAAATAAAATAAAATTCTGGTCAATTTTTGTAAATCAGTTTGATCTGAAGTGAAATGAAGTAAATAAAAAACTCCCTATAGACAGGGAGCCTGCCTTGAAATCCCCATCACTGGGGGGCAAACAGCAAGGGAGGGCTGGCTTCTCCATGCCATCTGGTGGGTCATTGTGGGAAACAGAATCACACTTTTATGGGCTTTGCCCTTCCAATTTCAGTTTTTTTTAAAAAAAACTGCATCTTTTGTTCTCCTACCAGGTAACTCCAATGGAGAAACTATCTGTGAAGAATGTCCTCCGGGGACCTTCTCTGATCAGGAGTCGAGCATCAGCGCCTGCAAGCCCCACACTAAGTGAGCACCCCTTCCTTTGTGCCAGTTTGTTCAGGGCCTACTTGTAGTCCACACCATTGCACAGATGTCGGGTGAGCTGTGGGGATTTCTTAGGACAGGGACGGAGTGATTGCTGTTCTCAAAGGAATCAGATGCTGAGCAAGGGGTGGAGGAGAACCAAGTGTGAGTAGATACTCCAAGTGTAGGTTTCTTTTTCATTTTGTGCAGTAGCATGGCTGTGGGGTGGGGGTTGCAGACAGCACTGGGTGACGTACCCACCAAAACTGTGACAATCTTGGTATTTTTTAACAATGCCATCATGTTACATATCATTCAGTGCATAATATACTGCAGAATGCAGTGAAACAAAGTGCACTGGAATATTTATATTCTATCAAAAGTTATTGCCAAATAACCAAAAAGGAAAACACAACTGCCTCATGTAACCAAAAATGGATTTTCTTAACTCAAAATTGACCAATAAGACTGATTGTTCTGAGAGCCAATGAGGTGTTACTATGACACAGCAGGGAACCAAGAAGGTGTTAGTATGAATCAGCTCTCATTTTCATGTATCAGAGCTAATACTAGAAGTCTTAGGGCCAACAGTCTTATCCAATTTTCCAGTGCCGGTGCAGCTGTGCCAATGGGGCATGCACTGCCTCTTGCAGTGGGGCAGCAGTCACAGAGGCCTCCTTAAGGTATGGGAACATTTGTTTCTTTACCTTGGGGCTGCATTGCGACTGCACCGGTGCTGGAAAATTGGGTAGGATTGGGCCCTTATTTAGTTGTGTGAAGATCCTCAAGTTGGCTACTGTTTTGTTTTTTGTTTTTGTTGGGTAAAGTGTACTGTTATATTTTAAAATAACTAAGGTGCATGGGGGTGACACAGTCCTAGTGATGCTACTGCATTCAGGGTATGCATATGATATTGTCATTTATTCTGTATAGTTTGGTCCAAGAGGAGGTCCGTCACGGGGTGACATAATGACGCACCTGGTGATGCCTCTAATTTTGTGTACTGGATTTTGAATAGAAAAGCACTTTTCAAATAAAGATTCTGCGCCCCCATGGAATTGATGCAGCATTCCTTAAGTGCTCAAAGCACTTAGTCCACATTCACTGCAGTAACAACAGCCCTGTTAGGTACTTACTAACCTAATGCCATTTGCTGGGTTCCTGGTACAGGTGAGACTGGAATCAGTCTTGGGGAAGGACTTGGCTTTACCTGCAGCAGGTAACCAGTTCAGTCTTTACTTACCACCTCGAGAGACATGGCTCAGAGAACAAATGATGGGAATGAACCTTTCTTCAGATATAGGGTCACCATATGCAAATGGGGACAGAGTGCAGCTCAACATGTAAAGGTTTAAAAAGCCTCACCTGCCAAAATTCCCTCTTCTATACAATGGTTAAAAGTATAGGCACTCTGTCCCCATTTGTATCTGGTAACCCTAATCAGATGCCCTGTGCTGTCTGCAAAACCTGTGCTGATGTAAATAGGCTACAGGACTCATGTAGCGTAGTCTTATGCATGTCTTCTTGGTAGCAAGTCCTGCTGAATTCATTTGGATGAACTCCCAGGTAAGTGTGACTAGGACTGTAGCCTTGGTTGTCTAGATCAGGGGTGCTCAAACTTTCAACTTTAGGGATCCTGGACCTTTAAAATTGTGTAGGAGCGATAATTTCAGCAGGTGCAGCTTGTCATCTGTGGGATGACAAGTTAAACCTGCTGAAATTCTCTCTTCTATACACTTGTTAAAGGTCCAGCATCCCTAAAGTTGAAAGTTTGAGCACCCCTGGTCTAGATGAAGCATAGTTTCCAGTCCCCAATGGAATTTTACCCATTTGAATAGGTATTTCTTTGCCATTTGATCTTCATTCCCTTGCACAGAACTATCTCTTTGGTCACCACTGGCAGACAGACAGGGCCTAGTTCCCTTCCTAGATTCCACCCCCTCCTCCAGGTCAGATCTGGGGTACATACAGTGTGAACACTTTTGCTGTCCCTTTCCTGGCTCCCAGTGAAACTGAACAGGTCAGAAGAATGCCTTGTCATTTACCCCACCCACCTCCATTTTCCACCTTCCTTTCTCTCCCTGAGGCCTGTGAAACTGACAAGGTGGCCTTAGGGAAGCCGCCCTCTTCCCGTCTACAGTATGGGGGCAATGATGCAGGGCTGCCAAACAGATTGCAAGAAGGTGCTCTGAACACATACAGATTGTATGAAGTGCTCTGAACACTTGAAAATACTGCATTCTGGGGTGAACAGCACTGGACTGCAGGGCAGGGTTGTCATACGCCATTGAGAGCCTGATTCCTGCCCACATCTCCAGTAGTGGCACGACAGCCAAATGTGGAGGGATTCGAGCTAGAGAGTCATAAAACTCCCTACATGATCCTGGGTTAGTCCAGGGGTGGCCAAACATGCTTGAGAGCCACATATGAAAAATTTCAGATGTTTGAAAGCCACAATACTTAAGAACCATTTAAATTCTTAAATATATTAACTCACCACGAACATTAAACTTGTGTTTTCATCCAATGGACTTTCGGTTTATACCTGGTAAATAATTATAAAGCTTGGAAAAATTACATTTACCTTTTATATTAATTGTGATGCAAAAAGGAGCTCAGTGAGCTGCACATTATATGTCACTCTGTGTTGTGAGCGCGGTTTGGCCACCCCTGGACTAGTTGCTCTCTCTTAGCCTGAACTATCTCAGAAGGTGCACCTTGCCTACACTGTACTCAGCTCCTTGGAGGAAGATTGGGATGTCGAGTCTACAGTGGGCTACCTTACAAGCCTGTTGTTACACGGTCTTCTTGCTGTTTCTTCAGTTGCAGCAAGATGAACAGACGCACTGCACGAAAAGGGAACTCCACACATGACGAGCGTTGCGACGACCACCTTTTGAGTGTGGCTTCCCTGCAATCCATCGCCACAAGATCAACGGCTGCTTCGAGTGTTCCCCTGGACACAACACCTGCCAGTGGCCTGAGCGTGACCACCAGAGAACCCCTGGATGAGTTCAGCACCAGCCACTTTGCTAGTATTTTGCCTGTTGAGAAACCTTCAAAGGAAGGTGAACAAATTGCATCAGTACCATTGGGGGGGGGGAGGAAGGGGCCCTGCCTTACTCTTTCCTGTTATTTGCAACTCCCCCACTTCCCCCAGAAGTAGGACGTTTCTGGGCCCACGTCACTTTCCTGGAGAGTAATGCAGACTCTCTGTGGCTTTGTGAAATATCTATTTCCTGACAAAGGCTGCTTCCTCCTCACGAGAGCTGACAGAGCACTACCAAGGCACAGTTCTTCTGAAATTTGCTGGAAATTTTAATTGAAACAAAATTGCCCACAGTCCCTGGTGCCCAAAACAGTGCGATCTGTGAAAAATAACCCTACTTGTAACTGTTTGCAGAGTGATAGGACACGGATGACAGGCTTGCAGCAAACCCACACTTTTTGTGTGCTGGCAAAGGGAAAATCCATTCATTTTGCCTTTATTTCAGTGGAGATCTGCCCTTTCTTCTGAGACCTATAATTTTGAAGCTTTCCAACCAAACTGCACAGATTTTTCAGGCATTCTGCCATCCCTTAAGGTAGAAGTTCCCAAACTTACTGCTACTGCGATTCCCTTAGTTCACAGTACTCAGTCATGGCAGCACCATTGCTCCAAATACCTTGTGAGAGCTTGCATGATTCTCATGTGATTTCACATTATCACAGCCCAGCAAGCCGGGAAGAGGCTGCAGAGCACGTCACATTGTGAGTGCACCGTGGTGCCGTTGGACATGCAATGCGCAGTTTGACAACCACTGCCTTAAGGCATCATAGCTGACAAATTTCTGAGATATTGGAGACAAGGGACCTGTTTTGCAGGCCATTCATGACAAAAGGCGCACAAAAGTATAAGTTTTCCATTGATGTCATCAAGTGACTCAGCAGCTTTTATGCTCCTCCCAAACTCTTGTGTTTCCCGTCCAACTGGCATGAAACATCCAGGGGTTCAACTTCTTTGTTACCCTGGAGAACTGGAGAGGAACCCATTAGCCAAACTAAACGTTTTTTCCTCCTCCAATGGCCAGGACAACATTGTTTCAGCTGTTCAGTCTTTCCAATCTGGAGTAGCCTTTGGGCCGGAAGGGAGAATTTAGACCAGCGCTTTGTCATTCCTGCAATCCCAGAATGATGACAAGTTGCCCCTTCCCAATTTCTCCTCATCTACATAGTTACCAAAGGTCCCTCTTGCATCTGCATCTGACCAACTGGAGGAATTTTTTTCAACGATTACAATATTCGATTTAGTTTGGTGGTGATGCTCTTTTTGCTGTCGCCTCCTCCTCTTCTCTGACCCTGCTTGACTTCTCCATGTTTCAGATGGCCACGATTTCACCCTGGTGGGAGCCTCCATTCTCTGCTTCTTCGTCCTGTTTGCAGCCTTGCTGATCTTGTGGCAGAGGAAAGCGTGCAAGAAGTGGATCGTCCCCCACCAAGCAAAGCGTGAGTGCATCTGCCTTGTGGATCCCCCCCCCAGACTCTGGTCTACATAAACTTCTGCCACAACAACTTAGTGGCTTTTTACGGGCCTTGGCCCAGGACAAACATGATGTGGAGGAGATTCCAGGACTGAAAACCCCTGGGGCTCATTTCCTTTCTTGAAAAGCAGCCATGGGAAGGGGGCCAAGATTTGGATCAGGGTTATGGCTGAGAGGGAGGAGGGAGAGGGTCCCCCTTCCTCCCCCCTTGGCCCTGCAGTGCCAATCCAAAACGGATTCAAAATGCAGAGGGAAAGATGACCTGCGGGGGGGAGGGAAATGTTTGCCTGTCAATTTCCCCCTCAGCAGCTAATAGCAGCTTCAGGGGGAGTTAAATGGAGGAACTGACAGAGAGAGAGTTAAACTGGTCCTCTTGTAGCACCACAAAGGCTGATTGCTTGCTTGCTTTCTTGCTTGCCTACTTGTGGAATGAATTTGCTAACTTTTACGGTGTTACAGAAGACTCTGCTGCTCCTGCTCTGACTGGTAGCAGTCCTCTGGAGTTTCGAGCTTAACTGCATTTCTCAGAAATATCTGGAAATGCACAAAGGATTGAACCCAAGACCTTCTGCACGCAAAGCATTTCAGTCACCAGACTCCCTCATCTTTGGTGGCCTCAGGAAGCCAGCAGATGGCACTCTCCCCTTTAATATTGGAAGCCTGGATGTGGTTTATAGGCAAAAGGGTTCTATCTCAACACTTAAAGCTTAGTGTCCATCTGTTGATCAGGGGTCAGAAAGAATAGCTGAGAGTCAGAATTGGCACCGTACATTTAAGAGCTTTGCAGGATCGCTGTAGGCCCTTCAAGCTCCACATTCTGGGTTCAACATGATCAGTTAGATGCTGCCACAAAACCCATGAGTAAGACATGAAGGCAGTAACCCTTCTGTGCTCTTTGGCCACCCAGCGACAGGTGTTCTGAGGTAGACCACCTCAGATTTTAAAGGGGATTAGGCAGATTCACAGAGAGGAGAGGCCTGCCAAATGGCTGTTAGCTGTACTTGTTGAACAGAACCCCCAGCATCTGAGGCTATCTTAGAGCCAGGGGCCATTCCTGCGACTAGGGGCAGCTCAGTGGTCCCGAAAAGAAGACAACACATAATGTCAAGACACTCCTTTGGAATTCAGTATTAGCCTTAGATATTGTTGCAGAAGTTGAGTAATATGTTTTTTAATCTCTCTCTCTTCATTTGTTGCAGTCTCTAATCAAGCAAAGTTTTGTGTGGTAAGTATGACCCCTGCCTTGTAAAATCCCTCTCATCATCGCCACAAAGTTCAATGAATTCTTGGATTTTCTCTTATGCATTATTATAATGGCCCAATGGCCATTATAATGGCCCCAATGGCCAAACTGAAGGCAGGACTTCACATGATGTAGAGTTAAGTGCGTCATCGGCCTTGGCAGACAGAATATTTGGTTTTGAGAAAGCAGTTGTGGTGGGGGCGTGGAGATGAAGATCAGGACTGGTGGAGGGGGAAGGCTTCTGCTTTTGCTCCTGTTACAGTTCCATTCTGAATCAAGCTGTCCATGGCTGCTATTTGTAGGGAAGCATGTGTGCCTTTGCTACAGAGAGAAAAACTCACATCGTAGTCTACGGGTACTGGAGAGGCTAGAGAGATGTGGGCATCCACAGAGACTGAAAGCCAAGATGAAGGATGTGTGTTTGTTTATGCAGACAGATCTGCAGAATTCATTCATTGAGCCATGGAGGAGAGTTCTATCCATCGCTGTAAGTCATGATGGCTGAATGGAACCTCCTTGTTCAAGGACAGTCTAGCTGTGAATATGGTGAAAAGGTACAGGGCCCTGTGACAGGCTTCTTCCTGCCCTACCCCCACATAGGGAAGAATTGATCAGCAATCATGCTTTTAAATATTGAACATTTCACATCATTAAGGTTGTATTACTCTGGCACTGTCATTTTGTGGTTCTAGCTGTTGGTTTTGCGGATTTGTATTTCTGGGTGTGTATTAACTCTTGCAAAGGATTATTGTTTTCTATTTTGCTTTTATTCGGTTTTTGTTTGCTTGAAGAGTTCTGAGTAGAATACCTTTGCGGAAAAGCCAGGTTTGCAAATTGAATGCTTGATGACAACATAACAGCTGTGCTGGTTTTCTCTCTTTGCAAGAAGAGGATCAGGAAGCTGAGCCTTGAAGAGAAAGGGGAAGGAGAGGGAGATCTGAAGCACCTGGAGTCTCTTGTGGGATCCCCTGATGAAAGCTCCCTTTTAGAAACAGACGCAGCTCCTTTCCTGGATCCTGGGGGGGCTTTGCTGAGCCAGGCAGGCAGTGGAGTCCTTGTGGAGCCTCAGCATCTGAGCCACACCAGCAATTGTATTGGTGAGTGTGGGGTTTGTCACAAGAGGGCAGGGCTTGTTGCACATCCACAGCTGGGAGGAAATGAACTCTGCACACACTCAGAGTCGTTCAGTCTGGCTTGGCCATCAGCTAGCGTGAATTCAAGAATCAAAGCTGAGTGCTCAGTCTGGGGTGGAGAGAAACCTGGGCTGGGGGAGGGAATAACACAGAAGGGGCCACTGAGGAGGCTCGCTGGACGCTTCACAAAGCACCAGGCGCAGGTGGGGTGCAGACAACATCTGCAGAGTACACAGCCCTCTTGACTAAGCAAAGAACAAAGGCCAGGCCCTGGTGCTGCTGTAATCCCAGAGCTGTGGCTCAAGAGTTCAGCAGCTGCTTTGCATCTCAGGGTCGCTGCCTGGTGTCCCCAGGCATTCAGAGATTCAAATTGCAAAATGGTTTGGCAGATACCAGATTCCACGTGTGCAAAATAATCCTGCATCTGTGCAGAATCCTTGGCCATGGACACAACGCTGTCCCACACTCTGCATTCTGATCAGACCGCATGAAACCTGACTTTTGCTAAAAATGTCCAGGGAGGGGAAAACTTGAGCTAGGAACTCATTTTCTGAAGTTTCACTTTATGTCAGGCTAGGACGACAAAAAAAATTCCTAAGAGTTCGCTGCTTCCTCCCCTAGAAAAAATATATATCATGAGAGCCGACACAGTAATTGTGGGGTCCGTTTCGGAAGTGCCTGCTGGAAAGATCTGCTCTACTCGAGATGAGGATGGAAGCTCTGGTGCCCAGGAGGAAGTCAAGGAAGGGGAACTGGTGGCGCACTACCCGGAACAGGAAACAGAATTCTGTCCAACCAGCAGCGTCACGACTCCCGTGGAGGAGGAGTGGGAATTCCCCCCTTCCAGCGAGAAGGCATTGGCGGTCTAGCAGGAAAATGACAGCAGTACCTGCTCCTCTGCTATCTACCCATCTATGCCACACTTTTAATTGTGCAAAATGCTGCACGCACAGAGTTGAGTTTTGCCCTCATATTGGCGCTAGGAGATGAGTATCACAGGAGAGGAAATATTTTGCTCCAGATATAAAAGCAGGAGATGATCGAACCAACTTCATATATATATTTTTAGTCCTTTACAAAAAGATGCATTCGGTAGTTTCTTTGCAGTTTGGTTGGAAATGACAAACTTCGTTTTCGCCCAGAAACAAAACAGGAAATAGTTTGGGTGGGGAGAAGATGACCATGTTGTTCCTCTCAACTCAGAGAATTTGCTTGCGAAAGTTCAAGTGTCTATTTTCCTAGTTATGTCAGACTATATTTTCATATTTAAATACGACAGATTTGAATTTTCCCCACGGCACTGCCAGTTTACAAAGCTGCGAGACCCAAGGCTTTTCGGTAAGAGAGATCCTGCCCCAGTATTTCTTTGAATTCCACAGGGTTACTGTGGATTCCACATTTTCACTGTAGAATTCACTGACTTTGAAACTATCTCTGACTGCTGGATTTCAACAATAAAATCTCAATCTGAAAAGAAGGAATTCAAAATGGAAATCTTGAATTTGTACAAAATTGTTATTATGGGGGGGGGATCCACCCCACATCTGGGAGCCTTTGCAATAATCTCCAGAGGGCACTGAGTTTCTTGGACACTGACTTCTCCTTGTATGACAAGCTAAAGCTGCCTTCTTAAGTTTTGTTTGCAAACTATAAAGAAAGGTTTGTTGTGTTGACCAGAGCAGCCTGATGGTGTCATAAAAAGCTGAGGCCGTTGGAGTTACTGATTAATGCTGATCCCCATCTTGTAAAAAAAGAAAAATAAATGCAAACGTCATTTCTCTCCCCAGTGGGCTGGGATGCTCGAGCGCAAACAAAGCGATCACTCTGTCTTCTGACAAAGAGCCTTTATAAGGAGAGCCGACCAAAGCACAGAGGCAATTTGCAGAGTGCTGATTGAAGCAATGGCCTCCTCTGTGGAAGGCTCTGTGGACACTTTGCACCTTGAGAACGAGGCCGTATCTGCTGCCGGGGGGACGGGCCAGCTGGGAACTGCAAAAGGGAAAGCCGTGCCAGTGGACCAGTGGCCAGAAGAGGCCCCTCCAAAACCGGACAGCAGTGCAGAATACGAAGATTCTTCTGCTGAGGAAGGCAGCGGCTGTTGTTCCCCCTCTGCAGATATTCCTCAACCAGGAGATGCAGAAATGGGGCACCCAGCCCCCCTGGAACCAGCCGTCTCAAGAATGGTGGGCTTCTCAGATCCTTCTGCAGGCCCCCCAGTGCGTCTGTCCAAAGTCTCCATTGCAGAAATGGACTGCCTCATCTGCTTCAACCGGTACAGTCCCTGCAGGCTGCCCAAGCTCCTGGCCTGCCAGCATGCTTTCTGCGCAGTCTGCCTTAAGCTCATCCTGCGGAATGAGGAGCAGAACTGGGTCATCACCTGCCCACTGTGCCGCAAGGTCACGCTGGTCTTTGGTGGCCTCATCTGCAGCCTCCGTGTCAAGGAGGACATCTTGGGCCGGCTGGAGGACCCCAACCCAGATGCCGAGGTGCCCCGTCCTTCCGAAGCTCCTGGCCAGAGCCAAGCTGACCACCAGGCGGACCCCCGAGGCCAAGAACACACCAGTGATGAGACCAACCGAGTGACCACCAAGAGACTGGTCTTGCTGCTGCTGCTGGTCGCCATGCTGATTGCCCTGGTGCTCCCGTTCATGTACACCGGCCTGCTCAAGTGGGCTCTCTGCTTTGTCGTTGCTCTGGGGCTCCTCGTGTCAGGAGTGCTTTGTTGCAACCCCAGCTGGAACTGCTCCAACCTCCGGCTGCCTCCCTGGAGGCGAAAGGAGACCCAAGTAGAGTCGGTGGCCTGACAGGACCTTGGTGTCTGCTTTTGTTGGAAGCCTGCATCGTGCATTCCATGTGCATCGCCAACTGCCAGGGTGGCCAAGGCACTGGTGGTGGGGCCCTCTCCCAGTCAAAGAGGGAGGCTCCAAACAGGAGCTCCAAAGGCAGCGGCTACTGGACGGCCACATCCTGGACTGGTCTGCCAGCTCAATCACATGGGCCTCATTCAATGCAAGAGGCAGGGGGTGAGGAGGACACTCCACTGAGGTTCTGTGCCAAGGAGGGCAGCTTCCATCCTTGCCTGCTGCTCCCTCCCAGTGCGGACTGAAGTTCACATGACACAGGACGTCTCTTTTCAGGAAGCAATGTGGCCATCGGGACTGTTGGCTGACGTGCCTTCAGAGGGGGTGAGACCAGTCCGATCGAGTGATGGATGGACAGGACCTCTGCTCTGGCATCTCTCGGTCCCCTTTCAGTGCCTTCCACCTCAAACTGCAGCCTGCAAGAGGGGACTTGACTCGAGGCCAGTAGCACTTGGCTGCTGGTTCCACCCAGTGATGCAGTGGGTGATGCACCCACAGCTACAGCTCTCTCTTTTCTTCCAAGCCAACTGGCAGGAGAGGAGGATAGAAGATGGGGGTGGAGAGCAGAGGGTTGCTGTCACAAGGGGCAGCAGGCAAATGGAGTCAAGGGGGGTTCTTGGCCAAGGCCTCAGGTGGGACTTGCCACTTCTAGGACCCCCAGCCCTGGAATCTCAGAGCAAATTAGTGGCTGCTACACAGCCATGACCCACCTGAGGCTGTGCCCCACTTCTGTTGAAGGCCCTCGATCTAAGCTGTGTGCTGCCACTTGTTCTCCAACAAATTCCCAGAGGAGGATGGAGCTTGTTATGCCAGTGGCACTAAATGAAGCCTCCATGTCCAGAGGCAACAAATGTCTGAATAACCAGTTGCCAAGCAGGAGAGCTGTTCATTGGCCTTCATGCCCTGCCCATTGGAGCAACTGGCAGACCACTGGGGGAAGCAGGATGCTGGACTGCCTTCTTTGGTCTGATCCAGAGGGGGTCTTTGCAGGGTCTTATGGAACCTCCATGTTCAGAAACAGTCTACCTCTCAGTGTCAGGTTCTGGAGACAAAGAGCAGGAGGCGGCTTTAGCTTTCACATCCTGTTTGTGGGCTTTCCAGTAGCGCTGGGGGGCAACTGGGAAACAGGAGGTCGGATTGAATGGACGTTTTGGGTTGAGGGCTTTTGTCATCTTCTTTTTGAAGTCCTGGAGGCCAGTGACTGAGGGCCCAATCCAATCCAACTTTCCAGCACCAGTGCGACTGCAATGCAGCTCCGAGATAAGGGAACAAATGTTCCCATACCTTGAGGAGGCCTCTGCGAATGCCTCCCCACCACAGATGCAGTGCATGCCCCATTGGCACAACTGCACTAGCACTGGAAAATTGGGTAGGATTGGGCCCTGAGTCTCCAGGTCACAGAATTGGGTACGCTGCATGCGGATTGGCTCCTTCCCATTGCACCCACACTCAGGGTGACAGAAGTTCTTTTGCAACGCACAATTCATAGATGAAGGGGGACTGTAATCTGCCTTTGGGGACCAAAAAGCCCAGCCAGCGGTAGTTTCTGCAAAACAATGTAATGCAAAGAGTTTGTCTTGTGCCTCTGTTCTGGTTGCTGTTTTGTGGAACGAAGGTTCGCAGCCATAAAGTCACAAGAAACACAGTTCAGGGGTATACTACCTGGAATCAGGATGACTGCAACACACAGCACTAAAATGGTATTATTCAAGAGAGGGATATGTACATGTGATAAGTTTTGATGTGGGAAGCCTTGTATAAAGATTTCTTCTTGAGATTCTGGCTTATGTCCTCTGATTATTTCTTCGTCCCTGCTGCACCCAGTTCAACCTGCTAACTAGTTGATGTCATAATGGGATTTGTTGCCAGAAAGCCATGGAAATCAAACAGGTAATGCTCTCCATGTCAAGATGATGGAGAAGCTTCACCTGTTGATTTCAGCCTGTCACGCAGCTATATATGACAATGGTATGGAAACAGAGTGCACAAGAGCTATCATGCTACTAGGATACAAATTACACAGGCCTACAAAATTGAGGGTCAGAAAAGTTTTCCCCAAACTTTATGGTGGTTTGATATGAATTTGGGATGCCGATTCCAAAAATGGCATCTGTTTTGCCCTATCATGTCTAGTTTTGAAGATATAGTATAACCTCATTAGTAAATGGTTCAAGTAGCTTCCTCATGAGGAAGCCATGGTGCAGGCTTCCTCATGACAAAGCTGCGTGAACCATTCACTAAAGAGGCTATACTATATCTCCAAAACTAGACATGATAGGGCAAAACAGATGCCATTTTTGGAATTGGCACCCCAAATATACCCAGGAATTGGTGTAACGTTTAAGGAAGCAAAATGTGTGTTGGCCTGTGTTACTTGAGGTGCAATTGCCAACTCTTTTATTCTATGCCTTTAACCACAGGGTCACCGACAGATGTTAGCCATGGCCACACTTATCTCCATGTGTGAAACTCTACAGCTTACGCAGCTGTTAAAAGCACAAGAGCAGGCCACTCCATCCTTTTTCTGGTCAGTTGGCAACTTTCCTTTGACATCTAGAAGCAGGTGTCTCTGCCATATCTATTTTACTTATAGCATGCTCTTGTGCATGGTTACTCAGACAAAAGTCCCACTGTCTTCAAAGGGGCTGCTCCCTAGAATGTGCATCGGGCTGTCATGAATTGAGAAAGAAGTAAATTCCTGTTCCTCCTCACCACCCTTTTCAAAAACCTCTTTGGCTGGAGCTCTTATATAAACGCCCAGCTTCAAGTGATAGTCTCTAATCCTGTATGTAGAGCCTCCTTCAACACGTCTCAGGCACACTCTAGTAGTTGGCAACCTTGTCTCGAAAGACTCTGGTATTTCTGACCACTCATAAACACACTCTGAAAGGTGGTTCTGGAACAGCGTCTAGTGTGGCTGAAAAGGCCAATCCGGGAGTGACAATCCCTTCCACACCGGGAGCAAGTGCAGTCTCCCTGGTCTGTCTCCCTGGCTATGGGCCTTCCTTCTTTGCCTCAGTCTGTTGGCCAAGTGTTTCTTCAAACTGGGAAAGGCCATGCTGCACAGCCTGCCTCCAAGCAGGCCGCTCAGAGGCCAGGGTTTCCCACCTGTTGAGGTCCACTCCTAAGGCCTTCAGATCCCTCTTGCAGATGTCCTTGTATCGCAGCTGTGGTCTACCTGTAGGGCGCTTTCCTTGCACGAGTTCTCCATAGAGGAGATCCTTTGGGATCCGGCCATCATCCATTCTCACAACATGACCGAGCCAACGCAGGCATCTCTGTTTCAGCAGTGCATACATGCTAGGGATTCCAGCTCGTTCCAGGACTGTGTTGTTTGGAACTTTGTCCTGCCAGGTGATGCCGAGGATGCGTCGGAGGCAGCGCATGTGGAAAGCGTTCAGCTTCCTCTCCTGTTGTGAGCGAAGAGTGCATGACTCGCTGCAGTACAAAAGTGTACTCAGGACACAAGCTCTGTAGACCTGGAGTGTGTAGGCACCCTCTACACAATCCCATTCTGCACAAAACTCATGACTTCTGGAATTTACAGACACAGATGTAGTGATAGGTAATTTGGCAAAAACATGGGGGATGTGAAGTCTATTGATGGCTGTTAGTCATTATAACAAAATAGAAGAACCTCCATATTCAAGAGCAATTTACCTCTGAACACCAACTGCTGGGAGGAGAGCAAACTTCCTGCCATGCCTTTGTGACTTGATTACTGTTTTCCTGAATGTCACTGGACTGGGGTCATGCTTTGAAATTCATTGAATGTTTAGGACAGATGAAAAGACGTACACAGCGTGGAAGTCATCTGTGGAACTCACCACTACAGGATGAAGTGATGTCTGTAGCTTAGATGGGTTTTAAAAGGGGATTATTCGACATATTCATGGCAGGCAAGTCTTAGCAATGGTTTCTAGTCAGACCTCCAGGTGCAAGGGCAATCTGCCCTCCTACTCCAACAGAAGCCAACTAAATGCGTTTTGGGCCTGATACAGCAGGTCTTTTCTTGTGTTATTATGCTCCTGGCTGGACCTTTGCTTTGCACTGGTAGGGCTCTTACACAGCAAGCACACATGATCCCCTCACCACATGCAGCACAATTTGTAGAGATAATTTTCCAGCACAAAATCCACAAAACAATAATCTTAAGTACCTTTTGCTTGCGGAGACTTGAGATTTCAGCTCTTCATAAGTTTTAAAATTCAAGACGCAGACCTCATCTCCAGCATAGGCACTGAAAAAAGATGGACTGATGTGCACTATCTAGAAATGACATCTAGGCTGCCCTTGATGTGAAAAGCTGCCCTGAGATTTGCAGCACAGGCCCTGGGGGCCAGGCCAGAACTAACTGTGAATTTCTCTCTTTTCTCCCTCCATCAACAGGCAGCCTTGTAGACATCAAGAGGAAAAACATGCCTTGTTCTCCCAGAATATCATAAGTATACTCTGTGCGAAAAGTATACTCTTTCAAAGGCATAAGTCATTCCTTGGTGAAACTGCAGGTTTGTGCAGGAGACAATCTCTCCCACTCACACACACTCAATGAAAAGACTAAAAATAGAGCTTCCGAAGAGGCCAGGAAACATGTCAGTTATCTGGTGACAATAGGTGCTCTGTGAAAATAACTAGACCCATTCCCACAATGCTTTGCCATGCTTTTTCACCTGAGTTTCTTTGCTCACACTTCCCACATTCAACAGCCTTGCTGGTTTTAGAGTAGCAGAATGGGCCAAAGCGCCTGCAAAAAGCTTCCAATGCATGGAACAGATGAACCCCTCCTGGCGTCATGATAAGGCACGCATCTCCTGTTGGCAGCCAGGCTTGGAGAAACATTCAGGAGAGCTGTCAGTGTTCAGAAGCGATCACATCAAGCTAGAGAGACTGCCAGCATGATTCGTGGGAAGCAGGGATTACACTCAGTGGTAGAGCTGCAGCTTTGCAGGTAGAAGGTCCCAGATGCAAAATCCACTTGTGCTGAATAGGGGGTTGGACTAGAGGCCCTCTAGGACCCCATCCAAATCTACTGTTCTACAATTCTGTGAAACCGCAACATCTCCAGTTAGCTAGAAAAGGCTTACTTTGACTTCCTCAGTATTTTGACCACTTTTCCAAGAGATCTAAGTGGTTTTGGAAAATTGATGAGAATAACCATACACACGTAAATTAATACCATATCTATAAATACTAAAATAAAACCAAGAAGCAATTATAGAGTTGCAGAAGCTGTTGCCTAAAAAAAAAACAGCGTAGGGCCTTCAAAAGTCACCCTAGGAAGGGAGATCTACCGGCAATGGGGCCAGCGACGGAAAGGTCCTGACTCTTGTACCCACCTACTGGGCCTTTGTCAGGGGCAGGTCAGGGAGCAGGGCTTTGGGCGCAGATCTCGGGGGCTAGGCAGGCTGCTATGAGAGAATGTGGCCCTGCAGGTGATGCAGGCCCCCCAGATTGCTAAGGGCTTTAAGCCATTTCTGCCCAACTTTGCATATAGGCAACAGGAATCAAACATGTCCCCTTCAGCCCAGTTCTAGCCAGGGATGGGCGACTCGACTTGAAACACTCAAACTCGACTCCAAACACACGTTTTCCCAGACTCGTGCAGGGAGGCAGAGCCTCCCCACTGGAGTCCTTCAACACGAGGGATGTGTGGTGGGGGGGGCAGGTGAGGCAGAGCCTCCCCACTGGGGTCCTTTGAAAAGCAAGGGGTGTGTGGTGGAGGAGCAGGTGAGGCAGAGCCTCCCCACTGGAGTCCTTCAAAGACGCAAGGGGTGTGCGGTGGGGGGGCAGGTGAGGCAGAGCCTCCCCACTGGAGTCCTTCAAAAAGCGAGGGGTGTGCGGTGGGGGGGCAGGTGAGGCAGAGCCTCCCCACTGGAGTCCTTCAACACTAGGGATGTGTGGTGGGGGGGCAGGTGAGGCAGAGCCTCCCCACTGGAGTCCTTCAAAAAGCGAGGGGTGTGCGGTGGGGGGGCAGGTGAGGCAGAGCCTCCCCACTGGAGTCCTTCAAAGACGCGAGGGGTGTGCGGTGGGGGGGCAGGTGAGGCAGAGCCTCCCCACTGGAGTCCTTCAACACGAGGGATGTGCGGTGGGGGGGGCAGGTGAGGCAGAGCCTCCCCACTGGAGTCCTTCAAAAAGCGAGGGGTGTGCGGTGGGGGGGCAGGTGAGGCAGAGCCTCCCCACTGGAGTCCTTTGAAAAGCGCCCCGCTGCTGAGGCGCGCAAACAGGCTCGAGCCACCGCTGCGAGCACTTCTGGAAGGACTCCGGGGAGGCTCTGCCTCACCTGCCCCCCCCGCCTGGCTCATCTCTGCAGGGCGACGGGGGGGGCGAGCGCGGCCTGTCGCGGCCCCCCGCGCTGAGCAGGCGCGCCGGCGCTGGCCGCACTCCCAGCACTGCCCGCCCGGAGAGCGGTGTGCGCAGCGCCTTCCCCGCGTGCCGCGCCGGCCTTCCGGAACAGCCCCGCGGGCAGGCGGGCAGGCACGCGCACGCGCTCGGCCCGGGGCTGGAGGGAGCGGCGCCGCCCGCTGGGCCCTTCCGCCCGGGACGGCCAGGTGAGGCTGGCTGGGCGGGCCGGCGCGGAGGGAGGAAGGGACGGAGGGGCTGCCCGGGCCGCTCCCACCGGGCGCCTTCTCCGCGCGCAGGAGCCGGGCGGGCGGCCGGCGGAAGGGCGGGCTCTCGGCCAGGGCCCCGACTCCCGGGGAGACCTGCTCAGGCCCGCGCTCTGCGCTCGCACTCGGGGCGGGCTTCGCGCTGGTGAGCCGCTGGCGCCAAGGCCTGCCCCGCTGCAGGGCCTCCGCCGCGCAGGCGCGGGGCTGCAGTGCCGGGCCTGGCTCTTTCGCTGCCCGGCTGTGCGGGAGAGACTGCAGGCGACGTGACCGGCCGGCGCAGAGCCTGCCCGCTGCCCGGGGTGCCCCGGGAGTCACTGGTGAGCGCCCGCCGCCACCGGGCGCGCCGCAGCCAACTGCAGGAAGAGGCTCAGGGCGGGCGGGACGGTCTCCGGCGCTGCCACCGCGCAGAGCCTCCTACAGCTGTTGGCTGCGTTGCGTTCCCGGCAGGGGTGGAGCCGGGCGCCATGGCCGTGTGGCCCCCGAGTGATGCCAGGAGGGAAGGGCACGCACCGGGACCGGAAGCAGCCCCGCCTGGAAGAGGCGGAATGGAAGTCCAGGTCTGTCTCGGCTCCAGGTCTGGGGGGGAGCCCAGATCTGCCCACCCGGCAAACTGGCCACGGAGGCCGGTTCAATCAAGAACCCAGGTCTACCCACTCCATTGACCTGGTCTCTGGAGTTGGACCAGGTCAGCCAGGCCCTCCCCCACCACACACACTGGATCTGATCCTGGTTTCTGGGCGGCAGGTGTCTAGGGGTCCCCTGAGTACCACCAGACACCCCCTCAAGTACCACTGGTGATATCTGTACCACTGGTTGAGAAACACTGCGCTAGTCCCTATGAGTGTGTCATGGTTGCAGGCCAGTAGTTTTCAAACTGGGGCGTCATGACGCCCCAGCCTGAAGACCCTGGCCTCTGCCCCCTTAAGGGACGGGGCCAGCGAGGAGGCAGCGCCCCAACCCCCAGGATTGCATCGCTAACCTAATCACTAATGCACTCACCAGTCGCTGCAGCAGCTGTCCTGGGGTGTGGGGAGCCCTGAGCAAGTATCTGCAGGGCTCCCCAGGTTTCTAAAAGTGAAAATGGAGCGATTGTGCTCCACCTCTGCAAAACTGGAAGTGGAGCGTGGTTGCTCCACTTTCACTTTTGATGACCTGGGGAGCCCTGCAGATGCTCACACAGGCCCCCTGCACCCCAGGACAGCTGCTGCAGGGACTGGTGAGTGCAGCCCAGTCCCTACAGCCCTGTTAGCGACCCAGTCGCTGCCTCCTCCCCACCCCCACTGAGACTTACTGTGGTTGCAGGTTTGCTTTTCATCACAGGTGGAATGGCCAATGGGCTTGTTAAAATGCACTTGTTGAAATAAAAGGACTCCCCACTATCAAATAGAATGATTACAATTCATAACACTGGATGTGGTTGCGCAGCTTCCAAAATGTCACATCTGACAACAAGCACACTCTGGGGTGTATTTGCAGCACTCCTAATTTTTCATCAAGCATTGTGACTGTCTGAGCCATTCCCCATAAAACTGAAATCAGGCATGCGTTTTTAAAAGCCATAATGACTCAAGATACTTCAACTAATGCTTATTACTGCCGTTTACTAATTATGCTTCCTTTGATTTAAAATGTCGCCCTGGCCCTCTCCCAAGCTCATGAGGGGGGGGAAAATGTTCATTTCTATGCCTTGCTTAGTTATATTTATAATTAAACTTCTCTGATCCCCATGCCCTATTTTTCAATAAATCCTAGTATGTCTCACTGAAATAATTACACATTCCTTCCCTGTTTACCTTCTGCCTCTACTTTCCTCTCCCTTTTTGTACTGTTATCTAGATTGTATGGCTCTCAGGGCAGGGACCTATCCCCTTATGCTTTGTAGAGGGGCATGAATGTGAGTGGAATACATATAAATAATTATTGATAATACAATAAAACCCTTTTCCCTTCCCTTTCAGTTTAAAAAAAAAAGATCAAATCTGAGGGATGTCGTCCCACAGACCACTGCAATGAGATACAGATCCAAATCCATTGTGATGTGGTTTGGTGTAGTACAGGGGTCTCCAAACCCCGGCCCAGGGGCCAGATGCGGCCCGCGGCAAGCCTCTATCCAGCCCACAGCCAGCCTCTTGTCCCCTGAAAGCCTCTGGCCCACTTGACCGGAACTATGCTCTGGTTGCGTCTGGAGGGTGTTCAAAGGCCAGAGAGGTTGAGTGAACGAACCCATTCATTCATTTATTCACTCACCTAAGTTCCATCTCTAATTTATTTAAATAAATTTTATATTTAAATTTTTTTCCCAGCCCTCAACACCATGCCAGATATTTTATGCGGCCCTCTTGCCAAAAAGTTTGGAGACCCCTGGTGTAGCACATGGTCCCCTTTTCTGCATTCCTGGCCGGCCACCTTCTGTTCTATTTCCTTTGCCTTTCTTTTTCTCTCCAGGCTTTATTGAAACTAGCAAAGTTGGCAAAATGTTCAATTGGTTTCACTAGGGCTCATGTCTTTTTACATTTTGTTTCCTATGACATTTTTGATTTTGATAATACAAATGTCAAGGGAGAAGAAAAAAACCCACAATAAAATCTAACTGTAGATTAAAATAAAATCTTAAGGTTAAGAAAATTTAGGGACTGTGGGCCTTAGAACACCAATTTTCTTGGGGGCTCCTTGCTGGTTGGCATTGTGGTAAAAGGGATCCAGGACAGATGGATCTCTGGACTCATCTAGCAGGGCTCTACTTATGTTCATGATTTAATGATAAACAGCCTTTGAAATGAAAATGATTGCCATGAGAGATCAGAATACTTGAACATGGAGAAGATGAGAAATTTGGCAAGCGTGACATTATTATTATTATTATTTATTAAGTATTTATATACCGCTTTTCAACTAAAAGTTCACAAAGCGGTTTACAGAGAAAAGTCAAATAACTAAATGGCTCCCTGTCCCAAAAGGGCTCACAATCTAAAAAGTTGCAAATGAATACCAGCAGACAGCCACTAGAACAGACACTGCTGGGGTGAGGAGGACCAGTTACTCTCCCCTTGCTAAAAAAAAAGAGGAGCACCCACTTGAAAAAGTGCCTCTTACCCAATCAGCAGGGGTTTGTTGTTGAAGGGCAAGCAGTAATCCAGCTGTAAGTCTCTCCCTGTTGCCTTTTTTTTTTTTAATGTTGCATTATTGCCCATTCTTAAAATGGGCAGTGTCATCCAGGATAATAAGTAACTATAGAAGCCAATAGGCATTGGGAACCTTTTTGACCAACTCCAGGTTTAAAAGTGATGTGTCTAGCCCCTATGGTGATCTCATGGGTTCAGTCAAATTTGTGATGCCCTCCTAATCTGCCTGTGCTGATGGGATGCTGATTGAAGCCTGAATATCTTTTCTTCAAATATCATTTCAAAGCTTTTTTACGGGGGGAGGGGGGAACCTTTAGAGTCAGTTCTGCTTCCTTGCATAAAACTGTTTGCCATAAAGCTGCACGTGCCCTCAACCAGGAGATTATGATGCTCTGCTCACTTGTTTATGTTAGCTAGGAAAGTCATTAAAACTGGAAATAAAATTCTGAGAAACTTGTTTTACAATCCAGGTCAGTTCTTCGGGAAGTGGAAACTGATATGTAAGAATATTATTTGTCAACCAGATAAACTATGTTCTTTGGACACTGTCCTACAGACCACTGTGAGAACACTAGGAGTTGTGAAATGCACTAGGAGAAACCTAGTTTACCAGCCAAGATTATCTGCATCTGGTCATCTCTGTGAAGTAGGAAAATTGTTTGCAGGCAACTAAATACAGTTTGGTTACAGATTCTTAAACACTGGAAGAGAGAGAGCTGATTCTTTTATCTCCAAAATTGTTTAAGTTATAAGAAGACTCTAAGTAAAAATACATTTCCTTTATTAATTCAGTTTTTCGTTTAATCACTGTTTTTCTTACTCTTAAATGGTTGCCTGTTTGGTTCAGTTCATACAAGGCCATTTTATTTGATTTGCATGCCGGGTAACGTTTTTGGAAATGTATTTGCAAACACCAGAAATCAGTGCAGTAATGACCAACGCAGTATTCCTAACCCAGGGAAGGCAAAGGGCCTGTTGTTTCTTCAGAGCAAACCAAACATGCTGTTGAGGGAACTGTGAATTGCATCTGTCCTCGAATCCTAGTTGCAGGGAAACAAAGGTGGGAGGGAAGCATGCCTTTCACATTCAATGAAAGCCAATGGTCACATTCAGTGTGTGGGTTTCTTAGATGCAGCTGGTGGAGAACCAAGATGCTGGACATGACAGGGCCCTTGACCTGCTCCAGCTTCCTTGCAGTTCTCTCTAGCCATGACAGAAGATGTGGGTGAGGCAGAGAAGGATCAAAGTCAGTGAAAACATTGCAGACACATTAGCAAAGGTGGAGGTGAGCTTCAGGTGACGTAATGGAGACAGTGTCAATAGAAGTCAAATGGGCTCCTATAAACCATCAGGTTGTGGTTGGGGTGGCTGCTATGGAGAGGCCTCTGAGTGGCCCTTGCACTGCCCATTTGCAGTCAGGGAGCCAAGGGACCAGGCTGATGAACCCAGGCTGTCTCACCCAAGAAACCAGCCAAAACCAGCCAGCCCACAAGGGCTGGAGAAATGTGCTGGAGAAAGCATCTCATCATCTCCTGTTTTTCCATCATCCAGGGAGCAATTTGTTTTTATGACTGTTTTGCTGCTGTGCACTTTCTGCACTCCTGTGTTTGTGAAAAGGTGTTGTTTCCATGAAAATGAGCCCTGCAATGTGCACTTGTGAGTGAACCTCCAAGCAAGGGTGCGCCTCCCATCAGATAATAGGTCCTTGTGTGCTGGCTTAGGGATAGTATACTCCGTCCTACTTATTGAGCACTATAACCAGAAAGACCTGCCATTCCTTTTCTGCCTTGACAGTTGTATTTAAGAGGACAGAGCCCCTTCCTGACTTTTTTGGTGCAATTGTCATCCTTGTGTGTGTGTGTGTGAGAGAGAGAGAGAGAGAGACTGGGCTGGACTATGGTGCTCCATCCCATGAATTTTCAGATTCTTTAGCTTTAAGGGACTGATTCCATCTTGGCTTCTGCTGAAGGACTCCTGGACATCTGTGATGGAAGCCCAGTATATTGCTGAGGCTTCTGGGTAGCATTGGTGGGCGCAATCTCAGGTCACTTGGGAGCCATTGTGCTGTGTTAACTGAGAGTGTACTCTAAAACAACCTGGAAATTCCCTCCCAGACCTGTGGCTGTGCTTTGCAGAAGGTGACTGATGATGAGCAAGGGCTTTCTGGGTGACTTCTCCACCCTGACCAACTCTGGAGGTTCTATTTGTGTCGCATGACTGTCAGTAGCTCTTGCCAGACTGCTCCTGTAAGAACCTGGTGAAGCCCCTTTTCAGTGCCATCTGAGATGTGTGAAAATGGCCACCAACTTAGATGGCTTTGAAAGGGAAGTAGGCATACTTATGGGGGATATAGATGTAACAACTGCTGTTAGCCATGATGAGCAAAATGGAACCGCTGGGTTTCAAGGCAGTCTAGCTCTGAATGCCAGTTGCTGGGGGACATACAGGGGAAAACTGTGACCTTATTGACTTTGGTCTTCCTGTAAGCATCCGCTTGACCATGAAATGCCAGCCTAAGTGTTGCTCTGGTCTCATCTGGCAGTTTACAACACATCTCTCCATTGCAGCAACTGGTAAAGATGGCCACACAACCGCAGCGGCACTGGAGGCCCTGGAGAGGGGAGACAGGACAGTCGGAGAGAGAGGAGCCCAGCGATTGCGTTGGCAGGCAGCTGGGTGAGGCAGGCAAGTTTGCCTACACGGCTCTCTGCGCCATATCATTGGCGTCATTGTTTCCAGAGCAAGAGGAAAGGTAAGTGCAGCTTGGGAAGGGATTGTGGCTCTGTGGGTGCTCCTCTACCTTGTATGCTGAGGGTCCCAGGCTTGTTCCTGGCAGCGTCTGCAGGGAGGGCTGGAAAGGCCTCTCCTGAACCCAGGCCCTGCTTGGAGAGCTACTGCCAGTCCTTGCAAAGCGTAGTGTCCGAAATGGGCCAATGGTCTGATCTGGACTAAGGCAACTCCTGTGTTCAGCTGGGGGGAGGGTAGTGTTCCTAAATCGTAGGTCAAGTTTGCATTGGCTAAAATGGGGATAACCCTTGGGAGTTCTGGAGGAAGAGAGAGCCCCCTCCCCTCCCCTTTAAAACTTACAGAACCAGTTTAGTGGTTGGGCTGGACAGATGTGGATTCCAAACTGCCTTCAGCCACAAGCGTCCTGGGTGAGCTTGGGCAGCCACAGCCTTCCAGCCTGACTCACCGCACATGGTTGTTGTGAAGATCCACATAGTGGAAATGGAAAAGGTGCAAAAGAGAGCAACTAAGATGATTGCCGGGCTAGGGCACCTTCCTTATGAGGAAAGGCTACAGCGTTTGGGCCTCTTCAGCCTAGAAAAGAGGCGCCTGAGGAGGGACAGGATTGAGACATACAAAATTATGCAGGGGATGGACAGAGTGGATAGGGAGATGCTCTTTACACTCTCACATAATACCAGAACCAGGGGACATCCACTAAAATTGAGTGTTGGGCGGGTTAGGACAGACAAAAGAAAATATTTCTTTACTCAGCTTGTGGTCGGTCTGTGGAACTCCTTGCCACAGGATGTGCTGGCGTCTAGCCTAGACGCCTTTAAAAGGGGATTGGACAAGTTTCTGGAGGAAAAATCCATTATGGGGTACAAGCCATGAGGTGTATGCGCAACCTCCTGATTTCAGAAATGGATTATGTCAGAATGCCAGATGCAAGGGAGGGCATCAGGATGAGGTCTCTTGTTATCTGTTGTGCTCCCTGGGGCATTTGGTGGGCCGCTGTGAGATACAGGAAGCTGGACTAGATGGGCCTATGGCCTGAGCCAGTGCGGCTGTTCTTATGTTCTTAAGATGGAAGGTGAGGGAGAAGCATGTTTGGTGTCTGCTAGACAGAGTTGGTGCAGCCTGGTGGTGAAGAGAAGGACCTGCAGGGGAGGATTTCCCCGATTCAGGTCTTTGCCATGAACTCACCAGGTGGTCTTGGGCAAAGGATGCCCAGCTTGGCCTCAGGCGTCCCCATCTGCAACAGGAGGGAGAATAATCCTCACCTTGCAGGGTCAAGATAAAGCATATATTGTGCTTCGTGAGTGTGCGAAGTGCAACACAAATGCTTACTGTTGTGTTTGCCACCTTGGGCAACTCTGCAGGGAAGACAAGATTCAAATGTTCTGCTTTTTCTTTTTATCTAAAGTCCTTATGAGTGGCAGTTTTGTAGTTGTGGTGTGCCAGCTTGTGAATGCCATCAAGTGTCTTAGATCTTGCCTCCATTGGTTTCCTGCTCCACTGTGCACCAGGTCCACTGTGTATTTCTGCAAGTCTCTTTTCCGTGTCCGCTTGCAGAGAGGTTACGCAGGAGGGTGGAGGGGGCTGAGTTTCTCTAAAGCGTGACTGATGATTTTCCTCTCACTTGTGCCACCTGCGAAGCTCCTACCGGACTGGGTTTGTCAAGAGCCTGGTGCAATGGCTCGAGCTCCCGGAGGCAGTTCTGCCTGCCATGATGGCCTTCGCCAGAGGTCTGGGAGGGGAAGGGATAGAGACGTTTACTCAGATCCTCTTGAAGGACCCTGCCTTGAAGGACGACGCTGGCATAATCACGCAGGTGAGTTGGCCTGTAGACCCAAGCTTTGTCTCACGAATGACAGTGGAAGGGCTTTCCCTGGGTTCTGCCACTTTGAGTGTGACTGCCACTTTAACTGCCACTTTAACTGAGTGTGACTGAATGTTTAACTAAGTTTAACCAGGGTGTGTGACCAGTGAGTGTGACCAGTTTAACTAAGTGTGACTGAATCCTCCACCATGCCCCCAGATTTCCCTGAATATAAAAAAACTAGCATGCCCAGGGGAAGAGTCTGACTTTCCTCCCTGACATGCTGGTTTTCTGCTCAGCAATCTTCTACACTACTTGCTGATTTGTGTAAGTTGGCCCTAGGCCAGGGGTTCTCAAACTCTCTGGGAGAGTTTGAGAGCCACTAAGTACTTGCGTGGGTGGGGGAAGGCAGCGGCGCAATCCCCAGGATCGCTAAAGCGAAAGTGGAGCGCAGTTGCTCTGCATTTACTTTCACTGCTGCGGGGAGCCCTGCTGCAGGTCACGCCGGGCTCCCCGCAGCCTGGGGAGGCTGCAGGAGGCTTGGGTAAGTGCACCCAAGCCCCTGCAGCCCCCCTGGGCGGCGCAATCCTGGCGATTGTGGCACTGCCTCCTCCCTGCCTCCAGGCTACCCCCGCCCCTTAAGGGGGCAGAGGCCAGGGCCCACAGGCTGGCGCATCCGAGTTTGAAAAGCCCTGCCCTAGGCTCTTGGTTGCCTGCCCTTCTAAGGGCACAAATTCCAGTGCCCCTTCCGTGAGGAGCAATTCAACACTCCCAAGTTTGGCACCCTATAGAAAGCTGTCTGTTCAAATGGGCCTGAGGGCAAGGAGGCTAGAGAATCGATCTCGCATCTGAGAGACTCAGGACCATTTCTCAGTCTTGTGTTATAGCTTGGCCCAGACAAGAGAGCCTCTTGGTGTCTCCCCATTCTGGTGGATCTGCAAGGAAATGTTTCTTAGCACATGTGGAGTGCTTTTCTTTCTGCTCCCCTCTCCCCGTTTCTGTGACCTGAGTGCAAATGTACAGGCTGTTCCAGAACCCCTGTAGAGCTGGTGTAGATTATTAGACTGGAGGCAAGCTGGGGATCCAGACTTCCCTGATATGAATTATTATTATTATTATACAGGTATTTCTATACTGCCTTTCTAGGTCCTCAGGTTTCTCCTCCGACTTTATTCAAGGCGGTTTACATGGGCAGGCAATTTAAATCCCCGTAGGGATTTTTACAATTTGAAAGGTTCTATCTTTCAAGAAACCACAACATTCAGATGTTTCACTTTGATCTGGCTTCACATTCTGGCCTCCATCCTCCCACGCTCAGAGCAGATGGAATAGCTCGGCTCAGCTTGTCAGCTGCTTCAAGGTCGCACGGTGCCGGTGGCCTCGAACTGGCGACCTTCGGATGTTATCTTCAGGCAAATGGAGGCTCTACCCTCTAGACCAGACCTCCTGCCTGAATTAATCCTCCTGATTATCCTGCCTGATTATCCTCCTGAATCTTGCCTCTGCCACAAACTCTCCAGGTGCCCTTGGGCAGGCCGCTCCCTCTCAGCCTTGCTTGTCTGCAGTATGGGGACTTCCCTTATATCCTCTTACAGGGTTGTATGGACAGGATGAAGGATCGTGTTCCCAGAAGTTATTGTTCCTATAACCATGAACGAAAAGCAAATGGATTTTATTTCAGGTCCTGTTTACTTTAAGTCCAACCTGTTTTTATTGCAGAACACATTAAAGCAGGCATCATTTTCAGGGTAATGGCAAGCGTAAAGGGGAGGCTATGAAAAGGGCCATTTCTCTCTCCAAATTCAGTTCACCTTTTTTCATCTGCTGCACTAAATAGCAGCTCAAGGCTAGAGAAAAATTGTGCCTCGATCCTCAGTATCTGCTCCTCAGAATACTCCTCATTTGTATTCCCAGCAACCTCCTCACCCTTTGTCTCCAGAATCCTGGACTGGGCTGCAGTTCTAACACCCCCCTTATTTTTTTCAAGAATATCCTGCAGCATGGGCAATAAATTCCCCCTCCTCTTTCCGCAAGGTATAACCACCTGTGGTTGCAAATATTTGGTCAAGTAAACAATTTTTTAAAGGCTGAAGAAATTTTGTGGGAGGTTGGTGGGTGAGAAGCTGAAATGGTTCACTCGGGGCCAGAAATATTGAGCCCAGGAACACTGTTTGTGGCATTGGGGTAGTCTAATCTGGCAACCACTGTGCTAGACAGGTGTCTCTGGCAAGCTCCGTCTCCATTCTGCATGACGCCTTTCTGTGGCAGAGAAGAGAGGAGGCAGTGTTCACGTGGAACTCTCTGTATGCACAGGAACCCCCCCTGCCAGGGTGTGTGCTGTTGGGGAGCTCCTCTTAATATTTCCTCCACATTCTTCCTCCTCATCTTTCCTTTCAGGACCTGCTGGCCTTTTCCCTGAAGGATGGTAAGTGGGTTTTATGTACTGTTTATCCCACACCCTTCCCCAAGTGCTGGAATTTAATCTGCATTGTAATGCACTGATCTCTGACGGAGGCATTTCCCAGGGAAGGGCTGCGGGACAAATGCCTTGCTCTATATGAGATCAGTCTAGCACTGAGGTACTCAATCTGTGCGCCCTGGCTCCCTAGGGAGGCATGGCTAGCTGCCAGGGGCTTAGGGTTAGGGAGAGGTGGGGAGAGAGGTAGCTTCGCTGCTCTGCTGTGCTCAGCTGCACGTACTGCCTGCTGACGCTGCTTTTCTGCAGCTGTGAACGAGGTGGGTGGGGCAGCGTGAAGTGGGGAGGTGGGACAGAAGGCTGGCTGGGTAGCGGCAGAGGTGCTGCATCTCATCAGCTCAGGGCAAGCTCCTGGCAGGCTTCAAACTGGGAGAGAAGAGTAAGTACAAGCAGCTCAGCGCTTTCCTCTGCTTGGGAAGGAGGGAGCCAGCCTGTTCTTAGTGGGCCCCAGCCTGCATTCCTCCGTCTTGCCTGGGGGGAACGGGGTGGCATCTGCATGCTGGGGTGTGTGTGTGTGAGCAGCCCCCATCTACTTTGGGGTGAGTTGTAATCCTGCTCGGTGTGGGTGCAATCCTATCCACACTTTCCTGGAAGCAAGCCCCATTGACTCAAATGGGACTTTCTTCTGAGCAGACCTACGTAGGCTTGGGTTCTGTGTCAGCTTAACCAAGGATCTTCACCTTTCTCTTTTTCCTCCCCCTTCAAAAAAGAAAAAAAGCCACTCTTGATGGCTTTGTCTCCAAAAATTGATTAAAATTAAAAATACCCATTCCTTTTCAGCCACTCCCCTTTTTCCTCCTGCCTCCTTTGGAGGGGGGGTACTCTGTTGTCTGCTATTGTAAGACAAAAGGCACAATCCTGGCTAGGTCTACCCAGAAGTAAGTCCTATTGTGTTCAATGGGACTTACTCCCAGGAAAGTGAAGTTAGAATTGCAGCCAAACAGTCTCTAGGTCTCAATTTGCATCAGTTTGCAATTAGCAGATACACACAAAACAAAGTCTTCCCCTCCCCCAGCAAATTCATCACTTCCCCCCTCCCTTTCCAAAACCCTCCAGGTGTGCTGCTAACAAACTCAGGCACAATCCTAACCATGTCTACTCAGAAGTAAGTCCTATTTTGTTCAATGGGGCTTACTCTCAGGTAAGTGTGGTTAGGATTGCAGCCTCAGAGTGCTGGCAGCTGTTTTTTTGTTTCTAGTGTATAATTATAACACCTTCACCCCCATTTTGGGGGTAACTGAGGTGAGGTGTTGCAATGGGGAGCCGTGGCCAGTGGCTACAAGGGTCAGGGGAGCTGCGAGCCAGAAAAGCTCAAGATAAGCCACTTGCAAAGATCTTGCCTGCTCCCTCTGCCGGAAATGCTTCTGCCTCGACTGCCCTTTCCTTGGGGCCTAGAAAAGTAAGTAGGGCATTGTGGGGCCTTTGCCATCAGCCAAAGGGCTGCTGGGTTGTTCTGTTCTTGTAAGCTGCCCTGGGGAGCATTTTGATCAAAGGGCCAGGTGTAAATAGAAAGACGAATAGTATTACCCAGCATAAAGTGTGGTGCCTTGCAGTGAACATCCTCCCAAACAGACATGTTTCCAAGAGTCCTTATTCTCAGGCCTACATCTTGGGTAGATGAAGGGCTTCTTTGGCTGCCATTAGCTGCGCTGCTCTGACCTGAAGCATGCCTTGGCTTCCTTTGTCTGAGCTCATCGGATCACAGAGGAAGGCAAGGGAGACCAACAAGTTCGGGAAGCCTAAAAGTTGAGAGTTTGGCGAATTGGAGTTGCAGGGAGAAAATATCTCCCATCCTCATGCTAAGTGCAGGTGGTGTCTGGTCATCACTGTTTCAGTCTCCTGCTTCAGTCTCCTGCTTCCCTCCCTGCGTTTCAGGCTACTACGATGCCCGGGCAAGGGTGCTTCTCTCTCATGTCACTTGGCTGCTGAGAATTCCCCTGGTGACTCTGGAGGCCTCAGAGGAGTGTCTCCTTGAATGCTTGAAGGAGGAGAAAGAAGAGGAATCGGAGTAAGGCCCTTGCATCCTTTAAGATAATACATATGCACATGTATATTTTTTCTTGTGTCTGCACCAGTGGCAAAGGCATTGATATTATGCAGGCATAAATGTGTGTTGCCTGATAATTTAGATAAAACTCTCTTTGAATGGAGTTTCTGTAGAAAAATGGGATAGAAGTTTTATTTAGTTGTGAAAATAAGGCCCAGCTGTCTTCCACCACCAGAGGAGATCTATGAGGGGGTACGGGCCCCTTTCTTCTTGGCATGGGCAGGAATAGATGTTGTAGCAGAGCCCCTGCCCCGTCATCTACTCACTCCGACATGCACACAAACAAACACACACCTGCTTTCCTTCTCCTGTGGGGATGACAGCAGAAGCTCCGTTGGAGCAGCAGCCGTGGTGGCTGAGAAGCAAATTCAGCCGCAGCTCCCAAGAGCCAAGGTAGCGGCCCAGGGGCTCAGGGGCAGAGCGAGGCCTGTGGACTTAAATTCTGCTGCTTATGAACTGCTTGTACCTCCTTAAAATATGTTTGTTTTTGTTGTGCAAGCTGCCAGCTGGGGTAGGAAGGAGCTTCTGGGTAAGTAATCTGCACTGGTTTTGCCAGCCCGAATCGAAATGCGTCCGTGCGCTCCGAGAGCCTGTGGGTGGTGGCTGTGGGGCAGCGCGTGAGCAAGGGTTGGGTGCTTCTTTTGTGATAGTCCTGTGCAGAGGATCATGCAGAATGTGTCGGTGTGGGTGGGAGGAGAAGCAGTGTCACCTCGAAATGCTCACACACCATCTCCTTTCCCCTCCGCCTCAGAACTGCGGAAGCGTCTCGGAAGAGGAAAGAGAAAAAGAAAAGGTGGAAGAGATACTTGTTGATCGGCTTGGCCACCGTTGGAGGCGGGACGGTGATCGGTGAGTGAGGCCTCTCTGCTGGGTTGCATTGGCAGAATCTGTTAAAATGATCCTCATCTCCAGTCTGTTTCTCAAACACCCCACACGTCACCCGCAGGAAAAGGGCACCTCGTTCAAGCTCATTTCCCTCCAAGGTGCCTGAAATCAACTGCTGATCTTGCCTTTTCTTGGTGTCCAGCCAGGGAATGACACAGAGTTTCTCTGCCCAGGTCTGACGGGGGGACTCGCTGCCCCTCTGGTGGCAGCCGGTGCCGCAACCATCATCGGGAGTGCCGGAGCAGCTGCCCTGGGCTCAGCGGCTGGGATTGCCGTCATGGCCTCGCTGTTCGGAGCCGCAGGAGCAGGCCTCACTGGTAAGAAGCAGCCTTGGAGCTCAGGCTGGAAAGGGTCTTGTTGGCCGGGCTGGCTGGCTGGCTCTGTAACAGACTGCAGAGGTAGTGAAGAGCTGCTCCAGCAAAGAGTTTGTGGTCTGGATGTAAGAAGCAGTGGAACTTGCACCAACCGAGAAATCATGTTCTGTGATCTCGGAAAGCATGGCCAGAATTCAGGCTTGTGGGGTACACATTAGGTTTTTTCCAAGAGCCACATGGGGGAATAGAGTGGCTTCCTGGGGGCAGAGCCAATAACCTCTACTCCCGTGAGTCGTACACTGCAATGATTGGCATGCATGAGTCCATATGTGCCAGACTGAGTGGCTGAAGACTGGGGATTCCCACACAAAACTCTTAAACTGGTCAGCAGAGCTCAAAAAGATCAGGTCTGAGGAGGCCACTTTGTGCTCCCATTTTACAGGCGGGCAACACTGAGGCCGAGACATGAGTGATGAGTAGAGAGCCAGCCTCAGCAAAGGGCAATGTTAAGGTTGCTCCAGCACTGTTTGAGCATAAAGTCCCATTTTACACCTAGGAAACCCCGAGGCTCAGAGAGATGCAACTTGCCTGTAGATCGCCATGCAAAAGACCGCAGTGTGTTTCTTAAAGCAGCTGAGAGCAACTGATCAGCTTTATTTCAGCACCAGCTTTTGTGAGCTACAGGCCACCATCAGATGAAGTTCACTTGTTTCAGGCCTTCCAGTGCAGTAGACTGTAGTTCTAGAAGGAATCTGGAAAGGGAACTATGCTGTTTATGTTGATAGGGACCAGCAGACTCTTCTGTAAAGGAGTCACAGCCCTAAAGTCAGACCCATGTGTCTGAGCATCCCTGGTGCAGTGCATTTGACGCGGTCCTCAAAAGCTTCTGTCAAAAGAAATTGGTTTGCCTTTTGGGTACCACAAGAGGCTGGTTTTGCTGCAGTGAACTTGCATGTCTGGTGGTGTTTTCTGTTGCTGCTGTTGTCCAGCAAGTGGGAGTCAGAATGTCTTCCCAATCCACTGAAAATTCCCCAGAGATCTATCAGTGGATTCCAGTCCTGCCTGTCACCAATTCTGGGCAGGGGATAGGCCTTCTTAACCTTCTAGGAATCTGAACACTGGGGTAGGGGCAGCTTTGGTCTGATCCAGGGAGGCCCTCTTGGTGGTTTTGAGCCAGAGATACAGACTCAAGGATCCTGCACAGGCTGGTGAATCCTGAACTCCTCAGGCACTCTCCTGAGTCTATAAACTGTACTCTGCCAGTCTGAACAAGTGCCGGTGTACTCTGGAGGTTCTCAGAAGAAAACCGAAAGTGAGCCCACCCCTGGTTTAGAGAGGTGCTGCTCTTGCCGAGCATGGCTCAGTTTGCTGTACTCCCTGTGCGGGCTCCCCTTGGCTTTTGCCTGCTGTGTGCAGTGACCAGGGACACTCCAAGCAAAGGGAAGAGCTGTGTGTCCACCACAGCCACCCTGTCCACAAGAGGTATGGAGCAAAACAGCCACAAGAGGCACATGCTCCAGTTCCCTGTCTTCACACTTGCAGTGATTGGAGACACAGGTGCTTTTGTCCCACGTGTCTTCTTCTATTACTTTAAGTGTATCTGATTTGAAGTGTTGCAGTCGTTTACTGCTGAGCTTTTGAAGTTTGGCCTGCGGAGCAGATGTCAAGAACAGAGACTTGGGGGGGGGGGTGGAACTGTACAAGACAACGTGACATCCCCGTATAGACTACTGGAAACGGCATTGTAATATGGATGAGGTAGTGGGTGCTGGCCACACTTAGCCCTCACGCCTGCCCTCTGTGTTAGTCCTTGCTGTGATGCTTCCAACCTGGGGAGAGGAGTTGCACCTCCTCCTCCTCTTCTGAGATGGTCTTCACCTGGCCCCTCCCTGTGGTTCCAGCCTCCTCCTCTCCTGATGCAGGTTCTGAACCTGCCAATGCCCCAAATTCCACTGGCTTTGGCAGTGTCAGGCCTGGCCCCTGTGCAGTTGATTAGTGCAACTTAAGTCTTTAAAAATGTATATTTATAGCCAACTCTAACTTGTTCTCTTTCTGGAATTATTTATCATGCATCGGAAGTTGTTTGGTATCTTTTTCCTCCCAAAAGATGCCCGGGGCACAGTGAGTTTTGGATTTGAATATCTAGCCTCTGTTTCAGCTGGCGTTTGGGTTTGCTGGTAATTTGATTCTTCTTTGTAAGTTGAGTTTTTAAAAAAGGAAATCTGGTTCGTGTTCGCAGACTGCTTTTCTTCTCCTAACATAGCAGTCTCCTAAACACCGAGCAGCAGCATCAAACGAGAAAGCAGCATGCCAGAATCACAATGCACAGAACAGCTCACAGACAGAATTTGCAGCCAAGCAATATCGACAGTGCAAAGAGCTATTTATATTTGTGCCGAACAGATCATCATGAATGCAACGTTAAAAATTTCCCAGCAACGTAACAACGCAGTCAGCGTGGGATGCTTGCTGCCAAACAAATGCAGGCTATTTCAAGACCAGAAAGGACCAAGAAATTGCCATGATGAGAGCAACCTGGACTGTGTTTCCTCATGCCGTGGCTTCCGTGCAATGTCTTTGCAAAAAGTCATTCTGTAATCCCCTTACTTTTTCCATTCCGTGTGCCCTGCCCCCATCATCTAGTGGGAATATGGCGGCCTGTGTAGTTACTGGAGGTAGGCGGTTTGACTCTGTCAGTCCGCTTCTCCAGCCGCTGCACTGGCTGCCCATTCATTTCCAGGCCCAATTCAATGTGCTGGGTTTGACCTTTAAAGCCCTGTACTGCTCTGGGCCAGGGTATCTGAGAGACCGCCTACTCCCATACAATCCGGCCCGTCCTCTTAGGTCATCAAAGAAGGCCTTTTTACAAGTGCCGCAGCCTGGGGAAGTACGTGGGGCAGCAGCAAGAAATAGGGCCTTCTCAGTAGTGGCACCAACCCTTCCCCTTGACTTAAGAACTGCTCCCTCTCTTGAAACTTTTCGGCGAGGCCTGAAGACCCTTCTGTTTAGACAAGCCTTCTGAGTTCCTGGCCTTTTTAACATCTCTTAAAATCTCTTAATATTTCTTAACTTCTGTTTACAGGCCTGATCCTTTTTTTAATTTGCTGCGCTATGCTCTTATCTGACTAGTTTTTATCTGACTACTGTTTTTACAATATGTTACAATATGTTATTTTTTATCTGTTTTAAACTGTGTTTTTAATGTGTTTTAACCTTGTTTTGTAAGCCGCCTTGAGTCCCTTCGGGGAGAAAGGCGGGGTAAAAATAAAGTATAATAATAATAATATGGAGGTTTTTAATTGGTTATCTCGGCCACTGATAAACCTCCCACAAATGTGTCTGATCTTTTAAGAAAGCACTTAAGAGACCTGCAGGATCAGACCAAGCAAACATACTAGATTCTAGCCCAGCATCTTGTCTCCAACAGTAGTCAGCTGGAAGCCTCCAGGAAGGCCAACAAGAAAGGTGTGCAAAAAGTAGCTCTCCACCATGTCTGTCACTCCCAATATCAGTAGTTGGAGTTAGACTTCCTCTAAACATGCTGGGGGAAAGCGTGCTGCTACCTGTCTCTATAACTTTGTCAAATAAAAATGTGTTCTGTTGTTCCTTAAACAGTGAGCAAGGAGGACATTCTGATCTTGCTGGGGCCACCACCGAAACAACCCTGTCTCTTGTGCTCCCCAGCCAAACCTGCATTAAAGGTGACCCAGAGCAGAAGGCAGATCTCATGGGCTGTAGGAAGGTCCTCTTACATGACTTGAACCCAGGCCCGTAAAGTATTTAAATGGTCAATCCCAGCACGTTGGATTGGTTTCTGGGAACCAACCAGTGGCCATTGTAGCTGGAGCAGAATGCCTGCAGCAAGTTTTGCCTGCTCACTCCTGCGGCAATCTAGCAGCCATGTTCTGGTCCAGTTGAAGCTTCTGGATTGTTTTTCAGCAACAGATTCTCAGTCCTTCTGCTTCCTGCTGTTCCTTTGCTTTGGGAAATGATCAGATGTCTTTTGTTGGGCTAACATCCCTGTGTACTTTCATCCGAGGGAATTTTTTCTCAGCCGGACAGTGGGATCTAGTAACCATGTCCTTGTATCCTTTTTTTTAAAGGCCTGGGCTTCCCACTGTGTAAAATCCTCTTGTTCTCCAAAAACAATAGCTAATTATATGTTGTTTTGGTTCATTTAGGATACAAGATGAAGAAGCGTGTAGGAGCCATAGAAGAGTTTGAGTTTCTTTCATTAACCAAGGGGAAGCAGCTCCATGTCACCGTAGCCATCACTGGCTGGCTTTCTACTGGCAAATATGGTAAGAGAGTCAGGGAAGAGAAACAGAAACTCTGCTTGGCATCATCACCCTTGAGCAGTTAAGAATATTGGGAACATTCCATGACATCACAGCAGCTCTGCCAATAGCAGAGTGGAGACATGACTGGGGGCAGTTCTTTGGTATCTATCCAAATATATTAAAGGTAAATGAGGGGAAAAATAAAGATATTGGATCCCTGTGTTTGACACCATCACCTGAGAAGTTGTGATGTCATGGAACTTATGATCATCTTAACAGCTCAGCCAATACCAGGATGCTGGTGGGGGGTTATTTTATATCTGTCCAATTGACCCAGTTGTAACAGAGAAAAAGTTTCTTGGGTGCAGAAGGTGGACTTCTTTTGGGCAGAGAGTACATGCAGTCCTGAATGTGTTTAGTCCTGTACACTCATCACAAAAGTCACCATCCACAGTACGTTCCTGTTGCAGCAAATGTGCTTCCCGTCTGTTGCTGCTGAGGACTCTGGTGTGCCAAGTGGGCGGCCAGCAGCCAGTTTTTCTCTCCTTGCACTGCAGCTCATATGCCGAGGACACCCATCAGTGCGTTGTCGGCTCATGTAAACCTGTTGGCCCTGTTTAAAGCAGGATTTTGAAAATAGCCCTTTTGTTTGTCTTTCACATCGGCAGTTGTGTGTATTTTTCTTTTTATGTCTTGTGAACCAGGATTGACGTCCTCGGTGTTGGGGACTTGTGGGTGAAAGGGTGAAGCCGTTAGCCAGCTCTCTCATCTTCCCAAGCTGTACATTAATCTAGCAGGGTTCCAGGAAGCTGGTGTTGGTTTGGTGCCAGGTTGAGCCAAAGATTTATTCAAAACAAGTCTTGGCAGCTGTCTTTGCAGTGCCAGGCAGAGTCCGGTGCCTCATTTCAAGATGGAGCACTGCAGGAATTGCTGTAGTGTGGAGATTAAACCATAAGCTCAAAAACTGAAAGGGACTCTTCAAAGACAGGCTAACATGTTGGGGACTTTTTTGATGGGGGGGGAATGCAAATCAAGAGGCCCCTCACAGAAGTCTTACTAGAAGTATGTTGCAGGGAAAATGGGCAGAAAAATGTTTCTCTTCTTCTCCCACAACTCTAGGCTTATCCAGTAAAACCAATCAGCGGGAGATATGAAAGAGACTACAGGAAGTACTTCCTTGTACACTGTGTAACTGGCTTGTGGAACTTGCTGCCACATGATAACATTGATGGCCGCTTGCTTGGATGGTTTCATGTGAGGGCTAGGCAAAGTCGTAGGACTGGTGTGGCCAAGTGACTAAGAATCTGAGTTTCCAGCTCAGTTCCTCTGCCAGGAACCTACCAAACTGTTCCTTCCCAACCTTGGTCTTTCCCATCTGCAGTTAGGGGGATAATAGTAGTTACAGCACTGACCTCGCAGGGTGGTTGTGAGGGTGGAAGGAGGGCATAGAAGCCGCGTGTGTGCAGCGCCCTGATCTTCCAAGAGAAATGGCAGGATATAAAAAATGAATTCCGATAAAATAATGCATGTGATTAATAAATATCTGATTCAATAATCCAGAGCCTCCCCGGCTCTGGAGCAAAGGCTTGTGTTGCGTCTCCTCCAGTCACTGTCTTTGCTCCCCTTTTGCCACGCCCCTCCCTGCAGGCAGCTTCACTGCCCCCTGGAGCAGCCTGCTGCAGTCCCGTGAGCAGTACTGCCTGGCCTGGGAGTCCAAGTACCTGATGGAGCTGGGCAATGCCCTCGACTCGCTGCTGAACGGCCTGGTCAACATGGTGGCTCAGGAGGCCCTGAAATACACAGTGTTATGTGGTGAGTATCTGGGTGGGCGGGGAGGGGGATATTGCCAGCAGGCACTGCCACACCTGTTTCCCCTCCAAGCCCTGCCAGCAGAAGCTCTGTGGCTCAGGCACACTGTCTGGGTTGTGATACCAGCAGGCCAAACCCAGGCCTCCACACCTCTCCCCGGCCTTGACCCCCTCCAGGCCCTCCCTCCTTGAAGGGACAGCAGGCTACTTGCAACTTCCTTTGGCATTTTGATGCAGCTTTCCTCTCGGCCACCCAGGGGCCCTGACGTTGCTCTGCCCTGTTCCCTGTTCACCTCCAGGGATCGTCACAGCCCTGACCTGGCCGGCCTCGCTGCTCACAGTGGCCAGCGTGATTGACAACCCTTGGGGAGTGTGTCTCCACCGCTCTGCTGAAGTCGGCAAGCACCTGGCTCAGATACTGCTCAGGCGGCAGCAGGTAGAAGGCCATAAAAGAGCAGCTGTGCCCAGTCTGAGTCCTTGGGGGGCTGGGTAGGTGCAGAAGAGGACAGCCAGATTGACCAAAGGACTGGAGTCCTTCCCTTATGGGGAAGAGGCAGCAGCATTGAGGGTTTCCTGGCTCAGAAAAAGGCAGTGAAGGCGGAACGTGATTCAGATCTCTAAAATTATGCCTGGTGTGCAGAACGAGATAATTTGATGTTTCCGCAGGGTGATGGAGCAGGGGATCCAGCAACGAGTGAACTCTTGAGCAGGTCATGTGTATCCGGCAGGCTTGTTGGACCTGCACGTGTGTGCAGCAGAGCCATGGACTAGATACTCTGCACTCCTTCAGAAACCATTTAAAAAAATTCACGGATATGAGGATAAGGTTGAAGTTCTCCACGTGTCTGTGTTCACATGTCTGTGTTGGTATTCTCCCTTCCCCCCCCCCAGGGTAAGCGACCGGTTTCGTTGATTGGGTTCAGCCTCGGGGCCAGAGTCATCTACTTCTGCCTCCGGGAGATGGCCAAGGAGGAAGGTACGTGGAAAGAGAGGTGGGCTTCCCAGGTGGAGCACATGTCATCTTGACAGGCGCCAGCTCAGCAGCAGGGCATCCGCAGCATGTGCAGGCAGCCTGGGTTCCCTCCCTAGCCGCACCTGGGAAAGTCCCTGTCTTGACTCTGCCAGTCAGAGTTGACCTCTCTGGGGTGGATGCTCCAAGGCCTAACTCTGCAAGTGGCAGCTGCATGTGACCCCAGCGCCTTTGGCCACAGTGATCATGAGGGAAAGGCTGGGAAGGACCCTGGAGAGCCACCGATCTCCTCAGGTGTCCCTGGGGCCTGGGACACCTCCAGGGTGCCTCCTCACTCAATCCCTTCTTAAACCCTTCTATCTTTCCCTTCTTAAACCCCACCTTTGGCAATCCCCCCCCCCGCTGCAACTAAGCTAAAGTACACCTCAGTCACACAATCAGATTGTGCTTCCCTTATCTCCCCTGTGTCAATATCTGGATTGTAAGCCCTTTGAGGGCAGGGACCTGCCCTTTATGCTCTGTGTCAAGCACCCTGTATGCTAATGGCATTATGAAATTAAAAATACCCTGTTGGAATCTGCCCCTACAATTCTGGTACCTACAATTCCAGCAAGCATTACTACCATGCTTTCAAACAGTGCTTCACCTCCATAAGGCCTAGAAACTTGATTAATTTTTGTAAAACGGAGATTCTTAGAAATGCACATTCTCTGCATTTTATGCACGTCCACAGAATTGCAGTCTGGATCCTGGTCTGATCACATGGCCGGAGTTTGGAAGCTGATTTCTAGTTGCCGAGCTTCAACGCGTGCCATGATGTCAGCCTGGCAAGGCCTCTTGCCAAGCCCCCCACAGAGTGGTCTTAGCAGCAGGTCACTTATCCTCCCTCATCAAATTTCCTGTATCGGCATCAGAATACACACTGTCCCCTTCGCAAGAAATAAAAAACAAAAATCCTAAATTTGCACTTTTGGCCGCTGTTTTTCCAGTTATCCCCCCCCTCCGAGCCACCTGTCAGTTTGCTACGAGCTGTGATCTTGGGTATTAATAGTTCCCTTTCCTTAGTTTTGGTGACAGAAAGGAATCAGTTTGTCCTGTTCGCTGGGGAATGAAAATTGTACCATTTGAGTCATTGATGAGGAGGCTGTTCTCCTCCTCTCCTTCCTCCTCCTCTTGGCCGCAGACGACTGTGCCAGGGACAATTTGTACCAGTTAATAGAACGAGGGGCTCTCTGCCAAAGGCTTTGGCTGCGTCATGCCAAGAGCTGCGCGACTGCACTTCCAGTGGGGGCCCTTTGGCTTTGCTTCCTCAGTATGGTGGCTCAGCCTTCACACAGAGCGAAGAGGCCCTCCTGGCCCCTTGTGAGGCTTTCCCCTGTTCTCCAGGATAGACTGTCCACATCCAGTGGCTGCCCGCCTGGGCTCCAGCTCAGTGTCGGCCACACAGACTGGCAGTGGCTCTCCAAGGGCTTCAGGGAAAGGCCTTTTGCAACCCAATTCTGGGGCCTGACCCTCATGCTTTCTGCCAGCTAAGGTGCTTTGCCACTGAGCTGCAGTCACATTCCCAAGTCGTGGAGGAGCACATGGGTCCAATTTTGGCACCGGATCCAGTCAAGGTAGAGACTTCCCGTGATGGCTACCTGTGGTCCCCTACCTGTGGCTCCAGTAGAGGATTTGTTCTCCGCCTTCCCTGGAGATGCTCCCAGGGATTTGCACCGAGGACCTTCTGTGTGCAAGGCCGTGGCTCTCTCTTCCTGTTGCGGCCACCCCTGCTTGCTCCAGCTTTGGTTTGGCTGCCATTCAGGGACCAGAGGAAGTCGGGATGCTGCAGTTGCCAGGCAACGCTGGCAGCACCTACGGCTCTCCAGCACTGGTGCTGAAGCAGCAGTGAGGTGGGAGGGGTGTGGGGGTGTGCTGCTGGGGTCATTTCAGGACCAGAAGCTCAAGTCACAAGCAAATCGCGAAGATTAAAGCTGATTTTGGGCTGCCTGGAATGTCTGAAGTTCAGGCCAGGAGGAATCCCGCTGTGCTGAAATGAGAGAAGTCAACTGGCTTATTGAGTGTATTTTGGGCAGTGGAAATGGCCTCCGTGCTCAGCCGCCTTTTCTCCAGAGCAGGCTCACCCAGCGCAATAACCTGCCAAAATTGGATCCTTCAGAATGAAAAATGCACGTCTCCCCCCCCCCCGCCACTCTCCCCCACTTCCCTTCTTGTTCCTTTCCCCCCTCCAGCCTCTGTCAGACTCCAGCCCTGCCTGCAAATTGCAGTAATCCTGAGGGAGGCCAGCCGGGGCTCACTCCTCTTGTCTTGTTTGCAGTCTTTTAAAGGAGATTTGTTTCTTCGCCCTCAAGGTGCTACTAGTTGTGCCCCCAACTAAGGAAGGCAGAGAGGACACAATGAGCATCCCTTGCGCTGTGCTTGGGAACATGGTGTGTTTCTCCCTGGCTGCTTTTCTTCCAGGGATTATCCAGAGAGTAGATTGGTTGGCAACCTTCAGTCTCGAAAGACTATGGTATAAGCCTACAGCACCTGGTATTCCCAAGCGGTCTCCCATCCAAGTACTAACCAGGCCTGACTCTGCTTAGCTTCCGAGATCAGACAAGATCAGGCATGTGCAGGGTAGCAGTTGCTGCTAGAGAGTAGATTCCAAGCTCCCAAACCAGCCCATCAAGCAGGTATCCGGCTAAAATATCTCTGATTTATGTGCACCAGGAGCCATTGCACCAGTCCCAGCCTTCCTCTCAGACCTGCTTGCCTGCTTAGCAACCAGTATACTTCATACTGGGGCCAACAAAATGCATCCTTTTTTAAACTTTTGTCAGATTTTAGATTGGTAGCTCCGTAGTGGAGAATTTGTTTTCTTGTTCTTGAGACTGATGTAGTAAATACTTTGGCCTTTCTCCCAGGAGCTCATGGCAGTTTGTTCCCTCTCATTTCCCCCCCCCCTTCCTCAAAACAATCCAAAAGTTGCATTCTGATACGAGTATGTTTGCTTGGATAGTTTTGCAACAGTGGACAATCCCCAAGCCTGTTTGTACATCTCTTGCATAACACATTCTTCTTCCCTGATCACCTGAGAGGCTTGGGGGGCCCTTGCTTTTCAGACTGCAGAGGAATAATTGAAGACGTGGTTCTGTTAGGGGCACCAGTGGAAGGAGACACCAAGTGCTGGAAGCCGCTAACCAAGGTCGTGTCTGGCAAGATCATCAATGGCTACTGTAGGTCTGTAGCTCTTGGGAGTGGCTTGATTGGGGTGGGGGCACTAAAAACTGGTTAGAATCCAGACCAGAGTTTCTTCCCTCAACCCCCAGTTTAGACAAATTTGTCAGAGCAGGTAATTGAAGGTGCTTTGGGGTCCACCAGCAGTTCCTTGTGCCCTGGAGAGGTTAGCCTGGAAGGCCTGAAGCCTGGAGTGTGATGGAAAGAGGGCCCCCTCTGCCACAAAGCTAAACATTTGTCCTTTTTTCTAACCGCACACTTATTATGATGCCCCTTTTAAGCAGGATGCAAGGAAATAGGACTGTGAATGGTTCTTAAGAGTGAAATTGGAAGACTGGGTCAGACAGACTTTGGGTTCTTTAGCTCTCTGTCTTGAGTCACTCATGCCTGCTGCTCAATGTTCCTTCTCTAGGGGAGACTGGCTGCTGAGCTTTGTCTATCGGACATCCTCTGTTCAGCTTAACGTGGCCGGGCTGCAGCCTGTGAACCTGGACGACCGAAGGATGGTCAATGTGGATCTCTCTTCGGTGGTAAGTGATGTAGCAGCCTGCTGCGTGCTGAGTCAGTCCTTCGGCCCATCTAAGTCAGGACTGCCTGCTCTGACTGGCAGCAGTTCTCCAAGGTTTTTGGGCAAGGGCTGTTTTCCAGCCCTACCCAGAGGCGCTGTCAGGGGTTCACCCTGGGATGTTTTCCATGCAAAACAGCAGTTCCCTTGCATGGCATGAGATGGTTCTTCAGAGAGTTGAAGAGTTGGACTGGAACAGCAAAGGTCACGGGGGGGGGGGAATGGAGCAGGACTGTGTGGCAAGCGACCAATCAGAGAGCCCCTGGTTCCGCTCTCACCTATGCCACTAACTCACTAGGTTAACCTGGGGCAGCCTGCTTTCTCTCAGTATTGCCTACAATACAATACAGTAATCCTGATCTAACCGCTAAGACTCTGGTGAGGATAGCCCAGGACCACCTGACGGAATTCAAGTAAAGCACGAATTAAGCTTAAAGCTTCTGCTGGACTGTGCCACTTAAAAACTGCTTCTGGCAGAGCCTGAGAACAAGAACGTTCATGGTCGTTTATTGCAGTATTGCTGTTTCTTTCAAAAAAACCATCATACCGTCCTTTTCTTCGGAAGAAGCACCTAAGCAAAACATCAGTTAAAAAAGCAAAATGGATGCCAAATGTGCTGCCAGGTAAAAGGAGTCAGCAAAATATTTAAAAGCTGGTGGAAGGGGAGACTTGCACCCCCAGCCTGCCCCTGGAAATCAGGGTGAGAATGATTCAATTCCTCCTTCTCTGCAGTCTCATTCCTGTTTGAGTGGCAGCTTTCCCTTGCAGGGCAAATGGCAGGCGTGGAGATTCCCTCCTCCCCAGTCCAGATTGGGACTGGAGGAGTGTGGAGAGTTAAGTCTCTCTTCTCCACACGTGTGCCACGGGGGGGGGGGCCTGGATCAGGGCACCTAGAGCTGCTGATAGAAAGAGGGGGACCTTCCTCTGCCTCCCTGTCTGCCCTTCGACAGCACTGTCGAGACTGGGAGATTCTGCCCATTCAGCCTCTGATGGGTTCCTTAATTAAGACTTCTAATCTCTTCCCCCTCACAAAGCCCAGCTGGGCCGATGACAGCTGTAGACTGCCGCAGTCAGAGACGCGACTCAGAAAAGCCGCCAGGGTTTATTTCAGGCTCCTGCGTCTCCTGCCCTTGAACTCTTCCAGGGCTGCTTCTCTGGACACATTCACAGAAAAAGGGGTGGCGGAACCTGTCAGGGGGCTACACGGAGCCTCCCTCATCTGATGCAGTGTACCTGCAGGTGCTGAGGGCAAATGGGAGGGGGTGCTGCCGCCTTATGGGGCTTCCCATCACAATCCATTGGCTACTCCTGGAAACCCTGTTCTCCTGAGTGGCCGCAGCATCTTCCAGAAAAGTTTCCCTTGAAAACAACCTGAATCACAGCAGGGAAAATGCAACGGGCAGGTCCCTTCTGTGTCCCTTCAGTCCTCCTTTCCAAGATTAAGATCTCGCATCAGAACAGAAGAGCAGGTTCTTCCCAGGCTGCCTTCCGGATTCCCAGTCTCTCTGAAATGACTGAGATCTCTCTAGTCTTCCTGCATTCCAAGTGCTTTAGATTCCGATGAGAAAGTCAGGAGAACATACGCAGGGAACAGTCCCATCCGTCAGGACAGGAAGCGGACTGGTGGGTGCCCCCACCCCACGGTTGAGCTGTCGTCTCCACCACTCTTCCTGCTCGCCTGGTTTGGAAAAGGAAGAGGGGAGCAGAAGCCCCCCACTCTCCTCTCTCCACCCCACATCCATCTTTTCAAGCCCAAGAAGCAGGTGGTAGAGATGGCGATTGGCACGCTGCTGGGTAGCAGGGTTAGAACTTGGTGTGCCAACTTGGGTGCCAGTGAAACTTGCACTGTGCCTGAAAATAAAAACAACACAGCCATGTTCTCCCTCCAGGGCCATCTGCTGTTGTGGCCTGAGGCGCTCATTTCGGGTCTCTGTGTCCCCCTCAGAGCACTTTTTTGTGGTTCTTTCCAGGTCAGTGGCCACCTGGACTACATGAAGCAGATGGACACGATCCTGAAGGCCGTGGGTGTCAAGACCTGTGAGTGTCGCCTGGAAGAGCAGGGGAGTCTTGCCTGTCTCTCTGATGAACCCAAGCAGGGCCCGGAAGTGAGTCTACACAGCCCTGCCCAGGAGAAGCAAAGCAGGCGGGGAGGACAAGAGAATGGCAAGGACTACTGGTCATGGGAGCCAGTATCCAGCCATGGATCCTGCCCGCAAGACCCACCGCAGGAGGCAGATGTGGAGCAGAAGAGCATCGCCGATGCCGAGAGTAGCCAGAAACTGCCAGACCAAGAAGGTTCATTGGCCATTTGTTCTGCACGTTCCCCAGAACTTTCTGGAGTAACTGACCAGCATATTTGTTCTGCAAGTGCTCCGACGCTTACATAACATGAGAGATAACTTGGCATGATGGTGGTGGTCATATTTGCCCTGAGTCTGCCAGAAATCTCTGCATTGCAGCCGTAGTGCTTATGGCAGGAAGTTAAGAATATAATGAATCACTTTGTAAGGGAGGTTACCTCTGCTGTGCCTCGGCTCTGAAGTTCTTGGGGGCACCTGAGGCACCTGAGAGATGACCTCCCTTATTGTTTCCCCTGGCAGTGTTGTAATGGGAGGTAGACTGGTTCTGGACATGGAGGCTCCATTGTCCTCTGGCAACTGCTGGCTGTTGGTAAACCTTTCCTCCTCTATGAGTATCTGTAATCCAGAAGAGCCATCTAAGCCAGTGGCCTTTTGCCACATGCAACAAGTTCCATGTTGTAGGGAACAAGTTGCTTCCCTATTTTGGTTCTGGACCAGCTTCCAGCCCTTCTGCGTTGGGTGAGTTCTAATTCAATGAAGAGGAAAGGTCTTTGTCTTTGAATATGGATGCTGCATTCTTGGTTATTGTGGCTAATGACTGCCTATTGTCTGGCATATGGAGCTGCCATGCAGAGTCTGACCTTGTCTTTGCCTAGCCTTGTGCTGTGTGCCCTGCCTGGTAGCAGCTGTCCAAGATTAGAAGCCCTTTGAACTGCAGGCGGGAGGGGTGGAACCTGGGACCTTCTGCATGCAAAGCGCCTGCTCTTCGCTGTTGAACAATGGCCCTCTCCCTATAACTCACCCTGTGCCAGTGAGTTCCTTAGGTTAGGTTCAGGGCAGCCTCCAAAGAGCAATTTTTTTTTTTTGGAGGAAAGAGCAAGAGACAGACTCAATGAAATCTGTGGGCTTTTTTGTTTGTTTGTTTTGTTTTTTAAACAAATCTATTTATTTACAAATGTACAGACTGGAAAAGAACAATATAAAAAAGCAGCTGAGATCAGGAAGGACTTGGGTCCATGGCAGAATTGATCCCTCCCTAGGCCACTTCTTGTGAACTTCACTTCCTGGGCTCCTGAGGAAGCTAGAGCACAAATCTACTGGGAAGCCCTCCTCCCCTGACCCCCATGTAATCCCTATTCATTTCAGGGGGTCCTACCTCAGGAGAGTTCCCAAAGTGCCTGGACTTTTCAGCGTTGCTTCACGAAGCTCTGAGAAAATTCTTGGATATGATCCATCAGGGTCCAAGGCAGAATGATGCAGAATGACCCCCAGGTGGTTTTGATGCATGATCTGTGGGATGGGTGCAGCCCCCTTGCTGTAGGTAGGCAGGCTTCAGTCTCTTCAGTGCCTGGGTGGGAGACCCCTGGGAACCCACATACAAACTGCCTGGAGCCCCGACCTGGCAGACAGACAGGGTGCCAATTTAGCGGAGGTGACCATGGGTTGTGGAGCCAAATAAAATGATGAATAATGTCGCACCCGCACAGAAGCGCCAAGATGGACTCTCGCTCACCAGTGGTCCTGCTGACCACAGTGCGTCCCCCACTCGCTCGGTTCTCACCGCCTCTCCCCCGCAGCCAAGCCCTTCAACTCACTTTTTGCACAGTTCAGTCTCTTGTGCACCAGACCCCTGTGGTCATTTCATGTTTTCTGGAAGCAGTTCCAGTTTGTGGACTGTGGGAGCTTCCAGCCATTCACTGTGTTTCATGACTTGTAAAAAACTGAAATGTTGGGCATTATGGAAATTTGCAAGAGAGACCTATGGATGTGTCTGTTGGGAAATAAAGCAACTGACTCTGTAGTCTGCCGTTTTAGTCAGGCTTAGTGTCATTCTGCATGTCCACAAGTCCAGAATGCACATGTGCTTGCAGTGTAGATCAGAATGTACTTGTTTTTTTTACAAAGAAATATAAGAAAAATGTCAAGTCACAGTTGGATACACTGGGTGGGATGTTCCCTCTTGAGCAGACAGTGTGAAAAGCCTTCTGTTGCTGCTTGGTGACTGTGCAGCTGACGGCATGGTCAGCTGTTGCAAACTCTTGCTTGGAGACTGCGGAGCAGGACTCCAAAGGTGGAAGTTTGGCTCAGGCTTTTCAAAAGTTAAACCAGTCCAGCCAGAATGAGCCAGAGGTACCTGGTTGTGTCACAGTTGCTCAAGTTGGTGGTGGTGGGAAAGAGTGGCAGCATTTTAGGAGGGCCCGAATTCAGCTTTGGCTGTGTTTGAAAAGAAGCGGGGAGGAAAATGTTTATTGCAAAGTGTGTGTGATGCACACTTTGCATGAGGGAGCAACGTCAGCGTGTGGGCTGCATTTTGAGCACGTGTCACAAATCCACAGAGTGTGAAGACGGGTCAACTGTGTGGGAAGTTCTAACATACGAATTCCAGCAAAGTTAACAGCAGTGGTCTCATCTGAGTGTTTTCTCATGGAAAGAAGACGACAGTGCTCGACCGTTCCTGGCACTGACGTGCAAGTTGTGCTAGGGGGACAGAAATGAGCTGCGGAAAGGAGAAAAGGCAGCTGTTGTGCCGGGAGGTTCTGCGAGGGGTGCACCATGTGCGTATCATTGGATGCGCTCCCCCCGCTTTGCACTGCATCCTGAAGCTTCCCTCTTCTTCTAACAGGTGTTCCACTTGTGCAGGGCAGAGTTAAGCGTTTTGGCACTGACCCGGGAAACAGCGTGGACCAGGCTCACTGCTGACAGGGGCAGCCTGAGCTGATTGCCCAGGTGGCCTGCTCATTGTGAGGCAGCAGGACAGGAGTCTGCTTGGAGGGCTGGTGGATCACAATGCACTCAGACAGCTTCCTGGATGAACAGCCTCAGTCCATGGGGGTGTTCAGCGGGTGGGGCTCTTGGTCCAGTTGCTCCGGGTTGAAGAGGGTCACGGAGTCTGCTCCCGTGGCCGGCAGGGACCCCAGGCGCTGGCTGTGGTGCCCATCAAGGTGGGTAATGGAGTCAGCTGAGTCCGTGTCCCCCTGCAGGGTCAGAACGTTCTTGAGGGACACACCTGGCCGGGGCCCGCTGTTGGAGTTCCTCATGGAGAGTGAGACAGGGGTGGGCCGGTGTTCCCAGGCACGCCGACAGCAGGGTAGGTACTTGGCCATGGCCCGCTTGAAGTCCCGCATGAAGAGTGGGTAGATGATGGGGTTCATGGTGCTATTGCAGTAGCCCAGCCACGTCAGCATGTCGAAGAAGTCTGCAGAAACACAGTTGCAGGCTGCCTGGAGGAGAGGAAGGGACGGAGGGAGGGTGAGAGAGACATCCAGGCCTTGAATTGTGGGTGCCTTGCAGAAAACTGTGACCCCAAAGAGGAGCCTGCCAGCTGCATCTCTTTGATAACTTGTTCTGGCCCAGCATCCTTCCAGTCAGCCTCTGCTGGAAGGGGGGGGGTCTCTGCCTGCCTACCTGCAATATTTAGGGCATTCAACCTTTCCCAAGAAAGAGCTGGGACCCACAATGACCCGCCAGTTTCAGCGGTGTCCTGTCATGCTATTTCGCAAACCATAATGTGGGCTTGCCATCTGGTGGTGGTCATATTGTTGTGTATCTCTGGGATGTGATTGCAGCATTCAGGCCGCTCTGTCTCAGCCTCAGTCTTACAGCTCTGCAATGTGGAGATCATGCTTGCTTTTACCCTGCGCAGCGGTTCTAAGGATAACATCAGGACATGCTTGCTGTGCTTAAAATAGGCTGCCTGAGTGCCAAGCAGGAAATCTTCTGACTCCCTGGCACCCACATGCATTGGCATGGCTTACCTGCACCATGTTGCACATGAAGAAGGGGAGCCAGGCCACGAAGAACATGCCCAAGAGGATGCCCAGCGTCAGGCTGGCTTTCAGGGCCCGCTTGCTGTGCTTGTTGGCAAACTTGCGGTTGTCACTTGTGGCTGTCAGTTGGCTGTGTGCCCTGTGACCCTGAGGAGGAGAAAAAGTGTGTGAGGGATCTACAGGCATCTACCTGCCTCTCTCTGGTATCAGCCTCATCCCCAACGGCCAGAAAGCCACGTGAACCCCAGCCCAGATGAGACGCTTCTCCACTGAGATGCAGACTGAAAGCCTCTCCCCAGTGAGAGTGATGCCACTGGCTGAGACCTTCTCCTAGCTCAGTCTTGTCCGACCGACTGTGGCTCTCCAGAATCCTTGCAAAATGCTGTCAAGCAGGGGAGGAAGGCCACAGCCCCTCCCCTGTTGACTGTCACCCATGTGATATTTGAAGATAGACTGCTTCTAAAATTGAAGATTCTGTTTAGCCACAAGCACAAAAAGCAGAGCTGTGGCTGAATCAACCTGCAGTTCCATCTACCCCAATATCCTGTTTCCAATAGCACCCTCCAACTGGGCAGGAAGACAGCACTCCTCCCTCCCCCCCCAACACTGTTTGACCCCAACATTTGGTGATCAGACATACTGGATATGGAGGCTCCATATAGCCAACTTGGCTACGTATTGGCTGCCATTCTCTGCAAGGTTGACCCAATGTTTGCTGCCATGTCTTGTTTCAGATCTTGCTCCAGAAGATCTTCCTCCTTTCTGCTGCTGCCTGCTTGCCAGCCATGTTGCCATTCCAACATGCAACATTAGCAAGGCCTGCCAAGATTTTGGACTGACAATCAGCCTTAAGAAAACACAGGTCGTGGTTCAGGATGTGGATTCACCTCCCTGCATTACAATCTCTGTGCATGAACTGGAGGTTGTCCATGACTTTGTGTACCTTGGCTCAATGATCTCCAACACTCTTTCTCTCGATACCAAGCTAAACAAACACATCGGTAAAGCAGCTACCACGTTTTCCAGACTCACAAAGAAGAGTCTGGTCCAACAAGAAGCTGTTCCAACAAGAAGCAGGACAAAGTTCCAAACAACACAGTCCTGGAACGTGGTGGAATCCCTAGCATGTATGCACTGCTGAAACAGAGACGCCTGCGTTGGCTCAGTCATGTCGTGAGAATGGATGATGGCCGGATCCCAAAGGATCTCCTCTATGGAGAACTCGTGCAAGGAAAGCGCCCTACAGGTAGACCACAGCTGCGATACAAGGACATCTGCAAGAGAGATCTGAAGGCCTTAGGAGTGGACCTCAACAGGTGGGAAACCCTGGCCTCTGAGCGGCCCGCTTGGAGGCAGGCTGTGCAGCATGGCCTCTCCCAGTTTGAAGAGACACTTGGCCAACAGTCTGAAGCTAAGAGGCAAAGAAGGAAGGCCCATAGCCAGGGAGACAGACCAGGGACAGACTGCACTTGCTCCCAGTGTGGAAGGGATTGTCACTCCCGAATCGGCCTTTTCAGGCACACTAGACGCTGTTCCAGAACCACCATTCAGAGCACGATACCAGAGTCTTTCGAGACTGAAGGTAGCCAACACACATGCCATTCCAATGATAGCCACAGGAGGGCAGACGTCCCTGCTGCATGTTTGCCACCCTAGGAATGATCCCAGCACTCCAGAGAATTCCTTATTGTTCTACCTTTATTTAACATTTACTACCGGGTCACAGCAGTACACATGACATTTGTATTTTATGAATTGAGGGTTGGTTTGGCTTCAGAGGGATGTGAAATTTGCCTTCCAACAAGTAGCTGAACTTTCTTTACAAAGCAAGTTTCCAGTCCTCATGGGTTTGTGGAAAAGCATAGATGCAGGTCTGCTCAGAGTGGGTAGCATTTCCAATGGACTATAGGACCACCATGGATCCTTCATATAATGTCTGTTGCACCTTTTAATTCTATCCATCCCCATGTCCCGTTGGCCATTCCACTCCATTCTTTCTAAACTTCCTTCTTTTTAACCTGACCTATAAGAGCATCCAATTACCCTAGCTATTCACCTATAGGGTGAGAAATTTCTGCTAATCAAATTTCGATCATCACCTTGTCTTATGTCCGAGGTCACTTAGTCGGCTGTTCAAGCAACTCACAGCACCAGAGAAGTAATGCAGAGATAATTAGAGGGCTGTTAATCTCTAAGGCAACCCTTCCAGGGCAAAGCTGCAGCCAAAGTTAACTTTTTATTTTCCTCCTGAGAAAAAGCCAGAGCTGAAGTCTTCTTTGAAATCAAGTAAGTCTCTTTAGAAGACTCTGCTGCAGCCTCGTTCCTTTTTGCAAATGGTTGCATTTGGCAGAGGTCTGTTTTTTTAAACACCAGGAAGTAATCCTCCTTTCCATTTGAAACAAAGTCACAGACTACAATTCAGTGCACCATTGTTTAAAAATAACACCCATGGAAAGCACTGGGTCTACTTCTGAGTAAATAGGGTTGCAACCATGTGCAGCTGTACTTGCTCAAAGTCATTCCTTATTGTTTGTCTCTCCACTGTAAATTGAATTGCACACTTTGTATGTTATATGCAGAGCCTCTGGCTTAACGCACCAGGCACTTTAAAGGAGGATTTGATTAATGGTTCGCCTGCAGTGGTTCCCAACCTTTTTTCACTTGGCAACCTAATTCCATAAATTATACCCCTCATATTAGCTAAATGTTTGTAATTTATATGAATAATCTCCTCTATATGAAACCCCAGACTTCATGTATTCATCACAGTATTTTTCTCTTTTTATTTGTTTGAAGAACTGAAGACTCTGCCTTTACACTGTTTTGCACCAGAAGTGTCCTGAGAAATTCTTGGTGATTTATCACTTTCCATATTATGTTTCAGCTTTTTGACTGTGCTGGTTTTCAATCACTGATTTATACATGAACTGAGGACAAAAACTAGCAATTGGTGGGGCTTTCACAGCCAACTAGCTACTTCCCTTCCTGCCTTGCTGGTCCTGCAAGGCATTCTGGAGCACTACCTACCTTTTTCTGCCATTATTCAATTCTTTTTCAAGTACCCCTAAAGGTCTTGTTGAATACCCCTTGGGGTACATGCACCCCAGGTTAGGAACCACTGTTCTACTGGTATGTTGTTTATAGTGCACTTACTCTGATAGTGTTTACAAAAAGGTGAAGGTATCTTATGATCTTTTACTATATTTTGAATAAATTAGAGACTGTACAGTTCTTAGGTAACAATTGCTAGTAGGTTATTTTTCAGGATCTGGCCTCAGGCAAAATCAGACAAAACTATAGTCAGACACCCCCGCCCCTAAGGTTAACCCCAACTTATCTGAGGGTCATAGAAAATGCCATGGTTTTTCACTCAAAACCTGCCCTTGACTTATCTGTGAGGTTGACATATAGGTGGGTGCCTGCGGTAGTAAAAAATGGAATGTTGGCAGCAAGATTATTGTACCAGTTGCCCCTCAGCATGTATCGAGTCTCAGAAGGAATTCCAAGGATCAGATTTGTGTTTTCTCTGTGCATAATTTGACCAAGGTGTACAATTTAGCAACAGGGATATGAGCTGTATTTGCAAATTAATCACTAAACAGCTGGGGGCAGGTTTTGATGCACAGGGCTGAGATTTGGACAGCCTTATTTGATTTCAGATGCTTTGATTTCAGGCTTGCTGTAGTCTTAAGCTTGACCTTCCCTTTCAGGCGGTGTGATGAGAACATGACCAGGTTGCTGCTTAATCAGACCAACGGGCCATTAATTCCAGGGTCCTGCTTCCCACAACGTCTCATGAGCAGGACATGAAGACAAAAATCATCCCTGGTGCACGTTCTCCAGCAACTGGTTTTCACAGGTAGACTATCTCTGAACCTGAAGGTTCTACATAGACCTAATGTCTAATAGCCCTGGATAGACCTTTATACCTCCATTAGTTTATCTAATCTCCTTTCAAAGCCACAGAAACTAAAACCAATCACCACCTCCTGTGGCAGGTAGTTCCTTAAAATTAATTTCATGTCATGCAAAATAAGACTTTGCCCTGCCTGCTCTGCCTCTCCCACCGAACAGTTTCTCTTGCCAGCTATTGAATTGCAAATTATATGACACTGGCTTTGACATCTTGCAGAGGCACCTTCATCGAAGTCTTAGACATAGGCAAACACTTAATTTCAATTTTAAAGGCAGGCAATTAGTCAGCTCAGAATTTCTTAATAGGGCTGCCCTGTTAGAAGCGAAGTCAGAGCTGATCATATTCATATTGGTTGCTGCTGTCCATGGTACTGAAATTCCTTCAGTACCATGTTCTTCTAAGCTAATGCTTAGAGAAGCAGTTGGAGAGAAAATTAGTTGGAAACTAGACTGGCTTCTGAATCATGACTGCAGGGAAGCAGTGGTGGGAGAGGAAGAGGACTTTCCACAGCTTGTGGGCTCCCCAGAGGCAATGGGAAGGGGTCCCTGTAGGATGAGGGATGCTGGACCAACTAAGCCTCGGGCCTGATCCGGAAGGGCTTTTCTTATGTGCCAATGGCCAGCAGTGATGAATACCAGGAAAGTGCTACATCCCTTTTCCCTGCCCTGGGATGCAAAGGCTGTGAGGTTTTCCTTGACTCCTGGGGCCAAAGAGTCTGGCTACTACCAGTGTTCCTGAAGGAATATTGTAGAGCTGGAAAAGGTGCACAAGAGACAAACGAGCACAATCACTGGAGCACTTCAGTACGAGGTAAGGCTACAATCTGTGGGGTTTCTGGAGATTTGTGCGAGATTTAGGAGGTGTCTTCACACAGCATGTAGTCGGTTGGACTCACTGCTACAAGATGTGGTTGGCTTAAAAATGGGACTAGACAAATTGCAATGTCCTGATGGCTTTTCTCTCCCTCTGGGTTCAGCAGCAGCATCAACCTCCTGCTGAATTTCTGTTGCAGGGAACCAGAGGTGGGGGAGGGTTATGCCTCTCCAGCTTGGAGGTATCCAGTGAGCCACTTTGGGAAATGGGATGTTGGACTACAGGCCAGTGGGTCTGATCCAGCAGGGCCCCTCTTATTGGGGAGGCGTATAGCTCCTGATTTGCATGCAGAAGCCTCCGCGTTCATCTCTATTTAAAAAATAATCTCTAGTGACAGGTTTTGGGAGGACTAAAACCTTCCTTCCTAAAAACTTGGAGAGCTGCTGCCAGTCAGTGTCTAGGACTCTGACTGAGATGGACCAAGTGTCTGGCTCAGCAGGCAGTAACTTTGTGCGTGCCTGTGATGGTCCCGAAATTTGCCACGTCCTTTCCAGCACACTTGGTTCTGTCCAAAAGCGGGGTGATGAGTCTGGCTTGTGTTTTCTAGCTGCAAATGTCTCACAGTGAGACTTTTAAGTGAGGGCAAGGGTGCTTGTTCAAAATGCAGTCATGGGGCCAAAACAACTGTATATTAAGAACAGGTAGGATAAGCAGAGAAAGGGGCATTTTCAATTATCGCTGCTTGCCAAAGGTGCTGAGAGCCATTCAGCGCAATCCTAACCCCTTATGTCAGTGCTTTCCAGCAATGCAGCTCCGAGGGAAGGAAACAAACATTCCCTTATTTTGAGGAGGCCTCCTTGAGTGACCCCCAACTGCAGGATGCAGCACATGTCCCATTGGCACTGCTATGTCAGTGCTGGAAAGCACTGACAGAAGGGGTTAGGATTGCGCCCATTGTGGGTTTTTTTTTTTTTATGATTAAGGCATACAGTAAATGCCACTGTTGTCGTGCTTTGTATTTAGAAGCATTCAAAAAAAGTCACAGTAGGGCTTTCAATTCTTCACTCCTGCTGATAAATTGGAGTACAGGATTCCAGCTTCTCTGCATCTCTTCTTAAAAGTATTATTTACGAACTAAGCATTTGCAACTGATGGCCAGCAGACCTGTCAACAAAATGTGGACATGCAGCAAAGAAAATGTGTGGGTTTGGAGGGGGGGGGCAGCTAAAACGTTAGATCAAAGCATTTAAAGGCAATTAAGTTTGTTTTCCTCCTGCAGGATATGAAGCTGAGAAAGTGACTGAGTTAAATCTTTCAATCTCCTTGGTGAATTACCTCCTCTTTTTAAGGGGAAGGAAAAGCCTATGCCTGATGCGCGTGCATTTGCAAAAATGCATGGAGAGGCATCGGGCATGACTAATGAGCTCATAAACCCAGATGAAGCTGCTTCAGAAAGCCAAGGAAATCATGACGGTATTGCCCTCCCTGAGCTCCAGAAAAGTTTTTGTTCCTGAAAAGTTCCTCACAAGTTTGCAGGGCTTGATAAATGCATCTGGGCAGGTGAGCTTTGTTCATGGAGGAGGGACCAGGATGTTGTGTTTATGTGTGTTGCTATCTTCTAACCAAATCCTGTGGTATCAAGGGTCTAATCACAGAGGCGCTTAATCACTCAATTTCACCCAATGGAGTGCTCACTTTAGTTGTAAATAACAAAGTCGTGGGTGGGGGTGGGGGGCTTTAGTAGTTTGCCCAAAAACCAGTCCTAGGGATGATGATGATGATGATTGATTAACCGTATTTATATACCGCTTTTTAACAAAAAATTCACAAAGTGGTTTACAGAAAAAAAAATCAAATAAAAATCAAATAACTAATAACTAAATAACAATCCCCTTTTAAAGGCATCTAAGCCTGATGCTATCATCACATCCTGTGGCAATGAGTTCCACAGACCAACCACACACTGAGTAAAGAAATATTTTCTTTTGTCTGTCATAACTCTCCCCACACTCAATTTGAGTGGATGTCCCCTGGTTCTGGTATTGTGTGAGAGGGAAAAGAGTGTCTCTCTATCCACTCTGTCCATCCCCTGCATAATTTTGTATGTCTCAATCATGTCCCCCCTCAGGCGTCTCTTTTCCAGGCTGAAGAGGCCCAAACGCCATAGCCTTTCCTCATAAGGAAGGTGCCCCAGCCCAGGAATCATCTTAGGGTGCAAACCTAACCCCTTATGTCAGTGCTTTCCAGCACTGGCATTGCTGTGCCAATGGGGCGTGTGCTGCATCCTGCAGTTGGGTGTCACTCACGGAGGCCTCCTCAAAGTAAGGGAAGGTTTGTTCCCTTACCTCAGAGCTGCATTGCCCTTATGCCCTTAGGGATTGCGCCCTAAGTCGCTCTCTTTTGCACCTTTTCCATTTCCACTATGTCCTTTTTGAGATGCGGTGACCAGAACTGGACACAATACTCCAGGTGTGGCCTCCAGGATTTGTACAACTGTTGAACTGTGGTTGTCCTGTAAGTTTCCAATTTGTGTCTGGGAGTCAAATAATTACTTTGAGGCTTGGGCACACCAAGTTCAACTGGTGACATAATCATCTCATGGCTCAGTGGTGGAGCCCCTGCTTTTTGCATCCCAACTATCCCAGGTTCAGTCCTGGATGTCTCTGGGAGTGCTGAGAACAATTCCAGTCTGCCACCCTGGAGCATTGGTGCCAGTCAGCGTTGGCAGTTCTCAGCTAGATGGATCAAGGTGCTGACTCAGTTGGGTAGTTTCCTAGCATTGTTCTGTTGTTTTGGGTTGGTCCATTAGGTGGTGGTAGTATGACAGAAGGGCAGCTGGGATTGTGGGGAGGCCAGGCTCTTGGGACTAGACTCCAGAGGGGCTGGAAATGTGTTGTTTTTAAAAAAGAAAGGACAGCCAAGATTCCCAAGAAGTTGAATTCTGCATTCAGCATGATGTTCTGTCGCAGGGGTGTGTGTGCGCTGTACCCATTGCACACACACCCTCTGGGCAGAGCTCCACTTCCTTGTAACAAGCTCGTTGGTGCCTAAATGATTTTGGCAAATTAAATTTCACTTGCCTGAAACGTTAATCATTTGTCAGAGGGTGACGTTGGGCAGCAGGGCAGTTGTGCTGGTGGCACAGAGGCATCGGAGCCTTCCCAGAGCTGGGCAAACGACTTTGTCATTTATTCCAAACCTCGCAAATGCAAAAAACTGCTTGGACTTGCCTGGCTTCCTGCTAGTTGGGTGCCGACTGAACTGGGCACTGGGGTTAATTTGATTTTCCAAGTGAGGCAAAACACTTGTCAAGCCAAAATCCAGGCTGGACTTGCTGAAGCCTTTGCAGAGGCAGAGTGCCAAAGTGGATAAATCTTGCCCATGGCTGGCAAGGCATTTGGGCCTTTCTGGGATGTCCATAGTTTGCAGTGCGGTGATGTCAAGAGCTGTGGAAGGGCAAAATGCTCTTTTTCTTCAGGCAGATCCTGCCAGCTCCATGACTTAGAACAGGGGTCTCCAAACACCGGCCCGGGGGCCAGATGTGGCCCACGAAGAGCCTCTATCCAGCCTGCAGCCAGCCTCTGATCCCCTGAGAGCCTCTGGCCCAGTTGACCAAACACAATCCGAGTTGTGCTTGTGGGGTGGAGGAAGGGGGTCCATTTAAGTATGTGCTTTATTTCTCGGGCTGTGTTGGTGCTTGGAGACATCCTGGGCATTTGAGCCCATTCATTCATTTCAATCATCCTTCTAAGTTCCATCTCTAATGTACTTATTTAAATTTTATATTTAATTTTTTTTCCAGCCCTCAACACTGCCAGATATTTGATGTGGCCCTTCGGCCAAAAAGTTTAGAGACCCCTGACTTAGAGAAACAACTGGGTGATGATCTGCAGTGCACTTTGGTGCTGCCTACGGCCTCACAATGAAGCTTTACAGGACAACATATCCGAGGACTGATTCAAACTCTGCTGGACAGAAAGCATTTTATTGGGGCCAGTTTGACACATCAAGCACTGAGCTCATCAAGCATCAAGCACAGACTCACGGAACTGGCGCAGTGGCCTGTCTCTGGCTGAGGCTGCTCATGTCTGAGTTGGGTTTGTAGCCCGTTACTGTGCCAAGCATGTAGTGACCTTTGAAATGAGTCCAGGGTGGAGAGCTGCTCAGGTCAGATCCTCCCCTCTGACAGCGCACAGCCTTCCCTCCTGAGCCCCATTCAGAAGGAAGATGAAACCAGCTATGTGCCTCCCTCTGGCGTGACTTTGCCCAATTCCCCTTTAAAGCCATTGCCACATCTTGTGGCATTCTGTTCACCAGTAAACAGAAACAGTTGGAGCACATGAAATTCTTTGGTCATCACTGCCCGGGCCTACTGCACTCTTCCGCCCTGTGTGTCTGTTCTGCCTGTGGCACGTGGCACTTGGGGGGAGCTGCCTCTTCCCCTCCCCGCCCAGACTAGCAGGGCCTCCATAATCTTGAACAATGGGTTTGACAGCTTTGCCTCCTCCTTTGACAAGCTTTTGTCTTGACTACTGCAGTTTCCCTTCTCCGGAAGAGAACAAAAGACTGAGGGAGAGAGAGAAACGCAGCAGCCAGAGAACAGCTTCTCCCACAAAATTGGGGGGGGGAGCACATTTCTTGCCATGTTTCAACAAGCAGCCCCAGGCCCTTTTCTGCCCTGCGCACACGGAGCAGGAAGGCCAAATTCACTCTGGAATTAACTGCCACGAACTGCTGGTGCTGAGCTTAAATAGCTGTCTGCTTACTTTTTGAAGAGTGTTGCTAAAGTCACTGTGACTAGGCCCATAGGACAGCTTGTCGCCAAGAAAGCTGAACAAAACCTCCATGTGCAGGAGCAGCCTACTTCTGATGAGGGGCTGATCAACAAGCCATCCCCTTTGTGAGCATCGCAGTCTGCTTGCCATTGTTGGAAACCTTCCTTCCTTCCTTCCAGAGGTGAAGGACCTTTGGCCGTTTCCCAACAGCATGAAGAGGGATCAGGGATCAACATGTTCTTAAGAGATCAGACTTCACATAGGCTAATGATTCAGGAAGGCTTGTGAGAGGCAGAGATTTATCTGATCACGCTTCTCCAAGGCAGCTTCCCTCCTGCAGACCAGACTCTCCCCAAGCTCACTTGTTCTCTTTCTGCAATTAGAGTATCCCCCACCACCCAAAAAGTCATACAAACAGTAATGGGGGAGCAGAAGAGAGGAATTGCACCAAGCTGGAAGCAGGACAAAAAGTAACCCCTGACCCAGAAATTCCCCCCTCCCTGGAGGTTTGAGCAGTGCCAGCCTGACAATTCCTCCACACTGAGGAGGTGGACTGTTTACTTCTGGTTCTTTGAAAACCACAAACTTCCTGTCCGCAGATCCCTAGATGGGGAGGAAGAACCAGAGTGAGTGACCATACAGGTGACCAGCGGTGTGCAAACATAATTTTGATTTCCATCTGGTTTTTAAATTGTCTTATTAGATGAGTGAAACTTTGTCCCTTTTTTGAATGTGACTATCTGTTGCTTTTATTTGATTTGTTTATTTGAGATGATTTATTTCAGATAGGTGCAGAACACCAGATGGATGTAGGAGATGAATGCCGAGATCCTAAATGCAGTTTCTTGGGAGTAAGTCCTGGTGTCTTCCATAAGGCTTACTTCCAGGAAAAATGTGTTTAGGATTGAAAGGGAAAGTGTGTGCATTTCATATGATGGTGAATTGAAAGATATTTGTTCTATGAGCTGTCTTGAATAAACAGGAAAAAGTGGGATAACAATAAATCAATTGTTAATTTTGAATAATAACACACTTATTCATTTTGTGTTTTCAGATATGAAAAGAAAAGTAACCATCTACATTTGAAGGAGCACATCTCCCCCCCCCCCCCCCCCCCGGGTTCCAGCTTGAGTCGCTGAACTGGGTTCCTTGGAAGAAGACAAGGCCAGAGGAACGGGTTGCGCCAAAGTGTTGCAATGAGCAACCTCTTTGAAAGGTGGGTGCTTTCTGCCTGATGACTGACTGAACCACCAGTTGCCCCTGGTGCAGATCCAAAGCAGATGGTATGCCGGAGAGCAGTGACTCAGGCGAGGGGGCCGCAGGCGAAGAGCAGAGTGGCTTGTTTTGCTCAGTTTCTCATCAGAGTCATTTGAGTGATTTAATTTCTCTCAGTGCCACATGATTTGGGAGCGAATGGCCTGCCCTGAAGAGGAAGTCCACTTTCATACTAGGACACACTGCAGAGAACTCTGGGGTGTGCCCCATGAAAGACATTGCAGAATGAGCATCTCTGAGTATGAGCAGAGCAGAGCGCATTTCCTTCTCCGCAGAGTAAGTGCTGGTGTCGCATAGCTCTGGGCTTAAGGGCAGGTCTGGGCCTCAGTGCCTGTTGCCCCCTGTCAGAATCCAGTTTCCCAGTCCAGTTTGTTTGACCCCCAGGCCTTGGCCCCAGTCCCTACTGCAATTAAGCAAAGAATGTCACACGGAAACCATATTTGCCCCTCCTCCATATCCCTTCCTGCCCCCCTGTGTTGTCAATCTTAAGTTAGTTTGTAGATTGTAAGCGGCTTGGGGCAGGGCCCAAGTACCACTTGCGTTGAGGTGCTGTGGAAAGAATAGCTGGCGCATAGAGGTGTGTTATATTACCTGTTCCGTTGGTTCGTCAGCCGTGATGACCACGTTGTTGGTGAGTGAGGCCACCTGGACGGCCTGCTTCCTGGCAGCCAGGAGGATGCGGCAGTAGGTGAAGAGGATGGCGATTGCTGGGAGGAAGAAGGTCAGGCCAGAGGCGATGAGGGCGTAGGGCAGACTGACCAGGAGCCGGCATTCCTCCTCCTCAGGGGCCGAGGTGGCGTTGAGCGGCCGGAGGGCAAAGTCCGCCTTGTGCCAGCCCATCTTGATGGGCCAGAAGGAGACCAGGGCAGCCAGCGTCCAGGTGGCCAGGACAAGGAGCAGGGCCCGGCAGGAGGTCATGCGCAGCTTGTAGCGCAGCGGGGAGATGATGAGCAGGTAGCGGTCCAGGCTGATGACGCACAGGTTGAGGATGGAGGCACTGCTGCACATCACGTCGAAGGAGAACCAGACGGGGCAGAAGGCGGCGCCCAGCACCCAGCGGCCATAGAGCTGGTTCAGCATGGCCGGGGGCATGACCACGCCGCCCACCATCAGGTCGGACATGAAGAGCGAGACCAGGAAGAAGTTGGAGGTGTTGCGCAGTGCCCGCTGGCTGAGGATCAGCAGGATGAGGCAGAAGTTGCCCACCATGGTCAGCAGGATGAGGAGGCAGAGGAAGGCGGCCACCCAAGAGCTGCCGCTGGGCGCCGGCCACTCCCCGGTCGGGCTGGTGTTGTGGGAGCTCCCAGGCAGCCCTTCCATCGGAGGGACGGGCGGGCAGGAGGGAGGCTGCCGTGCGGGGTGCGTGTCTCGGGGAGGCCAGGCGCCACGATCATCGCCGGGAGCGTGGAATGGCCAGAGCAGGGCTGGGGGACGGTTCTCTCTGCTCTGCCTCCCCCTCTCTGCCTCCCTCCGTCTCCCACTCCTTGCCGGTAGCCAGGGCTGGGCTCTCTTCTCTGAACAGCTCCCTGTGTGGAGGGAGATCCCCGCCAGTCATCCCCATCCCTGTGGCTGGGTGCAGCCTCCTGATTGGGGGCTGGCAGCAGGGGGGCAAGCCCTGCATTTGCCTGAGCTTTCCCCCCCTTGTCCTCTGCCCTGCAGCCCCCTACTCTGTACCTGCCAGATCTCTTGCTTGTCTTCTTCCTCTCTCTGCTTCTGCTGATGCTTCTGTCCAAAGCTGCATCTCGGAAGGAACCAACAATCTTACTGGTGCTTGGGAGAGAGTGAATTTTTGCTCCTACACAAGCGGAAGGCAACGTGAGGCAGGCAGCTGTTGCTGCCAGAAGTCGCAGAACAAGCAGCAGTCCCCAGCACTGCTTTGCCTCTCAAGCAGCCGTTCAAACTGGCCTGGAAGCACCAAATCCGCTCTTCAGAGAAATGAATCCTAGGAAGGACAATCTGAAATAAGCAGGCTGAATTTTCCGGGGACGCAACTGTCCTTTCACACCTGCAGTCTCACAGCACCAGTGAGGATTAAACTGCCTGTTAGTGGAAGGAGAGGAGGAAGTCAGCAGCTAAGACAGTGCTGGGACTGGTCCTAAAAATCTTAGAAGCAACAACATGGAAATAAGTCCAAGGCCTTGTCTAGATAACAACAGGAAAACTGACTTGTGGCAATCACAATCTTAGGACCATGAGAGCAGCGGTGCCAAACATAAGGCCCTGGATCGGAAGAGGCCCCGGAAGCTCTTTATCCAGCCCCTCTCCCATAATAACTGAGCTCTCCCAGCTGCCTTTTCAGCATTGCCCCTTCAGCCGAGGCTCTGGGAGGGAGAGATTGAAGACTGCCTCAAAAGGCAAGGTAGCCATGCACTAAGGGATCAAGAGCGGAGATCAGGGGTCTCAATGCGTGGATGAGACGGTGGTGTAGGGAGGAGGGGTTTAGATTCGTTAGGCACTGGGGAACGTTTTGGGACAAGCGGGGCCTATACAAGGAGGACGGGCTTCACTTGAACCAGAATGGAACCAGACTGCTGGCACATAACGTTAAAAAGGTGGCAGAGCAGCTTTTAAACTGATCCCTGGGGGGAGGCCGGCAGGAGCCGAGGGGCATCCGGTTCGGGACTCCTCATCCCTATGGGATGAGGATGGGGAGGTTAGAGAACAACAAGACAAAGACAGAGTAGGAGAAGAAATGGGGAAAGGTAGCGTGATGGGATGTGATAGACGGTTTGGCACAGTGAGAGGATGTGGGGACAAAGGAGCGAATAAGCAGCCCATCCTGGGGCATTACGTGTATGCTTTTATGCGAATGGCCGAAGTCTACGAGCAAAGGTGGGAGAACTGGAATGTCTGGTGACAAGGGAAAACATTGACATAGTGGGCATAACGGAAACTTGGTGGAATGCGGAGAATCAGTGGGATACCGCAATCCCGGGCTATAAACTCTACAGGAGGGACAGGCAGGGGCGTGTTGGAGGTGGGGTGGCCATTTATACTAAGGAAGGGATAGAATTCAGCAAAGTGGAGATTGAAGGTGGGTCTGACTCCACCGTAGAATCTCTGTGGGTTCAATTACCAGGCCTGTGGAGCGATGTAATACTGGGGCAGACTATTGTCCTCCAGACCAGAAACCGGAAGGGACCTTGAAATGAGGAAACAGATCAGGGAGGTGACAAGGAGGGACAGGGTCATATTCATGGGGGACATCAATTATCCTCACATCAGCTGGGTCAATTTGTCTTCTGGTCACAAAAAGGAGACCAGATTCCTTGACATGCTAAAGGACTGCCTTAGAGCAGCTAGTCATGGAGCCCACCAGAGGACAGGTGACTCTGGATTTAATATTGTGCGGTACTCAGGACCTGGTTAGAGATGTCAATGTTACGGAGCCGTTGGGGAACAGTGATCTTGCTGCAGTCCGTTTCAACATGCATGTCGGGGGAAGAATATCTGGCAAATCTCTCACAAAAACCCTTGACTTCCAACGAGCGGACTTCCCTCAAATGAGGAGGCTGGTTAGAAGGAGGTTGAAAGGGAAGGTAAAAAGAGTCCAGACTCTACAGAGAGCATGAAGGTTGCTCAAATCAACAGTAATAGAGGCCCAGCGGAAGTGTAAAGGAAGAAGGGCTCCACTAAATCCAGGAGGGTGCCCGCATGGCTAACCAGCCAAGTTAGAGAGGCCGTAAAGGGCAAGGAAGCTTCCTTCCGTAAATGGAAGTCTTGCCCTAATGGGGAGAATAAAAAGGAACATAAACTGTGGCAAAAGAAATGTAAGAAGGTGACACAGGAGGCCAAGCGAGACTATGAGGAAAACTCAGCCAGCAGCATTAAGGGGAATAATAAAAGCTTCTTCAAATATGTTAGAAGCAGGAAACCCGCCAGAGAAGTGGTTGGCCCTCTGGTTGGTGAGGGAGGGAAAGGGGAAATAAAAGGAGACTTAGAGATGGCAGAGAAATTAAATGAGTTCTTTGCATCTGTCTTCATTGCAGAAGACCTCGGGTAGATACCGCTACCCGAACGGCCCCTCCTGACCAAGGAATTAAGTCAGATAGAGGTTAAAAGAGAAGATGTTTCAGACTTCATTGATAAATTAAAGATCAATAAGTCATCAGGCCCTGATGGCATCCACCCAAGAGTTATTAAGGAACTGAAGAATGAAGTTGCTGGTCTCTTGACTAAAATATGCAACTTGTCCGTCAAAACAGCCACAGTGCCAGAAGATTGGAGGATAGCAAATGTCACGTTGATCTTTAAAAAGGAAAAGTGGGGGGGACCTGGGAAACTATAGGCCGGTCAGCCTAACGTCTATACCGGGTAAGATGGTGGAATGCCTCATCAAAGGTAGAATCTCAAAACATAGAGACGAACAGGCCTTGCTGAGGGAGAATCAGCCTGGCTTCTGTAAGGGTAAGTCTTGCCTCACAAACCTTATAGAATTCTTTGAAAAGGTCAACAGGCATGTGGATTCAGAAGAACCCATAGACATTATATATCTGGACTTTCAGAAGGCGTTCGACACGGTCCCTCACCAAAGGCTACTGAAAAAACTCTACAGTCAGGGAATTAGAGGGCAGGTCCTCTCCTGGATTGAGACCTGGTTGAAGACCAGGAAACAGAGAGTGGGTGTCAATGGGCAATTTTCACAATGGAGAGAGGTGAAAAGCGGTGTGCCCCAAGGATCTGTCCTGGGACCGGTGCTCTTCAACCTCTTCATAAATGACCTGGAGACAGGGTTGTGCAGTGAGGTGGCTAAGTTTGCAGACGACACCAAACTTTTCTGAGTGGTGAAGACCAGAAGTGATTGTGAGGAGCACCAGAAGGATCTCTCCAAACTGGTAGAATGCGCAGCAAAATGGAAATGCGTTTCAATGTAAGTAAGTGTAAAGTCATGCACATTGGGGCAAAAAATCAAAACTTCACATTTAGGCTGATGGGTTCTGAGCTGTCTGTGACAGATCAGGAGAGAGATCTTGGGGTGGTGGTGGACAGGTCAATGAAAGTGTCTACCCAATTTGCAGCGGCAATAAAGAAGGCCAATTCTATGCTGGGGATCATTAGAAAAGGTATTGAGAACAAAATGGCTAATATTATAATGCCTTTGTACAAATCGATGGTTAGGCCACACCTGGAGTATTGTGTCCAGTTCTGGTCCCCATATCTCAAAAAGGATATAGTGGAAATGGAAAAGGTGCAAAAGAGAGCAACTAAGCTGATTGCTGGGCTAGGGCACCTTCCTTATGAGGGCATTTGGGCCTCTTCAGCCTAGAAAAGAGACGCCTGAGGGGGGACATGATTGAGACATACAAAATTATGCAGGGGATGGACAGAGTGGATAGGGAGATGCTCTTTACACTCTCACACAACACCAGAACCAGGGAACATCCACTAAAATTGAGTGTTGGGAAAGTTGGGACAGGCAGAAGAAAATATTTCTTTACTCAGCATGTGGTTTTTCTGTGGAACTCCTTGCCACAGGATGTGGTTATGGCATCTGGCCTGGAAAAATCCATTATGGGGTACAAGCCATGATGTGTATGTGCTACAACCTGATTTTAGAAATGGGCTATGCCAGATGCAAGGGAGGGCACCAGGATGAGGTCTCTTGCTGTCTGGTGTGCTCCCTGGGGCATTTGGTGGGCCGCTGTGAGATACAGGAAGCTGGACTAGATGGGCCATGGCCTGATCCAGTGTTCTTAGGGAGATGCTGTGAAGGTGCTGGGAGAGCCCAATCATCACCCGGGCAGCCCTTCCAGCAGTGCCATGCATCTGCTGAGGCATCATTTCACAGAGCATCTCTCAGCTGCTGAGCTGCAAAATGACACCTATGCCAAAGCAGCGCTGCTGGAGTATTGTGTCCAGTTCTGGTCGCCGCATCTCAAAAAAGACATAGTGGATTGGACAAGTTTCTGGAGGAAAATCCATTACGGGGTACAAGCCATGATGTGTATGCGCAACCTCCTGATTTTAGAAATGGGCTATGTCAGAATGCCAGATGCAAGGGAGGGCACCAGGATGAGGTCTCTTGTTACCTGGTGTGCTCCCTGGGGCATTTGGTGGGCCGCTGTGAGATACAGGAAGCTGGACTAGATGGGCCTATGGCCTGATCCAGTGGGGCTGTTCTTATGTTCTTATGTACCTCTTATGTACCTCTTCAACGATATGCGGTTAAGACTACTGGCCTCCCTTACACAATTGTTTTTAGGATTAATTTGTTATCATTAAATAGAATTACGGGATGATTGTGCTAATAATTACTGAGTTTTTTAAAAGCTTTGTAGCTTTCTGTATATACGCAATGTAAGAGCATTTCTGTCTAGAGGCCTGAAGTATAAACCTTCCATCAGTAAAGGATGTTTTCTGGCTCGATGGACAACCAGCTTCAGCGGAGCAGGTGCCTCAGAGAAGCACACCCTGAATTCCCCAGTGAGCCAGTTTGGGAAACACAGTGCTGGAGTTGATGGACTGTGGAGGCTGACCCGAAAGGGGCTGCCTGCTATTCTAGCACTCAGATGGAACCTGCAGTTTCTGGACACTTTAGTTCTGACTGCTGCCTTGCTGTGATCCAGCAGGGCTCTTGTAATGCTGCTGTGAGTTGATATAAGCTAATAGGTGCTGTGTCGAAATTCATCATGATGACTGTTCTTCGAAAATAGGTTTCAGCGACTTTATATGTCTTTGTCATAATGTCTTCACTTTCCTTTGTGGTTCATCCTCTTCCTCTGTGTGCAGCTCAGATCATGCACAAGCCCTGTGCCACCTCTCGCTGCCCAGTCTGCTGAGTCGCTGGCAACGCTCCAGCTGCCAACCTGTTGCCCTCTTGTAAATCTTTCCTTCTCATAGTAAACAGGGGTCGTAAAACCCTTTCTGGAGCAGGCTGCTGAGTCAGGTCTTTCTCAGATTTTGCTGGCTGGAATCTTGAAACTGGAGGTGCCAAAGATTGTAGCTGGCAATCGCTGCCCTCCCCACAAGCCATAAATGGTATCTCCCTCTTTCAGCCCTGCGTGTCTGTCACACTGGCTTTCCTTTGCTTGCGATTCCCACGTGCAGCTGCTGGCTCCAACTTCACATTGTATTTCCAATTTCTTTTCTAAAAGAAATAGTCTTTTAGTCTTGCACCTGAAAATGTCTTGCTTTGCAAAGTCAGAATCATCTATCAGAAGCCCGCCCACCCCCATGCTGTGTTTCTGCAGGAGTTGGTACCTAATACAGGGACTCATGCAGAAATGCAACAGACATCCTCTTCTGATGGCAGGCTCCCATTGCACCAGAATGACTCAATTCCCCTGGCAGAGGATACTTGGAGGGAAATCAGGGCAGAGCAGTGACTTGTGCAGAGGGCAGCAGAAGATGCTTTGGACTCATGAGGGCATTAATTTTTTTGTTTGTTTGTTTTTGTGGCACACCCTGCACATGCCTGATCTTGTCTGATCTGGGAAGCTAAGCAGGGTCAGGCCTGGTTAGTACGTGGATGGGAGACCACCTGGGAATATCAGGGGCTATAGGCTTATACCATAGTCTTTTGAGACTGAAGGTTGCCAACCAACCAGGAGTTGGCCTGTGGCACACTTGAGGACCTGCCAGTATGCGCCAATAGGCATTAATGCAGAAACCAGGAAGCAGAGGAGGGAAAAGGGAGCATGATTTCCTTCACATAGGTTTTAACACTGTTCAGCACAGACCTGCAGCCCACGCCTGACTGAGCTGAACTTCTCCAACTCTGACACATCAAAAATCCTCACTTCCCCCCTGGACTTGCTAGAGCCAGAGCGCCACCTAGTGGTTTGATAAAAGAAAGCTCCACCTGCTCTGCCTGGTGGCACTGCCAGCCTGCAAGAGTTCCACATGGAAGAGCAACGTCCCTCCACCGCACTGCACAGGCCCGTTTGCAAAGTCCCCCTCCCCAAACAACACGCAGTCTGGCTGTTAGATCTAGTTTATTGGGTGAAAAAGCAACACCTTTCAAAAAACAAAATGTACATCTGTGGACTGCAGGCTTTGTGATGACAGGAATGGGGAGGTGCGCTTTGAGCTGGCACGAGACAAATTTGGAGCTGGAGGCACTAGGTTAAGGTCAAAGGCAATTAAGGGCAGGAAAGAAGAGTACAAGATCTGCTCTCCCCCCCCCCCACTGCTCTCCAAAGAATTCCACCTGCCCCCTTCCTCTATTCATTAAAGTGCTACTTACTGGTGGTCCAGAAACCAAGGACTGAGGCATGCAAACCCACCTCTTCCCTGTGTCCCTGTATGAAATGAAGCTGGCGTCTGCTGGGCCGGGCTGTGGCTCCAACAAAGGACCAAGGGGGATCCCAAGCCATTCTGGGACCGGCATACTTTACTAAGGCCGCCTTTCTGGTCATCGGATTATTCCTCTGACCTCATTCAAGGCGGCTTACATAGGCAGGCATTTCTAAACCACTCAAGGGGATTTTTGCAAATATAGAGGTTCTCTCTTTCAAGAACCAACCACATTTCAGAATGGATCTTCCTGGTTTGGTCTCACTTCTGGCCTCCGGTTCTCCCACGCAGGCTCCCATACCACCCTGCTCCCTCTTGGAGACAACTGAGCATGCTCCATCATGATGGCCCTGATCGTGGCAAACCCAAATGAGGCTTCAAGAGACTGCCTGAGGCAACCGCTTCAGTTGACCTCATGGATGGCCACAGGCACATGGCAGTGGATGCATGACATTATCTCTCAAGATGGTGGCTGAATGCCAGGCCAAAGATCCTGGCTGGAATGACCCCTCCTCAATTTCCAGCACGTTCCGAGAAAAACAAGCAAAGGATATTTCACATCTGCATTCCAGTCTTTGATGGGATTAACTGATGGGATTAACATCCAAAAGAACCCCCTCCAAGAAGTCTCCCTCCCTGTACAAAATTATTTGTACAGCTCAGAATTATTGGGGGGAAGCTGCCTCCTTGAAGGTTGCCCCAGCTTTGGGTCAGCTTGGAGCCTAGGGGCATATTGTTCACAAAAACTCAAGCCAAGTCTCTTGGACATTAGTTGCACTTGTGTGTAAATGAACTCAACACAAGACCAAAAGCCAAAGAGACCCAGAAATTTGCATATTCTCAGTTCCACGAGAAGGGCCAGAAATGCAGAAGACGGTAAGTACGACTCTATTCTACAGGCATAAGCTGCTCCAACCACCACTCCCTTCTCCCAGGGACCTCTGCAGGAGAGCTCTCTGCCATCCCGCGCAAAACTGCCATGCCCAGACCTCCCTGGGACAAATGCGAGACTAGCTTGGGTCTGAAGCACAGAGATGAGCATCGCATTGTGTCTGGAAAAGGCCACCAGAGAGCTTCTCATCACTCCGTAGTGGAGGGCCAGAAATTTCCTCTCAAGTGTTGTCAGTCTGCAAAGTGTTGCAACATCACCACAGCAGAGGGCGTGGGAGGCCTCAGTCTTCCCAACTGGCAACAACAAACAAAAATGTGTCAAAAATGGAAGTCACTCTTGTCAATGTGTTTGGGTCACTTCCGGGCCCTCAAACCAATGTCTTGGAGCAGGTGCCAAGCACAGGGTCAACTTGGGGCGGCAAATGGGAATCTGTCCCTCTTCACTCTCTGGCAGAGTGTCCTCTCGACCTCCCAGAAAACAGACCCTGCGCCGCTGGTCCCGCGAAACTTTCCCTTGCTGAGTCATCCTCCCACCCCCAAGGCAGACTGCTGCAGTGTCCAGTGCCGTGACATTTGGCAACCCATCTTCCCAGCCCCTTAACTCTCCCAGAGGCTGCCATTTTGTCCTCGCAGCCCACATGCTTCCCTGTAAAGAATCCAGTGTCTGTTTGGCCCCTTCCCCAGCAAAAGCCTTATGGGCACCTGAGAGGCAGTAAGGGGGCTCTGGTTTGGGCTGTGGAAGGTCAGTGCCCGGCAGCCAGGAGTCAGTTCTCCAGCTCCTCGACGTGCTGGCGGTGGTGGCGGCTGGAGGACGCTTCTGCTGGGTGGTGGCTGAAGGGGTGAGGGTTGGGAGCCTCGGCAGGCAGGTTCTCATCAGCATTCAGGTAGACGTTGAAGAGTGCTCCCTCCTGACTCTGCTCCTTCCCGCAGGCCTGGCAGCTGCAGTGCAGGATTTTCTCCACCAGCTTGTCCACCCGTGGAATATCCTCACTGCTGGGGCAGTCCAGCGTCACCTGGGGAGGCCAAGAAGAGAAGGTGAGGCTCTGCCTCGCCCAGTATTTCCCCCTTTATTAAGGAACCCACTCGGAGATGCTGGTGGTACTCACAATTTCCCACAAGGACTGGGCTGGCATGCAGGAGTCACAGTGCACCAGGGACTCCGTGGACTGTGGAAAGGTGTTGGGGACACTGTAGCTGAAGCACTGGCCCAGGCACGCCCTGCAGGGGGGAGGAAGGGGTGCAGAGGAGGTCAGAAAGCAGCCAGGATGGGTCAGATCAAGGGCCCATAACTAGTCCAGTTTCCTGTATCTCAGAATGGCCCACAGGAGGCACTCACGGCCACAAGATTCATGTATCCTGTTGCCACCTTCTTCCACCTGGCATTCAGAGAGAGGCTCTCTCTTGAACCCAGCTCATAACACGTGCTAGAATCCACAAATCTGTCCAAATGCTTTTTAAAGGCATCCAGGCCAGGTGCCATCACAAGGTCCTGCGGCAAGAAGGAATTTTATTAGGAGGTGACTTGGCTAATGGTTGAGTTGAAGCCAAACTTAATCAGTACATCTCTAAGTGAGGGGCACTCCATCAATTCTTTGGCAGTATTTTAAGCGCAAGAAAATTTTGCATGGCACAGCCCATTCTGAGCATGGAACACACTTCACAGGTCTTATCTTGAAGGAGTCCTTCCAACAAACTTGTAAGGCAAGTAAAAATTCTATGCTATGGATCATTAGAAAAGGTATTGAGAACAAAACAGCTACTATTATAATGCCGTTGTACAAATTGATGGTAAGGCCACACCTGGAGTACTGTGTCCAGTTCTGGTCACCGCATCTCAAAAAAGACATAGTGGAAATGGAAAAGTTGCAAAAGAGAGCGACTAAGATGATTGCTGGGCTGGGGCACCTTCCTTATGAGGAAAAGCTACGGCTATGGGCCTCTTCAGTCTAAAAGGTACTTGAGGGGGGACATGATTGAGACATACAAAATTATGCAGGGGATGGACAGAGTGGATAGGGAGATGCTCTCTACACTCTCACATAACACCAGAACCAGGGGACATCCACTAAAATTGAGTGTTGGGAGAGTTAGGACAGACAAAAGAAAATATTTCTTTACTCAGCGTGTGGTCGGTCTGTGGAACTCCTTGCCACAGGATGTGGTGCTGGCGTCTGGCCTGGATGCCTTTAAAAGGGGATTGGACAAGTTTCTGGAGGAAAAAATCCATTATGGGTTACAAGCCATGATGTGTGTGTGCAACCTCCTGATTTTGGAAATGGGCTATGTCAGATGCAAGCGAGGGCACCAGAATGCAGGTCTCTTGTTATCTGGTGTGCTCCCTGGGGCATTTGGTGGGCCGCTGTGCGATACAGGAAGCTGGACTAGATGGGCCTATGGCCTGATCCAGTGGAGCTGTTCTTATGTTCATGTTCCACCAGGTTTCCGTTATGCCCACTAGGTCAATGTTTTCCCTTCTCACCAGACATTCCAGTTCTCCCATCTTTGCTCGGAGTCTTCGGGCATTTGCATAAAAGCATTTGTACATGGAAAATTTATCTCTGCCCCCCTCCCCACACCATGCATCATTTATGTCTTCACCATCTCCCCCCTCTGTTGCCTGCAGGCTGAAAAGCCCCAAACACTGCAGCCATTCCTCATCAGGAAGGTGCTCCAGCCCTCAGATCATTTTGGCTGTCCTCATCTGCCCCTTTTCCAGCTCATCAATCACCTCCTTGAGACTTGGCGACCAGAACTGGGCACTGTATTCCAAAGGTGCCTGCCCCATAGATGTATACAGGGGCAACTTAATTTGGCTGTCTTATTTCTGCTCCCTTTCCAGATTGTCCCTGGCATGGCATGGGCTGCCACAGGCTGGGGTGACACTTGCATGGACCTTCACACCACCACATCAGAACATCTCTCCTGGGCCGCCACGCACAAAGTGGTCCTGGACCCTGAACTGTGCTTGTGGCCGCTGGAGAACCTCACAAGCCAGTTATGGTTTTTACCTCCTGCAAAGCCCAGAGTCCCATGTTTCATGCAATTCTGACCCAGCAGACAGTTGCCCGGAGTCCAGTCTCCCCCGTACCTGTTCTGGATGGACTTGGACTCGCAGCCACTATGCCCAACAATCTGTGTGATGTTCTTGGCCTCGCACCAGGCGCTCTTGTCTGGGAAAAGTGCCAGCTTGTTGATGGGAGGGGCTGCCAGGAGCAGGGCGGGGAGGAGGGTGCTCACCAAGAGCCGCAGCATCATGGCCTCTTCCGCCAAAGCCCTAGAACTGAGGTCCAAGGAGGGGAAAGCGTCAGCACAGCAAGGCAGCCCAAATAGCTCAAAAAGAGTCCTTTGGAGGGACTCCCCCCATTAGGCGCCACATTTGAAACCTGTTAATTCAGAGACATAATTCAGAATAAATGGCAAATGAGGGGTGCACAAATCAAGCCAAAAAGGAAGAGTACGTGGTCAGCAAGTTGGCCCATCGCTCTTGTCTCCTCCACCCCTGCTTCCTTTCCACACCAGAGAGTGGGAGTGGCGGGAGCACCAGAAGCCAATCTGCAGAGAGAGGCAGGCACCCCCACGCACTAAGCTCCTGACTGAAGCGCCGCAGTCCTAACCAATTTTCCAGCACTGACATACGGGCAATTCCAACCCCAAGGTAAGAAAACAAACATTGTTCTACCTGAGGAGACCTCAAGACTGCTCCCCAACTGCAGGATGCAGCATATGCCCCACTGGCACAGCTATGCCAGTGCTGGAAAGTTGGATATGATTGTGCCCTCAGTTGACCTCATGGATGTGCCGGCCCTGATTCAAAGCTGCCAAAATATTTTTGGGGAAGGGGTTCAGTTCCATTTCTTGGATTCCCTGGACACAAACAAACAGGACTGCTTGATCTGGGTTTCATTTCAGCTCAGGAACTTGGAAGGGAATGAAATCCTGTGCGGTATTTAAGAGCATGTGACCAGCAGGGGTCACTCCAGGACAAAATTATCCCAAAGAGCCCTACTTCTAAAAGAGGAACGTTCCCATCGCTAATCTTTGTTTTATTCTTATTCTTTTACACTGCACCCTCGGTGTGCATCCTGCTTTGCACAATGAACAGGCAGTCCTTGGCCCCAAAGGCCTTACAATTCAGATAGTGACACAAAAGAATCAGTGGACCGGAGGCCGGGGAATTCCAGACTTCTTTTTGCAGTTTAATCTATAGAAATTGGGAGAAAATACATATTGAACAAATTAATTGCCTGAGAAAGACTTGGCTCCACAGCAGGTGCCATTTCTTCCTTTAGATGTTGCTCAAAGGAGGTGCAAATGCCTCACAAATCATGTCCTGAACTGCACAGCCCTTCCATGAAATCCCAGATGCATGGGGAAGAATGCACTCTTCACATGCACTGCTGCTGAGGCATATAACACCCCCCCCCAAGTATAGTTGTCATTACATTTCTAAGACATCCAAATGTTCTCAAAGCACTTCCCAGCCAGTCTAGTTATCATCTTTACAAAGAAAACGGATAGCCTTTCAGATGCCACAAGGCTGTGTTGTTTTTGCTGCTGCAGACTAACCTTTGGGACTCATCACAACAACCCTGTAAGACCAGTCGCCTCACCCCTGAGGCGCAGAGAGAGGCTTCCCTAAAGCTGCCAAGTGAGCTCACAGCAGAGATGAGATTCCAAGGAGGGACCTGACTTGCAACGCAGTTGTTCAGCCACTGAGCTGCAATAGCTGCAAAACACAGTTCAAGGCCTGGTCGAAACTCAACCCAAAAAACCACATTGTTATACAGCAGCTCCCACTTTTTCTAGAATCACCATTATATGAACTTCCATCTGATTTAACAGCCACATAATTCTTCAGCAGCTTACTGGGGGCAGTGGGGGGGGGGGGAATTCAGTTTTCTAGGAGCCAGGAGAGCCCTGCTGGATTGGAAAGTCTCCATTTCACCCAGCATCCTGTTTCCAACAGCGCACAGCCAGGGCATCTGGGAAGAGTAGGAACACTACATGATGAAAAAGCCCTCCTGTTATTGTCCCCAACACCCGGTACTTTGAGAAATACTGTATCTGAAAATGGAAGCACAATTTAGCTAGCATGACTGGCACGCTTCTCCTCCATGAATGCCCCAATTCTTTTGCAGCCTACTTGTGTGGTTGGATTATGTGTCCAACTAATGATGTGTCTTGGGTCCAGCATGCTGCGTCCAGCAGTGGCAAGCTGATAAGAGGAGGAATGGAACCAAGATTTTTCTTGCTGGCTTTTTTTCTTCCCAGAAGTTCTGGGTCCTGCTCTCTCCAGAGTTTCCACCATCCTATTCATTCTCATAATGTGCAATAATAAAGTATTCACCAAACTTCCCCCCTCCCCTTTTTTGCTGCTTATTCCTTACATTTTCACTACTATGCAATTGCAACTTCTTGCCAACGTTCCAGGTTTGAGAGAGAAAAAGGGAAAAACCACAAAGACATGCACTCCCCCCCCCCCTGTTCCGGCTTGGCCCTGATCCTGCCCCAGCCACAGAAGCACACAGACCTCTGCGGCAGCTGTAATCTGCTTCTCCCCTGGCCAACAGCTGTTTACAGCTGTCAGGAAGTCCTAATCTTATCAAAGCCGAAATCTATATCATGTTCATATTCTTCTCTCTCTTGCACTACCATACGTGGAATTTTGCAGCAAAATAAAACCAAATTCCTCTCTGGGATGGCCTTGTCCATTACCTTAATGTGACCCAAATGTCCTACTTCCAAGTAAAGCCAACACATTTCCTTTCCCTCTTTCTCCAGACTTCCATTTCCTTCCCCTCCCTTTGCTGTTTTTCCCATGTCAAATTTTAGATTATAAGAACATAAGAACATAAGAACAGCCCCACTGGATCAGGCCATAGGCCCATCTAGTCCAGCTTCCTGTATCTCACAGCGGCCCACCAAATGCCCCAGGGAGCACACCAGATCACAAGAGACCTCATCCTGGTGCCCTCCCTTGCATCTGGCATTCTGACATAACCCATTTCTAAAATCAGGAGGTGGCGCATACACATCATGGCTTGTACCCCATAATGGATTTTTCCTCCAGAAACTTGCCAAACCCCTTTTAAAGGTGTCCAGGCTAGACGCCATCACCACATCCTGTGGCAAAAAGTTCCACAGACCGACCACACGCTGAGTAAAGAAATATTTTCTCTTGTCTGTCCTAACCCGCCCAACACTCAATTTTAGTGGATGTCCCCTGGTTCTGGTGTTATGTGAGAGTGTAAAGAGCATCTCCCTATCCACTCTGTTCATCCCCTGCATCATTTTGTATGTCTCAATCATGTCCCCCCTCAGGCGTCTCTTTTCTAGGCTGAAGAGGCCCAAACGCCGTAGCCTTTCCTCATAAGGAAGGTGCCCCAGCCCCGTAATCAGCTTAGTCGCTCTCTTTTGCACCTTTTCCATTTCCACTATGTCTTTTTTGAGATGCGGCGACCAGAACTGGACACAATACTCCAGGTGTGGCCTTACCATAGATTTGTACAATGGCATTATAATACTAGCCGTTTTGTTCTCAATACCCTTCCTAATGATCCCAAGCATAGAATTGGCCTTCTTCACTGTACATTGGGTCGACACTTTCATCGACCTGTCCACCACCACCCCAAGATCTCTCTCCTGATCTGTCACAGGCAGCTCAGAAACCATCAGCCTATATCTAAAGTTTTGATTTTTTGCCCCAATGTGCATGACTTTACACTTACTGACATTGAAGCGCATCTGCCATTTTGCTGCCCATTCTGCCAGTCTGGAGAGATCCTTCTGGAGCTCCTCACAATCACTTCTGGTCTTCACCACTTGGAAAAGTTTGGTGTCGTCTGCAAACTTAGCCACTTCACTGCTCAACCCTGTCTCCAGGTCATTTATGAAGAGGTTGAAAAGCACCGGTCCCAGGACAGATCCTTGGGGCACACCGCTTTTCACCTCTCTCCATTGTGAAAATTGCCCATTGACACCCACTCTCTGCTTCCTGGCCTCCAACCAGTTCTCAATCCACGAGAGGACCTGTCCTCTAATTCCCTGACTGTGGAGTTTTTTCAGTAGTCTTTGGTGAGGGACCGTGTCAAACGCCTTCTGAAAGTCCAGATATATAATGTCCACGGGTTCTCCTGCATCCACATGCCTGTTGACCTTTTCAAAGAATTCTATAAGGTTCGTGAGGCAAGACTTACCCTTACAGAAGCCATGCTGACTCTCCCTCAGCAAGGCCTGTTCATCTATGTGTTTTGAGATCCTATCTTTGATGAGGCATTCCACCATCTTACCCGGTATGGATGTTAGGCTGACCGACCTATAGTTTCCCGGGTCCCCCCTCTTTCCCTTTTTAAAAATAGGCGTGACATTTGCTATCCTCCAATCTTCTGGCACCGTGGCTGTTTTGAGGGACAAGTTGCATACCTTAGTCAAGAGGTCTGCAACTTCATTCTTCAATTCCTTAATAACTCTTGGGTGGATGCCATCAGGGCCCAGTGACTTATTGATCTTTAATTTATCAATGAGGTCTGAAACATCTTCTCTTTTAACCTCTATCTGACTTAACTCCTCGGTCAGGAGGGGCCATTCAGGCAGCGGTATCTGCCCGTGGTCTTCTGCCGTGAAGACAGATGCAAAGAACTCATTTAATTTCTCTGCCATCTCTAAGTCTCCTTTTATCTCCCCTTTCCCTCCCTCACCATCCAGAGGGCCAACCGCTTCTCTGGCGGGTTTCCTGCTTCTAACATATTTGAAGAAGCTTTTATTATTCCCCTTAATGTTGATGGCCATGCGTTCCTCATAGTCTCACTTGGCCTCCAGTATCACCTTCTTACATTTCTTTTGCCACAGTTTATGTTCCTTTTTATTCTCTTCATTAGGGCAAGACTTCCATTTATGGAAGGAAGCTTCCTTGCCCTTCACAGCCTCTCTAACTTGGCTGGTTAGCCATGCGGGCACTCTCCTGGATTTAGTGGAACCCTTCTTTCTTTGCGGTATACACCTCTGCTGGGCCTCTATTACTGTTGTTTTAAGCAGCCTCCATGCATTCTGGAGAGACTGGACTCTTTTTACCCTCCCTTTCAACCTCCTTCTAACCAGCCTCCTCATTTGAGGGAAGTCCGCCCGTCGGAAGTCAAGGGTTTTTGTTAGAGATTTGCCTGGTATTCTTCCCCCAACGTGCACGTCAAAACGGATCGCAGCATGATCACTGTTCCCCAATGGCTCAGTAACGTTTACATCTCTAACCAGGTCCTGCGTACCGCACAAAATTAAATCCAGAGTCACCTGTCCTCTGGTGGGCTCCGTGACTAGCTGATCTAAGTCACAGTCATTTAGCACGTCAAGAAATCCGGTTTCCTTATCGTGACCAGAACACAAATTGACCCAGTCAATATGAGGATAATTGAAGTCCCCCATGATTACAATCCTGTCCCTCCTTGTCACCTCCCTGATCTGTTTCCTCATTTCAAGGTCCCCATCCGATTTCTGGTCTGGAGGACGATAGCACGCCCCCAGTATTACATCGCTGCACAAGCCTGGTAATTTAACCCACAGAGATTCTACGGTGGAGTCGGACCCACCTTCAATCTCTACTTTGCTGGATTCTATCCCTTCCTTAACATAAACGGCCACCCCACCTCCAACACGCCCCTGCCTGTCCCTCCTGTAGAGTTTATAGCCCGGGATTGCGGTATCCCACTGATTCTCCGCATTCCACCAAGTTTCCGTTATGCCCACTATGTCAATATTTTCCCTTGTCACCAGACATTCCAGTTCTCCCACCTTTGCTCGTAGACTTCGGGCATTCGCATAAAAGCATTTGTACACGGAATGCCCCAGGATGGGCTGCTTATTCGCTCCTTTGTCCCCGCATCCTCTCATTGTGCCAAACCGTCTATCACATCCCATCACCCTACCTTTCCCAATTTCTTCTCCTACTCTGCCTTTGTCTTGTTGTTCTCTAACCTCCCCATCCTCATCCCACAGGGATGAGGAGTCCCGAACCGGATGCCCCTCGGCTCCTGTCGGCCTTCCCCCAGGGATCAGTTTAAAAGCTGCTCTGCCACCTTTTTAATGTTATGCGCCAGCTGTCTGGTTCCATTCTGGTTCAAGTGGAGCCCGTCCCTCTTGTACAGGCCCCGCTTGTCCCAAAAAGTTCCCCAGTGCCTAACGAATCTAAACCCCTCCTCCCTACACCACCGTCTCATCCACGCATTGAGACCCCTGATCTCCGCCTGCCTAGCTGGCCCTGCGCGTGGAACAGGTAGCACTTCAGAGAACGCTACCTTTGAGGTCCTGGCTTTCAGCTTCCTGCCTAAAAGCCTAAATTTGGCCTCCAGGACCTCCCAGCTACACTTGCCCACGTCGTTGGTGCCGACATGCACCACAGCCGCTACCTCTCCCCCAGCACTGTCTACTAGCCTGTCTAGACGAGAAGTGATGTCCGCAACCTTCGCACCAGGCAGGCAAGTCACCATGCGATTGTAACATCTTTGGGGGCAGGGACCTATCCTTCTGTTCCTGCAGTGAAGGCATATTCTTCCCTGTTCCTAAGGCTGCTGACACTGGCTGAAGAGATTCCTAGTGACTTTTTTTTCCCTAGTCTAATGCAATGTTGGAAATTCCTGGAGGCCCTGTTAAAATCCCAAGGATCACTTTCAAGAGACACCCACAGATGGATGCCAATTCCTGGAGACTCCTGGCCAATCCTGGAGGTTTGGCAACCCTACCTCCATCCTGACATTTCCCTCCCTCCCCCCCCCCCTTTGCTCGATGCCCTACATCAAACACTCTGACTATAAGCTCCTGGGTAGAAGTCTGTCCTCTCCTAGACCACGTGCCTTGGTGGTGCAATATCAGTAATGAGAATTATTTTTAAAAAGCAAAGACGGTTTGCAAGTACACAGAGAGACACCAAGGAACTGGCTTGAGGAGCAAAGCGGGAAAAGGCCATGAAACGTGGAACAGTGCAAGCTTCGGGGTCAGCTGCTCTGAGGCTGAGAAGATTTTCCTCCCAGGCGGAGTGGGTAGAGTCCCTACATCCTTCCTCTGCCCCAGAGTATCCTGTCTCTTCCGGCCACTGTTACTAACAATGTCAGGTCATATTATGGGCCGATGCATCTTTTAAACTCAAAATGGGGCTCGCGTCTCCTTTTGCCCAATCTCAGCTCAGGCAGCTCCTGCCCCCACATAGCTGCTGAGGTGGGGTGTGGTCCTGAGCCAAGAGGGTGTCGCAGGCGCGCAGCCTGGCACCCAGGCCGATGCCGACAGAGATCCGGAGGCAGCAAGAGCGCACCAGGCCCCCGGCTTGTGCGTGCCCAGACACGGTCGGTTGCCCAACTGCAGCTGCTGCACCCCAGCCAAGGGGCCGGATCCAGCAGCAGCCTCAATCACCACATCCCCATCGCGTCTGCCTCTTGTTTACAGCCTCCGTAGTCTCTTTAACGAGCTCAGACCTGCACGGCAAATGAAGCAAGGGTGGCAGGCAACACCCCAAATTACCATTATTAATTATAATTATTAATTGCTATCAATTTGACACATTTCTCTCCCACCCATCCTTCAAGGAGCCCAGGGCACTCTTCCAGGACCTCCATTTCAGCCTAGCAGGAAGGGGGTGTGCCTGACCCACTAGACCCAGCAAACAGCTGAAGGCCAGAGAGTGATCCCAAAGGCCAGTTTACCCCAGAGTAGTACCTCCAGCTTTCTCTGCAGGCAGGCAGGCCGGCCATCTCCGAACATTTGGGGTTCCACCACCAAATTCTTCCCCAATGCCAGATTTTGTTCCCATTTTGCAAGAGGCAGCAGTTGCGCCATCACTGAGCTCTGCCTTGTGACATCAGCAGGCTGGGCCCCAGAAGTCTCAGGGTTTGGGGCACATCTGACCTAGTGACCTTAATCCCAAATTCCAAGATTTTGAGAAAGGAAGGGGAGGGGAAATCCTTCCATTTCTCCGTGCCAGGCATCATTTTCTAAACTGCCATCTTGTCTCCCCTCAACCCTTAGACATATATTTTTTTTTCTAAGCAAATAAGCTTTTGAAATTCTTGCCCCAATTTTTTAAGCAATCTGAAGCTGCATCTCCAACCTGGGGCCTTGCACTAATAACACACTGCGGTCTAATTAGATGCGACTCTGTCATCAGAAATGGTAATATTCAGAAACCACTAGGAGCGCATCTGGAGGCACCTGCATTCCCTGCTGCAGGACTTCAGGTGACAAAACAAAACACTTCAAAGTGAGGTAGACACAGAATCAGCTGACTTGAGGTCTGTAATGAGACTTGGCACCATTGCATCTGGCCTTAATAAGGACAATGGATTCTCAACTGCAGTAATTCATGCTAACAAAATCCTTCCAGCTCAGCTTGAGGTAGTCAACACTGTAATTAATGTGACAGGAACCCCTAATCTTGATTCAAGCCTGTGCGGATGCAATCAAACCTCTTCATAAATTCTCATTCAGCCACCTCATGTTCACAGGATAACCAGACACGAAAACGCTCATGTGGTTTTGTTTCATGTTCTCAAAGGTGACACCCCATATTTTGTCAAGGTTTCCTCTTACAAATATGCTGATCACTGCAGAGATAGTTTGGGAAAGCCATTATTTCCTTCTAAACCTGCCCTTCTTCCAAGGAGCCTGGGACAGCTTGCACCATGACCCACATTTTATGCTCACAACCCTGTGACCCTGTGACACAGAGAAGGCGATCCCGATTCTCTGCTTTGTGGTTGGGGAGGAATTCGGACACAGTTCTCAGCCCAATGCTTTGGCTGCTGCATGATACTGGTTCTCAGTGATGCAGCTGAACTCCCCGCTCTTGACTGGGGATAAGCTGCAGGAGGGCACACACTTTGCCTGCAGAAGGTCTCGGGTTCAATCCCTAATATTTCCAGATAAGGCTGGAAAAAACCTTTGCCTCAAAATCTAGACTGCTGCTGCCGCCAAGTCAGAGCAGGCAAGTCAGAGCTCAGGGAACCAATGACCCAACTCAGCCTGCCAGCGTCATCTGTTCGTCAGGTGTTTTGGTATTGCATCACTCCTTCTGGGCATACACAAGGCCCAGGTTCCATCTCTGGTGCAACATCTCAAGAGGGGGCTACAAAAAGACCCTGGGCTGTCCCTGCTGTTCAGGGAATAAGATACTGGACAAGACAGAGTGAAGGCTCAACTCACACAAAGAGCCAAAGAATGGCTACTGAAATCATTAGAAACAGCCAAGAGAGATTGACAAGTGCCATGAAAACCTGGGGATCTTGGCCATTGCCTCCGGTCACTCTTTCTCCAAACACAGTTCAGAGTAGAAACTGAACATTTCTTCACATTCCCATCCATTTTAGTACCTTCCATGCCATTTCCACACACACACACACACACACACACACACACATACACACACACACACACACACAATGCTTCCCAGATAAGGACTCCTCAGAGCAGTCAAGAAGAAGACAGGCGCTGCCAAGAGTGCACATCAGGGCATACGTCCAGGACCTCCTGCCAACGTGTTCCCAAACACACGCTCGTGGCATGCCCTGTTCTCGTCCTGAGGCCTCATGCCCAGCCCCAGCCTGCCATTCCCCTGGAAGCCAAATTCATTTCCTCTGCCAGCCCTGCACGGCGTGGCAGGCCCAGAAGGGGCTACCCCCTTTGAGTGGAGGATCTGCCGAAGAAGCAGGTGTCGCCTTACGGCCTGCAACCAACCGTGAACAGGGAGCTTTGAGAAACAGCAGGTGCCCACGGGCTCTCATGCATGCTGAAGGCACGACGCAGACTGATTCTTTGTCACATTGCACATGCACCCCTTCCTCCAAGGGGCTGAGGGCTGAAGATCTGGCTCCTTCCTGCTTGTTTATTCTCACAACAACCCCAAGAGGTAGATAAATCTGAAAGCGACTGTCGCGGAGTCACCCAGTAAGCTTCATTGCTGGCCAGGGATTCGAATCCTAGGCAACTTGGCTCAGAGCCAGCATGTTAAACCACCTCAGCCACACCTGAGATATTTAACATCTAAAGACCTGGCAGAGAGAGCTGAACCCTGAAGGATATACTGTATTAGGTTATTCTTAGAACAATAATTATTAGAACACTCTGGCAGATTCACAGTGATAATTTTTAAAGAAGTATCTTCCAGATGCATCACCCCCACATCAGAGACAATGCTTCACCAAGGGTTAGAGAAGAAGCCTCGTCTAGTGGAGGTGTGAGATCAGCATCAGAGCTCTTATCGTTTAACTGCTTACTGCTGAAAACTCCCTCAAAAACTTGAGTTGGGCAGAGAGAAAAAGCAAAAAGCAAAAGTTTTCTACGGACTGTCTCTAAGTCTTTAGTCCTTCTGGGCCTGGGACTATCTGGATCCTACAGCCAGCTGAGTTTTTGTCACCCCCCAGTTCTCTCACACGGCCTGTCTTCTCCTGAGGCCATCTGGGGTTGGCTCTTAAAGAAGCAACACAATGCACGTACCTAGGAAATCAAGACACTTGGCCCAGATGGATGGCAGGTAGCAGTTTGTGGAACTGAACACCCTGTCAGTGTCACAATGCAAGGAGGCAGTATTATTCCAGATTTGATTAAGCAGGAGGAATGGCTTCTTCATCAACTGTCAGATTCGTATTTGTCTGGGCTTGTGAACAACAAAACAAGGCTTGAGGAGCAAATGCTGCTTTTTTATTGAGCACTTGTTGCAGCAGCCACTGTGTTTACATTCGTTCAGCTTCCGAAACAGAATGGAAGCAACTGCCTTTCTGAGAAATGAAACACTTGCATGTGAGAGTGCTACCGACCTGCATGAGGCTGAGAGAGCCAGTCCATTCCGTGCCTCAAAGAGCCTTTTCAGCTAAAGTTAGATCCCAGGGAGGCTGCAGAGGAAAGGGTGGGGAATGGAATCCGAGGGTGAAAAGGGAAGGTGAACACATCTATTCCAGTAGAAGGGGACAGGCCCCTGCCCCAAGACGCTTACAGTCTGATAGAAGGGAAAAGCAGGCAGGGCCAAGAGTCAGAAGAGCAGGATTGTACTTACTTGCACTGAGGCTTTGTTACAGCAGGGAAAGTGGTCCTGAGAAGCTGCCTTCTGACAACCACTTGCGTGAACCAGAGTTTAAGGCTGCGGAGGAAATGCTCAAGTTCCCTCTGGAGAATTCCAAACGCACTCAGAGGCTGAGTGCCACTAGGCAGGCACTTATGTAGGTGAGATCAGAGCACCCCTGAGATCGTGGCCAGTGAGCAGGGCTGGTCCGAGACCTCCTGGCGCCTGAGCCGCCGTGCCCAAATGCTGCCCCCCCCTCGCTTGGAGACGTGTCAGCCTCTGCTCCTCCCACTCCGTGGATTGGAAAAGGAAAAGAGGTCCGCCCCCCTCTTCCTTCTCCAACTCAGGGAGTGGGAGGAGAGTGGGTGGAGGGCACCCTGAGGCAACGGCCTCAGTTGGCCTCAAGGACGAGCCAGCCCTGCCAGTGAGAGAGGAACCCGGCCAAGGCAGTGAGCTCTTCCCTGAAGAAGACGGCCCTCTTCCCCCATCTCTCTGTCCTCACCTTAAAAAGTGAATTGGCGCAACACTAAGAAAAACAAAAAACGCACACAGGGGAATGAAGATTCATCACTTATTTTTTTACAAAAAAGTAAACATCACACATGTTGACATCACACCCCATAAAGCATTTGTTTCAAATAAAAGCAGAAGATTTCTGTGGCATCGTAAGTTTGCTCCATAACTTGCTTGGGAAGTACAGAAGCTGTCAGTAAGAAGGAGAAACAGGCTTGTGCTTCTAGACAAACTTTGCCAATACCTCATTCTCAAGCAGGGACACTATGTCTAGTCACTTGTCAGCCGTGTGCATTGCCAATGCCCAGGCTTCCTATCTTCCTGTCTTCCAGTGCCCCTATTCCACAAAGCTAAGAGTTCTGTGAAACCCCAAACCTTACGTAGTTCTTACCACCCTCCGTTGGCTCAGAAAAAGTAAGACATTTCATTCATTTTGTGACCTCTACCCTTCTAAATCGACACAAACACCACCACAGCCGAAACACTGGTCTTTCTCATTGTCAAATGACCTGGAAATATTGATTTTCAAAAGACAATATACACATTTAGAAAACAAATAAAATACGCGATTGGTAGAGTTGTTTGAAAACGGTATTATTTATTTTACTCAGCCCATTGTATTCAGTAAGAGTTGGGCTGTAATCCTGTCTTACTCATTGGAAACCAACACCTCTAACTACTGGAGCAAACACCAGCTCCTTTTGTTTGCTCTGCCACTCAAAAGTTCAGCTCTTGCTCACCCAAATGCTGAACAATCTTCCCAAATATCAACTTGGACAAGAATGCTATGGATATTAAGAGTTTTAACTCCCAAGTAAACAAATTAAGGCTCAGACCAAATCATACATTGGGGGGGCTTGTTACTTTGCACATACTTTCTTCCCCCCCCCTAAAAAAAAAAGAGCCTATTCCTAATTCTGTGGATAACTCACCATCTGTGGATTAACCCATGAGCCCCTCAAAATGAGATTTAGGACTGGATTTGGAGTGGGATTGGACCTGATGGGATCCCAAATTTGGAAGAGGTCTGACCAACAGGAGGAGAGAAAAGCTGGCAATCTCTGGTTGTAATTGCCGAGAAGTGGGAATACCAGAATTGCCATCACTTTTGCCAGCCCTGAACTATGCCCCTGGAATCTGCTCTGGGTGAGACAGAGGAAATCTGTGCTCTCCACGGAATCTGCAGGCAGGCAGTGCTTATGCCATAACTGTGGTTACGAAGGCAGCAGGCAGCAGTGCTGCTTCCAGAAGATCACAGTTAACTTCACAACCGCAAGTGTGGCTTGGGCTGGCCCACCGGGAGTTCAGGAGTGCTGGAAAGAGAAGTTCACTTACCCCATCGGGGAACTAGAGTAGCAGGTTGTGGACACTCCAGGCAGCTCCGGCAAACCAGTGCGGCCAAAGTTGTACTGTACTGACCAGTGGGCTCGGAATCAATGGGTGAGGGGGTTTTGCCAAAAAGGAGAGAGAACAGCCTTTGGGGCTTTTTCACTGGGAAAGCAGCTACAGGGAGAGAGGATCGAGGCGATGAATATGAAGCGTGGGACAGAGACAGTGAGCAGAGAGAAGATTTCCTCTCCCTCCCATTATCCCAGAACAGCAGGTTCAGGACAGACAAAAGAGCGCAGAATTCACTGGTGGAATTTGCTCCCACAAGATGTGGCAGGGGCTGTAAAGGGAGATTAGTCACATTTGTCAAGAAGAGGCTTGTTGATGGTTATTCCCCGTGACAGCTCAGTGAAAAACTTCCATATGCAGAGATCATTGCTCACCTCTGAAGACCTCTGAAGGTGCTGAAGACAGATAACTGGGGAGGGCAGTCGCTTTTGTGCCTTGCTTGTGCACTTCCTGGGTGCATCTGCCTGCCCACGGTTGGAAAGAGGATTCTGAACTAGCTGGCCCCTGGACCCAGCCAGCAGGGCTCTTCCTACACAGTTTTTGGTTGGTTGGTTTGCTCGGCAAGATGGAATCTCTATCTTTCTGTCCAGATCTTTACTGTGGCACTGAAGCTTATATTGTGACCCCATTCAGAGGAATGCTACAAATCCATTATTTTATAGAGACAGATAGTTGCCAGTATCCTTCTGGGGGTGGGGTAGGGGGGGGTTGCCACTTACTGCTGTCACAGCAAAGAGAACTAAGAACCTTGTGGCACCATTTTTTCAGCATAAGCTTTTGTGAACTGTGATCCAGTGCAGCTCTGCCGAAGGTAATGTGAAAATCAGCCTGGGAGCAGGACAACACTTGGAGAGGCCAGCAGTTCAGTTTCTCTTCACCCCAGTCAGGTGTCTTTTGCTGGGGTCTCTTCTGCATCAAATTTTAGACTGTGAGCCCTTTTAGGACAGGGAACAATTTGTTGATTTACTTTGCTGTGTAAACTGCTTTGTGAAGTACTCTTTGTTGAAAAATGGTATATAAATATTCTTAATGATAAAATTAACGACAATGTTCCTTTATGTTCTAGCTCTGCTTACTGAATCCGAGAAGCTGCAGGATCTTTGTGAAGCTAGTGTGTGTTAAAAGCAAAAGATTTGGTTGGACAATGAATCAATAAACAATATGAAAACCTGTCAGTTGTATGTAAGACACACACCTATGACACACTGTCTTCTAAAGCTAGAAAGCTCAGAAAAGGCACATGTATGCAGTATGCAGTGGCATAGCTAGAGGGGGTGCAAAGCACTAAGTTTTGCAGGGAGCCTCACCACGGCATGCAGGCTGCTCCCACCCCTCCCTTTCGGAGCCATTTCAGGCCTCAAGAGCAAAACTTCCCCTCTAGTTATGCCACCACATGTTTGGTCCATCTTTGGACAGTAACGTAAGGGAAAATTCAAAACGTTTTTTTAAATTTGTGAGTGATGCACCCTCCTAATGGTCCTAAACCTGGAACAGTCTTTTGCCAAACACAAAAGTGTCAGGGAGTTCAAGCTTTGGGAATCCACCACACATTTGGGAGAAAGTATTGTGGCAATAACGCTTTCACTCAAATTCACAGTGGCTGGTTTTGCTTTTTTCTTTAAAAAGACCAGTGACGGCAAACTCCTTTCTTTTAAAAGTGTGATACGGAAAAGACAGTCGCAAGTGCATACTACGGATCTGGTGTGAGAGGGCAAGCACACAGTGAAGAGAGAAAATTCCGCTCACACAAACCTAAATTGCTGCCAATAATTGTTGAACGCTGCGAAAGCACTTTCTATTAGCAAGTAATTTGTGCTGCCTTAAGATACACGCAGTGGGTGCATTTTCATGTGTGTGGAAGTCAACGGCGACAGCCACTTGTTGTTTAATGGAAACAAGTGCAATGTCCATAGTTGGAAACATTCTCAATTTGCAAAGGTTGCATTTCTAAGCATGCCAATTTCACACGTGTGACTTTGAGTTTTGGAAAGAGGAAAATTCCCCTTTCAGTTCTCTTTGTTTGAAATTCCTTTTTCTCCTTTGCCCTCCTACCCCAAATTAATTAATTGCAGATCTTTGGCTCTCTTTACAAATGGGTACAAAAGAAAGGCCAGGCTAGAACAGAGAAGCAAGGCACAAAAGGCATTTCCAAAATGCAGGTCTTTGTGGGTCCTTTTCTTTTGTTGTGAAACAAGAAGGGCAGGAGGAAGAATGGAAAAAATATTTCAATGGCTCCAAAGCTATGACCCCCCCAATACTCCAGCCCTGGTTCATCTGTAAGTGATTTCAATTTGCAGCGATTTCTCATCTTTCAAACCATCAATCACAGCAGGGAAAGGGGTGGAAAGTGCTGGTGGAGGGGAACAGAGGCATGACAATCTGGTCTTTATAAAACAAGAAGAAAGAGGGGCGGGTTTGCTTGCCTTTAGTGAAGATGGGGGGTGGCTGGAGAAGGAGAAAGGGTTGCAATGGTCTTGGTGACTGCCAGCTTGATCCAGTGCAAAGCACCCCACAAAAACCCCACCCACATGCACATTCCTGACTTCAGCATATGCTACTGGAACACTTGGATAGTTTTAAATAAAGAAAAACAAACCAGTCATTGTCTGCCAATACGTGTTCCTGGTCCACCTCTCCCAGCACGCCCTCAAAGACTGGCTAGAGCTCTTTGGGGTTTTCCTCAGCACGTGTGTGCTCTACCCACTGAACTACAGCCCCACTCAAAGGTAGCCTCTCTGCCACCACAACCCCAAGTTCCACCAGCTTTCAAAAATGCCTTGTCTCTTAATAAAATGTCCCCCCTTCCAATCTGGTCTCCTAGAAGAGAGAGTTACTCACCTCAGGAGAGTAGGTGTGGCGACTTAAGAGTTAAGGCTACCCGATTAAGAGTTCTGTGAATCCCTGATGAGGGCATGCATCTCCTTAGAGCACCAAGACACAAATTCGACATAGTCCAGGTAGGAATCGGGTGTACACATACTCCTGTTGAAAATGATAGGAAACTGCAGCCCTAAAATTCTCTAGCAGGTTGTAGTTTTTACAGTTTGGTGTACACCCAAATATGCAAGTGTCCAACTGTGTGTATCATGCAGGTTCACTGACCAGAGAGCACACTCTTTGAGTGTAGAACAAGTGGCAGCATGTCTGTTTCTGCACAGTGCATGCAAAGGACCTTCACTGAGCCAAGCAAAAGCAGCCATTTGATGTCCCCTCACATTGCCATAGTCTCATCCTGACGGTTGTTTGATCTGCTCTTGTACCACTTCTATGAATGTTTAATCATTGCAAATGCATGTGAATGCTCTTAAGAGATGATACAAGTGGAAGGGAACAGTGTTTTTCTAAAATCAAAGAGTTTTAAAACCTTATTAATATCACCCAAGAAATGTAAAAAGGTGCCCACTTTCGCCTAACTTTATTCTGTTAGTGGAGGAATTTGCAAACTTATGAGTTACACAGAACAATTTGTCAGAAAGCCAAATCTCAAGCATCAGCAAAGAGCAAAACAATATAAAATCAAGTGGGAGAAGACATTGAAAGTAGTTACTTACTATTAAATAAGCTGGAAGGCTATCCCATAAAGTTTCTTGGACTGATTTTTTGTTTGGGGGCAAAGACAAACTGGAACTCTCTCTCTCTTTCAAAAAGAAAAAACGAAAGGAAAACAGCTTGTCCAGCAAAGAAGAATGAAAAATGATTTTCTTTTATGCAGCCTGGAGTCAGAAGTCAGGGAGTTTAATCAGGGTGGCATTCTTTTCCCCCTCCACAAGTTTTTAACACTTCTGGTCGCTTCACAGCACTCTAAGAAAAAGAGAGGAAAGATAATTCCTTACAGCCTGAAACCCTCCAAAACTTTAACCAAGTGTGTGGATGGGAGGGGAAAATTTAGTTCCAAGACCAGACACCAGGCAGGGTCCAAAAAGGTGGTTCTTTCTAACTTGATTTTGTCTGGCCCGGGGCCACGGCTCCTAATGCCATCCAGCCAAGGGGTCAATAACTGAGAGGAAGAAAAATATTGAAAACTTCCCAGAGACGCAAGGGAGGCAGGGGGCAAAAAGAGAGAAATCAACGTCTTCGAAGTGGAGGGAAAATGTTCTTCAAAAGAAAAAATTCAGACATGAGGATGGTGAACAGAGGAGGAAATCAAAGGGGTGATTTTTCTTGCGTTCAGAGCAGCTGCCTGAACATCTCGCCCTCCCAGGGCATCTTCCCAAAGAAGACTCCTCAACAGGGAAAAAGAAAGGGGGACAGGACAGAGCTGAGACTGCAGTTCCTCCTGGCCAGGCTCAAAAGGAGAGACAGCAGCTTTCCCTCTCCTAAATCAAAGCCTCCCCCTCCCTCTCTCCCCCTTCTCTCGCCCTGGGAAGCCAGCTCCAGTCTCTGGCTGCTTTTAGGAAGGGGGAAAATATCTTTTGCCTCTTGAGTAGAGCTGATTATATTGTAACAGACAAGAATGAGCGAGCAGGGACAAGGGGAGAGGAAATTTAAAGTGCCCTCACCCTATTTTCCGACAGCGCTGGATGCCTCTGCTTGCTGCGGCCCGGGCTGGAGCTGGGCCAGCAACTCCTGCTAAGTAGCTGGGGAGGCAAAGAGAGAGGGGGGAAATCACAACTGCAGGGAGAGCAGGAAGGGGAAAAGACTGAAGATGAGCCGCACTGCTTGAAAAGGAAGGAAGGCCAGGCAAGTTTCAGGAGGGTGGATCCTTCCAGAGCTGCTTGTGGTGATGGAACCTCCAAGAGCAGGCACAGTCTACCTCTGGGGGAAAAATGTGGGAGGGAAGGGAAAACAACAGGAGAGGGTGTTGCAGTGTTAAGGCCTGCCTGGGCCTGCCCCAAAGCGACTCCTTGGTCACCATTGGGAAGAGGCTACTGGAACCTAGGGGGCCATGGATTGGTGGACAAATATTTGCTGTATGCGGGCAAGGCCCCAGTTCCTTCGCTGGGGAGGACAGAGGAAAACTCCTGTCTGAAACCTGGGAAAGCTGCTGCCAGCCAGTGTTGACGGATGAATGGTCTGACTCAGTACGACGCAGCTTCCAGGACCGGATGGTCTCTGGTCTGATCCCACAGCAAGGTAGTTTGTCGATGTCTCAAATCCACCACAAATGCAGCTCTAGGCAAACTGCTAATCTTTCCGCCTCAGTCCCCGCGTCTGACTTACGGAGATAATAATTCCGGCCTGGTTCCGTAGGCCAGCAAAAGGGATTACTGAAATCACAAACAGGTTTTTTAATCTCTCCTGCCATCTGAAACACGTATTATTTGGGCAAGTGCATGGTGCGTTTGTCAGCCTCGCACACCACCAGCGGCTTATCTGGCTACATCAGCTAAACAGTTCTCAGGTGAGATGCCTCTTCATGCAAAGTGCAATTAGCTTCTGGAACTCATGTATACAGGATGAGGTGACAGTCACTGGCTTGGGGGGCTTCAAGGGGGAAGTGGACAAGGTCTACCTGTAGAATGGAACCTCCCCGTTGGCAGTAGTCTACCTCTAAATACCAGGTGCTAATGGCAAAGCAACAGGGGAGGGCTTCTCAGAACAGACCACTATGGAAAGCAGGATAGGACCACTGACCCAATCCTGCTGGGCTGCTCTCTTCATGCCGTGCGCTTGGTGCTCCACCCGCCCCGTGCGGCTCGTGCTTCTGTACCGTGTGCAGCTATATCAGGTACCCACTTTGCTGCCAGGGCTGTGTGAGCAGGTCAAGACACAGCCAGGAGCCGTGGGGCTCGAAAGTTGAAAGGAGTCATACAAGCGAAATATGTAAAAAAGAATAATACTAATAATAAAGGAAAGGAAAGAAAGCGTTTGTTTGGACTTGATTGCCGACGCAAAGGGCCCACAGTTAGAGCTGGCGCACTCTGTTTCAAGAACAAACACCTGCTCGGGAGGCCCGCACCTGAGGAGCGGGAGATGGGAGTGGTGTGGGAGAGAGGTAGGTGCTCCGCTCTGCCCTTAGATGTTTCGGCAGGTGGGGGCATGCGCCGTCTGCTGCTCCCTGGTCCCCCCTCCCAATCACATGTTACTCACCGATCCCTCGGGCGCATTGTCGGCTACGAGCCAAGTGCTCAAGTCATGGCCCTTTTCCAAAGGCAAAGTTCAGCTCAGAAGTAACCAAGAGTGTACTGGGCATGTACAGAGTGCCCCTGAACACCCACAACAAATGTTCACTTGGGAATTTTGTGAAAGGTGTGGATTCCAAGCGTTCTCACCTGGACCACATAGTGCTGCTGCTGGAAAGGAAGCCACAATGGCTAATTCACTTACATTTGTAATGCAGATGGGACCAGATCTTCAAAAAGCCATGTTTCATGGATCAGTTCTGAGCTTGCTGGAACACTGCCCTGCCAGGTAGCCATTCCCTCTGATGCCACACAGGTTCAGAGGCACTTTTTTCAGATTAGTCATCACATTTACACTCCACCCTTCTTCTGAAGTCCTGAGACTGGATAGTGGTGATCAGACAGTGGTGTTCCCATTTTGGCCTCATAATGCCCCCGTGAGGTGGACTAGGCTGAGAAACTGACTTGGAACTGGCAAAAATAAACCAGAAGGACTTGTGGAACTCTGGTTGGCAACCTTCAGTCTCGAAAGACTATGGTAGAAGCCTACAGCACCCGGCATTCCCAGGCGGTCTCCCATCCAAGTACTAACCAGGCTTAGTTAGTTACTGACCCTAGTTAGTAACTGACTTAGTTAGTTACTGACCCTGCTTAGCTTCTGAGATCAGACAAGATCAGGCATGTGCAGGGTACTCACTGCTACAAGACGGTAGCAATGTAATAGCCAATAGCTTAGAGTCTGATGCAGCAGGGTTCTTCCTCTTGGTCAGGAACTAAACCCACATGTGAGGAAGCTATCGAAACCAGGGGCTGGGGACATAAAAGGAAGGGCTTGACCACTCCTGGGTTGTGATCTGCTGCAAGCATCTGGAAAGGGGGTGCTGCTCCAGCAGAGACAGAGTCATATGGTAGGCGACTGGAACCCCCAAGGTCAGAGAAAGTGTACCCCTAAATAGCCAATTCTGGGGCAGGTGACAGGAAAGAGCTGAGCTGGCTGGACCCAGCACGGCTTGTCTGACATCCTTGGGTGGCTCTGCCAGTTGCGTGTGGAAAAGCCTCCCTGTGCAGAGGTTGCCTGCCTCTGCATGCAAGTTGCTGGGGAAATGAGGGAACTGGACAGTTGCCCTCCTGGCCTGCTTCCGGGGGGTGCTTCCGGGGGCATCTGTTTGGCCGTCTACGGCCAGATACAGCCACTTTTCTGAGCCAATGGCTATGAGGCCTGGCTGGCACGAGTATGCGCTGGCCGCTCCAGCCAAGAATGTCTCTGCAGCAGAAGCCGTTCGGAAACATCTGGGCCCAGTGCGCAACCTGGAATGCAGCTCGGCAGCGGGGTGCAAGCCTCTCTTCCTGAGGCCCAAGAATGCAGCCTCTGGAGGTCGGGCCAAACCAGCTGCTTCCTCTAATCGGATCAACCTTTCCCCTTTCGGCAGGGGCCCAGGGCTTGAGGGGGGGGGGTTCCCAATCCTTTGCTCATTCAGGGTTGGGTTTTTTTCTCCCCCCCCCCCAGCTTAGCAAGTGCCCAGGGTTAGTCTTTCAAAAAAATAAATTGAAGTGTGTTTCTTCTTAAAAAGATGCTCACGTTAATGGAAGCAGATTCAGGATGTCCCCTGCTTGCTAGCAGATACTGCAGAAGCTCAATTTAGCCAGCAGCTTCTATCCTCAAAGAAAAGGGAATATCAATGATTATTTGCTTGCATGAAACCTTCACGCTCCTGAGCAATGTGCCCTGAATGCTAGTTACAGAGAGGTAAACGTAGCAGAGGGAGAGCTCCTATCTTCATGCCCTGTCTGGAGAACCAACTTTGGAAAGAGGACATGGGGCTAGGTGACATTTTGGTCAGATCTAGCAAGCTTCCTCATGATAGCCAAGAATGGAGCCTCCCTCTTTAGAGGCAGTCTACCCCATGTATGAGTTGCCACCAGGGGAAGACCGTTGTCTTACTTGCACTGCTAGTTATTGCCCTGGAGGCACCCACTTGGCCCATGCAGGAAAACTGGATGCTGCGCTAATCTTCTTACTAACGGAGGAGGCCTGCGGGGACAAAAGCTAGCAAGGAAGAGCCCATCAGCTCCCAGCCAGTCTAGCCGCTGCATAGGGCATTGCATGATTTCTTTAGGAACTGGGGAGACCAGGCAGGCCGGCCACAGCTGTGCTACGTACAAGATCTAGCCTTTTGGAGAGCAGGGGAAGGTCCCCACTACGGCACTGCTGTAAACTGCTCCTCTCTCTCTCTGCCCTCCCCCCACTGCGCCCCCTTTTCTACTTGGATCTCACTCCATTGCAGAGTTCACACAGTGGGTGGTCCGGCAACAGCCCCGGTCTCTCAGCACATTGGTATGCAGGGCATGCTCGCACTGCTCCATCCCTGTGCCAAAGCTGGCACTGGGGCTGCTCGAGATGGAGAGATGCTTTCCCAAAAAAAGGCTATGCCCCATTCCTCCCCAGTCGGTGCAGCAGGCCCCGGGGCGGAGAGAGCCCAGCCAGATCTTCTAAAGAAGAGGCTGGCACAGGCTGCTCGCTGAGTCGTCGTCCTTGCGTGGGAAAGGCTCCTTTTGCTTTCCCTGCCTTGCTGTAGTCTGCTAAACTTGCTCCTCGTCTGCCTCTTCCCTCCCCCCTCGTACAAGGATCGTCTCTTTGCACGGGGGCCCAAGCGGGCAGCAGAAGAACCTAAAAAGAGCCCAGCTGGAGCAGGCCAAGGCCCACAGTCTCACAGTGTCCCACCAGATGCCTCGGGGAGCACCGCATCCTGTCGCCACTCCCTTGCGCCTGGCCGTCCGAGGCAGCCTGCTTGGGAACCAGTAGGCTGCACATGCCCATCGTGGCTTATAAGCTGCGATGGAACTTCTTCCAGAAACCTGTCCAATCCCCTTTTAAAGGCGTCTAGGCCAGGTGCCATCCCCACATCCCGCAGCAAGGCGTTCCACAGGTAAATTGCATGCTGGATAAAGAAATCTTTTGTATGTTCGAACTCTCCCAACACTCACATTTTAGCGGATGTCTCGTGGTTCTGATGTTGCGTGAGAGGGAAAGAATACGTCCCCCTGTGTAATTTTGTATGTTTCAATCATGTCCCTCCTCAGGCGTGTTTTTCATAGACTTGAAGAGCCCCAGACCTTGTAGTCTTGCCTCATAAGGGAGGTGTCCCAGCCCAGTCATCGTTTTGGTCACTTTCTTCTGCACCTTTTTCCAGTTCCTCTATCTCCCTTTTGAGACGTGGCAAACAAAATTGATGCTTCCACCAGCTCAAAGTGCCTCCCATTTGCACAAAGGAGGCTACCCACTGGCAAGTCACTCCAAGAAGCAGCCCGCCCGACTCTGCTCCCAGCCAGTCTCTGCAATGGGACAAGTCGATTTCAGGGCATCTGCAGCTCAGTGGGATTGGAGACCCCAGAGGAGGCTACTCCTGTACCTGCATGAATTCCTGCAGCCAGCTAATCACTTTACAAGCACCTGGCAAGGCCAAGTCATTCTAAAGCAGGGGTGGCCAACCCACGCCACCTGCCCCTTTTTATGTAGTCTTGAATGTGCCACTCTACCTTAACATTGCTTTTCCTAAATAGAGCCTCCAAGTTCAGTATATCCCAAGTACCAGAAGAAACAGAGCAAGAAACAGAACTGCAGTTGACTATTTGGAGCTTTCCAAAGTCATCTGGCTGGCTGCTGATGAGGCCTGAAAGGTGGCCTGCATGGACCTTTAGTGCAGCTAAGCAGGTCTTACTCCAAGGTCCTTATAAGGTGCGTTCATTGCCCTTCTGCACAATCCAGCCCCCCTCTGCCTGACCACCTTCTCAGAGATGATCTTGGCTGGGATCTCCTCACAGATGATTTTCCTGAAGGTGGCATCTCTGCATGGCTGAGCCACGGGCTTTGCTGATCTCATCACCCATCTCTGTGCTGCCCTGCTCAGCCCCCTGCCACCTTCTACATCCCATCCCTCTCCTCTTCAGCACTCCATCAACTTTTTCTCTCTGCTAAGCAAGTGACCCACCAGTTAGTGGAATGCGGCTCACTAGCACCTGCCCTATTGGCTTTCTCTCCTGTCCATTGCTCTTTTCCCGCCTTTCTCCTCCTTTTCCAGCCAGAGCAAATCAAGCAGAGTAGCCATGGCCACACAGAGGAAAAAGCATTAGAAACTGTGTAAAAAGCAGCAAAGAAATCAAGCACACTGTAAACTGCTGTTGTGCTTTCTTTGTACCACAAAATCAATGTTTTTCAAAAAATAGATGCCAGTTAGAAAGTGTCTGTGGGCCGCTAGTGGCACAGGCTGGCCACCCTTGTTCTAGAGTGCCCTTGCATTAGGCAATATTGGGCACTTCTAAGGAGGCTCCCTCTGCCCCTCTCACTACTCTGGGCTGCTCTGCTTCCAGTCGGACAGCATTCCCAGCCTGTTGACTCACAGAAAAACACAGGATGGCAGGTTCCTTGAGCATAGGTTCGTTTCTGAGCCTCATGTGCTCCAAGAGTATGCTTCCAGTTGAGCTCAGGAAAAGAAGTAGTCCATTAGCTTCTGGAAGACCAGGATTCTGGACTCAGTCTACCGAAAAAGGCATCGTAGGAGAGGTCCAGATGGGAAAGATGTAAAAACACATGCATGTCACAGGACAGTGTCAGGCACCCACTTCTGAAATGCCCAGTGGGGCTGAAATAAACACTTGAGGCAGCTCAGGATTGCATCATCCCTTCTCTTCCCAGCACAGAAACCACCTACGCTGGCAGGAGCCCAGGGCTACGGGCTCAGGCTATAGGATGCAGCCACCATGCTACACAGATAACACACACACCATTCCCATGAGAAAAGCTGAGCCTTCATTTTCTTGCATCCAAAAATGCTTTCCTTAAAAGGGTACAAGGTGGTGGAGGTGGTTCTCTTTTGTCTTTAAGCCATTTCTTCCCTGCATTGCATATACGAAACAGGGACCAAATGTGTACACCGGCAGGCCTGGCAAAAACGGGCTAAGACAAAGGGATCGCCCATCCTTTCCGACATTGACCCAGCAAAACCATGTGCTCCAATTTAAGGGGAACAAGCAATTTCCAACTGCTTCGAACAAAGGGGAGAAGGAACGTGATGGCTTCCAGATGAGCCTTATTTACTAAACTTAACATTCCTTTACTTTTTTTAAAAAAGGGGGGAGGAGGTTTTCCATGACCCCTCTGCTTTGCTCCCATATATGTCGTTGCTTTTGGTCCGGCATCACCACCCTGCTCATGGGGAGACAAAAACAAGAGGAGGCCGGCCTTCTACGGGGATGGTCCACTCCCATTTGTTTGGATAGATGCAAAAATTTTCCCCCAAAAGGGCATCCGATGGGGAGCACAGCGTGATGCCAGCAAAACAAACTTGGGCCCCACCACCACAACACCTATCTTTGGCACTACACCAAACACCTGGGTGTTCCTGGAACACAGGAGAAGGGGGGCTCTGTCCTGCAGGTTCTCCCTTGTCAAAAACCCCCATTCCCAATTGCCTCTCTCTCTTTCCCAAAGTCTTGAGTCTAACACTCTGTTCTCACAAACATGTTTCATGGCAAACCTGCCCTATGGACTGCAGATGGAGGGAAGATTCATAATCAACATAAAAGCACTCAAAATTCCCTGCATTTAAAAAGCTAGCATGCCAGGCATCTTCTGCCCTCACATGCAAGTTTTCCACACACAGATAATTCCATCTCTCTCCCACTTGGCCACTAGATGGATGCATCGCGTGACCCCCACCACTGCCATGCACGATGCTACCAGCCAAAAAAACAGGTTTAGCATGCCCCATCAGCCGTTGGTGTGAACTAGACCTTAGAGGAGGATGTCTGAAGGTTTCACTGCCACACCCCAAGCCTTGGCAGAACAGGGTGACACTTTCCGCTCGAGCGTAGCGTTCATTGGCATTACAAAACACCCTGCTGCCAAGACACTGCAGAAGTGAAGTCTTTTCATTTTAAGCATGTATGAGTTGCAACAAATAAGCAGAACCCCCATGGTCAAAGGCAGTACAGTAAACCTCTGAGTACCAGGAAGGGGGGATAACTGGAATTGCACCGCTTGTGAGCTTCCTGCTGGCTAATCTCATAGAAATGACGATAGCTTAGTGGTGGACATTTGTTTTGCAAGCACAAGGCCACAGAAAACATTCTGAGACAGATGAGCCCTATAAGGTTCTCGGGAGCTGCTCCCAATCAGTGCAGGCAACCCTGAGCTGAATGGCCCACAAGTCTGGCTCCAGCACCAGTTTTATTCATCCACTCAGCAAGACTTCTTCCATTCCAATTTGAACTTTTCCTTCTTAAAAGACAACTTACTGTCTAAGGTCCTCCCTTTTAGGCTGCTGAAGTGCAGGGAAGCCTTGCTTTTGTGCTGTTTGCACTAGTTGCTTGCACTTTTTCCTGCCTGTGTTTCGGTTCTTGACCTCCCTTCTTGGGCCAGACAGCGCATACCGAGTTAGGAAGTGAAAGGCTATTTGCAGAGGATCAGGCCCAATCCCTCCTAGATTCTGGGACTGCCTTTGGAAACACGTCTGCACTCCCCCAAACTCTACATGACACAAGCTGGCCCAGGCAGGGCTTGCAGACACAGCCATGGAAAAGGAAAACAGGCAGGACAGGCAGCTGTAAAGACTGCCTTGCATCTGGGATACCCAATCCAAGGCAGGGGGCTCGTCTGATCTGATCAGAGCCTCTCGTAAAACTAAGTTTATTTAGCTCTTAAAAGGGAGTTGCTCTGGCACAGGAGAACAGCAAAGACAAAGCGGCTGCTCTGTGAGGTGGAAATACTCTCCACCCCCCACTGAAGTTACTCAGCTAGACCTGGCCAAGTGTGGGAGAGGAATGGAGGACAGCTGTGATGGGGGGGGGGGAATGACTCTGGAAGCAGAGTTTAACCAGGTGGCTGCAGCTGCCAGTTCAAATGCAGAGCCGTCCCACACATTTTCCCTTGACACACAAAAGGCAACGCACGAAGAAGCAGGGAGTGGAGAAGGGCTGGGGGTGTGTCATTTTTATTTCACTTCCTTGCACCAGCATCTTCCTTGCAGTCTCCAGAAGATACAAAACAAGGTCTGGTTGCAGACAACTGACAGGTCGCTGTGGAAGAGAGCAGGGGGGCCAGGGCTGCCGAGGACTGCTGTCCCAAGGCTGGGCCGCTCCCACATTCTCGAGGCATAGCTAAAGTGTGGTCTGCTCCTCTGCCACCGAGGAGTGCTTCAGGCACATGTTACTGCTCCTGTAGGAGAGAAAGAGGTCGCCTGCTGTTAGGTTTCAGAGCTCAGCAGCAGGGCTTGACTTAGTGCATTCACTCCCCACCTTCCTCCCATCACAGAACTCGGGGCAGCAGGCATGGGGCTCCCATGAGATCTCCCACCAAGGCACTGGGCCCAATTCCAAGCCAAGCTTTGGCAAGAGGTGGGAAAGGAGTGAGGAGAGCTCTGACTCAAGGCAAGTTTGGAAAAGACCCTGGAGAACAGTGGCTGGCAGCTGCGGACAACACGGAGCCAGGTAGGTGGGCAGGACACAGAATGCTCAGCCCAGAAGCAGCCCTATTTGAATATGGACTCCACATTCAGATTTCCCTGTGAATCCTGAAGACACTGATCCTCACATGATTGCCCACCTCTGTGCTGACAACTACAGCTTCTCTGCTCCAATTCCTTCCTGGGGATTTCCAGAGTCCAGAACAGTCACAGCTGTTCTCATGGGTGAAATTCTGCCCCCTGACCACCTAAAGGGGCAGCTCAGAACAGTTCAGGGAACAGAATGAGCATGCTTAGCATTTACAGTGAACCCTCCATTTAAAGGACTTGGGGGGGCGAGAGGTGACAGTGCCAAAAGTCAGTTAAATCCAAGCCCATTTATGACAACGCACACACTTCACAAACATTTAGACCTCATTTTTAACTTAGCTTCTGATATTTCCAAAGCTGGTTCAATGGAGGGTTCACTTTATTCCTGTTTCTCCAGGCTTGGAGGTAAAACCTTCCAGGCACAGAGGACACACAGTTCCAACCTTAAAGTACCAAAGGGGAGCCCAACCCTGAACTGCCATCCTGGGTGTTTACTGGCTTCCAAGAGCGTTTTGTGGTTTGCTCCCCATACAGCCCCCATACAGGGGGCTTCGTGTGTGCACAAGAGAGAAATCTGCCAAGAGCGATGGCTATAAACTTTTTATTGTTGCTCCATGGTTCTGCAGGGGACGTAACGTCGCCTGAGGTTCGATGTGGGCAGCCAAGTGGTTCTGAGGAGAAGCCTGTCCATCAACAGATGGCGGCTGCTAGCACACCCCTCCAACTCCAGCACAAGCACAGGAAGCTGCCTCGGTCCATCAGCATTACCTACACTGGCAATCAGCTCTCCAGAGCTCCAGACTTGGACACCTCCACTACTGAGCCCCTCCATTCTCACCTGCACACCTTGTTAATCCAATTGCCTTTCTTGCACCCTGCCAGTGGCTCTCCTGCTACGTACAGTTCAGGATTCTAAACAGCAGTTCCCCTATGGAAGTTGCACTGCTTCAAGCAACTCCCAGTAAGAGGCCAAAGTCTTTGGGAAATGTGGGGAGGGGGAGAAATGGTGCCAGAGGAAGAACATTTGCTCTGCAGGCCAAGTTCAGATCCTAGCAGCACCTCTGGACAGAGCTGGGAAAGGCTCATCTGAACCCCTGAAGAGCAGTTGCCAGCCAGCATAGACCAAGCTGCACTAAGGGTCTGACTCTATATCAGGTGGCCTTGTACATCTGTATGCTTTGAACTAGGCAAGCCCGTCCCCCAAGACTCACCTTGACAAATCTCCCATGGAGAAGGTAAGGAGACTGGAAGTCGTGCTGGCAGTTGGAGTAAGCCATGCCTAGCCCTGTCCCTGATCCAAAAGCAACAGGCCATGTCTTCCCTGGAACGACAGGAAAACGAGAGAACATTCCTCGTCAACAGGAGGTCCCAAACCATCAGTGATGTCTACAGAGATCCAGAACTGGAGGAGGGAATTCTGGTTTGTACGACATCAGCTGTGCTACACTCTGAGGCACCAAGTCAGGACTTTACTTTCCTCCTCGACTTGCAGTTTGCAGATTTGCTCCTTGACAGCCATTGTTATGCTGCAGGTTAACAAGTTTTGCAACTGAGTCACTTTAGCAGCTTAGAAAGGCAGGGGAACCTGTCTTTTAAATCAGTAACTGAGGCAACTTCTTCCTCTTCCAAAGGCCAAGCTGCATTGCAAGAACAAGCTTCCTCTGCTCCATGAGGCATTTTGGAAAAAGCTGGAGGCGGAAGAGGCAAGCATGCCCTACTTATGGGAAAGTTGACTGCGACCAGGGAGAGAAACTTAGAGAAAGGGGCAACTGCTGTGATCAGAGGGTGGAGAATCCTGAAGCAGGTGGGGTTCCTCATGAGTCACACAGCACCATTCACGTACATGGCATTTACAAGGAGCGTACAATCAACCTGCCTCTACAAATTGAAAGTTAAGGCAGCAGGAGGGGGCATGTGAGGTTTATCAAATGGTTCACAGTGAGGAAGCAGGTGAGAAAGAAAATAGTCCCCAGTGCCTCTGACCACATGACCTGCTTCTGTAGCCTCGGAGAGGGACAGGCCATCAACAGATCCCCCAGCTGCTGTTTCACAGCTGTTAGTGGTGGAAAAAAGGCACTTGCAAATTGGAAGGACAGGAGAAAGAGCTTCTCTGAGTAGCTCAGCAACAGGGCAGAATTCACTGCCACCAGTCTGTGTGACTCTAAAAGGGAATTAAGACACATTCACAGAGCACAAGTCTATCAACAGCTGCGAGGACCATCTGCCCTCTCCAGGGTCAGTGGCAGCAGAGCTCTGAGCGCCAGTAGGAGGGCAGCACTGAAGGCAAGAGACAGCCCTTTTCTTCTGCTGGGGGGCTGCCTCTAAGGAGGCAGGTGGCAACCACTGAGAGAGGCAGGATGCTGGGCCAGATGAGGTCCCCTGGGGCTCCTCCGGCAGGGAGTGTGTTCTGCTCTTGGCTGCTCTCAGGGATTGGCAAGGAAAAGAGAACAGCTCCAGAGTACCGAGAGACACTTACTTTTAAAGAAGATAACTGAGAAGACGATACCCAGCCCAAAACCAGCACCTGCAACAGAACGGAGAGAAGGTGAGTGGAGACAGCCTGCAGAAGGACTTACAAGTCAGCAGGGTGACTGCAGTGCTCTCACAACCCAAGCACACCAGAACCACCCTCTTGGGCCGCCCCAGAAGCCCTGTCACATCCAGCCTCCTGGGTCCCAAATTCTCTTGCTTCCTGCTCCAGGGACAAAACCATCTGGCAGGGGGAGCTGTGAGACCTCCGCTATTCACTCTGAAGCAGAAAGCCTGCCCAGTTTGCAACTGCCAACTGAGCCTGCCCAGGAACTGAAGACTGGCTTTGGAGGGCCCAGTCCCTGCCCCGCCTTTGTGCAAGATTGAGTTGGAGGAGCCCTGAGATGGAGACTTCTTGGGGTGGCACCACCATAGTGGAACGCCATAGCCCATGGAGATCTGCCCAGTGGGAGATCTGCCCAGCACAGTGCTTTCTGGCATTTGTAAAAACATCTCGTTTCAGGAAGCTTCTCGTCTTTGAATGGTTTATTCACCCAGGCCCTTCCACACACAAATATGCACTCTGCCACTGAGCTGTGAGCTTTGAAATGAGCCCCAGCACCTCTTGCTTGGGCAACTGAAGTCTGCAAGCGGCCTTCAGGCACACTCATTAGACATTTGCAGGGCCTCAGACCACTGCAGAGTGCACACTAGACAGGTACTGCTGGACGAGGCTGCCCAGGTAGCCATTTCCTCAGAGCTGAGTGGATGGAGCAATCACAGAAAGACAAAGCCACACTTTTTGACCCCTCCCTGTGGTCTCTTCACCCCTCCAGCCGTCGCACTGGGGTGGGGAGAGAGGACAAAGTGGCCTGGCACAGCACAACCCTCTGCTTTCATTCCCTGCCCCCTCATGAGTTTTCCTTGCAAATGAGATCTTTCATGTTGCATTGCTGTGAAGTCAAAGGCTGGCCGCTCTTTAGTGGAAACAGCTGCCACAGCCAGCTATGCCCCTCGGTCAGGTGGGAGGCACTTTCAGAGTGATGTGTTGCCTTCTTAAAAGGAAATTGTGCATGTGAGACCCAGGCCCTGACATCAGCAATCCGGGCTGCACTTCATTCGTCGACAGCAGAGGTCATGCAATCGGCCCATGCTCCAGAGCACTGCTGCTTCAGGTGTGCCAAGGCACTGCAAACAGCCTCTGAAGCCCAGCCCTGGGTGACAATTTTGGTGGGACCCAACTGGGACACAAAACTTGATCCCAACCACTTGGGGAGGGGCTGGTCAGTGGCGAGCACCTGCTCAGCGCACAAAAGGTTCCCAAGCCAGCCCTTGGCCGTGTGCCAGGTGGGACTGGGAAGGATCCACCTGAAACCCCGGAGAGACACAGCAGTCTGCGTTGACTTTACTGGCCCAACAGTCACAGCACAAAGACAGATTAAACAGTCGCTCTTCCTGCTTTAAAGAAAAAAAAGCATGAAAAAACAATATACCTAGACACCAAAAAAACTTTACCAAAGAACACAAAGCTGAGTTCAGCCTGGTTCTCCTTAAGCTCTACTAGAACCTTGCACAAAACCACAGCCCAGATTCACTGTCCAAGCTAATGTTTAAAGTACACTGTCAGTGAACATGGAGACCGACAGAATTACAAAAGCAAGTCTCTGCTCCCAAAGGGTCTGCAAATTTAAGGCGAGAATAAAAATTGGCGTTTCAATTCAAAGCAAGTTCTTATTGAAGGAATGTTTGTAGCCAAGGCTTCAAATCACAAATGTCCGTTAGCAATGACCGATTTCTTTCTCCCTTTCAGCAGCTGGTTCTGGACTGGGGGGGCACGAGGAGGGGAAAGAGTGTGTTTATGCTATTTAGAAACAAATTGCCATCTGCATGGATCCATCAAACGCTCAAACTGTTTGGCCTCTTGACCCTTGACTCAAACAACTCCCTCCCGCACTATGTGCGGCTAAGCTGCTTTTTTGAGCAACACCACTGGAATTCCAGCTGTTTTAGTGAAAAATAATTATTTCAAACACAAGCACAGGACAGGGTCGGGGGACAGCAAGCTCACTGGGCATCTGCTTGAACCATCCAGCTTTCCAAGAAAAGCCAGGGTTGGCTGTGTTTTATAATAATAATAATACAGGTATTTATATATCGCCTTTCTTGGTCTTTATTCAAGACTTTATTCAAGGCGGTTTACATAGGCAGGCTAATTTAAATCCCCGGAGGGATTTTTACAATTGAAAGAAGGCTCTATCTTTCAAGAGCCACAACAAATTCAGATGTTTCGTTCTGATCTGGCCTTCATCCTGGCCTCCATCCTCCCACGCTCAGAGCAGATGTCACACTGTGCCAGTGGCCTCGAACTGGCGACCTTGTGGATGTTATCTTCAGGCAAATGGAGGCTCTACCCTCTAGACCAGACCTCCTGCCCAAAGACAGTCACTCATCCTGTCTCCCTCTGCCCACTCAAACAAGGTAGCTAATCAATAAGAAATGATTTACAACACAGCAACAGATAGCTGCGTTCCATCACCACATTTTCCATTCAGTTTGGGGGTGTGTGATCTTCTGCCACAGCCCAAGTAGGGTAAACCCAGAGAGCACCAGAGGCATGGGCAACTCACTGCCTGCTTCCCCACGCGCCAGCTGTCAGGTTGGCGCCAGTGTCACAACATCAAAGGTGGGAAAGGTGCTCACTCCCCTTGGAATACAGCAACACCACAGCTGTGCAATGTGCATTGCAAAGTGAAGAGCAGTCCTGATCACTGACACGATGAGTATAAAGACACTTGTCGTGGAACACAATGACACCCTTTATTTTTCACCCTTCCAACCACCCTGCGAGGAGGGCTGCTGGGGCAAAATAGTGGCCAAGGGGCCAGAAAACCCTGGGGGGAGCTGCAATGAGGTCTCCCAGATCCAAGGCAAGCCTACTCCCTGTCAGCCCACACTGGTCCCTAGATGCGGTGGAATCAAGGCCAGGAACAGCTTCACAGGTCAAGTCTGTTGCCGGCTGTGAAAAGAGCCACTTGCTCATCGGAGAACCAGAACTTCCAGCTGTGCGGACAGATGTTTTGAGAGAGTGGAACAGTTCTGGCTTTTCTATTTTCAGACTATTGATGAGCCACAAGGTGGGCTTCCATCAGCAGGATATGGGCAGGTGGCTTCAAGCAGTGGTCAGGGCTCAGAGACCAATTTGCAGGGCTGGCCAATCCAACCTGGAGGGCCACAGATGAAAAACCGCAGAAAGACACTGTGAAATGCTCAGGCAACTACGCTGAGAATGGGATAAAGCAGTGATTTCTCCTCCCCCCCATAAACAACCTCAGGATAGCTTTTGCTTGATTCCCCCTCCCCCAAATCTGCTCCCCATGCCTTCAAGAAACCAGTTAAGCAAAAAAACTAAAGAACTTATAATTGACTTCCGGAAAAAGAGGGATGTGCACACACCATTATACATAAACGGTGAGGAGGTGGAGAGGGTTGCTAGTTTCAAATTCCTAGGTATTTACATCACAGAGGACCCTTAACACCAGCATGTTGATAAAAAAGGCACAAAAGCGGTTCTATTTTCAGAGGAAGCTTGGAGGTTAAGTTTGTCACAGCAGCTGTTTGTGTCTTACTATCGTTGCACCATTGAGAGTGTCCTAACCTATGATATCTTGGTGTGGTACGGAAATTGCTCTGCAGGGGACAAAAAAGCTCTGCAGAGAATTATTAAGATTGCACAGCACACCATCACCCTTCATCTACCAGCTTTGGAGGACATCTATACATCTCGCTGTCTGCAGAAGTCACATCGTATTCTGAGAGACCCCTTCTATCCAGCTCATAAGTTCTTTGAACTGTTGGTTTCAGGTGGACGATACAGAACTATTAAAGCAGCACCACACGACTCCTGAACAGTTTCTATCCCACAGCCATAATTACGTTGAATAAGGCGATATAGTTGTTACCAGGCTCTTGGGCATTATGGTTTGTTATACTGTTTTTATATTATGATGCATGTTGTATAGAATGTGTGGGTGAGTGAGTAGAGGGTGATTGCTGGAATTGTAGTATATATTTACGCTTGTATCTCAAAGGTGCATAAATTTCGTTGTGCTGTTGCACAACGACAATAAAGTTCTACTATTACTACTACTACTATAGGCTTTTATCCCACTGAGTTCAGGAATCTGTTTCTGTGAATAATTTTTTATTCCACTAGGAAGCACTTGTGGTTACGTGGTCATCTCCTTTGCCACTTCAAAAAAGCAACAGAGTGCAGGAGCCAATCTTTCTTGGGAAAGAAACCAAAATTTGGGGTTCAACCCCACCAAGAACCTTTCCAAAGGAACCCTGCGTTTGTGCACTGGCACACTTAGGCCTGTGTGGCGTTTCACAGAGCAACAGACAGTGGCCTGGATCTCGGATGGCTTATGCAGGTCCCGGGTCTTGCACGCTCAATTTCCTTTTAAGAGGGCGACAGGTCGCTCTCCCACCCAACCAAGGAACAGCTGTTTCCACTAAAGAGCTTTACCTCGAGGCCAGCCTTTCACTTCATAATGATAAGACAAGAAAGGTCTTATTTCCAAGGAAAACAAATGGAAGAGAACCAGTGTTGAGGGCTGTGCCATGCCAGGCAGCCTGCTCTAGCCTCTCCCTGGTGCAATGGGCTTCAGGGGAGAAGAGGGAAAGCTCACTAGAGCCACCTTTGGAAACAGGCTCTCTGACAACCTTGTCCAAAGGCGCACTGCTTAGTTAGCGCCAGACCAATCATTGGAGGTCCAAGGATGCCCCAAGAACAGTCCTGTTGGCTGCTTGCTGTCTCCAGGGCTGTGTGTGCCTCTAGGGAGAGGCATGCATGCTGCGAGACCCGTAGTTCCATGCCAAAGCACATCTGTCTACAAGCCGGGCTGCTTCCCTACATCCGCAAGAGCCCAACCACCACTTGGATTGAACTGGCCTGAACCTCCTTTTCTTTCTTGCAATCGTCATCACCATAATCAACGCAGAGAACCACTAGAGCACATGGAGCTTGGCAGAGATTCCCAGGTATAAAACACACATACGGGGTGGGGGTCTGTCCTCAAGGAGCTTGCAATGCAAATATTGTTGTTGGGGAAGGCAGAGGGGAACAAAGCTGAAGTCAGGAGTCTCTCCCGCTACATCCTCATTGCCAGTCTTAAGTGGGATGCAAATTCTCAGGGCACCAAGCAAATTATCAGCTGGCAATAGAGCAAAATTAGCCAGAAAGCAGCACTTCCTAACAGCACCTGCTTTCCTTAACACCAAATTGCAAAGGAAGTCTTGCAGCAGGTAGATGGCTAGAGTCTCTTAAAAGAACTAAGCAACACATGCCTTAGACTCACAGCAGGGCAAGTATAGAAAGCCCCCTCCTTTCTTACACACACCTGTCTCTGAATGGAATGTGGTCCCTGTAGTCCACCTTGGGAACCTTTTTTTTCAAAAAGGTTTACTGGCCGCTCCCTCCCACATGCACAGCTGCTGCTATATTCAGTCACAGCCCAGAGCTATGTTTGCTCTGTTGTGAGGAACATCATACAATTCTGGACCGAGAAAAAACACAAAAGCCTGTAAAAAATTACACCACCAAGCTGCAGAAGCAGATGGAAACCATTGCATGCAGAGCCAGATATTGGTCCACAGCAAGCTTGTTATGGTCTGCTGTGGCTGTCCCCATAGCATATGAGAGCAACAGCTCTCCCGTTTTTCAGCTTCCACAGTACAAACAGACTGCCATCACTGTGCCCTGTGGCACCTGTGAATTCTGCCACATTTAGAGATGCAAAGAAATGAGACTGAAAACTTAAATGTGTTCTTGGAAACGAAAGAGCTTTTTAAGAAAGAAAGAAAAAGAGAGAGAGAGAGAGAAATCCAATGTGAAAACAAACCAGGAATTAGAGGCAAAGCAAGAGGTGCCTTTTTCGGTGAGGAGTGGGCAACTGCTGAGCTCCACGCAGGCCGCTGCCTGGTCATGCACAGGCATGGCTCCAAATGGCAGTACTGCTCTCAAGGCGCATCTGAGGACTCACTCTGAAATGCGTGCCAGGAAACAAGAAATTTTCCTTCAGTTGCTTTATGAATGACAAACAGATTAACAAGCTTAAATCATTTCCTTCACTTAATCATTTCAAAATCCACTGCAGAGACAATTTCAAAGCGGGCTCTCAGCCGATTTTTGCTTGTCGATGCTTCGCGGGAACAATGAGAAACAGTTGTTCCAACTTGTAACTCCCTTTGTGAAAGTGGAAAAAGAGAGAAAGCTCACCTTCAATAATTAGTCCCACCACAGAGACTTTGCATTACCCTGAGCAAGTCTCTTGATTGGAAGAAGCCTAGTCCAGAGCATGCAGAGACACAACAGGCGATTTCCAGCAAAGGCAAATATCCCCACCAAGTCTCTTCAGGGGGGAAGTAACAGACGATCCAGATGCAAAGAAGCAGCATTAGCCCCACCCCTGCAGAAGATGAATGCTCAGCTGGACAAGGAAATCACCCAGAGACACATGAAGCAACCTCCCGAAGCGAGCACTACAAGCTCCCAGCTGTCTTTATTCTTACAAGTTCTCTCATGACACAGTATCAGATCTCAGAACAATGACTGGGAATTAATACTAAAAGGACAGAAAGAGGTACAGTCCAGCAGCACAGAGAGAAGATAAAAAGAGGCACAGCCCAGCAGCACAGCAAGGCAGCAGGCAATGTTTGTGGTATAGTGCAGGGGTCTCCAAACTTTCTGGCCAGAGGGCAGCATCAAATGTTCAGCGTGGTGTGGAGGGCTGGAAAAAAATTTCAATATAAAATTTAAATAAATAAGTTAGAGATGGAACATAGATGAATGAATTAATGGGCTCATTTATTCAACCTCTCTGGCCCTCAGAAGACCCTCCAGACACAATCAGAGCACAGTTCTGGTCATGTTCAGTTGAGTGGGCCAGAGACTTTCAAAGGACAAGAGGTTGGCCATGGGCCGCAAAAAGGCTTGCTGTGGGTTGCATCTGGCCCCTGGGCCGGGGTTTGGAGACCCTGGTATAGTGGAAAGTTTGCTTTAACTGCTTTTCTAACATTTGGGGTTCTTTTTAGGGGAAATACCCTCAGAAATCACTTATTGCATTCATTTGTGTCAAAGTGACACTGAAAACCTCAAAGCACTGTTTCTGATGAAAGACTGTGCATGTGGGTCTGTGTGCACATTGGGGCACGGGGCTAAAATGTGTTTGCAGTTGGAGATATCAAACCAGTCGGCCAGAAGTGAGACCAAACCAGGAAGAGCCATTCTGAAATGTTGTTGGTTCTTGAAAGAGAGAACCTCTATGACTGTAGAAATCCCCTTGAGGGATTTAGAAACGCCTGCCTATGTAAACCGCCTTGAATCAGGTCAGAGGAGTAATCTGATTACCAGAGAGGCGGTATATAAATACCTAGTTATTTAATTTATATCACAGATCACCTCCACAAGTTCTGCCTCTGCCATCCAAACTGACGCAGCACTTCTCACACTCTTGGCAACCAGATCTTGATACCAACTCTCATGCCCTTTGAAAGCCCTCAAATCCAGTGGCCATCACCCCATCACATGGTAGCCTATTCAACAAATTAATTCTCTCCTGACACTTATGACTCTTTCATCATGGAACAAAGTGTCACACACAGGGTTGCCAAGAGGCCTCCCACACAGACACTGATACGACCCAGACATGCTGAGCGTTGGGGAGGCTGCAAAAGGCTTCTCTTCCCTCTCATGCAATAGTATGACTCAGGGTCATCTCGTGAAACTGACTCACAGACAGAGGAAGCCCTTCTTCACACCATGCACTACCACTTTACAGAGCACACTGCCACAAGCTGGGCAACGGTCACTGAATTGGATGGCTTTAAAAAGGGGATTAGGCCTCCTCTGGTAGATCATGATGCTTGTGTAGGACTTCCAGGTTCAGAGGTACTACACCACTCAGTAACAGATACTGGAGAACAGCGAGCAAGGACAGATGGAGTCTCTGCAGAAGCATTTGGCTAGCCCCTGCAGAAGTGCAGGATGCTGGTCTTCAGGAATCTTTAGCCTGGATTCTTGCAGGAAAAATGGAGCGATGCAACACTAACATTGCATGATAACGCAGACACTGTCTGCAGTCCTATAAGACCTGGCTGTACGGAATGTACACTTTTGTACAAGACCTGGCTGTACGGAATGTACACAATGGATGGAGCTCATCCACACCTGCTTCACATCAGTGCTACAGCAACCTTAAGAATTCCCAGAGCATTCTCTGAGGCCCTGGTGGGTTCAGAATTTAATTGCCAGTTAGATAACTCTGATCTATGAAATATGCTTGCCTCTGCAACTTCAGCTCTGGCTCCCAGCAGACTTATATTAATTTCTGATACACGTGAACATAGCATGATTGTTCCCCCTTGTACTCTGGGCCAAGGGCCCGTGCCTAAACACGACTCCAGCCCGATCCAGCAGCTGCACCATGGCTGATCAGAAACGTCTGCTGGGAAAATCTGGCGTGCCTCTGGTTGAGAAAAATCACGTACATTCATTGCGCAAGAGGAAGGTTGATCCTCGCCAACAAGGAGGTGCGTCAATTTATCAGATGTGGGGGCATTTGCACACATATCCACACCCCCAAGAGTCTTAAGTCTCTGAAGCTGTTTGCGCAACGATACCCCAAGGATCCAAAGGCTTTGCCCATGGCCCATAGACACAAAAGGGAGCCAAAGGAGAAGGGAAAAACGAGGCTGCACCGGACCAGATTCTCCTGTCTTTTCTTTGCAGAAGTCAGCTCAAAAGGTTTTACGTAAACGCTTGTTCAGTGACTGTTATTTTCTTCTCATTTTAAATACATTTTTAGCAGAATCTCTATGGCAGTGGTACTCAAACTTTTCCGGCCCGTGGCTCCCTTGACCCCCGTGGCTGTCGGTCATGACTCCCCATCATGTTCCTGAGGGCTGGAAGTGACATCATTGAACAGGAAGTGGCCAGAAATATTTACTATATTAATATTAATTATATTAATCATATTAATTAAATGCAGATATTAAAATATATTATTAATACACAGCAGTATAAATGCTTTATAAATGATCAGCTGCTGATCACTGTTGGAGACAGGATGCTAGAATAGGTAGATTTTGTCTGGTCCGGGAGGACTCTGTTTTTTTAACTTTTTTAACTGGGGCAGGAGGTCTGGTCTAGAGGGTAGAGCCTCCGTCTGCCTGAAGATAACATCAACAAGGTCGCCAGTTCGAGGCCACCAGCACCGTGCGACCTTGAAGCAGCTGACAAGCTGAAGCCGAGCTATTTCCATCTGCTCTGAGCGTGGGAGGATGGAGGCCAGAATGTGAAGCCAGATCGGAATGAAACACCTTGAATGTAGTGGTTCTTGAAAGAAAGAACCCTCTTTCAATTGTAAAAATCCCTATTTAATAAGGGATTTAAATAAAAGCCTGCCTATGTAAACCACCTTGAATAAAGTCTTGAATAAAGACCAAGAAAGGCGGTATATAAATACCTGTTGTTATTATTATTATTATTATTATTAACTTTGTAAGCATACCAATAGAATTGTTTTATCAAATGAAGTTTGTGAACAACCCAGTCTGACCAACATTACACACACACGCGCGCGCGCGTGGACCCCAATCCAACTAGTTATTTCTCCTGCTCTCCTTGGATAGGATTGAACCCTTTATTAATTTAATGTAATTAAATTTTTCCAGCAGCTGGGGAAAACAAAAATAAACTATGAAAATATATCAGAGCTGACAAGGGTTTGGTTAGGAGGCTGATTTGTCTTCTATACTAGGAGATGCACAGCTGAATCCTATGCATGAGAGTCAATGGGGCTTACTCCCAAGAAAGTGGATAGGATTGGGCTGGCAATCATTTCATCAATGGCTGATAAGTATTCCCTTCAAATAGCAAGATTCATCACTTTAAAAATACAGCCTCTCCTCTTCAGTCAAACAACAAGATTAATAAATCGCTTCAAAAACTTTTTTTTCTTTTAAAAAAAGAAAAACTTTTTCTGCTCTTGGCCAAGTAAAGTGTGTGCTTGTCTCTATCTCCCCCCCCCCCCTTTGCCAACTGCATGGAAACAGCTTTAAGAGCCCTGGTGACTGGTAAAATAGGAAGGTTTTATTTGGGGAGGGGGAGGAAAGCGGGAAGGTTTGGAGAACGGAAGGGGGGAGTGGAAGAGGGAGGGGGTTGAAAAGAGAGTTTTCACTTTGATGAGAAGCAATCCCAGGTTGGGAACTAGGAACCAACCAGACAAGGATCAATGAGGGTTTCTTTCTGACGTCTGCAAGGACTGCAAACTGAGCATACTCGGTATTTGCCAGCTGGAGGGTTGGAGTCGAAGAGGACACAGAAGGTGGCAGCCTGGGAGAGGAGGGCAGGCAGCAGCAGCCACTCTTGCAGTCCCTCTTGGAGGGAGCAGCTGAGCAACCCCCCTTTCTTCTGCTTTAAAAAAAGCGCAGAAGACAGAGGGGCTCTGCCGAGGAACGGTGGTGTGACAACCCGCGCCTCCCTTGTACCTTCGTGGCACCTCAGGGAGCCGTGCCTCACAGTTTAAATAACACTGCTCTATGGGACAGAAAGGCAGGATATAGACATTTTCAGTATAAATAATAGTTTGTACACATCTTTCCAAGCTGTTGGCCACCATGGCTGAATGAAACCTCCACATACAAAGGCAGTTACCTCAGAGACAAACCAGGAAGGACTGTTGCTTTCTGGTCCCGATTGGGGATATCTTGGGGGCATCTGATTGGCCACAGTGGGAAGGACGATACCAAGTAGGGTTCACTTTTGGCAGTTGGATTCAGTAGAGCTTTTTCCCCTTCAGATTTGGAAGGAATCAGGATTAAGCACAATAGCCACATGCTGTAAAGCTCTCTTTGAAAAGCAGGGACAGAGACCAGTGGGCCTTTGCCTCAGCCCCACAGCAGAGTTTATCAAGATCCCAAAAGCAACCACCATAGGCTAAAATGCCATCAGTCAACTCCAGTTGATTTTCCATCAATTCTTAGGAGTTCTGTAAATGCTCACCACCCCTCAGAAGCTTGCAGTTTAGTCATCTGCAAGTGAGACTGGAAAGGACTGGAAGAGAGAGGAGCACAGCAAGGGGTGAATGACAGCAAATGTGGTTATGTGCAATTAATTCTGAGTACAGTTGGGGATAAGGATCATGGAGTTAAGCCACAAAGCCTCAGAGAAGAGGTGGATGCAGCACTAGACCTGAAGTCAGTCAAACTGCAACTTTAAGATGGGGCAGTTTAAGTTTACCCTTGCCTCAATTATCGCAAAATTAGCCATCACAGTGGCATGAGGCTCACCAAGCCCACCTCTCAGCACACACACACAGTGATACTTTGTGCATTTAAAAATCATCATCTAAACAACATGAAGCATGTTCCTAAACCTACTTTCTGGAAAAGAGAGCACCACAATTTTTCTAGATGGCTTAAATAAGAGTATAGAAATTCATGGAGGGTGTCTCAGCCAATAGATCTCTCATGTTCACGAGCAGTTTACCTCTGAATGCGATATGGTGCGGACTGATACTTTCATGCCCCTTTTGAGGGCACTAGACGTACTTGGCTGCTTGTTGCTGGGATCAGGGCTCTAGATGAAGATGGACACCCCCCCTTGTCCAGCATGGCTCTTATCGCATATCCTTAACCACTGACAAAGCAAGTTTTCCCTCAACCCCATTCTGTCACTGCCATTCCTTTACAATCAAATTAATACCTGCACAACAGATGGGAGAGATAGGGTTGCAACAACAGGCATAAATCAGATATTAACTTGTTTGCAATTCAAATAGAGTCATGTTCTCTTACCACCGGCCAGGGACAAACATGTTTTATAACATAACACGAAACTCAGAAGCAATTTTCCCAGTACGGGAAGATGGGAGTTGGCTGTAGATGGAAACCTCACAACTGCAGCCAACTCAGGGCGCAATATTCTGGGAATTCTTACACAACACTCATTTCAAAGAGTTTGGCGCACAAGCGCTGAAGGGTTCGTGGCAGGTTGAAGTGCCTGGGCAGAGCAGAGCAGAGCTCTTCGCCTGGAAAGGAATCAGAGCACACGGAAGGAAGCTTCCAAAGCCCAGTACGGCCCAGTGAAAGGTGGAAAACTCTGCCGCTATGTCCCCCAATCTCCTTCCCGTTCTCCCCACTGTCCAGTTACCAGCACTGAGCCAGCTATGCCGGAGATGCGCTGCTTCCAACAGGGTGTGATGACACTTAGTCAGGGAAGACTGAGAAGCTCCAGGGCTGCTTTCCGGCAGTCACCTGCCAAGGCCAGTTTGCGCAGCACCAGGACTGTCCGGAAGGGCTGGCAGTTCCCGGACTGGAAGCCCCAGGCAGGGACGGAGAAGGGAAGACCGGAAGGGCCTCCCGTGCTCGTTCCTGCCCCCGGCGCTCTCCCCTGCCCTGCTCGCCTGCCGGTGTGTGCACTGCGGACCCTCCGGGGCAGGGCCTGCGAGCGAGCGGCCGGCCGGCGGGACTCCTTGCCACAAGGCGTCGTGCTGGGGCTGGGCAGGCGAGAGGAAAGTCCAGCGCAGGCCGCGAGCCCCGGCGCTCGCCCGCAGCCTCCGAGCCTGAGAGGTCCGGGCAAGACCGCGAGCGGCAGCAGGACGCGGCCTCTGGGGGCCCGTGAGACGCAGGAGGCCGGACCGGGCCGGACGGGCCCGGGCTGGTCCCGCGGGCTCTCCCCGCGCTCAGTGCGGGCGCGCAGGCAGCCCGAGGGCAGCAGGGGCCGCGGCAGCAGGACGCCTTCCAAGAACCGCCCCCGCCCGGGCGCCTTACCCAGCTTGACGACGGAGTCCGCCAGGCACCGGTCCCACTTCCTGCCCACCTCTCCCTCCGACGCCATCTTGGCCGCCGCCGCCGCCTCCTGCAGCTGTCACTCACCTCTTCCGCCCGCCCGCCGACACCCAAGTCTCGCGAGATCCGCCGCCGATCCAACCACACGGGGCAACTCTCGCGAGGCTGTGTGGGGCGGGGAAGGGGCAAGCAGAGCCTTTTCCGTTTCCGTCGTTCTTTTCCCCGCCCACTGGACTCCTTGTTGCCAAGGGTAACCCGGCTTGACCTTGGCTGCTCTGCCTGCTAGGCCCGAGAGGGAGATGGGGTGGCTGTCGAGCTGTTCCATCCACGGCCATCCTCCTTCCGCGCAGGCGCAGGCGCGCTTCGAATGCAGAAGCGAAAGCCGGGGGGGTCCCTTCGTTCTCCATGCGGGTGGCGTAGCTGGAGGGGGGCGGAGCGCTCAGTCCGGCGGGGAGGCTTAGCGGGGCGGGCAAGCTGCCCCTCCCTTCCCGGCGGGGGGAGCGAAACGGAGCCGAATGCACCCCCTTTCCTGGTGATGCGCCACCCTCTGCAGCTCCCAGTGGAAGAGGAGTGCGGGGGAGAGAAGAGACCCCGCCCTCTTCGCCTCCACACTTCCTTCCCCACCGACCCCTTCTCCAGTCCAGGCACAGCGGGTGTCAGAGCACCAGCACCTCCATTAGTCATAAGAACAGCCCCGCTGGATCAGGCCAAAGGCCCATCTAGTCCAGCTTCCTGTATCTCACAGCGGCCCACCAAATGCCCCAGGGAGCACACCAGGTAACAAGAGACCTTCCTGGGAATTGTAGTTAAGAACATAAGAACAGCCCCGCTGGATCAGGCCACAGGCCCATCTAGTCCAGCTTCCTGTATCTCACAGCGGCCCACCAAATGCTCCAGGGAGCACACCAGATAACAAGAAGACCTGCAAGGCTTCCTGGGAATTGTAGTTAAGAACACAAGAACAGCCCCACTGGATCAGGCCAAAGGCCCATCTAGTCCAGCTTCCTGTGTCTCACAGCGGCCCACCAAATGCCCCAGGGTGCACACCAGATAACAAGAGACCTTCCTGGGAATTGTAGTTAAGAACATAAGAACAGCCCCGCTGGATCAGGCCACAGGCCCATCTAGTCCAGCTTCCTGTATCTCACAGCGGCCCACCAAGTTCCCCAGGGAGCACACCAGATAACAAGAGACCTCATCCTGGTGCCCTCCCCTGCATCTGGCATTCTGACATAGCCCATTTCTAAAATCAGGAGGTGGCACATACACATCATGGCTTGTACCCCGTAATGGATTTTTCCTCTAGAAACTTGTCCAATCCCCTTTTAAAGGTGTCCAGGCCAGATGCTGTCACCACATCCTGTGGCAAGGAGTTCCACAGACTAAGCACACGCTGAGTAAAGAAATATTTTCTCTTGTCTGTTCTATCTCCCAACACTCAGTTTTAGTGGATGTCCCCTGGTTCTGGTGTTATGTGAGAGTGTAAAGAGCATCTCCCTATCCACTCTGTCCATTCCCTGCATCATTTTGTATGTCTCAATCATGTCCCCCCTCAGGCGTCTCTTTTCTAGGCTGAAGAGGCCCAAACGCCATAGCCTTTCCTCATAAGGAAGGTGCCCCAGCCCTGTAATCATCTTAGTCGCTCTCTTTTGCACCTTTTCCATTTCCACTATGTCTTTTTTGAGATGCAGTGACCAGAACTGGACACAATACTCCAGGTGTGGCCTTACCATTGATTTGTACAACAGCATTATAATATTAGCTGTTTTGTTCTCAATACCTTTCCTAATGCTCCCAAGCATAGAATTGGCCTTCTTCACTGCCGCCACACATTGGGTTGACACTTTCATTGAGCTGTCCACCACCACCCCAAGATCTCTCTCCTGATCTGGCACAGACAGCTCAGAACCCATCAGCCTATATCTAAAGTTTTGATTTTTTGCCCCAATGTGCATGACTTTACACTTACTGACATTGAAGCGCATCTGCCATTTTGCTGCCCATTCTGCCAGTTTGGAGAGATCAACCAATCAATCAATCAACAGTATTTATATACCGCTTTTCAACTAAAAGTTCACAAAGCGGTTTACAGAGAAAAATCAAATAACTAAATGGCTCCCTGTCCCAAAAGGGCTCACAATCTAAAAAGATGCAAATGAATACCAGCAGACAGCCACTAGAACAGACAGTGCTGGGGTGAGGTGGGCCAGTTACTCTCCCCCTGCTAAAAAGAGGAGCACCCACTTGAAAAAGTGCCTCTTACCCAATTAGCTCCTTCTGGAGCTCCTCACAATCACTTCTGGTCTTCACCACCTGGAAAAGCTTGGTGTTGTTTACCACCTCACTACTCAACCCTCTTTCCAGGTCATTTATGAAGCGGTTGAAAAGCACCAGTCCCAGGACAGACCCTTGGGGCACACCGCTTTTCACCTCTCTCCATTGTGAAAATTGCCCATTGACACCCACTCTCTGCTTCCTGGCCTCCAACCAGTTCTCAATCCACGAGAGGACCTGTCCTCTAATTCCCTGACTGTGGAGTTTTTTCAGTAGCCTTTGGTGAGGGACCGTGTCGAACGCCTTCTGAAAGTCCAGATATATAATGTCCACGGGTTCTCCCGCATCCACATGCCTGTTGACCTTTTCAAAGAATTCTATAAGGTTTGTGAGGCAAGACTTACCCTTACAGAAGCCATGCTGACTCTCCCTCAGCAAGGCCTGTTCGTCTATGTGTTTTGAGATCCTAAGATCTATCCTGTTTTGAGATCTATGTGTTTTGAGTCCACTGCCTAAGACAAGGCCTCCTGAATCCGGGTCGTGCAGTGGGGGGGCAAGTGAGGCAGAGCACTGGGTCGTGAATGCCTGCACACCTCACCTGCGGCAGCACTTTTTGAAGGACTCTGGTGGGGAGGCTCTGCCTCTCCTGCCCCCCCCCCCACATATCCCTGTTATGGATGGGCAGCATTGACCACACTTCTGCAACCGACACACCGACACACTTCTTTATATTTTTAAATACAGACATATATTTTAAAGCAGACAAGCAAAAATCATTACAACGAAACCCAACAAACAGTTATGAGAAACCTTTATTATGGGATAAGAATGTTTTAAACAACAGTTTAGAAACGGAGTGCAGGGATTTGGTAGAGCTCCCCAGGGAGCAGTGCCACTGCCAAAAGAGCCCCGTTTCTGGCACTCACCAAACAACTGGCAGAGCAGGGTCTGTGATGACAATTGTAGGCCTTGGGGAGGTTGATAAGGAAGGTGGCTCTTCAGAGGAGCCCTGCTCTCCAGCGTCCTCTTTACAACCAATGACACCAAAAGGCAAGAACCCTCTTCTGCCATTTGCTCCAGCAAATGATACCGTATTCAGTACCATGTGTGTCTGAACACAAAGGTTCTATCAAAAGCAAATGTGGCCATTTGCCAAGGACGCTGTCCTTCAGGCACACCCTTAGAGAAACTTGTATGCTTATGGAAGAATCATTGATCAACAAGAATTTCAGGTGTGGACATCTCTCCCTCTGCCCCATTGTGTGGCATTTTGCTTCCCTATACAACCCACAAGAATGCAATCTGTGAGCAGCATACACAAGATGACATTGCACTGAGGACTGAACTCGTCCCAGAAAAAGAGGTGCAAGAAAGGACTCTAAGTACGTGCAGAGAACTTTCTCCTCACTCCAGGGAAACTACAACCAATCTCCAGTATGAAGTGGGACAAGTTTCAGGTTTTAACAGCCCAGCACAATCTCTTGGCCTCTGTCACCATGTGTAGAAATGAAAGCTGCCAAGCAAACCACATCCTTTGGCGTAAACCCCACTGAACGCAGCAAAACTTCCTTTGACTTGCAGTCAGTTGGCCACCTGAAGGGAGCCTTACCCACTTAGCACCAAGCCTTTCTTGAAAGTGGATTGCATTATGTCAACCTGCTCCCCCTTCCTCGCCTTTGACAGCCATGCGCTGGATCTCTGGGGTGCAGACTTCTCTTTGCAAGAGATGGGAAGTATTTTGGCCTAATTGTTCTCAAAGTCCACCATCTCTTTTTGCAAATTCTGTCTGCTTCTTTGTAATCTAGGAGTCACCAGGCAATCAGAGAAGGGCCTGGAAGATGTTTTCCATTAACAGTCCTGAATCCATTTCCCACCTCCTGGGAAAAGTTGGTGAAGGAGCATGATGCGTACAGAGGTCAGGGCTTCTCTCCTCACAGTTGCCATAGATACACACCGCAATCAAACCCATCCAATACAATCATGGGTATTTATTATTGGATGACGCTGTTTCCAAATCCTCTTACAGCATTGTGCGAAGTTTACAAGCACTTTCCATAATGTGAACCTGATAAATAAATAGAAGGGAAAGGAGGGGAGGGTGAATTTTGAGGGCAAGAGGAAGTGGAAAGTGAGTCGGACTTAGGGAACCATGGCTTCAAGCTCCAGTAAGGCTAACCAAGACCTCCTGGCACCTGAGACAGTTTGCCAAACCCTGCTCATCTCTTATCTGGTAATGTGCCAGCTTTTGCTCCTCCTGCCGTCCTGAATGGAAAAGAAAGTGGGAGACAGAGTGGGAGAGGAAATGCAGAGAAGAAGAAAGTGGTAGGATAGAGGGGGGTGGACTGAAAGAAGTGTGGGGGAGAGGTGGGCGCACCACACTCCTTTTCTCTGGGCATCACTTCATTCCCCTCTTCTGTTTCCAGTCTGTGGAGCAGGAGGAGGAGGGGTAATGGAGGTGACGGTTCGTGCAGAGATTATGCCCCCCACCACTGTGTGGCCTGTGGCCTGAGTTCGAGTCATGCACCCCACTGTTGTGGCTCTGCTTGGAAAAAACCTCTTTGAGGGGCAGGTAATAGCACAGTCATGTCTCACCCACTGGTGCATGACCACCTCCTGCCTTGTCCACTTGATGCAGGATAGGGCCAGATAGGACAGCACCATGCGGTCACCCTGGCAGTAGGGCCAAGTTTCACCTGCCATATTGTGACCTGCCAATGGGTGGAAAACACTGATTGAGTTGAGGACTGGGTTCACACTGGATCAGAATGTTTCTGATGTACAAACAGTTTCTGAACGTTTCTGAATATACAAACTGCAAGAGAGGAGGTTTCGATTAGACATCAGGAAAACATTCCTGAGGGTCAGGGCGTTTCGGCAGTGGAACGGATTGCTGAGAGGTGGTGGACTCTCTCTCACTGGAGATCTTCAAGCAGAGGCTCCACAAGCACCTGTTGGAGATGCTCTCAGAGGATTTCCTGCCTAAGGCAGGGGGTTGGACTAGATGACCTATGAGGCCCCTTCCAACTCTATGATTCTATGTAGAATCACAGTCTGCAGTGTACAGTAATTGCCCTACATAAGGGGTTAGAATTGCGCCCTTAAATATTTAACTGGAGGGCATGCAGCCTCACCCACAGTGGAGGCTACCCACTGCAACTTTGCAATTTATTGTTCTGGGTTAGACTCCTAGTCACCAGCCTCTGCTGGAAGGAGGGAGGATAATTTGCCCTGGCAAAAGTCAGGTAGGGTAACTCTGCCCCTCTGAAAAATACCAGCTCACCACAAAGAAATACTTTCCAGTGCAAAGAGTGGAAAGCAGCACACCGATGCGCTTGCTTTGTTTAAACATACCGGTGTGCACATGCAGTGTGCCGTCATTGGCCATAGCGATCAAACACACCACTGATTGAATGCACACGGAGACGGCTTTACAAAGACGTTAAGCTGTCGGGCTAATCTCTTTGTGAGGCTCTCTTTTTGGGGTGTGCTGAGATTCCTTTTTGCTTCAATGAGAGCTATCTTCTCTCTGGGCACATGTTTTACTTATGCAATCCAGTTAACAAACTGGAGAGATGGGTCTTTGGCCACATGTCTCCCCTACCCTCAATATCTCAGACTGAGATGTTGCTCTCAGGCTAGACAAAGTGCTGCTTTTCTGCCAGCCCTGAGGATGATGATAATTATCTGGCTTAAATTTGTTGTTGTTTTTTTTACCTCTCCTGACCCAGTACTTTTTACAGTAACTTCATCTGCAGATATGAGCTGGCAATAATGCTTACCTTTAGGCTGTGAAAAGCCTAACTTGCTGATTTCTGCTGACAGCTCAATACTATGCATGTCTACTCAGAGGTAAATCCCATTGAGTGCAATGGGGCTTACTCCCAGGTAAGTGCAGCCTGAGAGCCCAATCCTATGGATGTCTACTCAGATGTAAGCCCCATTATAGTGAAAGGGACTTACTCCCAGGTAAGTGAGGATAGGATTGCCATCTGAGTTCTCTTGAAGACACAGAAGCAGTTTGGGTCTTGGGTTTTTTTTTTCTGATCAGTTGACAATCCAGTCCCAGGTGAATCAGACCTGAGCTCCTATTTCGTCCTGTTTCCAACAGTAGCACGGCCAAATGCCTCCTGGAAACCCAGAGACATACTAGACTCATTCTAATAACTCAGCTATTCATTGCTTACAACTCACTGGGGGGGGGGGAACAACTTGTGCATAAAATTTACATTGGTGATGGAAGAAAACTTTTGATTTAGGAAGCTTGTTCCTGTTGAGTGAGGACAGTGCTTTACATAGCCCAGTGTTATCTACCCTACTGAAGGAAGCCTTTTCCCAGCCCTGCCTGGAGATGCTAGGGTTGAACCTAGTAGGGTTGAACCTGGGAACTTTTGAATGCAAAGCGGAGGCACCATCACTAAGCTAATATCCCATCCATCTTCTGGACCATCTTGGCATAGGACAGCTGAGGCCCTCAGAAGAGTTCATGCTGTTCCAAGTACTCACAAGGGCCTTTGCTGACAAACAAAAACTGATTTTCTCCAATTGTCTCACATGGCCTGTCTCATCCTTAGGACTTCTGGACTTGGCTCTTCGAGACATAATAAGTGGGCAGAGCATGTGAGTTGCATGCAGAGGGTCCTAACATCAACAAAGCTCAAATTCACAACCAGACCATATATTGCCAACCATCACCCACTTCCAAGAGCCAAACAGAAAAGCCCAGTTTTGACAAATCTCCTGAATGCCAACCAAGGCCATCATGGGAAGGTGTTCTACAAGGAAGGGGCCACAAACAGAAAGGTCTTGCCCCTAGTGGATGCTTATTGAGCAGAGCTTTCAGGAAGGCACATATGGGAGGAGTTGCTTCTTGAGTAACCAGCACTATGAATGGTTACTCGTGGAAGATTTACTTAAATGGCAGATTTATAACCTATGCAATTCACAAAGAATTGGGGTGATACGATCCCACAAAGTAGTTCCAGATCACAACGTGGTTTCTGCATTTTGTGCCAGTTGAAATTTCCAATTGCTTTTGGGAACATATAAAATTGATGGACTAACAGACCAGGATAAGTCAGCTTCGCCTGTCTGATCACTGCTAGACTTCTCATATCATAGCATGGTGCAAATGTCTTCTTCAAACATGTCCATCAATAAACATTCATGAGTATGCAGCTGGTCCTCATTTCTAGCCATGTTCTTGCAGGCTGAGCAAGCAAGCAATTTTTGGCTGGCGAACTTTGTGCAAATATTTAGGGGACAAACGAAAGCAGCTGTTTTAGCCAGCTTTATACCCCTTAAGAGCAAACAGAGACCTATTACGTCCTTGTCGCTGGGCCAGAAAGGAAAACATCCTTTCCTTGAACTCTGAGTTTGTCAAAAGAGAAAAAGGGATGATTAATGAAAGACATGAGACGAGAACCAACAAATCGTCCAGCTTTTGAACACATGTGGACCCCAACTCTGTGGTTTGCTCATCAGCCAACAGCCAAGAGCACTCAGAGCAAAAGTTGAGTGGATTTGGTTTCATGTCCAGGCAAATGCAGACCTGGTATTTCTGGTATGTGAACAAAAAAATTGAAGAAAAATATGAATTGAACCATGGGCAGTTAAGCCAGGGTAGGTTGGGATCACCTGGAGCTGATCATCTGGGTGATTTCCAGTTTTTCTCACCTGTAAAACAGGAATATTCACTGGTTGCCCTTTTACCAGGCTTTGTGCACATCTGCTGACCAATTCTGCATTCAGTTCCCTAATTTGTTGTGAATCAGATGTCAGTTAGGGCTTGTATATGTAGACTGTGAAGGAGATTTGTCTTGTTTGTTTCAGGTATTTATCCACCACCTTTGGTCCAGTAAAAAGCGATCACCAAGGAGGCTTATGGCATTCAAAAACACATGCACAAAACAATTCAAAACATGGAACAGACAAAATAAAGAAAAGAAAAACCAACACCATCAGGACTACATCAAGAACAAGAAGACAGCAATAACTCAGCAAACAGAAAATCAAATAGGAGAGAAATGCTTTTCTTCTTTTTTTTAAAGCCAGAATGTATTTTCATCTGTGAAATGCTAGAGAATATGAACCAGGAGCTTCTTCTAGGTCTCAAGTCATATGCTACCTTTCTTCCAAAGAGCTCAGGGAAGTTATATGAGCCTCTTCTTTCTCCTCCTCATGCGAGGTAGGTTGAAGTGAAAGGTGGTGACTGGTCCAAGGTCACCCAAGAAGCTTCATGGCTGAGCAAGGATTTGAATGCAGGTCTTCCTTGCTAGATACAAGTGCTCTCACTGCTATACCACCCTGGCTCTCTGCTCTTTCCCTTTCAGACAGAGCACTCTGAATGGCTCACAATGTACTAAAAATGTAATTAAAAATACAGAACACATAAAGCCATCTTCAACTGAATCCGAGCATTGGGCTATCTTGGTTGACATTGCCTGTGCTGGCTGGTTGGAGTTCTCCAGGATTTTGGATGGGGTCTTTCCCAGTCCAGCTGGGAACTAAAATAGGGGCTCCCACCTCTCACAATAGAGTCACATCACCTCTTCTCCCTAAACACCTAAATTAATATCAATATGTAACATCATCATGAAGCCATGCAAAACTAAAACACTGCACAAGAGCAAGGCAATTGCATCAAGATCCGTTGGGGGCACTGTGCTTTAATCAATGTACTATGCGCTGTTGCACATCAGTGACCTGTGAGGAATGTTTAAAACAGCAGGAATGTAAGAATGCAGCAAGAAGCATATGAATTGATTCCCAAAGTGATTTCAGACATTTCTTCCAGGAAAAGAAATTGAAGGGCTGACAGAGTAGAACTCGAGGCAGGCTGGACCTGTAGAGTGCAGATGGGGGAACTTGATCACAGTGACAGGCCTTTCACGAATTAAGTGTTTCTGCTTAGAGCTGTGAACCAGATCCCATAACACAAGTCATCAGAAGATCAAAGGCACCCTCTTTGCAGGATGCAGGCTCTGTACGTTTGATGTGATGTAGGTGGAGAAATGAAAACAACACTGTAGTGGTTATCTACACAGGCGCTGAGCTTAGCCTTGGTAACATGGCAACCGGCAAGCAAACTTGCTGGTTCCCCCCCACTCAGACAAACCAGAGTGGGCTAGTTGCTGAGTCTTCATCCAGAGTCTGTCAACAAGAGGATGTTATGAAAAAGTGCATATCTAGGAATGTGTATTGCGGTCAAGCCACAGCCAGCAGGTTTCTTAGCAGTGCAGATTTCAGCAACCTTCAGTAATTCTCAGTGTCATCATGTGTTTTGAGAATGAATAAAAAGTCTGAGGAAGCTAGCCGGGAGAGCGGACTTCTCTCTCAATCTCAGACTGTCCTACTTCCGGCTTAGCTCTCCCTGCTCTCAACCCCCTAAATGTCTGTTGTGTCTCTCATTGCTTTGACTATCTGTTGCTCCAGTTCTAACTTTCAAACCCTCAGAGTGCTTCTGCTTTTAGCACTTTTCCTCAGGCACCAAGGTTCTAAACTCTGGGTGCTTCCCAAGCAGCATTGTGTTGCAACACAACACCCCCCATCTGTGGTTCCTGCATGACTCCAACATGAGCAGAGCTCCCTGTCCTATTTGTCTCAAACAATGTGTAACTTCGGGCACAATCCTAACCCCTTACGTCAGTGCTTTCCAGCACTAGCATAGGGGTGCCAATGGGACATGTGCTGCATCCTGCAGTTGGGTGTCACTCAAGGAGGCCTCCTCAAAGTAAGGGAGTGTTTGTTCCCTTACCTCAGAGCTGCATTGCCCTTATGTCAGTGCTGGAAAGCACTGACATAAGGGGTTAGGATTGTGCCCTACCTATTATTTTTGTCCAGGAAACAATTTTAAATGGCAAGTCCTATTGAAAGTGCAGTGTGGTTTCCACAATGCTCATCTCACTTCTTGGCTTGGGAAAAGCTGATGCAGCAGAAAGCAGTAGGGAAGAGGGTTAAATTTAAAACAGATTCTGTCAGTCAGGTGCACTTGGATGATTTTAAGGGTTGCCAACTTACTGGAGAAAGAAATAGCCTGGCCTGCTCTTGTGCTATTAAGAAAAATTGGTAAAGGAATTTTTTCACAACATGGAGATAAATATAAGTGGATTTTGGCATGCTTTATTTATTAAAAATATATTCCTCCCGGAGGAAGGCATCCAAGGTAGTTTGGTGGCTTATTGGAAAATATAACAACAAAAACCAAATTCAATTAACATAAAAAGAACCCAGCACAAGAAACCCAACTGGAGAGCAGATAACTAACATAAGCCAAAGAATGCAGCAGAACAAAAGTTAGTTTTCGAATTAGCATTAGAGAAAATGTACGTCTTCAACTGCAGTTGGAAAACATGCAGAGAGAACACTGATCTGATCTCCAGTCGTAGGGAGTTGCACATGCAGGGTGCCAGCATTGAAGAAGCCCTTTCCCATGTCACAGCCAGCCAAACTTCTCATGCCTGCAGCAAACAGAACTGCATCTCAGGTTGCTCTTAAATATACAGCTACAGGGGCTGGCTGCTATGCTAACAACTGAGTCAGCTGGTGTAAATCATAAAAAAAACAGTCTTGCAGGTACTCTCAGTCTTACAGCCCTGCCCATGCTTGAAGCACATTTAATCACACCTATTTCTCACCTCTCATCCGTGGCCAAACCCCCACCTCAGGCTGTTAAAGAAACAGCTATGAAATAATATTCTATTATGGTGAAATAGATTGGCACTGAATTCAGAGCAGACAATACGCATAGTTAACTTGTAGCTTAAGTGGCTTAAAAGGGGATTAGACACATTCATCCCTATCAATAGCTGTTCAGCCGTAATAAGTAAATAAAACCTCCAGGCTGAGAGGCAGTCTATCTCTGAATGTCATGCTTTGTTCTGTTCTGCCTCTGAGGGACAACAGTGGGAGCGAGGAGCTGCCTTCCAGCACAGCTTGGGGACTTCCAAAAGAATTTGGTCAGCCACTGTGCGGAGAGAGGATGTGGGATTAGCTCAACCCCCCTGACCCACTCAGGCAGGGCTCGTCTGGGTCTGCTTGGCACCCCTAGAATTCTGCTGCCTGGGGGGGGGGGTTGGGTGAGCCCCCAGCCTCTCTCTGTGGACACTGATCTGGTCTCCTGCGAGCCCCCCTGAGAACGGCTCTGCAAGACTGCTTAAGAAGCACTTGGAAGGCAAACTGCGGCTGACTTTGGCCAGTGCCGGGTCACTGCCACGCAATGGTGTGCCTTGCAGGTCGTGTTCTTGGCCACAGTGCTGCAGGTTGTGCTGTGCCCTGGCCGCACAGTCTGCTGGGACCGCTCCTTGGACACAGCAGCCAGGCCGGAGGGGGCTGGTGGCCCGAGTGCGGGTGAATCAAACCGGCGGGGAGCAGGTGGGTCCCAGGGAGGAATCCGCACTCTCTGCTGGGCGAGCCGCGCAGACAACCCCGCAGGAGCGGCGGGCGGGCGGCCGAGGCTTCGCTCCCACCTTTCCGCAAGGAGGACGCGAGGCCGGACGGGGCTGGCTGAGGGCCGTCCGCGGCTGCTGCGGCCCGGTCGGGGCAGGGGCTGCAGTCGCGCCTCGCGGGGACTCGGTCTCCAGGCGACTCTTCGACGGGAGCTCCGAACTCGCACGTGCCGGAGTTTGCCCGGCGCTTCCGCGAGGGCAGCGGCCGCCCCCCTCCGCGCAGCGCAGGCTCCTCGGGGCGGAGGGCAGCGCCTGTGCACGCGCGGCAGCAGAGGCCCGCCCCTGTTCCCCGCACCGGCCCTCCTGCGACTGCAGGCTCCTCGCGGCGGAGACCTTCGCCCGCCCGGCGCTCCTTACTTGGCGATGCCCGGCGAGCCGCGCTCCCATTGGCCGCGGCGCGCCGGCGGAGAAGGGGGCGTGGCGTCTCCGCCGCTGACCCGGATGTGGAACTCCGCGGCAACGGCGGAAGTGGAGGCGAGAAGCAGCGGAGGAGCCGCGGCCTGGCTCGGAGCTCGCACAGGCCGGACGGAGGGACGAGGAGGAGCCGCCGCCGCCCCGCAGCGCCCAGCCCCGCGGAGACAACATGGTGAGCAGAGCCCGCGGGCTGCCGGGCGCCTCGCGGGGCGGGGCGGGGCCTCCTGCGGAGGGGCGGGGCGGGGCGGGCCGCGGGGCGCCCGGTGTGTGCGGGTCGCGGGCCCGCGGGGTCGAGCCCCTCTGCGCGCCGGAAGTCCCGGTCCCTGCGGAGCTGCAGCCGGCCGGGGCTGGGCGGCCTGGCTGAGGACGGCGAGGGCGAGGGCAGCCCCCAGGCCGGGAGGGCGGGCGGGCTGCTCCGTCCGGAGCCCCCGGACTGCTGCCGCGCAGTGCTGGCGACCCCCGGCCGGGCTCTGTCAGGAGAGGCAGTGGCGTAGCTGGAGGGGCCCCGCCCTCCCCCTCCCCCTCCCCCTCCAGCTGCGCCGCCGAGGATAAGGGCGCTCTGGGGGTCGTCGGGGGCACCCTCAGCGGCTGGCGGAACCCCCGCCGTGCTGGTTCCTGGTGCCGCTGCCAGGGGGCTGGGAAGGAGCCTTCGCCGAGGCCTGCGCTGCCCTCGAGGGCCTCGCCTGGCAGGAGGTTTCTTGGTTGGGGTGATCCGACACAAGGCCGGAAGGAACGAGGCCGGGAAGTTCTCTGCCCCACGCAGCTCCCAGTCGGGTTCTGTTCATTGGGGCAGAGCCACAGAGCGTGTCTTGCAGGCAGAGGGTCTGATCCCTGGCAGTGTCTGCAGGCAGGGCCGGAAACGGCAGTCTTCAACCTTTCCCAACTTGCGGCACACGACGAGGCACGAGAACGACCAAGGCGCACCGTCCAGCCCGTCTTTTGAACATTGACGAGGCACCTGCATTGCTGGCCTGGGGGTCGTGCTCCCCAGTGGCCCTGTTGATGAATAACTTTTGCCCACAACTCCAGCAGCACACTTGCGGCCCATCTGCAGCTCCCCAGCGGGCCACAGCACACTCCTTGAAAATCGCTGGCCTAAAACCCTGAAGAACCACTTTCAGTTAGCACAGGCAGTCTGAGTTCGGTGGCCTCAATGAAGGTGGTTTTTCTCCCTGTATTGCTGGACAGGGGAAAGAGCAGATGTGTTTGTCTGGGGGGTTATGGGGAAGGAGATAATTGGAAGTAAGTGGAACTGGAGGTTGTGGGAAGGCCCAGGAAAAGTGGTCTTGGGTCGTGGATTATGAAGGGAATAGATGGAATTGTGTTGTGGAAGAATTCTGGAGGTTATGAGGTGGTCTGGAGATGCTGTGAGTCCAGGAATATATTGGAGGACAAGAGCTGAGGGTTGCAGGAGGGTTGCTTTGTGGAGGGGGACAATCTGGCAGTGGCTACAGTGGAGGCATTAGCTTGGTGTGGGGGAGGCTTTGGTTTGTCTGCAGAAATGAAAGTGTGTTGCTGTGTTGGAAAGGCCTTTACCATGCAGTCTGTGAGATTCAGCTGAGAGGTGTTGGCAGAAGACTGAGGATGGTCTGTCTCAGTGAGTCATAAAGGTGGGGCGGTTCTGCAGTGATTGTTGCATTATACTGTGGTGGCAGTTGTCATAGATCTGAAAGACATTGGAAGGGTGCTGTGCCAGGCACTTCTTAGGGCATTCAGTTGGTGTTGGGTCTTCTGTTTCACGTGTGTGCATGCACTGTAAATCAAGTGAGAACCTGGGGTGGTGTGAACGAAGCATTGCGATCTTGCTTGTGGATTGGTTCAGGCTTGTACTAGCTCACTCCTGTGTAATTACAAGGGCAGTCTGAGTGGTGCATCTCTCCCTCTACTTGCCTGGGATGAATTAGTGCTTGCTCTATCGTTGTCATGATTGTAAGACCAATAAAACAAGGAAGTATTTAAGCTCCTAATTAAGATAGCTTGGGGCTTCCTCTCCACGTTATATCCTGGGAACTATACTTGGGACTTTCTGAAGCATGTTCTTTATTACTAAACCACTATGGCCCATTCCATCTGAACCCCTCTAGGTTTAGATTTCTCAGTATTCCTGCCTCACAGATGAGGAGGAAGGCAGGAAGGAACCTAACCAGGTCATGAACCAGCCAACCACTCAATAAGACCAAGACTAAGCTGAGGTTTAGGTTTTAGGTTTAGGCAAGTTTAAATACCCTACACTAATTGTGTTATTGCGTAGATTAAGATGCTTGGTGGGACTCGATCACAGGTGAATCAAACTGGTTAGAGTACTTTGTACCACTTTGCTGAAACTTGCACGTATCTTCACTCGTGTGACTTAAAGCTGAACATTTTGTACATTTTTCCCCAAAGCAGGAGACTCGGTGTACTCCAAATTGGCTAGCTACTCCTACGCTGTCTAGAGAGCTGACAGTTGGTCTGCACATGGCCTCAGCAATCCTGATTACTATAATAGTCTGGAAATTAGACTTAAAAAAACAACAAAAACCAAAAACTTAACAACCCAAACTCAGGGCATTTGGTTTATGTCATTATACAGGGTGCTTCTCCTGCACAAAGCATGTACTTGGCCACAGTCCCCTTTTCTAGCAGCAACTTGGAGTGTGTATTGATGCTCTTGCTATGTTTCAGACTACTGCATGAGTCTTAATAAAATGTGGAAGGATTTAGAGCAGGGGTGCCAGCCTGGGGGCCATTTGTGGCCCCAAGGGACCCCAAATCTGGCCCCCAGTATTGCAGGCCTCTGGCCCTCTGGAGACTTGCTGGAGCCCACACTGGCCTGATGCGACTGCTCGACTCAAGCTCTGGGTCGAGTCTTCTGTCCGATGCTTGCTTGTAGTGAATGAAAGGCCGACTTCGCTTTTTGCAAGGCCTTTAATAGGTCTTGAGCTATTGTGAGATCTTCAGGTCTCATGGTAACTCAAGGCCTAGAAAAGGCCTTGCTCAAAGTGAGGTCGGCCTTTCCTTCACTGCCTCTTCACAGACGTCAAGCAGTGGAGAGAGCCCTATTCTGGCCGCTGCCAGCACGCCATCAGCGGCAGATTCCCACTCATCGCTGCCTTGTGTCCCAAGTAGAAGGACTGAGCTGGAGCATGAGAACAGCAGGGGTGAGCTCTCTATCACTGCTGCCACCTCGGCACTCTGCAGCTGCTGCTTTGGCTTTCTGGGGCCACCCGCATGCTCACCACCCTTAACACTACCCACAGAGAAGTGAAGAGCGAGGAGTCTTGCTAGTCTCAGAGCACATCCCTGATTACCTCTTGATTGGCATTGTTTTCACCACCCCATGTGCCTTTGAACAAGTTAGGTCTTCACGTGTTTTATTTCTGGGCAAGTGGTGTGTGGTCAGTAGTTCTGTTAGCCCCCCTTTTCTGGCTTGGTCTGTATGTTTGATAAAAGCACATCCCGGATTGTCCCATGTGCATCCTTGCCTCAGCGAAACTCATTCTTATAAATTCTGTCTCCAGTGTATTCATTTATGGAAATTTTCCATGTAAATTAATCCTTTTTTTCCTGGCCCCCAACACAGTGTCAGAGAAATGATGTGACCCTCCTGCCAAAAATGTTTGGACACCCCTGATTTAGAACATGCTCAGACTTTTGTCTAGCCTGGCCTGTATTGCTCTGCAGTGTGCAGGAATGCACAGCTTCTTTGAGGGAGATGCAAGAATCGCAGAGCATTTTGTTGTGCCTCAGAGTGAAGGAAACATGAATTTTGTTAAAGGGATTTGGAAGGCAGGTGGAAAACGCTGTTCCAGTGAGCAGTTTTGAACTGCTTTGAGATTTCAGGGTAGAGCAAGCATAGCCACAGGCTATCATTTTATGTGAGTGGCCATCCTGACGTCTCCAAATCCTGGCTTCCTTTTTGAAAAATGTGCCTGAAGTAGGGAACTACCTTCTGAACTTTTCTGTCCGGGGGAATGTCAGGACTGGCTATGCCTCCTAAATGGAGCCTGCTTTTATTAAAGGCCTGCTCATTTTGATTTCCCTACCATGCCTCTAGTTAGTTCCTTCGTCTCTCTTTGCATCTGACATTGTGGGAAGCGCTGCTTCAAACTGCACAGAATTGAGAAACTAAGGGCGCAATCCTGACCCCTTTAGTATTGGCAACCTTCAGTCTCGAAAGACTATGGTATCGCGCTCTGAAAGGTTGGTTCTGGAACAGCGTCTAGTGTGGCTGAAAAGGTCAATCCGGGAGTGACAATCCCTTCCACACCGGGAGCAAGTGCAGTCTGTCCCTGGCCTGTCTCCCTGGCTGTGGGCCTTCCTTCTTTGCCTCTTTGCCTCAGACTGTTGGCCAAGTGTCTCTTCAAACTGGGAAAGGCCATGCTGCACAGCCTGCCTCCAAGCGGGCCGCTCAGAGGCCAGGGTTTCCCACTTTTTGAGGTCCATCCCTAAGGCCTTCAGATCCCTCTTGCAGATGTCCTTGTATCGCAGCTGTGGTCTACCTGTAGGGCGCTTTCCTTGCACGAGTTCTCCATAGAGGAGATCCTTTGGGATCCGGCCATCATCCATTCTCACGACATGACCGAGCCAACACAGGCGTCTCTGTTTCAGCAGTGCATACATGCTAGGGATTCCAGCCTTTCCAGCACTGACATAAGGGCAGTGCAGCTCCGAGGTGAGGGAACAAACATTCCCTTATTTTGAGGAGGCCTCTGTGAGTGATACCCAACTGCAGGATGCAGCACATGTCCCATTGGCACTGCTATGCCAGTGCTGGAAAGCACTGACATAAGGGGTTAGGATTGCGCCCTAAGTGGGCAAAGGAAATGTCAGTCAACTCCCACCTCAAATTGAGGTACTGGTGTTTTTTTAAAGTTATAGTTATTGTCCTTGAGGGTTCGGGAAGAATAGTACAGGTCCAGCCTTGTTATACACTGATTTGACTCAACACAAATGGCCATTGCAAATGAGAAGGAATGTGCTGATCCCTGGAGAAGAGCAAAAATGCATCCCTTTAAAATCACAGTTTAAAAAAACTAATTTTTTTACTGTTGGAGAGAAAGACAGTCATGCAAGCCATTAGAAGTATAACCTAATTGTTCATAGATTTCGCTCTCTCAGTGCAATGAGGTGCCCTTTAAATTAAAGGAAAACAGGTACAGCAGGCTGACAATCCATTGGTCATTCTCTCTTCAGGCAGCCTCAGCTGCCCCCTTCTCCCTGACCATGTGAAAGAAAGATACTTTGCATTGGTGAAGTGAGGGCTCAGAGTGAAGCCTTTCTAAGCACCTTGAGAGACAGATTGTTGGATTGTAATCTTAATGACTATCAACATCACAAAGGTCAGCAAGGCTGTTCTTAAATCACTGGAGCAAAGGAACTTTGTTTTTTAAATTGATTTTTCCAATAATGAGACTCAACCTGTATCTCTTTTTATTAAATGTGTAGTAGGTGGCAAACACCCCTGCAAATTTCAGGTTTACCATATTTCTCTTTGCGTGACAGCTTTGGCTGTGTTAGTTGCACAGCTCTAGACTACGGGCTTCCTTCTGAGTGAGCAGGATAAGTCTCCAGCATGTCCTGTTCCTAGTTTGGTATGCATTTCCAGTAGGGATATTACTGTATCAGTAGCTTGGCAGTAAAAACCTAAGCATACAGTATAATGTAGCACTTGTTTATTTTTAGACTGCTTGGTACTGTACTTGCCCATAAAGGTAACTTCTTTTGGAAGAGGTAAAAGCTGTGGCTTAGCAGGTCTTCTCTCTTCCCTCCCCCGCCCGCAAGCTGACTTAGCACTTGCCTGAAACCAGAAGTGGAGGGTGCTGATAGAGAGGAGTGTGTGTGGCAGGGTGCAGTCCTACAGTTACTGTTTGGGCATGTGCTGTGTGTTTGGGTCTTGCCAGCCTCCTTACTTTGTCTTATTTATTTATGGCAGATCTAGGGGTGCATGTCAGATTTAAAACCTGTTGAAGGTGAATAGAAGCATTTTCTTCCTGCATATTTGGGACAGACAAAAAAAGTGTCCTTACAGAATGCAGAATTGGTGGAATTCACTGCCACAAGACAACTTTAAAAGGTCATTGGAGAAATTATTGGAGGAGGTGAATCTGCTTGGCAAGATTGGAACATTGATTCTCTGTGTTCAGAGATAATCATCTAAATATGAGTTGCAGAGGAACAAATGGTGGGGGGAGATGGGCTTTGTGCTGTTTGTGGGGCTCCTGGAGGCATCTCTTTGACCACTGTAGGGGTGCTGGCCTATGGGGCCCTCTCACTTGGTTCAGCAGGGCTGGCCTTAACCTGCTATAATAGGGCCCTGAGTGCTGAGGTTTTGAGTGGCTGGTTGGGAGTAGACTAACTCTGTACACTGAGGTGCCATCTCTGAATTCCAGATGTTCAGAGGTCTGTGACTCTTGTGCCCTGCTCATAACATCTGACCTGTTGCTGGAAAAGGGACTCTGGATTCCATTTGGGCTCTAACTGACTTGTGTTGGGTCTCTGAGAAAGAAGGAACTCCGTTTCTTAGCGGAGCCTTGCCTCAGAAGTCTGGTGCCTGATGGAACAATGTGTGTTATTACCATGAAGGTCTGAGAAACTGTGAGGCTTCCTTGACAGCAAATGTGTCTAGCCCAGCGATTTTCAATCTTTTTCATCTCATGGCACACTGACAAGGCACTAAAATGGTCAAGGCACACCACCAGGTTTTTGACAAATTGACAAGGCACACTATGCTGTCAGTGGGGGCTCACATCAATTCCTGTGGCACACCTGTGGACCACTCACGGCACACTAGTGTGCCACAGCGCAGTGGTTGAAAATGGCTGGTCTAACCTCTCATTGCAGGCACTGTTGGATAAACCAGCCCTAAAGATCCAAACAGATGCTTGTAGGGTTCCGGAATTGGTAAGACAAGTGTCAAAGGTCTTGAAGGCAGTTTGGAGGTGGTCTCAGCTACTTCCCAATTAGGAGCCCCCTTCACCATTCAAGGCGGGAGACTTGCAGCAGCTGCATCTTGATGAATGTGTGGGTGCTGTTCGGGGTTGTCTGCCCCTTGGCCTTTTGAATAGCACTCAAGCTGCAGTGTTGCTATTTGAGTTCTACCCCACCCTTTAATATTGCAACTCTCAGGGCGGCATAAATTTTAAATTGACTACAATGTGATAATTGAACAAGCAGTAGAAACGGGAATTGAAGGCAGCCATAAAATTGAAACAGCTGATAAAAAACCAGCAGGGTGAATAAAATGTAGGTGGAAATCTTCTAGCTGCCATGCAGGGCAAGTTAAAAAAGAATATCCTAAGGTTGCAAGCTGCTTTTTAAGTGGAAGAGAAGCTTGCTGCTTTGAGGAATGTAAGAGCTCTATTGGGAAGGACTGTAGCTCTGTGGCAGAGCCCCTGCTTTGCACACAGGCAGTTTCTGCTTCAGTCTCTGATAACATCTCCAGGTAGGGCCAAGAAACACTTTAGCCCACCACTCTCATCTCCCTTTTCCACTCTGCTCTCCTCTTCATTACCAGTTCAGAGAGCAGTAGGAGTGGAGGTGGGCGTCCCTGCCAATCTGCTGCCTGAGGCGACCACCTCAGTTGGCCTCATGGATGGGCCAGCCCTGACTGTGTGTCGCCCCTCTGTATAGACACTTTCTGCCTCTCTCCAAGCTTTAGCAGGCTTTTCAGGGGACTGATCCTGGGGTCGTGCCTTGTGTGCTTCTCTGTACCATATGGTGTGCTCAGGAAGGACTGACTGAACATTGAACAACTTGCTTTTGATTTCCTAGTTGCCAGGTGAGGGACATCCCTCTTAGATGCTGGGAAAGTCAGCCAGATGGTCTGTTTTGGAAAAATGGTGTGAGGGGAATTTAAGAAGTGGCTGCTTGGCTAGTTCACTTGCAAATGACCGAGGCACCTTCTGGGTCTCTGAAGCTCAGTATTTCCTTTCCTTGCTCAGACATGTTGGGTGTTGAACCTGAGGCCTCCTTCCAGGTGCTGAGCAAGTACCTCAGCACTGAGCTGCAGCCCCCTCCATGTTGATGGAGGAGGAGGAGGAGGGGAGGTCTGCCTGTAGCTGTTGGCCGTGATTGTCCAGTATCCGAGGTGATAAGGCTGCAGTCCTAAACGCACTTACCTGGGAGTAAGCCTCCTGGAACCCATGTCTGAGTAGGCCCACATAGGACCCTATTGTTATAGAGACCTTTCTGCCATTATTCAGAATGTCCAGCCCTGAGAACACATTGCCAGCAGGTTCAGGGGCTGCGAACTCAAGAGCTCCTGTTCGCAGCTCTTGGCGGGCCAATCTCCGAAATGCCTTTCGGTTTAAGAGAGGCAGGGCATTTCCTGTTCTATGCAGGACATGCTCAGTCTGACTCACTCATCCCTGCTTCCTCATTACCAGTTTAGACATTGCCTGTGAGTGACTTTTAAAAGGCACTGTAACTAAAAACGCTCCCAGATATTTCTCTAGAGCAGTGGTTCTCACATTTAGCACCAGGACCTACTTTTTAGAACGAGAATCTGTCAGGACCCACCAGGAGGGATGGCATGACCGGAAGTGACATCATCAAGCAGGACAATTTTTAACAACCCTAGGCTGCAATTCTACCCACACTTACCCAGAAGTAAGTCCCATCTACTGTCATTGTTAAAAGAATATATACAGTAGCTTGTTAAAAGTACAGGTCGGTAACATTTCCCCAAGTGCAGTTACGAGCTATGGTAGCATCAAGTCTAATGTATTAAAAATAAAATATTGAAATGAATAGGGACCCACCTGAGATTGGCCCGTGACCCACCTAGTGGGTCCCAACCCACAGTTTGAGAACCACTGCTCTAGAGCAGTGGTTATCAAACTTGGAGGGAGCTTTACTCCCTGAGGAAGTCTTTGTGTGGGAGGGGCTAGGGCAGCAATGCAATCCGCGCTGCTAAGTGGGGGAAGGAGGTGCTTGTGACTTACTTTCAGAAGGCAAGGCTGCAGGAGGTGCGGGGGGGGGCCCTGCAAAGCACTCCCGGAGGCTTGGAACTTTCACTGAGAGCAGGTGCAAAGGGCCTCCTGCAAAACGGAAGTGCTTTGTGTCCACTTTCAGTGAAAGTTCCAAGCCTCCAGGAGCGCTGTGCAGGGCTGCGCAGGGCTCCCCGCGTCTCCTGCAGCCCTGCCTTCTGAAAGTAAGTCACAAGCACCCCCCCTCATCCCCCCTAAACAGACGGGATCCTGGGGGTCGCTTCCCTACCTCCCCCCTTCCCCTGCTCCTTAAAGGGACAGGGAAACCTTTACACGAACTGGTGGGTCGCGACCCACCAGTTTGAGAATCATTGCTCTAGGCAGGGGTGCCCAAACCCCGGCCCTGGGGCCACTTGTGGCCCTCGAGGCCTCTCAATGTGGCCCTCAGGGAGCCCCCAGGCTCCAGTGAGCCTCTGGCCCTCCGGAGATTTGTTGGAGCCCACACTGGCCCGATGCAGCTGGTCTCAGCCTGAGGGAGACTGTCTGACCTCTTGCGTGAGCTGTGGGATGAGGGCTCCCTCCACTGCTTTTTGTTTCATGTCTGTGATGCACTAGCGGCAGCAAAGGACAGGCCAGCCCTGCTTTGTGCAAGGCCTTTTATAGGCCTTGAGCTATTGCAAGACCTTCATTCATTCATATAAGTTCATCTTTAATATATTCATTTATGTAAACTTATGTAAATTTATTCAAATTTTAAATGTAAATTAATTCTTCCTCCCCCCCCCCCCGGCTCCCGACACAGTGTCTGAGAGACAATGTGGCCCTCCTGCCAAAAACTTTGGACACCCCTGCTCTAGAGTATCTGCTGCCATTTCCCCATCTTTGCTGCCACCTCCTCCTTTCTGAAATCTGGCAGCTTTACTGAGTTTGAAATTGATCCCTGGCTACCTGCCTTCCCCAGTTTATTTTTTGCATTGGTGCATACCAGGAATAGAAAGTATCTGGAGGCCCGATGTCTGTCTGTGGCTTTGTGCTCCCGTTTTGCTGCCTCTCCATGCTGTAGGTGACGGAAACCTAACCTGAGCCTTACTGGAAGCAGAGAGGAGCAAGGAGCAAATGGAACTGCAGGTGGAGATGCTGGGCTAGAGAACCTTTGATGCAGTACCAAGGTTTGCTGGAATAGGACACCTGTCTCTGCATGTGATGTTGTTGGGGAACATATGCACAGATATTGAACATGCCAGCAGTTGACTGCCTGGCAGTTCTCCATAAACTCTCCTTCCTTTCCTGGTGACTAGGGGGACTTGCTCGAGCAATATTGGCCTGTATCAGGCTTGTGGAATCTTTTTCATGAGCCTGTCTGGGCTCTCAACTACTGTCACTTTAAACTTCTCTCTCCCTATTGGTAGTTCTTTATGTTCCAGTCCTACTCAACCAGGGTGGATAATCATTAATGGCTAAAATGCAAATAGATTTTAATTTTGTTACAGTTAGAATTTTCTCTTAAGATGGTTTAAAATGAAATAGCATTTTATACCAGCATGTACCAGTAAACAACACACCAAACCTGAACTTATGACACTCTGATGAAAGTCTGCTTTTCTTTGTAAAAGAAGAAGGGGGGGGGGAATGTGGAAGCATCTTTTGCAGATTTGTCCTAGGACTGTAGCTTATGTTCCTGTATTATGGTTGGAGACCTGTGGCGAGCCAGAACAAGTTGCTCCAGGTGGCATTGCTGGTGCAGCTGGGTAACCTTGTCTACCCCATCTTATACCTGTTGACTATCTGGTTCCAGCAATTGACAGCCCAATCCTATGCATGTCTATGCAGGAGTAAGTCCCATCAGAGTCAATGGGGCTTACTCCCAGGAAAGTGTGGATAGGATTGGCCTGTAAGTCAGAGTCTGGCAGTCTGAGTAAGTCAGAGTAAGTAAGGCAGTCGGGGGCCACAATCCTATGCACACTGTCCTGGGGGTTCAACACCTTTGAACCTCATCAGGCATACTTCTTAGTACACATGTGTATAACTCGGCCTCCCATGTGGTCAGCCTTCTGGCATCAAATGGTTGTAAGAATGGACGGGTAGGAATTTTATTCATTGCATTTTTGTATATCCTTCCATGAAGTACTGTCTGGGCAGTTATCTTGTTGGCATCCTTCAGTCTCGGAAGACTATGATGTCACACTCTGAATGGTGGTTCTGGAACAGAGTGTCCTCTCCAGTGCGTGAAGCCTGGGTAAAGTAGGTATGGAGGATAGGCTGTTACCCATGCAGCAAATCCCCCCTCTCCACGTCGCTGAAATGGTCCAATGGAAAGGCAGAGGCCAATACAGTTGGTTCCAGCGGCGTTGCAGGAGTTGCCAGAACGTGACTGTGTTCAGCCATGAACTGCCTCAGGGACACCGGCTCCGGATTTTGCCTCGAGGTTGACTCCTGAAGCCTTTTCCATAACTGGATGTAGTCACAAGGCAGTGGAGGTTTGGGATCAGAGGTTTTCCTTCTCTCAGGTGAGCTGCCTTCCCAGGCTGACAAATCCCATCTACCTGGTGGCTGTTTAGTCGCCTCTTAGTTTAGTTAGTTTAGTTAACCTCTTAAAATACAGCCAAACTGAGGGCCTATTCTTATTCCCAGCCCCCAGGGGACTGGGCAGTTAACAGAATGTTGAAATGATGTACTATATAGATGAGTAGTTCCCAAACTCTTTACCACCAGGACCCAATTTTTAAAACAAAGCTCTCTTGGTTTAGGTGGGTTAAACAAACCCACCTAAGTTTACCAAAAAGGGAGAACTAGAAAGAAATATTTTATTATAAGTACAAGGTTGAGTTTCATTATTTGCAGGGTTCCCTTCAAAATCAAACTATAGCAAATCAATTTATAAACAACCTTGCTGACCTTTGTGATAAGACACAGTCATTAAGAGGACAATCCAACAATCAGTCTCTCTCCAGGCCCTTAGAAAGGATTCTTTCACATGTTCAGGGGAAAGGGAGGGGGTCACTTGGAGAGGGAATGATTGATGGATTGTCAGCTGGCTGCCCTCTAACTATTATAAAGGACTGTTTTCCTTTAATTTAAAGGGCCCTTCTCATCCTGTTGAGATAAAAATCACAGAAGGGCCCTTCTCATCCTGTTGAGATAAAAAGACAACAGTAAGAGAAGTAAGGGGTGCATTTTTCCCCTTTTCCAGGGGTCAGCTCATTCCTTCTCATTTTGCAGTGGTCCTTCATGTTGAGTCAAATCCATGTATAAAAAATCTGTGTATAACAAGGTTGGACCTGTAATACTGTAATCAGAATAAAAGACCCTCAAACATTTATCTCCCTATATTTACACATGCTTACAAACTGCAGGCTCAGCTCCTTGCAAGGCAGTTAGCAGCTATCTTGCTCACTGCAGGAACTGAGCTCTTTGTAGGGTAATCCGCAGCTACAGTATCTGATTTTTGAATAACCTTGAGGCAATTAGTTATCTGATCTTTCCATCACCCTTTGATGACCCACCAAAAAACTGTCAGTGGGTCCTGTATTATAGACAATTAGCAATGCAAAAGGTAATAGGGCAGGTAAAAAACAAAGTGGCAACTGAGCACTCTTAAGAAAAGGAAGAGGCTCTTACCCAGTGCCACAGTGACATTGCTGTCAGTTCCAGGCAGTCCTCCTGAGTGCAGAATTATGACCTTGGGCTCTGGTTGTAATGTTTCTATTTCACATGAGCCAAGAACCTTCTGTTTGCTTGGGAGGGTGGGGCAAGGAAGGATTTTATGATAAAAGCTCCTTGGCAGCTGCCCAGGTGACCCCTACTGTTTCATGCTCACTTTCTTTTTCCTTCCCCTCCCCCTGCATTTTCTTTTGCTTGTTTGCACACCAGGGGAAGATCATAACTGTGCCCCATGTGTAGATATGTAAAAAGCCAGGTGGGAGGGGGCTGGAGGAGAAGAAAGGTGCTTCTGTCCCCCCTCTTTTTAAATTAAGGCATAGCTTTTCAAACTGGGGCATTGCAACGCCCCAGCCTGAAGGCCCTGGCCTCTGCCCCCCCCCCCCGAGGAGGCAGCGATGCGATCCCCAGGACTTACCAGAACCTTCTTCAGCCTCCTGGGTGTGCTGGTAGCCCTGCGTGAGCATCTGCAGGGCTCCCTAGGTCTTCAGAAGTGAAAGCGGAACGATCGCGCTCCACCTTCACAAAACTGAAAACCTTTGCTGCGCTTTCACTTTGAAGACCTGGGGAGCTCTGCAGTCACTCACGCAGGGCTCCCCGCATCTCCAGGGAGCTGCAGGAGGCTCTGGTAAGTCCAGCCAAGCCCCTGCAGCCCCCTTAGTGACTCGATCCTGCCTCCCTCTGCCCCCGCAAGGACTTACTGCGGGGTTCAAACTCCCTTGGAGTCAGAACTGCTGTGTTAAGGAGTCAGTTTTGCTAGTATTTGCAGACTGTTTTGCAGTACATCCCAAACAAACCCAAAGACTATTTTGCTGCTATGTGTGGCAAAAACCGTATGCTTGCCCTGTGCTCTTAGACTGGATTCCTAGGATGAGAGCCTCATCCGGGAACGTCTCTGCTCATTTTGTTGCCAGTCTGGCCTATTTCCTTTTTTTGTCAGGTGATATTTTTCCATTGACATGTCCAGTATGCAAGAAATGGCTTGCAGTCATTTTGTCACTTTATTTTGACTGTCCCATTTGGCTTAGTGGAAGGAGAAGAGTGGAGCTGGGAAGTTATTAGCACAATGATAATGCCTTGTTCCAAATCCTCAGGTGGTCTCTCCCCCCCCCCCCCCGTCCCCAGAGGTTTCACACAGATTTTAAGTAGCACTGGGGGCAAAATGGAGCCCAAAATGGAGCCCGGGTCTAGTGCAGCGGTGTCAAACTTACTTCATACAGTTGACTGAATAGCATTCATGATGCCTGCTGAGGGCTGGAAGTGAGGTAATTGAGCAGGAAGTGGTGTTGTTAAGCAGGCTGTGACCAGAAATGAGCACTTTTTCTCACTTAGGAACTCAACTGCAAATGCTAGAAGAGAAAATGAGCAAATCTTGATTGTATTTTCAAGAGATGGGAGAGCCCAATTATCTCATGCATTGTCCTTTAGCAGTGACACCTCAGCACAGCTTAGCAGCTGATTGTGGTGCTGGGAGAGCCTGAGGGATGCAGAAAGAGCTTGTGTGGGCTGCATCTGGCCCACGGATCTTATACTTGACACCCCTACTCTAGCACAAGGGCCATGGAATTGAGCAAAAAGGGCCTAGCAGAGCCTCTGGAACCTGCTGTCCAGGTAGGTGTGGGACCACACAAATCACCAACAGGAAGTCTAGGGCTAATATTGAAATGAGAGTGAAGAATCTGGTTCTGTGTGTACATTTCAGGTGTGACGGAGGATTTCTCCTGGCAATTGCTGTCTGACAGTAATTACTGCTGCTCTTGGTAGGACTCAGCATTTGGAAAACGAACTTACAAGGGCACTTGTGTTTACAGTATTAACTTCACATCCATTCTGGTGGGTGAACTCTGATGAAGGAGCTGCTTCCACTTTTGAATAGCATGGGGGCAAGGGAGGGGAAGAGTGAGCTGCTACAGCAGGCCAGACTGACTGACATTGGCCAGCTTCCCTGGGCCACCACAGGTTCCTTTACGGGAGTCTCTCCAAGACTTGAGGGCCTGCAGGAATTGTAAACTGTAAGAAGCTGGAGGGAATGCTGACTTTCTATGTCATGAATCAAGAAATTGGTGAGAGATTCCCTCCCCTTCAGTGCAGCTACAGATCACAGTCTCCATGTTGCTCTGCAGAGCAGCTCTTTTGAAATGGGGAGGCAAAGATCTGTGGGTGGGCTGCTGGCTCGGTGTAGAGAGTTTTCCCTTAGGAGGAAATGGACTGCCTTTGTGGCTGACTCAGGCCTTGGCAGCAGTTGTGGCCCCCCCCCCCGATATTTTCTTGTATAGTATGTGCCCCACAACAATACTGATGCTCTGGCCTGATTTGTACATTCCCAGGTGTGGTGTTTCCTGCCTGCTTAGAGGTACAAGTGAACCAGAATCGCATCTGTGATAAACATCAAACCGAGCACAGCCTCTGGCCTTCACAACAGTGTCTGGCCCAGAACTTAGGGGATGGGTCAGTGCAATTATAAGGCGCCTGTTTTACCTGCAGAAGGTCCCAAGTTCAGACCCTCAGGTCCCCTGGCTGGACTGGGAAAGATCTCGAAGCCCTGGAGAGAAGCTGCCAGTCAGTCGACAAAGCTGGGTGGACCTGTGGTCTGACTTGGGATGGCAACTGCATCTGTCACCTATGCACATCCTTTGTGCTCATGTGTCTGGCTTTCCTGTTGCTTTGAAATTGTGATTTTGTTTGTTTCTGCATAATTTGCTAGTCATGGATGGGGGGTCTGCAGAACCCTGGGGGTCCCTGGGACTTCGGCTGCTCAGGATCTTGTTCAGTAGCTTTCTGGCTTCTGTGAATTCAGTGAGGATTATCTACACGCTGAAAACAACCTTACTTTGCCACCATAATGAGCCCAAACTGACTTTTAGAAATTACACGAGATTCTCCAGAAACTGAATGTTGTGCTGTTCCCACTCTTCACTCGGCCTTCAGCCTGCACCCAGCCCCCCCGTTGGTGTGCATGCTGTTGCTGCTAGTTCCTTCCTTCCTTCCTCCCTCCCACATTGGCAGCAAAACCGATTCTGACTCCTGCAAAATGTTGTTGCGATAAACTGCCTGCAGTTCTTCCTCGCGTATTCAAAGCAGGGCATTCTGGCTTCCTCTCCTTTGGTGGTTCGAAGCAGAGCGCATGCTGAGGCCCTCTATTTGATGAAGGAACCAGATTTTTTTCTACATTTAAAAAAATTATTCAAATTCTAGGTCGCTGTACTCTTCCTCTTTTCCTTTCTTTCTCTCTCCTCTCCCCCCTTCCCTTGGCACAGCACCTCCTATATGTTCAAAGGGCAGAACTGTTGGGGGGGCACAACTAATCTGCTTTTTGAAAGTTGCTGATGCTTTCTGGGAATTCCCCCCCCCCCCACTGATTAGCTCAGTGTCTGTGCAAAATGGAAACACAGTAAGTTACAGATGTCTTATTCTGGGGCAGCTGCTGGTCCGCCATGGTCCATAAGTGCCTGTGCTGACGTGCAATGGCTCTCCACAATTTTGTAGTCATCCTCTCCAACTCTCTGTGGAGATGCCAGAGTTTGAACTGGGGACACTGCCTCCAAAGCAGGGGCTCACCCAAGGAGAAAGGAGGAGTGCGTTTTGACCCTAAGGGGCTGACTGTTTCCTGGTGTAACTTTTTCTTTCCTAAGTGATTGCTCAAGAAGCACTGGTGTCCCATCCTCCCCCCTGAAAACTCTAAGGTTAGTGTGTCTCACCTTTTGTCTTTTGAGGACATTGTCACCAGAGGTGCATTACATCCTTAACTAAAAAAATGAGTTGCTCTGAACTGTTTCCTTTCTCAGAGCAAAGAACATAAGAACAGCCCCACTGGATCAGGCCATAGGCCCATCTAGTCCAGCTTCCCGTATCTCACAGCGGCCCACCAAATGCCCCAGGGAGCACACCAGATAACAAGAGACCTGCATCCTGGTGCCCTCGCTTGCATTGGCATTCTGACATAGCCCATTTCTAAAATCAGGAGGTTGCACATACCACATACACATCATGGCTTGTAACTCATAATGGATTTTCCTCCAGAAACTTGTCCAATCCCCTTTTAAAGGCATCCAGGCCAGATGCCTTCACCACATCCTGCGGCAAGGAGTTCCACAGACCAACCACACGCTGAGTAAAGAAATATTTTCTTTTGTCTGTTTTACCCTCCCAACACTCAATTTTAGTTGATGTCCCCTTGTTCTGGTGTTATGTGAGCATCTTCCTATCCACTTTATCCTTCCCTTGGATAATTTTGTATGTCTCAATCATGTTCCCCCTCAGGCGTCTCTTTTCTAGGCTGAAGAGGCCCAAACGCAGTAGCCTTTCCTCATAAGGAAGGTGCCCCAGCCCCGTAATCATCTTAGTCGCTCTCTTTTGCACCTTTTCCATTTCCACTATGTCCTTTTTGAGATGTCGTGACCAAAACTGGACACAGTACTCTAGGTGTGGCCTTACCATCGATTTGTACAATGGCATTAGCTGTTTTGTTCTCAATATCTTTTCTAATGATCCCCAGCAGAATTGGCCTTCTTTACTGCCGCCACACATTGGGTCGACACTTTCATCGAGCTGTCCACCACCACTCCGAGATCTCTCTCCTGATCTATCACAGACAACTCAGAACCCATTAGCCTATATGTGAAGTTTTGATTTTTTTGCCCCAATGTGCATGACTTTGCACTTACTGACATTGAAACGCATTTCCATTTTGCTGCCCATTCTACCAGTTTGGAGAGATCCTTCTGGCGCTCCTCACAATCACTTCTGGTCTTCACCACTTGGAAAAGTTTGGTGTTGTCTGCAAACTTAGCCACCTCACTGCACAACCCTGTCTCCAGGTCATTTATGAAAAGGTTGAAGAGCACCGGTCCCAGGACAGATCCTTGGGGCACACCGCTTTTCACCTCTCTCCAGTGTGAAAATTGCCCATTTACACCCACTCTCTGCTTCCTGCACTTCAACCAGGTCTCAGTCCATGAGAGGACCTGTCCTCTAATTCCCTGACTGGAGTTTTTTCAGTAGCCTTTGGTGAGGGACCGTGTTGAACGCCTTCTGAAAGTCCAGATATATAATGTCCATGGGTTCTTTCACATCCACATGCCTGTTGACCTTTTCAAAGAATTCTAAAAAGTTTGTGAGGCAAGACTTACCCTTACAGAAGCCATGCTGATTCTCCCTCAGCAAGACCTGTTCGTCTATGTGTTTTGAGATTCTATCTTTGATGAGGCATTCCGCCATCTTACCTGGTATTTCAACCTCTGTCTGACATAATTCCTTGGTCAGGAGGGGCCGTTCAGGCAGCGGTATTTGCCCGAGGTCTTCGGCCATGAAGACAGATGCAAAGAACTCATTTAATTTCTCTGCCATCTCTAAGTCTCCTTTTATCTCCCCTTTCCCTCCCTCACCATCCAGAGGGCCAACCACTTCTCTGGCAGGTTTCCTGCTTCTAACATATTTGGAGAAGCTTTTATTATTCCCCCTAATGTTGCTGGCCATGCTTTCCTCATAGTCTCGCTTGGCCTCCCCTATCACCTTCTTACATTTCTTTTGCCACAGTTTATGTTCCTTTTTATTCTCTTCATTAGGGCAAGACTTCCATTTATGGAAGGAAGTTTCCTTGCCCGTTACGGGATCTAACTTGGCTGGTTAGCCATGTGGGCACCCTCCTGGACTTAGTGGAGCCCTTCTTCCTTTGAGGTATACACTTCTGCTGGGCCTCTATTACTGTTGTTTTAAGCAGCCTCCATGCACTCTGGAGAGATTGGACTCTTTTTACCTTCCCTTTCAACCTCCTTCTAACCAGCCTCCTCATTTGAGGGAATTCCGCTCATCGGAAGTCAAGGGTTTTTGTGAGAGATTTGCCTGTTATTCTTCCCCCGACGTGCATGTCGAAATGGATGACAGCATGATCACTGTTCCGCAACAGCTCAGTAACATTGACATCTCTAACCAGGTCCTGAGTACTGCACAATATTAATCCAGAGTCACCTGTCCTCTGGTGGGCTCCATGACTAGCTTCTCTAAGGCACAGTCATTTAGCATGTCAAGGAATCCGGTCTCCTTTTTGTGACCAGAACACAAATTGACCCAGTCTATATCAGGATAATTGAAGTCCCCCATGATTACAACTCTGTCCCTCCTTGTCACCTCCCTGATCTGTTTCCTCATTTCAAGGTCCCCTTCTGGTTTCTGGTCTGGAGGACGATAGTGTGCCCCCAGTATGCCCCATCGCTCCTCAGGCCTGGTAATTTAACCCATAGAGATTCTATGGAGTCAGACCCACCTTCAATCTCCACTTTGCTGGATTCTATCCCTTCCTTAACATAAATGGCCACCCCACCTCCAACACACCCCTCCCCGACCCTCCTGTAGAGTTTATAGCCCGGGATTGCGGTATCCCACTGATTTTCCACATTCCACCACTATGTGTTTCCGTTTCCATTATGCCCACTATGTCAATGTTTACCCTGGTCACCAGACATTCCAGTTCTCCCATCTTTGCTCGGAGACTTTGGGCATTTGCATAAAAGCATTTGTACATGGAATGCCCCAGGACGGGCTGCTTATTCGCTCCTTTGTCCCCGCATCCTCTCATTGTGCCAAACCGTCTATCACATCCCATCACGCTACCTTTCCCAATTTCTTCTCCTACTCTGTCTTTGCCTTGTTGTTCTCTAACCTCCCCATTCTCGTCCCATAGGGATGAGGAGTCCCGAATCGGATGCCCCTCGGCTCCTGTCGGCCTTCCCCCAGGGATCAGTTTAAAAGCTGCTCTGCCACCTTTTTAATGTTATGCACCAGCAGTCTGGTTCCATTCTGGTTCAAGTGAAGCCCGTCCTTCTTGTATAGGCCCCGCTTGTCCCAAAACATTCCCCAGTGCCTAACGAATCTAAACCCCTCCTCCCTACACCACCGTCTCATCCACGCATTGAGATCCCTGATCTCCGCCTGCCTAGCTGGCCCTGCGCATGGAACAGGTAGCATGAAAGAAGCATCTGGGACACAGTGTTTGAGCCCAGAAATGAACTGGATTTCCTCTGCAGATAACTTCCTGCCCTGGCCAAGTTTCATTCCACCACTTTAGCTGGTGATCCCACCCTGGCTGTGTCATCTCTTTGTGCAGGAAAAGTGTTCTGGCAGTGCAGTCCTGTACATGCTCAAAAGTCAACCTTGCTGCATTGAGTGTCTTGGATTGTGTTAAATGTGTCTTTTTGGATTACCCTTGTTTCAGATACTGCAAATGGGTGGCTTAAAGTGCTGGGTGTCAGACTAGGAGTGGGGCTCTGATTTTTAGACCTGTCTGCACATTTACCAGGGAGTAAGCCCCACTGATATCAGTAGGACTTATTTCTGAGTAGGCATACATAGGAATGTGCATATAGAGTGTAAACATACACCACAAAACACGATCGCAGGCATGTGTGTATTTGTGTACCACCACATGTTTTCTCAAAGCAAAGTGTGCGTTGTGATACATTGTGACTCTTACTGTCAAACACAATTCAATTTTCTTGATTTGTTTGTAAACATCACAGAATCTATCCCAGATTAACTAGTGGACTCTCCCCCCCAAAAAAAGATATTTCCAAGTTAACTGAGTACCAGGTATTTGTGCTCCAAAAATTGCAAGGATGAGATGTTAGGATGGAAATCTCTGGTTTGAAGAGTTGCTGCCAGTCAGAGCAGACAGTGCTGGGGCTGCCAGTCCAAGTGGAAAAGGCTCGATGGGCCAGTGGTCCTAGGAGGGACTTCAGATGGTTGGAATTCTGAGTCCATTGCCATGAAATCAGGCAGTGATTTCCCCTCCCTGTTCATAGTGCCAAAACTTGGGAGTGAGAACTGATGAAGACAATTCTCCTTGGTGCAGCACAAGATTTAACTATGGGATGTGATGCTGTCTGCTTGTGTTGGTGGCTTTATAGATAGGAAGACTAGACAGGTTCATGGCAGCTGTGTCTGTCAAGAGTTGTTCACCAAGAAAGTTGTGGTGTCCTATGTTTAGCAGGGGGAGAACAGGTGACCCTCTTCACCCTAGCATGGTGTCTTTTCCAGTGGCTATTGTTGGTGTCACTTGCACTTTTTAAAAGATTGTGAACCCCATGGGGACAGAAAACCATTTAGTCAGCTATGGAAACTGCTTTGTGAGCTACTTTTGTTGGAAAATGGTGTACAAAAGTTCATAATTATAAACTGAACCTTCATGTTCCGGAGTAGTGTATCTCTGAGTATCGGATTCTGGCAGGCCAGGTCTCTTGCCTCCAGTGTTCTGCCTCTGGGCTCCCCCAGACATGTCTAGTTAGTGACTATTGGAAGCAGGTTGCTGAGTTAGATGGACCCACTTTGATCCGATCCAGCAAGCAGCCCTGTCACAGGTTATTTAGGAAGCAGTGCCATATTTCTGCACTGCCAGGAGAGAGCACTGTGCATATTGAAAGTGCCAGCGTGAGTCTGTCATCTCCAGATAGGATACAGAAATGTCCTGTGTGTGAAACCCTGGAGAACCGTAGCCAGTCAGGGATGGCTGATGGCAGCTTTCTGTGTCCTGGTCTCCTGGCTGCTCAGGTCTGCACCCCCCCTCCCCCGCAAGTGAGGATCGTGTTCAGTGAAGCTGCCTCGGTGCCCCAGAGGGTTCTGTTTTTTTTTTTCTATTTCTTTCCTAGAGTGGGGATAACTTTTCCTCTTGAGAATTTCAAGCACTCTTAACCTAGCCTGGCAGCCAGCTCATCAGCACCGGAGAGTTTCCGTCCTCCATGACCCTCTTCAGCTACAAATCAGAGACCTTTTTGCATTCTTTCCATTCTGCACTCTGAAGCTTTCAGTCTTCTGTGGCAAACAGACTCTTCTCTTCAGTCATAAAATTGCTCCTTTTGCTTTGAAGAGCATCAATGGTCTTGATCTTCTTCCCACCCTTTTTCAAAATTCACAGGGGCAAACTTAACGTGGCTAACCCAATTTACAACAATAATAATATGTCACTGTTCAACAAAAGAAATGGGCTTACAAGGGGCATGAAGCAGAAGGGAAATGACTGTGAGGGGGGTCACCAGGATTGCTGTACCTTAACAGAGTGGAGGCCGAAGTGAAGACTGAACCAAAAGCGTCTTTGCAGGAGACTTATTTAAGGGGCTTTGCCTTGGCGAAGGCAGTCAACGACTCCTGCGCTCCTCTGATCTTTCCATCCTAGAGAGATTGGAATTGTAATAAAAAGTTCATTTAGAACTTCTCCTGTGCTCTGCGCTCCTTCGTAGAAGTCCTCTCCTGGAGTGAAGATGCGAGTAATTGAAAATTGCCACATGTGCTTCAAGTCCCAGAGCCTTAAAGATCTTGGCTTGCCCAGCAGCTCACACTGGGGTTGGTATGCATGACTTAGTGACTGCCTTTCATTTGTGCTAAGAGTTGTGTTTTCTTTCACTTGCCCCTTCCTTTGGGGCACAAGGAACTGCTCCAGTGATGGGAGGATGTTGGACATATGACCAAGTGAGCTGGCTTCACCAGTGTGGCCATGCCACTGCCGCCCCGTGGAAAGGACCTGATTAGTGCTCTGTGTATAGACTAAGGGTTGTGTCTGCAAAGACTCACTTCCTCTGCAGGATGTAGCCCTAAGAAAATAAGGGTGGCCCAGGGAAGCTTTTGTAAACAGAGAGAGTTGTTAGTGTAGTGCGTTTTGCTGTCAGGCCTTCAGTGTGCTGCACATGACTAGTTTAGATGCATAGTTAAGAGGGCTAGCGACTTTGGCCGCTCAGCTTGCAAGGCTGAGATCTTCCAAAACTTTGTGCCAAGAAAAACTGGATTCAGCAACTTGTACCAGCTAAGCACGCCTGACTTTGTAGCCCTTTTCTGTGAAGCACTGGATGCCAAACCCTTTCAATCCGCTTTGGCCTCCTGACTAGTGTTCAGGCTTTGCTTGTATGCTGCTGAACGTATCATCACCGCTAAGAGGACTAGGAACTTGAGTTTCCATGTCAGGGTTTGCTTTCTGTGCTGTTTCTCACTGATTCTCTGAAAAAAGACATCTTATTTGGAAAATCATGAGCCAAAGCGCGCGCGCGTGTGTGTGTGTGCATGCGCGCGCATGCACACACTTTCCCTTGTTCCTTACCCTCTGGTACTGCTGTGGCAACTCACGTGCTGGACCATGCAGCGGGCAAGTGCCTTGAAAGCTGGACCCTTGAAAGCTGGACACTCCAGGAGTCAAAAGGTCACTCTGTGTAGGAAGGGTGGAAACTGCGTTTTGGAGGCTGACTTGCAAGTGGTCCAGCCCTGTAGTGACAAAACTTAACTCTTTAACGTAGTGCCTTGTTCTCTGTCTCTCTCCTTCCAAAACCTGAGTGATATAGGAAAGTGCTTAAGGAAGTAGCCAGTGAACTTTTCAGTCTCATCCCCCCTCCACTCCTTTTAAACCATTCCAGCTGGTACTGATGTGCTGAGTGTCTCTCCTAGAGGGATCCCACGATCCTGAAGTTAAGACCTTGACCTCAGAACTGTATGCTCAGCTTTTGAAATGATGCGTAAGAAGCGGCAGGAGGCAATGACAATATGTGGTCAGAAGGATCTCCTTTCTGGGACTAGCTGCTCGAGTTGCGTGTTCTGAGGCCAATTTAAACAGTGCTTTCATCTGGGGGCTGAAGGGTGAAGATGAGAGAGCGAAATGGATTTCTGCCTTTGTGCTGAACAAAAGAATCAGACTTCTGTACTGAAAATGGCTACTCCTGCAATAGCCTGCAATCATTGGACTTGCTCTCAATTAAGAGCATCCCAGATTTCATAGCCGGGGGATTGGAAAGGAGCTGTTCCCCTATTTTTTCCACAAAACTCACTTTCATGATTCTTGTTTAGTGCAAACTGTAGCTTGCTGCAAACAACATTGGACTTGGGCTTGCAGTTCTGTCTTGCTTTGGGTCACTTCAGATTGTGGTTTGAAATTCTGGTTTGGACAGCAAGCTTGAACCGTAGCTTGTGGATTTGAAGCATAGCTTGGAGATGCTGTAGCAAGTAGTGACTTTACTTAAAACAGGAGACAAAAGTGAAGCTGTAAGCAGAGCAAGGAGGGAAAGTGTGAGTCCTTGATTCAGTCTTGATTGACTGAAAAAAGTGTACACCTCTGTGAAATTCTACATGAACTCTCTTAAGCCTTGTATCAGCCTGTAAGTCTCGGAGGGAACGCAAGTGACTATGTTTGAGCTGGCAAACCCAGTGAAAGTGCTTGTGGACTAGTAACTTATTTGCAAAGATGTGAGAGAACATCTTCCCTGGACTTAAAGAGCCCCAGTAAGACTGACCTTTGCTGGATTGGCCTGTGTGTCGGAAGTCTCAAGTGCAGTGGGGTGCTGTGACCTCCATGGAATTCATTCCTAAGAGTCTGTGCCCAGGCTCAGTTTGTAGCTTGGCAAAATGCTGGTCTCCTGCAAAGTAGGAAGTGCTGACACCACTTATTAATGACAGGCAAGGCACTGGGAGTGCCCAGCACTACCCAGGAATGAGCCAAAAGAACCCTATTGATGGGTCACTGTGCTCTTCCTCATAGAAGGGAAGGGGGCACTAATTCCATGCATGGTTTCTCAAATGGAAGTCCTCTACTTTCTGTGTATATTCTCACAGACTGGTTATAAAATGCTTCCACGGTGGGCCCGAGAGAGGTGGGGTGACCCTGAAGTGGTCACTGGAAACCACTTTGGGGTACTGCAAATAGTTTTTATCATTTTAAAATGTATGATGACACGACTGCCTGTTCAGCTTTACTAATGGGAGAGTGAGTGTTGCTACCAGAATACTTGTTTAGGAGAAACTGGCTCTGCCATCAAGGGTGTACAAGGGGGATTGAGGTGTAGCAGTTGCCAAGTGTGAATTTTCTGCTTAACGTGGAGGAAGATCCCAGGTCCAGTTCCTGGCGTCTGCAGTTGAATCAGCTGGTGGTGGTGGAACTTGGAGGCTCTTCCAGACAGGGGAACCCTCCATGTCCTGATCTGTCTCCCCCGGTGGGTGCCTGTGTGGCAAGGCAAGCTGGGGTCGTAGGTTCCTGAAGAGCTTGGTTTGTTTCAGCAAAAGGCCAGAGAAGGAATGAAGACCTCCTGACCCAGAGCAGACCCCCCTCTTGGAGAGCAAAGAGATGTTTAAAGGCACAGTCTTCTGACTTGGACTCTTGCAGGCCTCCGCTGCCCCATGACACCCTTCTTAGCCTGTGGCTGACTTTGTGGGGCAGGGTCATGGGTGTGGGAGATTCTGAGTGCTGCTGAGGCTGGTTCCATGGGGAGCCTTTGGGTCTCAGGCCCAGGCTTCAGGCATGAGACAGGATCTCGGATTGGTCCTACTGACCCAGTCTGAACTGAGGACAGGAGCAGTGACACTCTGCCGGTCTGCTTAAAAGCAGTCCTGGGCTCGGTCGACTACTGGGTCAGCCAGGCTTGGTCGAAGGCAGTTCTAAGGCTTTGCATCTTCTGTGCTGCTTGCAAGTGGCTCAGTGAATTGTGTTTATGTGTTTTCTTTTTCCCCCTGCAGAGTGACCAGCAGCTTGATTGTGCCTTGGATTTGATGAGGCGTCTGCCTCCTCAGCAGATTGAGAAAAACCTCAGCGACCTGATCGATTTGGTGAGTGTGGGGCATGTCAAACATACTTTTTCTTGGGCTCACTTGCTGGCTTGAACGGGATGCTGTGCCTGAGCTTGTGCTAAGCAGCTTGTCTGCAGGGGCCTCCAGAGGTGAGTCAGCAACTGCACATACAGTTTGTCAAGCCTCCTTCAAACCAGGAGACCGGAGTGGAATGGTGAGCATTGTAGCCAGGCACCCAGCACCCCAAATTGCAGGGCAGGTTTCTCTCCAGCGCAGAGCTCAGACAGGTACTATAAGCAGGGTGGGTGAGTGTTGGTTTGCGACTTCATTTATTTTATGTACTTTATTTCTATCCTGCCTTTTTCTCCTGGGGGGGGGGCAAAAACAGCACGGTGAAGCAACTTCATTGTGCCCCTGGGGATGCCTGTGTGTTCACTGACGGGCTCTGAGAAGGGCTCCTGGCTGTTGGCCTCTGATTGGTCGCAGAGCAGGATTAGCATCCCTGACCTGACTGTAGTGGCACACCTCTCCTATGATTTTTTTTTTTTGTACCGGTGGGCTTCACTCAAGTTAACCAGCACTTTCTGGGCTGAGCTCCAAGTTGAGAAGTGGCTTGTCCCAGAGACCTCAGTGGATCCCAAGATTGGTCCATGGCCGCTTCAGGTACAAAATGTCTTGGAAGTCTTTGCAGGGTGAAAATAGAGTATTGAACCAGTGCTGTGACTGCATGAAGGACCAAAGCTGAGTGACAGAGCCTCTGCTCTGCCGGCATAAGGTCCCAGTTTCAGCACCCAGCAGTATCTCCAGTTGGGGTGAAGAAAGACCTCTGTGGCTGGCAGCGGCTGTCCAGGGTTTCTGCATAGACAGCACCTTTCGGTGAGGTCAGGACAGGAGAAGCAGCATCCTGCAGTCCCAGTGGCCGTGGGACCAAGGACTGCCTGCCATGCAGTGAAGTACCATTGGCTGGAAGAGCACTGCTATAAGGTTGTTGGCTTAGACTCCATCCCTGTCCTCTCCTCAGCTTTTATTGGCACGAGGCACTGGAGCCACCAGTTCCATCCCTGCCTCTTCCAGGTAAGGGGGCCCAATGTGAAAGGTGCCTCTCCCAAGAGGTCATACAGCTGGCGCTGCATTGGCTGTGCCCCAGAGTGGAAACTTGATTCTCTTGAGAGCGCCATTGTGCTGCATTTGCCCTCGGTCCTTAGCCCTGCTGTCAAGCGAGGAGACATGCCTGCTCCATGTGATGGTGCTGACAGAAGGGAAAATGTCCAACTTGAACGTGGAATGCAAGTCCCCGACAGGGAGGCAGGTGGGGGCCCTTCTGGGTCACTGCCCCTCATCAGCCCCGACCGCTTCCTTGTTCATTAGCGGAGCGGCACAGCCGACCCTCCTGCCATGTCTGTTGTTGCTTCCTCCGCCTGTAATTAGAGTTCATTAGAGCCCTTGTCAGTCATGGGCCTGACTGCAAGGAGAGGGCCGTGGATGTCGCTAATCCACCTTGGCCTGGACCCGCTGCTGTGCTCGGCATCTAATTGCTAATTATTCCTAAATTGGATACTTGGAGCCTTGTCAGGGAAGAGAGGCTTGAGCCACAGTGCTAGGAGTAGGGCGCGCAAGCAAATGGTTCTGGCTCTGTGGGCGGTGCCACTTTAGGGAGATAATTGACTAAGTGGGAAGGTTTTCTGAGAGTAAAATTGAAGCCCTGTCGTGGCTGGCTTGAGGCTTCTGCCCCATACGTGTTAAAGAGTATGTGTGCGGAATCCATAGGCATGTGAGAGACCACCAGTTCTCAGCATTCCATCGTCACATGCTGCTGCGATTGGATCTCCTGGTGCCTTTTTTCCCCTCCCCTTTGGCTAAAAAGCCTTGTTGGGGAGTAGCCATCACATGAGATGGGGGCTGCGGCACACTGGGGGAGAGTGAACTCATTTCCACAGTGGAAATCGTTTTGCAAGACTGCAGGTAAAGTCTTGCTGGGTTAGGCCAAAGGGCTCTCTAGCCCAGCATCCTGTTTCTACTGTGACCCATCAGATACTCTGTGGAATCCCACAGGCAGGCAGTGATGGCAGACCCTCTCCCACCATTGCTCCCCTACAGCCAGCATGCGTCTGAACCCTGAGGTGGTTCATAGCCGTTGTCACTGATAGCCATTGGTAGGCCATCCTCTGTAAATGCGTGCAGTCCCCTTTTGAAACCATACAAGCTAACCGGTTCTCAGACTGGGGTTTTGTGATGCGCTAGCCAGAGAGCCTTGGCCTCTGCCCTCTTAAGCGACAGGGAGTGGGGAGGCAGTGATGTGATCCCCAGAATTGCATTGCTGTCGAGGGGCTCAGGGGCCTACCTGAACTCAACACAGCCTGCACCAGCCTTCTAGGAGTGCGGGGAGTCACCTCTGCAAGGCTCCCTAACGTGGAGACAGTGCAGATAACGATCACAACCCACTTCGTTTGCGATTGCAGAACCGGAAGTGGGTCATGATAGTTATTTTGATGTCTCCGCATGTTGGGGAGCCCTGTCGCAAGGCTCCCCACACCCGTGGAAGTCTGCTGCAGACTGTGGTGAGTCTAGGCAAGCCCTTGTGCCTCTCGACAGTGACACGATTCTGGTGATTTGCTGATTCTGGGCAGCAAAATGGCAGGTGCGCTTCAATGTCAGTAAGTGTAAAGTCATGCACATTGGGGCAAAAAATCAAAACTTTAGATATAGGCTGATGGGTTCTGAGCTGTCTGTGACAGATCAGGAGAGAGATCTTGGGGTGGTGGTGGACAGGTCGATGAAAGTGTCGACCCAATGTGCGGCAGCAGTGAAGAAGGCCAATTCTATGCTTGGGATCATTAGGAAGGGTATTGAGAACAAAACGGTTAGTATTATAATGCCATTGTACAAATCTATGGTAAGGCCACACCTGGAGTATTGTGTCCAGTTCTGGTCGCCGCATCTCAAAAAAGACATAGTGGAAATGGAAAAGGTGCAAAAGAGAGCAACTAAGATGATTACGGGGCTGGAGCACCTTCCTTATGAGGAAAGGCTACGGCGTTTGGGCCTCTTCAGCCTAGAAAAGAGACGCTTGAGGGGGGACATGATTGAGACATACAAAATTATGCAGGGGATGGACAGAGTGGATAGGGAGATGCTCTTTACACTCTCACATAATACCAGAACCAGGGGACATCCACTAAAATTGAGTGTTGGGCGGGTTAGGACAGACAAAAGAAAATATTTCTTTACTCAGCGCGTGGTCGGTCTGTGGAACTCCTTGCCACAGGATGTGGTGCTGGCGTCTAGCCTAGACGCCTTTAAAAGGGGATTGGACGAGTTTCTGGAGGAAAAATCCATTATGGGGTACAAGCCATGATGTGTATGCGCAACCTCCTGATTTTAGGAATGGGTTAAGTCAGAATGCCAGATGTAGGGGAGAGCTCCAGGATGAGGTCTCTTGTTATCTGGTGTGCTCCCTGGGGCATTTGGTGGGCCGCTGTGAGATACAGGAAGCTGGACTAGATGGGCCTATGGCCTGATCCAGTGGGGCTGTTCTTATGTTCTTATGTTCTTATGTTCTTATGTTTGTGTCGCTGCCTCCTTCCCTCCCCCGCAAGAACTTACAGCAGAGCTCAAACTCCCTGTGAGTTTGAGAACCGCTAGGTTATATCATTGCATCAGAAGTAATTTGGACCGTCCTAAGAACTCATGATTATTTTGCTTATGCTGCCCCCTCAGAAGCATGAGGAACAACAAAAGCTGCACAAGGAAAATCTGTTTCTGTTGAATCCTGCCATTGTTGGGTTTTTTTTTCCAGAGACAGTGCTGTGGCAGGTCTTGGGTGCTGGTAAGGGTGCGATATCAAGGGTGTATCAAGCAGGCCCTAGGTCCAACACAGAAGAAAATTGCCCCTCTGAAGTCTGCTGCAGGCGAGGTCATCCAGGATCGGGCGCAGCAGATGGAACGCTGGGTGCAGCAGTACTCTGAGCGATATTCCAGAGAAAATGTAGTCACCGAAGAAGCGCTGAACAACATTGAGTGCCTGCCTGTGCTGGAGGAGGTTGACAGTGAACCAACCCTAGAAGAACTTCACGTGGCCCTGGACTCCCTTGCCTTTGGCAAGGCACCTGGAAAAGACAGCATCCCTGCTGAAGTCCTAAAGTGCTGCGAAGAGATCATCGTCACTGAGCTGCATGAAATCCTTTGTCTCTGCTGGAGAGAAGGTGGAGTACCTCAAGACATGAGGGATGCAAACATCATCATGCTGTACAAGAACAAAGGCGACAGGAGTGACTGCAACAACTACCGCGGCATCTCTCTCCTTAGCGTTGTAGGAAAGCTGTTTGCCCGAGTTGCACTAAAGAGGCTCCAGGTATTTGCAGAGAGCGTCAATCCAGAATTGCAGTGCAGATTCCGAGCCAACAGGTCCATCACTGATATGGTATTCTCCCTTATACCATAACTGCAGGAGAAATGCAGGGAAAAACAACAGCCACTCTTTATAGCCTTCATAGATCTCACGAAGGCTTTTGACCTGGTCAGCAGGGAAGGCATCTTCAAGATTCTCCCCAAGATTGGATGTCCACCCAGGCTCCTCAGCATCATCAGATCTTTCCACAAGGACATGAAGGGCACTGTTGTCTTCGATGCCTCCACATCAGACCCCTTTGACATCCAAAGCAGAGTGAAGCAGGGCTGTGTTCTTGCGCCAACCTTGTTTGGGATTTTCTTCGCTGTCCTGCTGAAGCATGCCTTTGGAACTGCAACAGAAGGCATCCATCTCCAGACCAGATCAGACGGAAAGCTCTTCAACCTCTCCAGACTGAGAGCAAAGTCCAAAGTCCAGCTGAAATGTCTGCGTGACTTCCTCTTTGCCGACGATGCAGCTGTCACTACCCACTCTGCCAAAGATCTCCAGCAGCTCATGGATCGTTTTAGCAAGGCCTGCCAAGATTTTGGACTGACGATCAGCCTTAAGAAAATACAGGTCATGGTTCAAAATGTGGACTCACCTCCCTGCATTATAATCTCTGCACATGAACTGGAGGTTGTCCATGACTTTGTGTACCTTGGCTCAACGATCTCCGACACTCTTTCTCTCGATACCGAGCTAAACAAATGCATCGGTAAAGCAGCTACCACGTTTTCCAGACTCACAAAGAGAGTCTGGTCCAACAAGAAGCTGATGGAACATACCAGGATCCAGGTCTACAGAGCTTGCATCCTGAGTACTGCAGCGAGTCATGGACTCTCCGCTCACAACAGGAGAGGAAACTGAATGCTTTCCACGTGTGCTGCCTCCGACGCATCCTTGGCATCACCTGGCAGGATAGAGTTCCAAACAACACAGTCCTGGAACGAGCTGGAATCCCTAGCATGTATGCACTGCTGAAACAGACGCCTGCGTTGACTTGGTCATGTCGTACGAATGGATGGTGGCCGGATTCCAAAGGATCTCATCTATGGAGAACTCGTGCAGGGAAAGCGCCCTACAGGTAGACCACAGCTGCGATACAAGGACATCTGCAAGAGGGATCTGAAGGCCTTAGGAGTGGACCTCAACAGGTGGGAAACCCTGGCCTCTGAGCGTCCCGCTTGGAGGCAGGCTGTGCAGCATGGCCTTTCCCAGTTTGAAGAGATACTTGGCCAACAGTCTGAGGCAAAGAGGCAAAGAAGGAAGGCCCATAGCCAGGGAGACAGGCCAGGGACAGACTGCACTTGCTCCCATTGTGGAAGGGATTGTCACTCCCGAATCGGCCTTTTCAGCCACGCTAGACGCTGTTCCAGAACCACCTTTCAGAGCGCGATACCAGAGTCTTTCGAGACTGAAGGTTGCCAACTACTAACTACTAGGGAGAGCATACTGGGAAGTTCTTTGGCATGAAGAGCCACACATTTTGAAACTTATTTTAAAAATTCATATCCCACTTTTCTTATTAATTCTGTACCAAGTTTTACAGAATAAGGAAAGCAATTTAAAAAAACTGCATTAATAAGCGAGCAAGGCAAGCCAGTGGTAGACCAGGAGATAGCAAAGGAATATGCTAATTGCAGCACAATTTTAAAGATCAGCTGAGCAGATAACAGAGCTGACCAGCCCCCAAGGTGACCTTCAGAAGCCATGTTTTTTTGCTTGGAGTGTGAAGATGTGCAGTGGGAGCAGACAGGCCTCCCTGGGGAGGGCATCTTGTGAGGTTGGAGCCGCTATGGAGCTGTCCTAGTAGGTGCCTTTATTTTTGCACAGTTTCTGTCCATTTCAGTGGGCATTGCACAAGAGGGCACAGCCCTGAAAGGTCTTAGGAGTGAGTGGGGTTGCTTGATGGTCTGGATTCCTGAAGCCGAGTTGGCAAAAGCTGAGGCAGCAAAGGCAGGGATGCCCAGCAAGGCAGTGGTCAGGCCTTGTCTTGTCCAGCTTGGTTCAAACCCTGGATTGGAAGGAAGGCACCGCCAGCACCTCACTGAGTTCAAAAGGGCAGCTTTGGTGGACTTGGCATTCCTTCAGAAGGTGCTGAGTGCACTGGGCAGGGTGCAGTCCGTGCCTCTTAGTACTACAAGCAGCTGCTGAAAAGCCAAAGTGAGGATTATTGGCTGAAACTTGGCACAATTAATACTGTGCCCCTCGGCACGAGCCAGTTTTCCACTCGGCAAGTGCTGCTGAAAATGGAAATGTCTTCAGCTTAGAAAAGATTACCGTCAAAACGCGTTTAAGACCTCTCCTTTGTGGAAATGCACGCAGGAGGCTGCCGAGGAGGGGACTTGGTTTGAATTGAGCTGCAAGCAGCTTTTAGAGACAGGGAAGTCATTGCGCACCAGAGTCCTCCTCATGATGTTTAAGATGCTCCAGCTTCCAAACTCTCCCCCAGATGTTGATGGTTTCTAATATTCTGCACTAAATCTGAGCTTGGAATCCAGGCAATGATGCCCTGCCCCACCCGTGAGGAGGAAGAGAATGCGTCTTGGACTTCCCGGCCCTTCCCTGTTGCATTGCATGCATTTGGCTTGGTGTTTTGGTTAGTTTAGCAGCCCAGCATGAGGAAAGCCCTGCTGGATCAGGCCCAAGGGCACCCATCCAGTCCCATTCTCTGTTGCTCATTATGGCCCATCAGCTGCCCAGTAGGAAGCCCAAAAGCAGGAGAGGAAGGCAGACTGCTCCTTGTGAGTAGTATTCGAGGGATAGACTGGACCTGGAGTTAGCGCAGATTCATCATAGCCACTAGCCAACAGCAGACTTGATTTTTCCCAGTCTCCTTTGAAACCCATCCAAGCTAACTGTCCTCACCACATCTTGTGGCAATGAATCCTGTAGGCCAGTGTTTCTCAAACTGTGGGTCAGGACCCACTAGGCGGGTTGCGAACCAGTTTCAGGTGGGTCCCCATTCATTTCAATACTTTATTTTTATTATATTAGACTTGATGCTACCATGGTATGTGACCGCATTTGGGGAAATGTTACAGACCTCTACTTTTAACAAGCTACTATGTATATTCTTTTAACAATGATAGTCAATGGGACTTATTCCTGGGTAAGTGTGGGTAGGATTGCATCCTAGGATTGTTAAAAAGTTTCCTGCTTGATGATGTCACTTCCGGTCATGACATAACTTCTGGTGAGCCCTGACAGATTTGCATTCTAAAATGTGGGTCCCGATGCTAAATGTGTTAGAACCACTGCCGTAGGCTAATGATGCACCCAGAGGAGAGGTCTTCTTTTTGTCAGGCCTGAATCTTCTGCTACTCAGTTTGATTGTAGTGGATTTCAAACTGATTTCAAATTTTGATTGTAGTATTATGAGAAAGAGCAAAGCTGCTCTGCACTATACAGTACATTATTTTATAAGCCCCAATTATGTGTGTTTTGCCCCCACATTTCCTCTAATCCAGAGGTCTCTAAACGTTTTGGTCAAAGGGCTGTATCAGATATCTGGCACAATGTCGAGGGCTGGAAAAAAACATTAAATATGTTAGAGATAGAACTTAGATGAATGAATAAATGAATGGACTCAAAGGTCCAGGTTTTCTCCAAGCACCAACACAGCCCAAGAAATAAAGCACATACTTAAATGGACCCCCATTCTCCCACCCCACAAGCACAACTCTGGTTGTATTTGGTCAACTGGGCCAGAGGCTGGCTGCGGTCCGGATAGAGGCTTGCCGCGGGCCACATCTGGCCCCCGGGCCGGGTTTTGGAGACCCCTGCTCTAATCTAAAACTCCCAAAGCTGTAGTCTTTCCTGGTACAGCAGGTGCTCCACCCCTCGAATCATCTTAGTAGCATCTTCTGCATCTTCCGGAGTTCTGCAGTCTCCTCCTTGAGGTTCATCAAATGACTTAGTGAAACCAGGGCCAATCCCATCTGTGAGGCGGACTGAGGCGGCAGATTGGTGAGGCGGGTGCTCATTCCTGCTCACCCACTTGCTTCCGTTGCTCTGCACCTCTTCCTTTTCCAACTTGGGAGGGGGTGGGAGTGGGAGGAGCAAAGGCTGGCACGTCGCCAGGTTGGGGAGGGCAGCATTTGACATGTTTCCTTGTGTGCCAGGAGCTGGCCCTGTAGCTGGCATTTTATTAGAAATGCGTCCAAAATAGACATTCAGATTGTACTTAGGTGAGCCCGGTGCAGTTGATGTTGTGGCAGCGTGGGCTGATTCTTCTTGGCTCCAGCCTAAATGGCTTTCGTATTGATCTGGACTGACTCTCTTGATCATCTTCCCACCACCCCCGTGTGATGATATCAGTCCAAGGAATTTGAAGAAGAACCAGAGCTTGAAGCTCAGACTTACAGTGGAATGTTCTGGATTCTTCCCCGCCAGAAAGCAGGCCTGCTGGAGAGCCACTGCCAGCCGCGTCCGGAGTCCTGAGCTGTGCAGACCAAGTGACCAACCGGGGCAAAGAGGTTTCCTGGAAGTCCCTTGAGGGCAACAGGGACTGTTCCTGTCCCACTGCAGGGTGTGGTCAGTGCTGCGTCCACCCTCGCAGGACCATGGCTGCTCTCCTCCCCAGCAGATTCTCTTTCCCTCTGCTCCCTGTTCTGTCTTCACTCTAGATGGCAGGCCTGTGTTGGGACTGGCTGCCTCGGGCTTCCATTTACTCCACAACCCTTGAGGCAGGTGACCCCCCAAAATATTAGGAACTGCAAGTACCTGATAGCTGCCTGCATGGGTCAGTCCAGGGATCCATCAGGTCCTGCTGGTGTGACTACTTTCCAAGTCCTTTGACTCCAATCAAATGGAAACAAATTTGGGGTGGGTGGGTGTGTTTTCCCTCTCTTTCCATCCCCAGGAAGGTCCACCCTTTTCAGAAACTTTAGGTCAGGAAGTGGACTTTTCAGTGCATTTCAACGCTGCCTCCAAACACCTTCCTCAACACAACCTGCCACAAATTTTATCTTGACACAGCCAGCTTTTTAAATGCTAACTTCAGTCCGGCAGCGTCTGGCTCTCAAGCAGGAAGTAAAGGTTTGGCCAGCTGCTTCGGGAGGTGTCTGGTTTCTGCCACCACACAGGTGACCACTTGTCCTGCTGGCTGGAAAGATGGTTTATTTTTTAATTAAAACTTTGTGCCAGTACCTGCTTCACTGACTCCCAGCCAGATTAACATTTCAGCAGGACAACAGAATCCTTGTCCGACATCCACTGCAGCATGGCGGGGCCTGTTCTTTCAATTTGTCCTCCTCTTTGTCTGCTGCTGATCCCGGTGCCCCTTTCCGATCACGGCCACTCCTTGGCAGCCCTGTTCAAGATAGTGGCCCCATTCATTCTCTGTCCTAAAAGACAAAACTTTCAATCTTCAAGAGACTTTTTCCTCTTTGTGTTTGGGGATGGTCTGCATCGAGATGTGTGCTACATGAATCAGCCACCTTTCCCCCACCCCCCAGGTTGTGGGAACCTGTCCACTTGTTCATCAGAGGGTGCCTTTCTGTGACCTAGAAAGCTGCCACAAAGCTGCTGGTTTGTGGCTTGTTCTTGGGTTGCCTTCTTTTTCCCACGGTACCATATCTGTAAATGTGAGCCTTCTGCTGGACATGCAGTTCATGCAGGACGTGAAGCAAGGCAGAGTGGAAATCTTGGCCTAGGCTGGGGCAACACTTAAGGGTCTTGACCTGAAGCTGTACATGCTGCTGTAGCTACTAAGCAAGGATGACGTTGTCCAGAGCCTGAATGGGAGACCACATGGACGTGCCCCCCATGTGGCTCTTATAAGCGGAGGACAAGTGCCATAGCTGGGGGGGGGTAGAGTCCCCATTTTGTGTGTATTTTCAGGCAGGACTGGGAAAAGCCCCTTCCCTACCTGGAGCCCTGAGTCGATGTAAGCAATATTGAACTGGATGTATCCATCAAAGGCCTGGCTTGGTGGAAGCTAGCTTCTTATCTTTATATAAGAAGCAGGGTGTTAGATAACTAAATACATTGCATAAAAGAAAAGCAAACTTTATTATAAAGTGTTGCCTTTAGGAGGTTTCATCTCTCATGCACTTGTGTACAAGAGTCCTCTGTTTCCCCCTCCAAAAAGATGCCAGTGAGCTCATCCTAGTTCTAGGTGTGGGTTTTGTGTGTGGACTAGTAACTTTTTGTGTACAGCTTTGATTTATTTTGTGGTTGTAAGAAGGCTGGTGTTGCATAGCAGCTAATAGACCAAATTGTGAGTCAGAACCTCCCTGGTTTGAATCTCTCCTTGGGGAAACTGCTCCCTCTGGCCTCAGTCTTCCGCATCTGCAATAAAGGGAGAATGGCACTCATTAACTTACAAAGCTGTTGTGAAGACAACATCAAGACAATACATGCAAAAGGCTTTTCATGCTCAAGCGACACTAAGCAATGTATTAGTTTCTACTGCACTTCTGGAGAGGGTCTGTTTAAACGCATACCGCCGCAGCATTCCTGCAGTCCTCAAAAGAATCTCCATATGCATCTGCTAGATATGACCCTTTTTAAAAATAAAAAGTTAACCGGTATGGTAATACTTGGCAGGCAGCCTGGAAAGTATATTAAACTCCACCCAGAGCATGAGCTAGTGGAAAAAATTAAGTTGGCTTTTCTCAGGCAGCTTATTCTCTTAGCAGCTCTTGGATTTCCACTCCATTATAAATATTTACCCCCATCTCTGTCTCTCCCCCCCCCACTCCTTAATTTTTTTTTCTTCAGCAATTTCTTTACAGGCCTCGATTGGCAAGAAACAGACACCCAGACTCTATATGCATTTAGCTTTATGAGACCACACGAGTGGCTGTGGTAATGAGATCTGAATTTGTTTAGACCTCTGTGCGTGTGCAGTGCACTTTCGGGGGAGGGAGGGAGGGAGAGGGGCGGGGCCATTGGCCTGTCACGATGCAGAAAACACGGAAGCCCGGGCAGCTCACCTAGGACCCTGCCTGTGCAACTCACTGTCCCCAGATCTTGGCATAACCCAGTCCCGCTTGTAAGGAGCTCCTTAAGGCCTATTTTTTCCCCTTTCATTCTTTCTTCCAGGCTCTCCAGGTTAACTGCAGTGATTTTAGTTTAAGACATCCTGGGCTCTCTTCTTCCTGTGTCTCCCCCAACCTCCCAGTTGCATATTTAGATTATAAGTTTGCAGGTCAACAACTTATCGTTGTGTTGATCTTTACATTGTGAGGTATTTTGTAGGCACCTCAGGAATATTATTATGACTCTGTAGAATTGAACAAGAAACTGAGGACTCTGGTTGGAACCAGGTGCTTGACGCCGGGGTGGGGGGTGGGAGTTCCTGGGACCTCATTTTTGGTGCAGGCGAGGAACGGGTTGTAGCTCAGGGAACAAAGCCCGTAGAAGACCCCAGATTCCTTCCTTGGCAGCGTCTCCAAGGAGGCCTGGGAAAGAGCCTTCTCTGTCTGGATGCTGCCAGTCTGTGAAGATGCAGCTCCGCCAGGTGGATGGAGAGACTAACTTGGTACAAGGCAGCTTTCCTCTATAGTCCCTGCCCAGCTTGCTGACTCTGTGCCAGTTGTAGGGGATGCCACCTATGGCAGCTCTCCAGGCTCTGCATTCCCCACCACGACGTAAAGCGAAAGCTCTTTTACTTTTGCTGCAGGTGACTGACAGAAGGTGTTCTGTCCCAGTTCTCCTTTATAAAGAGCCTATCATCGGAGGGTCATTAAAAAAACAAACAACAACCCTCAAATTTAAGGAGATTACGCATTTGTGTAAAATCCAGGTTTTAAGAGAAGTTGTAGCTGAGACAATTAAATTAAGTCTGTGTTTAGCTTTCCTTGGAGTGTTGGCATCAAGATATGTTCATCTGATTTTTGTGTTTTGTGTCTCCATCCCTCCTCCCCAGGTCCCGAGCCTCTGCGAAGATCTTCTGTCTTCAGTTGACCAGCCCTTGAAAATTGCTCGCGACAAAGTGGTGGGGAAAGATTATCTATTGTGCGACTACAACAGAGATGGAGACTCATACAGGTGACAGGGGGCCCCCCTGGTGGGGAAGTAACCCCCCCACAGCATATCTAAAAGTCTTTATGGTTTTCTCTTTATGGCAAATGTCATCATTTGTGTACATATCAGTCTTGTTATTTGGGAAACTGTTGTTAGCTTGGGGGGAGAGGTGGTGAAGGACCTTGTCTCATTTAAAAGCCATCTTGAGCAGTGCTGTAAGACTCATGAAGCCGATTTAATTGAGAATAGCTTCACGCTATAAGCATCAGTGCAGCTGGTGGAATCTTCTGCTGACCCAGCAAGCAGAAGTTGGGGGGGGGGGTTTAAAGACAAGAACCAGTCTGGAGCTGTCGGTGACTTCCAAAGCATCTAGAAGTGGACACACCTGCAATCAGTTCATATTTTTCTAGGGACTTCTGTCCAATTCCCCCCCCCCCGCCAAAAAAATTCCTGTATGCCAAAGAGGAGAGTCCCCACCCTGAATCTTCCCCCACCCTGGATCTTCCCAGTCATTTTGGAAAGGTTATGTTGAGCATCTTATAGAAAATAATGCGATGTGGTGCAACCTCTGTGTGCTGTGGTTTTTGCAGCTTATTAGTGGGATCACCTTTCTCACTGATTAAGGAGGGCATAGCTCAATGGCTGAGAACATGGTTGACAAATGGAAAGTCCAGGTTCAGTCCCTGGCAGCGCCTCTGGGTAGGGTTGAGAAAGAGCCTGGAGAAACACTGCCTGTCAGAGTTGGCAGTGCTGAGCTGGATAGATCTGTGGTCTGGCTAGGCAGGCAGCAGCATTGTCTGCTCATAAAGATGTCCAGATGTTTGTATCTTGACCCTCACCTCGCAATTTCTAGAAAGCCAGGTGCTCTGAAAGACAGGAATTCTGTTCCTTAAGCTGGCTGTTTGTGCCATAATGACTGAGGCCTGATCCCGGTTACTGCAAGCAGATCCAGGCCAGTTCCCGCCTGCCACTCAAGTGAAAAGTACACATTAACTCTCCTATCTCAAAGATCCCAGCTGTCACTGGTATGAAAGCTAGCCTCTTTCTTTTTCTTTTTCAAAAAGTGTTCATGGAAAGCTCTAAGGCCCCTTGACTTTCTCCACATGTCCCTATCCTTGTCTTGATCGCTTTCTTCAAATAGAATCCTTATGGGGCAAAGTCGGTGCCAGCAGCCCAGCTTGAAACCTGTTAGCTGAAGCAAAAATCATCCCATTGCGTTAGGCAGGCAAGACGCTTGACACTTGAGCCCAACCTACTTTCCTTCCAAACAGCCTCCCATCTAAACCCTTAAATGTGTTTTGAGTGCTTGTCTGCTATGAAAACATTTGGGGGGGGGGGTAATGTTATGAATTTCTGGTGGATAAAATTACTGCTGCAGCTAGCATTCTCTCCTGGGGGAGGGCACGTTCTGCAGGCCAGAAAGCATTAACTTATGGCTATGCTGCTCTGAGATTGCATTCCCTTGTTCTGTGGAACAGATTTGCTAACCACAATTAAATCAAGCCCACCTTGTTAAAATACAAAGAGGGGGTGTCCTAGAACAGCAGTTACCTGCTCCAGATGGCAAGCGCATGTTCTCAAACAGCAGGCAAAAAAAAACCCCAAAGTGGTTCCCTCGAATGAGTCTGAAGCAAAGGAAAACAGGATATTGTGGTTGTTCCCCTTCTTTGTCCTCTTGCACACAAGTCTGCGAGCAGCGGTAGCCCCACAGCGCTACTTACTTTGCCTCTTGCCCAATTAAAGATGTTTTGGTCAATAAGTTAATTTGTCTAAAGCTGAATTTGAGCAGGAACATCTGAAAAAGAAAGCAGGTGTTCTGTTTGTTTTTTGGGTAGTGCCTGATTCTTGAGCAGCAGGAGGCTTCCCTCGCATGCACAAGAGAGTGCCTCTTCTGAGACATTCTCGCTGTGGCACATGTATGCATCACACAGTGCCTGTAGGTTGCTGGTGCCATCTTAGAAGAGGTATTCTCCCCCCACTCTTGCGCGGGAGGAGGTGCCTCTTCTTAATCTGCCATTTGCCTCTTCTTGTCCATTTGCCTGTTGCTGTAGGCAGCGTCTGAGAAGAGGCACTCCCTCCGAGTGAAGACTGTCACTCAATTAATTTGGGCACTTTTTAAAAAGTTGCAGCCCTCCTTGTTCGTCTGCCTGCCCACAGCTGACTAACATAAATTAGTATTAAAAATGAAATTGTGCTGAGTATGGTGCAGTGAACAAAGACAATGACAAGAAGAGGCTGAGATTTACAACTGACTAAGAGCTTGCAGTGTTTTAAAAAAATCTATATCCCACCTTTCAGCACAGGAGTGTGTACCAGGCGAAAAAGCATCGCAGTGCGTCCACTTTAATAGATCTAGGGCTGCTCAAACCCTGGCCTGCGGGCCACTTCCGGCCCAGGGGGCCTTCTCATCTGGCCCCCAGGGGGTCCCCCACTTGGCCCGCTGAATACTCACCAGGGCCCACGTGATCTCTGGGTCTGGCTTTCCATCACTGCCTTGAGCTTCGCATCTGTGAAGCTCAACCGGCAGCGAAGGAAAGACCAGCCTAGCACACGCACAAGGCCTTTTATACTCATCAGGTCACACAGTGCCTTCAGGTGTCACATTAGTTCATGGCACTGCATTACTTTCTCAGTATAAAAGGCCTTGCGTGCACGCTGGGCCGGTCTTTCCTTGCCTGGCTCACGAGCAGCGCACTCCTGGAGCCTGGGGCAGCAGGGGATGACTGGGCAGGGAGCACTGAATCGCAACATGCGGGAAGGGGGAGAGCATGCTGGAGAGAACACGTGTGCGAGGGAGGGCAAGCGGGCAAACAAGTGTGTGCGCACTCTGGCACTGCCGCAACCCAGCAGCAGCACGTCTTGCCTGCGCAAGGACGAGTAGGAGAGTGAGTGCTTTGGCACCACCACAACCTTGGAGTGGCAGCAGCTTGAAGGTGCCCCCTCTCTCTGTGTGTGAAAGTGCTTATGAACTGGCTTGACGATACCCCCTCCCCGTGTTAGAAAGTGTTTATGAACTGGTTTGAATTTATTCGTTCATCCACATAAGTTCCGTTTATGTAAATTATATAAATTTATTCAAATTTGAAATGTGAATTCTTTTTTTTCCGGCCCCTGACACAGTGTCAGAGAGATGATGTGGCCCTCCTGCCTACACGTTTGTGCACCCCTGATCTAGAAAGCTTAGTGAAAACACAGCTTTCACAGACTCTCTCACAGTGAGGAGGCCAGGTGTGCCTCTCTGGGGAGGCTCTTCCCTAGCTTGGGTGTCATCACTGAGAAGGCCATTTTACTCTCAGACTCCTGCTACTTGCAATGCAGCAAACCTAGTTGCTTTTTAGAGCACCCTTTTTTTGTGCGTTCCCAAGTGACCCATTTCATTCTCTCTTCTCTCAGATCACCGTGGAGCAACAAATATGACCCCCCTCTGGAAGACGGGGCCATGCCATCCGCTCGCCTGCGGAAACTGGAGGTGGAAGCAAACAATGCCTTTGACCAGTACAGGGACTTGTACGTAAGCTTGTAGTGCACCTGTTTAATTATTTATGGGGCAAGTACAGATCTGTTATGACCGTGAGATAGCGGCAGAGTCCTGTACTCACAGGTAGTAGAGGAGTTGTGGATGCAGCAATCAGGTCCTGAAGCAGGACAAACTGTTCCTCAGAATGGCAGCAAGCAAACCTATTCATAAAATTTTAATAAAATGAAGACAAAAGAGAATAGTGGCATTGAATGCTCCTCTGCATGGGAAAACTCCTTGAAAGGAGAAAGTTAGCAGATCAGGGTGTGGACAGCTGGACTACCTCTCCCTTTTACTTTTAAGGAGGGTGGGTTTTTAATGTGGTGTGTTTTTTTTACTGCAAGGAACCATTAGTGTTATTTTTATCTCTGCCTTTTCATCATCCAGCTTCAAAGAAGCATTGTGCCCCTGCCTTCTCTGAGCCCACCTCTTGCCTCCTGTTTGGCAATGGAGTGTGGCAAGTATTCCCTAGTTTTCTTTTTCCAGCCTCCTTTTCCAAAACCCGTGCTGTTGGGGACTTGGCTGATGGGGGCCAGGCAGGCTCTGGACCCCAGAGCTGCCCCCATCTTAGGTGCTGTGTGGCTGCGTGTCCAAACCACCCAGCAACTGTCCTCTCTAAACATCCTGTGGCTTTGGAGGATGTGTTTGTAAGTGGTGCTTGAAAGAGCTTCCCCAAAATCAGCTTGTGGGTTTTTGTTGTTGTTTAAGCCCTTCTGTTTATGCCAGAGGGGTAGCAGGCAAGTTACAAAGAGCAACTGCAAAGGAGGAAGAAAGTTAAATGCCTAAGTGGAACATGTGCTTCAGAGGTCAGCAGAGGGGAGTGCAGTGTCAGTGGGAACACCAGGTGGCCCTCCCTCCAAAATGGTACACTTTGTGGGTTTTGCAGCGGGGCTTACGCACTGGTTTTGTTCCAGCCATGTGAGGTGCTTTCCTGGCACTTATTTTCCTGACAGTTTTCTCTGAGGCCTTCTGCTTTGAGCGTAGAGTTGGCTTTAATGCAAGAGTATCAGGTCAACAGTGGGACCAGAGACCGGTTGTGTTGATGCTTTATTTTTAAATATTTGTATCCCGTCTTTCCTCTCTTAAAAAAGTGTATCCAAAGTGGCTTTCAATGAAGGTAGCGGAGACTGTGAATTCTGGGTGGGATCCTGCTGCCTGTTTCCTAGACCGGTGTTTCTCAACCAGTGGTACAAATATCTCCAGTGGTACTTGAGGCGGTGTCTGGTGGTACTCAGGGGACCCTGGACACCCGCCACTCAGCAGCAAGACCAGGAATGTGACACAACAAACAGTAGCAGGAGGCTCCCAAGCAGGCTTTTTGGCGCTCAGAAAAGCCCTCCTGTCCACGCCGAGCCTCTTACTGGTGGTTTGTCATGTCGCATCTGCCTCCCAACCCAGAAGTAACTGGCAATTATGTCACTGCCAGTTACTACTTCGAATAGTTGAACCGTATGAAGTGGTACAGCGTAGGATAGATCTTGAGAAACACTATTCTAGACTGCAAGCCCCTTGAGGCAGAGTCTAGCCTCCCCTTCCTTTTTGTAAAACCCCACAGATGGCACTTAAATAACTGCTATCCATTGTTGGCCAGACCTTCGCAATCATCCAAAAATCTGCCCACCTACTGCTTGATCCCTGCTTTTTCTTTTTCTTTTTCTCTTGACAAGCAACAAGCAAAGTGCTTATGAAAGATGGGAAGAATTTGCTAGTGGCGAAGGTAGTCTGCGGCTGTAAGATCCCTGCCATGTTAGGCCACAGTCCTGTCTAGTCCCATGTCTTGTTTCCCATATGACCAACCACATGACTCTGGGTAGCCCACAACCAGGAGAGAAAGATGTTGTTTTCTGCTCCCCCCCTGCCATTGCTCCCAATGCCCCCTAAGTTGCCTCCGAAGGTAGCACATAGTCATCGTGGCTTCAGCCAGTGATAAATCTGTCGTCCTTGAGTTGGTCTAACTCTCTCTTGAAGCCACCTCTGCTAGTGGCTGTCCCCACCTCTGGTGGCAGCAGGTTCCATAGATTAATTGTGTGCTGGGTTGAGATGTGCATGCTGAATCTCCCGCCAGGCAGTTTCATTGGATGACACACACAAACTTATTGAGTTCTAGCACTGAGAGAGTAGGAGAAGAGCGTGCTCTGTTCGCGTCATACATAATTTGTGTGTGTGCATTTTCTTCCATGTTCAAAATCGGAAAAATGCATTGGCCAAGCTCAAATCTTTGAGTGCCTCTATCGTTGATCTTTGGAAATCAGCCGTTGTTGTGAAATAGTCGTGTCGTGTCTAGACTTCTAGTCGTGTTCTTTGCCTGTCCTTTCAACTTTTCAGTCTCCCTTTTTTACCCTGCTTATTGGGTCAGTTCCAGCAGGGCTTTGATTTGCACACCTGATGTCTTGGGAGGAGAGTGTCTCAGGTACACGTGGTTGCTATTTTGTTTCTTTTACAGTAATGATCCTGCTTATATTTGTTGCCAGATATCATCATATGGAGCAGCTGAACATCTGAATGAACTTTATCTGTTTTAAGTCTTCCATGTTTTGTTCAGGGTGGGGGGAGGAAAAGGGGATTGAGAGGAAGATGGATCCGATTAGGGAATGTAAGCATCCCTGATTGGTTTTGAAAGGAGGAATCTCAGAAGTGAACAGAGCCTGTTCCTTCCTACTGGAAAGACCATTAGTACGAAGGCCTTCCCAAAGCAAAATGTCACATTGACGAGGCGTGGCGGCTGATGGGCTGCAGGGCAGGAGTCTGTTCCTTTTTGTCAAGAGAACAGCACTGCTGGCTTCTCCTTTTTGTTTCGAGAACCAGACTTGTGAATTCCTTGTGTGCAGCATTGAGAGATGGTCCCAAAGCACTCCCCGGTCTCAGTCAACGGTCTGTCGGCTTTTGTTCAAGGGGTGCTGGGGTTCTTGCGTTCTGCACTGACCTGTTGTACAGCCTGCCATCCCTTTCCCTCTTTGCATTGTCCAGGCTCTTGGTGGCTGCTCCCTCATCCCAGGGTGTACATCTGGAGCCAGCCAGTTAGTGCGCACTGCCACAGAAGCGGGCAGTGCCTGTTCATTGCTGTCGGGTCACCGTGACCACATGGCTGGAGGCCAAAAGTGTGTTGCATATAACACAGGGCAGTTGAGGGGTCTTCCTCCCACAGAGGTACCAGTAGTGGAGGTGGGTGCACTCTGAGCTGGGGTGTGCCAAGAGGCAAAGGACAAAAGTGCCCCCCCTCCTTTTCCAGTGCCAGGATCCTGATCTGGATGCTGCTGTTCCAGCGTCCTCCATTTGCCTCTGGACGTGACTCTGGTGTGACCAAACCTGGGACTGTTGGCAGGGCTTCTGAGGTCTTCCTGTTGCCCTTGGCTTGTGGTCCCCAGACTCTTACGATGACCCCCAGCAACTCAGCACCGTAGGCACAATCGCATGCTACAGCACTGGCTGTGATGGCCCCTGCAGATTGACTCCTGGTGCAGCTGCCCTGCCTCCCACCACTGGGGTGCTGGGGGGGAGATCCTTTTCTTTTCCCTTCTCCCAGGCCTTTCCACAATGGGCCACAGCACCAGGTTTGTGGCAGACAGGGGACTTCCCTCTGGGTGTAGTTGACGGACAGACAGTGGGTGGGTCTGCCTGGGGGAGGCGTCCTTAGATAATATATACATTTGTGAAAATGTAACAGGTCGCAAGCACATGGAACTTGCGCCTGAGTGGCAAGTTATCCTGGTGAAGCTTCACAGGCACAAGACCATGTTGTTCTCGCCCGCCACTCTGTTTTTATTTCTACCGCTTGCTGAAGCAATAACGAAAACAGCCAAGCAAGTCCTCCTTCCCACTATGCAGATTTAATTTGTGGAAGTTGCTGCTGTGGAGTGTAGCGATGGTTGGTGTCCTTGGGCACCTTTGTAAGCGATGGGATGTGTGCATGGAGGTGAAATGGTATTGCTCACACGTCGTTGTCCGGACTTAATATAATAATAATATAATATACAGTATGTATATACCGCCTTTCTTGGTCTTTATTCAAGACTTTATTCAAGGTGGTTTACATAGGCAGGCTTATTAAATCCACGCAGGGATTTTTACAAATTGAAAGAAGGTTCTTTCTTTCAAGAACCACTACATTCAAGGTGTTACACTCCGATCTGGTTTAACATTCTGGCCTCCATCCTCCCACGCTCCGAGCAGATGGAACAGCTCAGCTGCAGCTTGCCAGCTGCTTCAAGGTCGCACGGTGCCGGTGGCCTCGAACTGGCGACCTTGTGGATGTTAATCTTCAGGCAAATGGAGGCTCTACCCTCTAGACCAGACCTCCTGCCCCTGTGTGGCTAGGCAGTTAACCTCAAAGACACAGCAAGGGAAGCCCAGTGAACACCGGTTCTTGCTCAACCCTCCACTTCTTGGGAGGGTCTGAGTCGGCCACTGTGGGGAATAGAGCGTGGGGTTTGGCGAGCCTTGCTTGGGCTATACTCATGTGCTCCTTCTTGTGGCTTCCCGATTTGGGGGCCTTGGCCGGCATTGGAAGCTGCAGGAGGTGGTGCGTGGAGTATTTCACATCATGCCTGAATCCTCCCTTTGTTCTCCCACAACTGGCTGCTGCTCCCCACTGTTGCAGCAGCCCAGCTGCTGGCCAGATGTGTGCTTTGTAAGCATCCCTGGCATGGAGAATGGACGTACCTAACCCAATTGGTATGTTTGCCTGAGGGCCGCCTTGCACCTGTGAGCGTGTTGGAGAGAATTGACCACATACCTGTGCAGAACCATAGCTGCTCTTCCCAACAGATTCACTTAAACCCTGGTGAGCAGTAGCTGGACAAGAGAGGCTCTTGCCTCCCCCCGTCCTCCCCCAAAGTTTTCACCACCAAGAGTCATCTATCACCCCACTCAGGAATATATAAAACACAGCACTCTTCATCTGTTTAATGTCTTGCAGTATGTCCTGGGTGTTGTATGGCATTAGGCATTTGTCTTCCCCCAAATACAGGAATGGGGTTATACAGTGAGGCTGACTGGTAGGAGATTTGGGGTGCATACCAAAGCCAGTCCTCCTTTACTCAATATGTGAATTCTCCCTCCTGGAACATAAGAACAGCCCCACTGGATCAGGCCATAGGCCCATCTAGTCCAGCTTCCTGTATCTCACAGCGGCCCACCAAATGCCCCAGGGAGCACAACAGCTAACAAGAGACCTCATCCTAGTGCCCTCCCCTGCATCTGGCATTCTGACATAACCCATTTCTAAAATCAGGAGGTTGCGCATACACATCATGGCTTGTACCCCATAATGGATTTTTCCTCCAGAAACTTGTCCAATCCCCTTTTAAAGGTGTCTAGGCTAGACGCCAGCACCACATCCTGTGGCAAGGAGTTCCACAGACCGACCACACGCTGAGTAAAGAAATATTTTCTTTTGTCTGTCCTAACCCGCCCAACACTCAATTTTAGTGGATGTCCCCTGGTTCTGGTATTATGTGAGAGTGTAAAGAGCATCTCCCTATCCACTCTGTCCATCCCCTGCATAATTTTGTATGTCTCAATCATGTCCCCCCTCAGGCGTCTCTTTTCTAGGCTGAAGAGGCCCAAACGCCGTCGCCTTTCCTCATAAGGAAGGTGCCCCAGCCCCGTAATCATCTTAGTCGCTCTCTTTTGCACCTTTTCCATTTCCACTATGTCTTTTTTGAGATGCGGCGACCAGAACTGGACACAATACTCCAGGTGTGGTCTTACCATAGATTTGTACAATGGCATTATAATACTAGCTGTTTTGTTCTCAATACCCTTCCTAATGATCCCAAGCATAGAATTGGCCTTCTTCACTGCCGCCGCACATTGGGTCGACACTTTCATCGACCTGTCCACCACCACCCCAAGATCTCTCTCCTGATCTGTCACAGACAGCTCAGAACCCATCAGCCTATATCTAAAGTTTTGATTTTTTGCCCCAATGTGCATGACTTTACACTTACTGACATTGAAGCGCATCTGCCATTTTGCTGCCCATTCTGCCAGTCTGGAGAGATCCTTCTGGAGCTCCTCACAATCACTTCTGGTCTTTACCACTCGGAAAAGTTTGGTGTCGTCTGCAAACTTAGCCACTTCACTGCTCACCCCTGTCTCCAGGTCATTTATGAAGAGTTTGAAAAGCACCGGTCCCAGGACAGATCCTTGGGGCACACCGCTTTTCACCTCTCTCCATTGTGCAGAATACGGTGTGCAATTTTAGTTTGTAGGATTATCTGCCCTGAAATTTGGTGATGGCCACTACCTCAGATGCCTTTTAAAGAAGAGATTAGATAGGGAGGAGAGTGAGACCTGTGACTGGTTCCTTGTAATGATGCTTATGTAGAACCTCCATGTTCAGAGGCAGTCTAGATCTGAGTAACGAGGAACAACTGAAGGATAAGGTTCTTGTCTTTGTGCCCTGTTTCTGTCTTCGATCTCAGATGTTCAACGAAAAAACACATGAAATGGGAGCCTTGGCCAGCCTGGCTCAGGGCTGCCTGTTGTTTTCCCTCGACAAGACTTGGAGATGACACCAGTACCGGAACCTGGGAGTTTTTCCATGCAAAGGCAGGGCTCTGCCACGGAGCCCCTGCCTGAACTCACCTGGGACAGACCCAGAAATGAGCTTCACAGCATGAAGGCCTGTCGTTGGGGAGGGAGCCAGGTGGGTCTCCCTTGGCAGAAGTCCTGCAGCCTCTTCCCTTGACTCTGGTGGAGTGGAGAGGAGACCCCCCTTCTGGAGCGGTGGTGATTTGTGGCCTTCCAGCAGTTTCCTTTCACTCCACACATCTCCCTTTTTTCAGGGCTGGCACAGAGTAGGTCTTCTCCCTGGAGCTACGTCCATCCCTTTTTGGATGAGGGAGACCATGGAGCTGATCCGGCACGGGTGGCAACGCTGCCTTTTCGCTAACTTTGTCCCAGCCTGGCTGCAACAGCCTGCGGACCATGCTTTTGCCCGTTGGGTCCATCCCTGCCACAAAAGCACCTGAGGCCCACTTGAAACCACCTTGAAATAGCCTGTTCGTATTTAAAACCAATGTTAATACTAGATTTGATTCATTAAAGGTACAAAGGCTGGCCTAATTGTTTCCATGTGTGCGCTTGTTAGTTCTGGTGAGAATGCATAGCGGACGGCTTTGCGTGGCCTTGGACAACATTTTAGCACGTTCTTAAAATATATCCGCAAAAGCCTTTATGTAAAATCTCATAAAACGTGAAGCGCGTAAAAATTAGGCCTGTTTTCCCTCATACCACCCCCTCCCCCGTTTCATGTCCTTGGGATCAAAGTAAAGAAGGTAAGAAGAATTTTTTAAGGCCCTTGCTGCACCCCCGCTTCCTTCTAATTAATGTTTCAACTCCAAGCAAGCTGGTAAAATGTGTAATTGGAAGACCCTGGGTTTGGATTTTTTTTTTGGTGGGAGGAGATCTTACAGTTTGCTATTTCTCATTTTCTCCTCCCCCCATCCTGAATTAAAATCAGAAGAATGATTTTAAAAGTTTAGTGTGAAAGAATTTCCTCTTTCCCCAGAAAATTCCTCCATACATGTGCGCATGACACTGATCATGCATAGGGGTGACAGGCCCACGTATTGGACAAGATTTGAATCATGTCCTTTGCTGAGAAGTGGCAGTTGTCCTTCTGTAGGGTGGGATGAGTGTGGGGCAGTGACTTGTGCAGGAGAGAGCAGGTAGCCTCCTCCAAGAGTAGTTGTATTGGATTGTTCAAACACATCTGTTTCAGAAAAGATCAGTAATGGTCTTGTGGCATGTTTTAAAGACCAACACATTTATTGTAGCATAAGCTATTGTGCACTGCACCTCTCTCATTTTTTGGCAAAACTTTGACTGGAGCAGAAGTGAAGTGACGGTGTAGTCAGTCCATGTGTCCAGATCCAGACTCAGCTTGTCTGCAAACAGTTCCTTTAATTGAAGCCCACTTGTGGATGTATTGTACAGGCTTCTGTTGATCAATTTGGACAAGCCACCCCGGCCAGACTGGTGCACTTGGGAGTTTTTCAAAGTCTCCCAATCCACATGTGCCAGACTTTGGAGTGGCCTAGATTTTCCACAAGCTAGATGGTGCCCTTGGCACCGTGCCCCTGGTGGTTAAGAACATAAGAACAGCCCCATTGGATCAGGCCAGAGGCCCATCTAGTCCAGCCTCTCACAGTGGCCCATCAAATACCCCAGGGAGCACACAAGACAACAAGAGACATCCTGGTGCCCTGCATCTGACATTCTGACATTGCCCATTTCTAAAATCAGAAGGTTGCACATTCACATCATGGCTTGTAACCCGTAATGGATTTTTCCTCCAGAAATTTGTCCAATCCCCTTTTAAAGGCATGTAGGCCAGATGCCGTCACCACATGCTGTGGCAAGGAGTTCCACAGACCAACTCCACGCTGAGTAAAGAAATATTTTCTTTTATCTGTCATAACTCTCCCAACACTCAATTTTAGTGGATGTTCCCTGGTTCTGGTGTTGTGTGAGAGTGCAAAGAGCATCTCCCTATCCACTCTGTCCATCCCCTGCATAATTTTGTATGTCTCAATCTTGTCCCCCATCAGGCGTCTCTTTTCTAGGCTGAAGAGGCCCAAACGCAGTAGCCTTTCCTCATAAGGAAGGTGCCCCAGCCCCGTAATCATTTTAGTCACTCTCTTTTGCACCTTTTCCATTTCCACTATGTCCTTTTTAAGATGTGGCAACCAGAACTGGACACAATACTCCAGGTGTGGCCTTACCATATATTTCTACAACGGCATTATAATATTAACCATTTTGTTCTCAATACCTTTTCTAATGATCCCAAGCATAGAAATGGCCTTTTATCACTGCTGCTGCACAGTGAATTGACACTTTTATCAAGCTGTCCACCACCACCCCAAGATCTGATCTGTCATAGACAGCTCAGAACCGATTAGCCTGTATGTGAAGTTTTGATTTTTTTCCCCGCAATGTGCATGACTTTACACTTACATTGAAATGCATCTGCCTGGTAGAATGGGCAGCAAAATGGCAGATGCATTTCAATGTAAGTGTAAAGTCATGCACATTGGGGGGGGGGAAACAAAACTTCACATACAGGCTAATGAGTTCTGAGCTATCTATGACAGATCAGGAGAGAGATCTTGGGGGGGGGGGGTGGACAGCTTGATGAAAGTGTCGACCCACTGTGCAGCAGCAGTGATAAAAGGCCAATTCTATGAGTGGGATCATTAGAAAAGGTGTTGAGAAAAAAATGGTTTGGAGAGATACTTCTGGTCTTCACCACTTGGAAAAGTTTGGTGTTGCCTACAAACTTGGCCACCTCACTGCTCAACCCTGCCTCCAGTTCATTTATGAACAGGTTGAAAATTGCAGGTCCCAGGACAGATCCTTGGGGCACACCTTTTTACCTCTCTCCATTGTAAAAATTGCCCATTGACACCCACTCTCTGTTTCCTGGTCTTCAACCAGTTCTCAATCCATGAGAGGATCTGCCCTCAGATTCTCTGACTATGGCGTTTCCTCAGCAGCCTTTGGTGAGGGACCATGTCAAACACCTTCTGAAAGTCCAGATATACAATGTCCACGGGTTCTCCTGCATCCACATGCCTGTTGACCCTTTCAGAGAATTCTAAAAGGTTTGTGAGGCAAGATTTACCCTTACAGAAGCCAGGCTGATTATCTCTCAGCAAGGCTTGTTCCTCTGTGTGCTTGGAGATTCTATCTTTGATGAGGTTTTCCACCATCTTACCTATAGTAGACATTAGGCTGACCAGTCTGTAGTTTCCCGGGTCCTCCCTCCTTCCTTTTTTAAAGATCGGTGTGACATTTGCTATTCTCCAGTCTTCTGGCACCATGGCCATTTCAAGGGACAAGTTGCATATTTTAGTCAAGAGAACAGCAACTTCATTCTTCAGTTCCTTAATGACTCTTGGGTAGATGCCATCAGGGCCCAGTGACTTACTGATCTTTAATTTATCAATGAGGTCTGAAACATCTTCTCTTTTAACCTCTATCTGACTTAACTCCTCGGTTAGGAGGGGCCGTTCGGGCAGCGGTATCTGCCCGAGGTCTTCTGCCATGAAGACAGATGCAAAGAACTCATTCAATTTCTCTGCCATCTCCAAGTCTCCTTTTATCTCCCCTTTCCCTCCCTCACCATCCAGAGGGCCAACCGCTTCTCTGGCCGGTTTCCTGCTTCTAACATATTTGGAGAAGCTTTTATTATTCCCCTTAATGTTGCTTTTGGGCAACGTGATACAAGAACATGTGCCCAGTGAGTCTGGCAGGTTAGTGGGTGCAGGAGTGCCCTTCATAGAGTAGTCTGAGGTGGCTGTGTTTGCACAAATTGCAAAGGCTCGGGAGGTGACTTGCGGCGAGGTTGCTCTCTGCCTTGAACGCCAAAGCAGGACACCAGGCAGGGAAGCCAGTCGCAGGGCCTCCTGATCTGCAAGTGCTGGGCTCAGCTGCCGCCTGCCGTAAATTAGGATATTGTCCCAGCATCCCCTCCCTCTTTCTTGTAGCATAAAAGAGAGACTGCAGGGCCAGGTACTTCTGTTCCCTTAAGTCTTAATTAGGCAACTTTGCTATAAAACGGGAAAATAAATCTCCCAGCCACAATCTTTAGCAGTGATGAGAGAAGGGGCTTGGGAGGAACTGAGCTATAAATGCAGTTTTAAGTTTCAGCCCAGGTTCCTCACGTGCTTTTAACAGCTTGTTGCCATTAATTGGAGTCAATGGGATTGTGCAAGGGTGAGGCAGGGTCCCGTTGCCATTGCGTAGGGAATTACGGGTTCCCCCCCCCCCCCGAGAGACTGGCTGCTTCTTTAGACGTGTTTCTTTATTCAGTTCAACTTTTCATTCTGTCCCGTGTCCGCCGAGGGTCCAGCCGAGTCGCAACTCTGTTTGAAACTGAAGCACTGGACGTGAAAGGAGCCCCTGGGGAAGGGCAGGCATTCCCTTCCTGCTGGCCATGGCGTGGTTGGCATTTTGCTGCCATAATCACCCAGCGGGAGACGCAAAACAGAAGAAGCCTCACAGAGTTACCCAATATGGTTCCAATTCCTGCACATAGCACTTTGCAGAGAGCCAAAAGAACTGGCCTCCATCCCTGAGGCACTTACAATCTGGGCATGCTGTGCTCTTCTCTGTTTGGCTTACTGTACTGCTAGTTTGCATGCAGTTTTAAACTTTATAATTGTGTTATTTTTTAAAGGGTTTGTAGTTGTTGTAGTAGTATATATTTTTATGTTTGTAAGCCACCTCGGGTGCTGTGTTGCAGGACTGAGGGGAGCAGGATAAAAAAAGGCTAATTCAGTATTGACACTACGGAGGGGGGTTGGGGTGAATCGGAAGAATCTATGCCTTGTTTTGGTGGCGTGGACTTCAAGAGGAGCTAAGCAGGGAAAGGGGACATTGGGCTGTGCCAAAGGACTCCTGTAAAAGCAGGTTTTGAGATGGGTTTTGAGAAGGGGATTGGAAAAAGCATCCGTGGTTATTCGGGGGACTGTTGCAAGCAATCAGGACAGCAAGGGGGAAAGAGTGAAGTCGTCTCAGAACAGGAGTGGAGGATCCTTGGACGGTCGAGGGTGGCACAGCTGTTCCAGACAGCTCCTAGTGTGAGTGGAGGCTGCTCTGGGATGGGAATCCTGCTGGTTCTCTTGCTTTGCTGTTCCTATTTGATGTATTTTTAAACTATTTTTAAATGTCTTGAATTGCACATGTTTTAGTGGTGGTTTTTTGTGTTGTGAGCTGCCCTGAGACATGGCATAAGATAAATTAAATAAAAAAATAACTTGAGCTTCTTCTGAGGCTTCTGCTAGCACTGCCCACATGCTCTTCAACCATAGGGGTTTGAAACTTTAAAAAGAAAATAAAAATAGTGAAAAAGTGAAAGGAGGATTCTCAAGAAACTGAGTTCTCCATGCAGTGCCAAGCTCTGCAGTCCTACAGTTTCACTGTATGCACACGGCCCTGTTTGCTTTGGGGCCTTTTTAAAAAAAAGCTCCAACAAAAGGCAAAATAAATTAAAACCAGCGGTGAAATATTTGCCCAACGGCAGTTGACCTTGGTATGTTCTCTCTCTCTTTCCTGGCTGCAGGTATTTTGAAGGAGGCGTCTCCTCTGTCTACCTCTGGGATCTGGATCATGGATTTGCTGGCGTGATCCTAATTAAGAAAGCTGGCGATGGATCAAAGAAGATCAAGGGGTGCTGGGATTCCATCCACGTGGTGGAGGTTCAGGTACAGCTTGGCCTCTGGGGGCAGCCAGCAGGTCCTCAGCCACCAGACACACACAAACACCCAGTTAAATTCCAGGCGGCTAATGAGTGCAGGTGCTCTGCAGAACAATGCAACATTGTGGGGGACCTGGAAAGGCTCCCGTCTCTTCTCCCCACCTCCGGCTTCCTCCTGTTTAGTTCAGGAAAGCTCCTTTCCAGAAGTTTGGAAAAACAAGTTGGAGCGGTAACCAAAAAATCCCTCAAACGCCTGGAAAATTAGAGCTTCTTCCCCTTCCCTCCATGTGGATGCTCAAGCGGCTTTCTGTAATTGGAGCCTGTGGAACTGCCTCTCCTTACTGAGGCTGTTTTGAAAATACAGGGCAGTTTTCAGCTCTGGACCATGTAAGTGTGTTTAGCCATGACGCAAACATGTATCAAGTCTTGCCCCCAAAGTGGAGGGAGTTCCTCTAGCTTCCTAGGGCCAAGTGCTGCACAGAGTAGGAGCCACTACTGAAAAGCCTCCTCTTGGGTTGCCAGCAAATGTACTTCAGTCGCTGCTGGAGTATACAAACGCATCCCATCACTGGCCTTGAAGTGGCTTGCAGGATGGTCCCAGTGTGGTCCCAGATTGTTTAGGGAGTTGCACCTGGAAATGATGCTTCTGTCAGGTGCTAGATTGTATGCCCTTGAGAACAGGGACCCGGACATTGGAACTCTTGTGTATTGCGTTAATCGTGTTGCCACTCTGCCCATCCACTCAAGCTCGCTGCACAGTTTAACACGTAGACATGTTAAAAGGAGGGCAAGTGACAATGAGCAAACAGGCAGCCCAGAGATCGTTGGTTCCAGCAGGGACTGGCCTCTTTGGGAGGCTGCCTGTTTCAGAGCACTAACCTTCCCTTTCCCCGCCCCTTGCAGGAAAAGTCGAGTGGCCGCACAGCCCATTACAAGCTGACCTCCACAGTTATGCTGTGGCTGCAGACAAACAAAACTGGGTCTGGCACGATGAACCTCGGAGGCAGCCTCACCAGACAGGTAGGGCACAACAGCCTGGTGCAAGAGGCGGGCAGGTGGGACACGAGCCAGAGGCGCCACACTTCTAGACCGCCTTGCAGTGTGGAGTTTTATGTGACATGAAGCTGCAGCCGTCAGAGTCCGAAACATCTTCAGTAGAGTTGGAAACCAGGGAGAAGAATCACACCCTGCAGAATCTGTAGATGGAACCAAGGGTGTGAGCAGGTTGAGGAAGAGCTGCTCAAGGAACCAACTTGAGGAGGAGCTGACTTGAGATGGAGGCAGCTCTCTGGTGTCGTGGGAGAAAAGCCTCCTGTGTCAGACCCAGCTGACCCAGCCCCCCGTTTCCTGCATGGCCAACCAGTTGTCCTTGTGGGAAGCTCCTGCGCAGGGAGGCCAAGTAACAGAAGATCTCTCTCTCTCTCTCTGTCTCTCTCTCTCTCTCTCGTTGAGAGAGAGCGCATGCCATTAGACGGGCGTGGCATGGGCATCATGACAGTCATTAGGCCTGTCCTCCATGACTTTGTCTAGTCCCCCTTTAAGTTCTCAACCATGTCTTGTGGCAAGGAGTTCTGCAGCCTAGTGATGTACTGGGTGGGAAAAGTACCTCTTTTTGTCTGTCCCAGATCTTCTGTTTCACTGAATGACCCTTGCTTCTAGTATTATGGGAGAAGAATCTCTCTCTCCAATATGTGTGATTTTATGTCTCAGTCATGTCTGTTCCCCGTGGCTTTTTTTCCAGGCTCAGAAGCCCCAAATGCTGTTGCTTGTCCTCAACTAGCACAGACTGAGAGTAGCAGCTGTTGCTCTCTGGTTATGAGAAGTGTGTATGACTCTGCATGCATGATTTGTGTAAACCTGGTGCAGCTGCGGCATGCAGCTGCTTGGTGCAGTCTCTTTTCCACACACCTTTACCCAGTTCGCACCTGGAAATGGGGGTTGGGGAAACCTCTGATACCAGATGGAGCTGCCCGGGGCTGGAGCTCCCTTCCCCATTGCATGCTGCTGTCAGGGGCAGTGTCTCTTCCCCTCCCGCCTTCCACTCATGGCTTTTGAATAGTTACTCACCTTGGAAGCATTTTCCCAAATATTTAATGGCTCACGTGATGGCAGAAGTGAGAACTCCCTTGCAGTGGAAGAGGCCAGGGAAGAATGGAGAACCCAGCCAAGCCAGGGATGGAGAGGGAGCCAAGGTGCGTCAAGGACAGCAGATCCCGGAAGGTCCTGTGTTTGCCTTGGCGGGTGCTCCTGTGGCTAGCGTCTGGCCCCCTGGCCTCCACTTCACAGTTATGATTTGGAGTGTCGGGCTCTGGATTCAAATATTTCTACAGGTCACTGCAACCCAGGCGTATTACCAAGAAATAGCTTACAACTGCATCAAAAAACAGAAGACTTCCTAGGGCTGGTTTTTCTATGAGAAGTGGAGCCAGCAGCCCATTCACTTGCTGTGTGCCTCCTACACACACACACACACACACACACACACACACACACACACACACACACACACACACACACACACACACACACACACACACACACACACACACACGTCCTCTGTGAATTGGACTTGATTCCTTTAATATTACCTAAGCCAGAGGCTGCCACCTTGTGCATTGTGGCAGCGAACTCATCCCCCCACAGAAGAGAGACTGACATTCTTTCACCCCAGGGCATGGTCTGAGAGCAGCTGTTGCAGCCAACCCTGGTCTGGTCAGTTCCTGAATGGGTGGTGGGCCCATGGGATGCAGCCTTGAGATGTGTCACCACCTCCCCCATGGAAGAAAGGCAGGCTGCTCAGATGCCTGGCTTCTCATATCCTGAGTGTGGGAGGAGAAACTTCTTTCTCTATAGCAGTGTTTCTCAAACTGTGGGTCGGGACCCACTAGGTGGGTCGCGAGCCAATTTCAGGTGGGTCCTCATTCATTTCAATATTTTATTTTTAATATATTAGACTTGATGCTATCATGGTATGTGACTGCATTTGGGAAATGTCACAGACCTGTACTTTTAATAGGCTACTATGAAGATGCTTTCTTCAGTGATAGTAAATGGGGCTTACTTCTGGGTAAGTGTGGACAGGATTGCAGGGTAGGATTCCTAAAAATTTTCCTGCTTGATGATGTCACTTCCAGTCATGACATCGCTTTGGGTGGGTCCTGACAGATTCTCGTTCTAAAAAGTGGGTCCCAGTGCTAAAGGCGTGAGAACCACTGCTCTATAGTGATGCAGTCATGTTTAAAAACTAAATTGTTTTTGAAGGGAAGAAGCTCCAAGTCAGAGATGAGGCATGCTGAAGGCTGTGGATTCCATCCCTGGCAGCATCTCCTTATAGGGCTGGGAAAGGCCCCTCTGAGATTCTGGAGAAAAGCTGCCAGTCAGTGCCTGACACTGTTAAGCTAAGTGAAGCAAGGGTCGGCTTGAGAGGTGGCAGCTTCCCTGGGTGGAAATTTCTGTCCAGTTCTCTGCCTGGTCAGAAGGCAGAGAGTCGAAGGTAGGCAGCAAAGGATTTTGTTTGGAGCTTTGGAGAGCAGCCCACGGGCTGTGTTGTTCCTCTCCTCAGGAGCAGAGGTGAGTGGAACTGTAGGCGCGGGTTGGGCTGCTCGCTCCTGCCATGCCTCACTGGCAATAAAACGCTACCAGAGAGCTTCCATCGTTCATCAGAATGGGAAGAGCCTCCCCAGCCTGCTCTTCCCAATTAGGCCAGCTCTATATCTTCACTGGGGTTTTGCTTTCATGTCTGGGCTTGTCCCGCAGAGCTCCAGATGTTGTCTTTCAGGGTGAAACAAAGAGCAGAGGAAGGGGGAGGTGTGGGGAGGGGGACTGAAGAGGTGCATGTGTCATGAATCTGTGGGGGGGCTGCCCCATGTGGATGACGGTGGGCGGGGCATGCTGCCCACCAGGTGAGACAAACGCTGAAGGCAGCCTTTGGTACAGCAGGTCGGCTGTGGCGGGTCGGGCTGTGAACGCAGAGGGAACACCTACCAGTCCATGTGAGCACTTGGTCCTCTTCAGCTTCTCTGGCTGCACTGTGGCAGAGGAGGGAGGGGGGCATTCCACCAGCCTGTGAGGGGCAGGTCCTGAGTGCAGTCACAAGATGGGCAGTGAACTGCCTCCTCCTTCCTGGAAGCTTCAGCCACAGGCTCTGGGAAGCAGGGAGGGAGGGCTGGGAAGGGAATCCCTCTCCCTTCTTGCCTGTGCATCTTATCGTCTTAGGCCGTCTAACTTGGCACTGCCCATACTGAGCAGTTCTGCCTGAAGCGCTGGAGGTCTTCACTGGCCCTTCTTTGAGATCCAGCCTGGAGTTGGCCCCAGAGCAGTTGCTTGCAGTCCTCTGTACTGTGTCCCTTGCCCTCAGACATCTTGCAGGTTTCAGCAGCGCGTTGAGTCGCCAACCTGTGGGCCACTGGTGCTGGCAGCAGTGATGGTGCGGGGGCGGGGGGAATCCACTGCAGTGATGCCCCCTGGGCTCCCCAGCTGCCTGGGGCCGGTGCAGTTGCAGTTAGGTGCGGGCTGGAGCCTCTAGCGCTGAGGGCCTGCTCTTTGCTCTGAATCCCACGCATGCAATTCCGTGGCAGCCCCCCTGCTGTGCTGTGCAGTCACCCACTGCAGCAGAATGGCTTGTCCCAGGAGGGACCTGCCCCACGGCCTCTCTCTGGCCTGGCCTTGCTTCTGCCCGCTTGGCCTGCTTGGTCTTGGCCGTCCTTTGGCCTCGTCGCCTTCTCCCACACAATGGGATGGATTGCTGGGTGCCTGGGCAGCAGGATGGGGCTGCCTCTGTCCCTGCTCTTGGCTGTGCTGCCTTTCGTGGTTACGCTTACTCTGGAAGTAGCTCTTTTTGGGAGGTGCTGGAAAGTGTTGTGTGACTCCAGGTTTAGTGGGGGGGCGGCAGCAGCAAGAGAACTGTGCTTAATTCCAAATCTAGCAAACTGGAGTAAATGAGCACCGCTTTGTCACCCCCGTTTCTTAGCAAGCACAGGCTGAGACCTTCTAGCAGTTCCTTGTGGGCGGAGGCTGGAGGGGAGGAGAGGCCGCCTGCCGTGGATCCAGCAAACAAACTTGCACAGCTCCCCCCACCTTTTTCTTTTTTAAAGCCCTCAGAACATCTGGGCTGCTCAGGGCGCATGAAGCTCTGTTTTTCTTTTGGCAGCAGCCTGCAGGGCAGTGTCATAATACCTGCGCTTTTATGCAAGGAGAGATTCTCTCTTTCAGTTCTGGGGGCTGTTGCCAGCGGGCTGTCCAGGTGTGGAGGTTGCAGGGGGGGTCGGGGGGCTCCGCGGCAGGGAAGCTGAAGTGCCACAGGGGCCTGGGGTCTTTCTCTCCCCCACCCCGGCTCCATTTCTCCCTCTCCAACGTAGGCCCCAGCTCCCCGTCTCCTCTGGCGCGCTCTCCCAGTGCGCAAAGAAGGCCTTAATCTCCCTCACCCATCTCCCTTTTGTATGATTGAAGACAATGAGGGCCGACTAATCGGAGCTGGCACCTCGCCACCACACAGGTCACGTCTTGCCTGCGAGGCTCTGACTGAATTACATGCCTTGTCGGCCTCGCTAGACGCACTTGGCATGTTTGCGGGGGGGGGGGCGACCTGCAAGTTCCTCTCCCACCCCTACCTTGCAGTTCCAGGTCTTAAAGATATCCTGTGGGGTTGGAGCAGCTCCAAACATCTGGCCAGGAATAGTCCCATGGCTGCTGGGAAGCTCTGGATGAGCAAACTGGTCACCTCAGGCCCGGGGTCTTCCCTTCTTAGGAGAGGTGCTACAGGGCATCACCAGGTTGCCAGGATCTGGAAGTGGGGGCCCCTGCTCCTTTGAAGGGGGACCACGTGCCTCCCAGCTCCGTCCTCTAACCCTGCTGTAGGTCCTAACAAATGAGTCTCTGTACTTCTCCTCCTAACCAGATGTACCTTTTCCCCTCTCTCTTCCAGATGGAAAAAGACGAGACTGTGAGCGACTCGTCTCCACACATAGCCAACATTGGCCGCTTGGTAGAGGTAGGTCAGCCACCCAGTCACCATCCTTTCCTGTGCCACAAAGGTCCAGATGGCTGAGTTGTCTCCTCCTGGGGCAACAGAAAGCTTCCTGGTGTCCCTCCTCCTACCTGGGTTCCAGTGGGTCAGATCAGGGGTGGCCCAGAGAGAAGTTAATCTCGGAAATGGGCAAGTGTGTCTGGATCCATCCTTGTCGGGGGGGGGGGGGTTAGGTCTCTTTAATCAGAGACCTTTAGTTGATTGATGGTATGAGGTTTAGTCTTTTAATTAAATCTGCATATTAGTAAGTAACACTGAAGGAGGAAATATGCCTTGCTTTTGGATGGTGTGTGTAGGAGACACCACCTTAAGAGTCATTCTCTGCCTTCTTCCCTACTTATGAGAGAATGCCTCTGCTAATATACTGTCTTGGAAGAAGCACTCCCTCCCGTGTGTGAGAGAAAAGTGAATGCAGCTTCAAAGAGGGTAGGTCAGTAGCATAGCTACGGGGGGGGCAGTGTGACAGCAGGTGGGAGGGGCTGCTTACACAGCATGTTTCCTGTGTAACACCTTCAAGAATCGGCACCAGCAGTACTTACTGCAGTACAAGTACCTGTGTAACACCATGGGCACCTGCAGTACTTACTGCGCCCCCCCATAGCTATGCAACTGGGCTGGGTGCTGCAGCGACTGAGCATGTGTGTATATCTCAGCAAGTGCTGTGTTAGAGGCATTCCCTCCCCTTCCAAGTTGGCACCCACCACCTGCAGTTTTTAGGTAGTTAATTCTTTAACTAAAAAAAAGTCTTGCTCCGTTAATGCTGCCTTTGTAGTTGATGACAAGCCTTTTTGAAGGGTTCAGTGACCCGGTTCCTTGGCTGCAGTCACCTCTGTGTTTCTCTTGGATTCCCTTCCCCTGGAGCGCAGGGCAAATGCAGCTGCATTAGGTGAACCTGGGCGTGATCCAGCCAGACCAAAGGGTCGGTTCAGGATCACAGAGACCCTGAATCCATGAAGTTGAGTCTTAAAATGTGAGGCTTCTAGGGAAGCCCAGAGGAGTGGGAGTGACCTGCTGAAGGGGAGTGCTTTGTTTCCTGGAGATATGCTGCCCTCTGCTGACTAGGAGGGGAACCTCTGGTGGCCAACGCCACCCGCCACTGCTGCGGAGTGCCTTTAAGTGGGGGGAGGGGGAAGCCAGCTTGAGTGAATCTGAGAGAAGAGCCTCCTAAACTGACAAGGGGGCTCCCCTTCCTCTGTCCCCCTTCCAGGACATGGAGAATAAAATTCGAAGTACCCTGAACGAGATTTATTTTGGAAAGACAAAGGACATTGTCAACGGGCTAAGGTAATGGTGGGACCCCAGTATTGTGGGTTTTGGCTCTTTCTTTCTCTTCCCCTCCCCACGCCCCACTGGCAGCCCATACTGGACTTTCCCATTCTCTGTGGAGTGTCTCGTGATTTTCTGCCCAGCGTGGCCTGTGTCCACCTGTGGGCTGGACAGAATTGGTTAATTAGTCTGTTGAAGAGTTATGAGGAAGAGAAATGGTTAACTGGTCTCTTTCTGCTGCCCAAAGGACTTGGGCCCGGCCTTCTCCTCCTGCCCCAGGCTCTGCAGCTGCTGCTCCTTCTCTCCGTGACCTCTTCTCAGTGGCTCTCCGGCTTTCACTTGGGTGCCTCCTCTCTTTCTGACCTGTTCTCTTCCCCCTGTGCTTCCCCACCTCTTTTCTGCACCTGCTTTCTCCAGATCTATTGACGCTATTCCCGACAACCAAAAGTATAAGCAGTTGCAGAGGGAGCTCTCCCAAGTGCTGACCCAGCGCCAGATGTACATTCAGCCAGATAACTGAACCGCCCAGGTACCCCCCGGCCTGAGAGCTGCGCCACCTGACACTAAAGCCACCACACTGACCACGGTGCAAAAGGCGGCCTGACCTCGGCATGCTGGCTGGGCTCACCCAACTAACCTTTAACCCTCGCAGTCTGCTGACTGGCTCCAAAGCCACGGAAGCAGGCACTCTTTGTCCTCCCTCCCTCTTCTTGTCCACTGTGTGACGTTCTTGCACTTGCAGTGTTGTGGATTGTGCGTGTGCGTTCGTGGTGTGGGTTTCTTGCTAGTTTGGCGACTGTATGGGGTGCCGGAGCAGGAGAAGCAATTCCTGTGAACTGGGCCAGGTGCTGCATGCTGGCATCTTGCAGGGGGGACCCTCCCCAGAGTCTGCCCAGCGACTGTAGCTCTGCATGGGGAAGGGCCCGGGCTTGGTCCCTGGCAGCACATCCGGCCAAAGGGAGCAGCCGATGGAGGGGCTGGAGAGAGACCCTGGCACTTGCGGCAGAGGGGATAGGGCAGCTCCCTGTGAAACCTGCACACTGGCTGATGCTTGATCTTCTGCTGAAGAAGGAGATGCAAGCTTTGCCCCAAGAAAAGCCGTTAATTAGTGTGTGTGCCTTCCATGAAAGTTGCTCAGATTAGCATTTAGGGACAAGATTGGAAAGGGGGGGACAACAGCTCCGTAAGAGAGGTTGGACCAAATCTTGCTTGGCCCTTGAGGTTTTGGCAGGTGCCTCGCCCTTGGAAGCCTGTGCCTCTCTGCTTCTGTGAGGTTTTGAAACTTGCTTTGAGGCACGTGGTGGTGGTGCTTCTTTTCCAGGCAGCAGCTGCGTCCTGCAACTCTTTCCTGCTGCCGGTGCCTCTCGGCACACAAAGGCCTACCTTGGAATGCCTGAGCAGTGGCAGCAAAGGGGTCCTGGCGGGTGCAGAGGAGCAGCGCTTCAGCAGGCCTGTGGATACATCCCCAAGGCTGGCGGAACCCATTTGGGTTCCTTTCCCCACACCTGTAAGGGGCACGCTTTTGGCAACTGGTTTCAGTACTTCCAAGAATAAGAAGAGGCATTCCCAGGATGGTCCCGCTGCCTTTGGAGCTCAGGTCTGGCTCTGCTCTCTGGAGCGCCCTTTTAACCCCCTTCCCCAGAAGCAAGGGGGGAGGCGTCTCTTCCCTGCTCTAACTGCTTTAGCTACACGCGTGTGACTTATCTCTTGCCAGCCTAACCTTCCACGACACTGGTTCTCAGCGCGTTGCAGGCTCCTTTTTGGATCCACTGGAACTGAGTGGGAAGGCAGGGAGGGCCCAGGCTGGGGTGGGGGGTATAGGAGTGGTGAGACGGTCCGCACAAGTGCCTGGGCAGACTCGCTGCAGGGATTGTTGAGAGGGTCCAGGGAGGCAGGAAATGCTCTCTAGGCTTCTGCCTTGCAGGGCTCGGAAAGGGGATCAGAGAAGCCCCCAGAGGGAGGTTTGTGAGTCAGTGTGGCCGCTCCAGGTTTAAGGCAGTCTTCCGGAGAGTGCCAGGAGCTAGGGGCAGGCCAGGCCAGGCAGGATGGGTTCTTGCTTTCTTTCACACGATGCTGGTGGACTTCCCAGAGCAACTTCCCAGGTTGGCTAGTGTGGGAAGCAGGACACTGACACAACGGGTGGTCCCTGGGGCCTGATCCAGCAGGTGGCTCCTGTTGGAGTTGTGGTTGGGCAATAGATGTAGCCATTGGAAGTACACAAGTAGGAGAGGAAGGGCCACCTCCACGTTTGTGGAGTGTGCAGCAGGTTTCTGGCAGCCCCCCAGGCCCATTCATGGCTCCTCCCACTTTGCCAGGCATGTGGCATTCGTCCTTCACGCATGGGAGGGCCTCTAGGTTCAAATCCTGGAAGGCAGTGAGGTGGCAGTGCTGGAAGGACCTCCTGGCCTGTCTTCTTTCTGGGGACTGTTGGAAGCCTGCAGGTGCTGGACATCTGATCCCTTTCCCTCCAGCCTGCATGCCCACTTTAGAGTTTCACATTCAGGGTGACTTGTGGTTCTTGTGTGCATGGCTTGGAGCCTCTCAAGCCTGCGCAGAGCTTCAGTGCATTGCAAAAGGGTTCCAAAAAGTGCTCCTAGGCACTCGTGACCATGACTGGACAGACATCCAGGGCACTTGGGGAACGGCCTTCAAGAATTAGGCAGCTTTGCCTGCAGTTCAGCCCTTGACTGCCTCTAGCTCTGAAGCCTGCTGTCGCTCCCTTAACCCTCTGCTCCTCCCCCATATCTTGTAGGTCTGTGCAGACTTTTGCAGACAAATCCAAGCAAGAAGCTCTGAAGAACGACCTGGTGGAGGCTTTGAAGAGGAAGCAGCAGAGTTAAAAGCAGCAGACGCTCTGTCGATGATGCTCCTGAGAAGCGCCATGCACTCACTAGACCCCTTTTCTTAGACAACATTTTTCTCTCCCCCCTCACGCCCTCCCCTGCCGCCATTTCTTTTTCTTCATCACGTCACTTCCTGCATACAACCCTCCTCCACGGGCACCCACTGCTCCAACTCCCTCCCTCCCCCCAATAAATAAAGCAGTATCAACTTTCCCCCGTGTCTTGCTGCTTCATTTGCACCCTCTCATTATCAGGAAGCATTTCTGTAGAGGAATTCCTACTCTTTTTGTTTTGTTACCTTCCCCCCTCCCTGCTGCATATACCCCCCTGTCCCGGTCATTCTGTTAAATCTCTTTGCTCTCCAACCTTTTGTTATATTGGTGTAAAAAATGTAAAACAAAGCAAAAAAACTTTATTAAATACTGTGGTGTGTGAAAGAGGAAAAGAATTCTTGGACAACTTGTTCCATGTGTGTGGGGGGGCGGGGGGGCAGACTCCACCCACCATCATCTGTGAGTTGATGATGTTGGCTGAAACTGTGGCTTTGAGCTGGGATGGAGAAGTGTTTTTTTATGTTTCCTCTTTGATTTCTACAGAATGCAAAAGATCGGTTTTTTAATTTGTAATGCTTAAATTTGAATCTACATCTTATACTTGAGCCTCCATACCTAAAAGGAAAAAAATAAATTGCAAAAAAATGAAAATGTTCCTGGATAGTTTGCCATTCTTGCTTCCCCCTTCTTCGCAATTGATTGTTGGGTGGTGTATTTTTATACTAGCTCTTACAGCTACAGACAGAGGGGCCTGTGCTTCAGTGAATTAAAAGCCTATGCCAAGAAACACCAGTTGGATGCTACAACCAGTCGACTATATTATGCATCATGTCTCTTGCCTGTTTGTGCCAGAGCGCCCACCTGGAGCATTCAGCTGGTCAAAAGGTAGGTACTGGTGCTTTTTACTAGCTCGATGAGGGTCTCAGACTCCACTGACGTAGTCTATGCTGGCAGCAAGGTGTCCCCACTTCATCCTTGTTCTTATTGTTGGGGTGGAGAGGAGAGGAGGTGCACCAGCCCCTGCCCCCTTTCGCGTCCAAGGAGCAGCAGCAGGTAGAGCAGAGCGAGACATGCAGCAAAGTTACAAAAAAGTGGGGTGACAGACCTAAAGGCAGTCCAAGGGTGCAATCCTAACTTATGTCAGTGCTTTCCAGCACTGATGCAGGGGCAAATACAGCTCAAAGGTAAGGGAAAAACCTTCCCTTACTTTGAGGAGGCCTCCGTGAATGACACCCAACTACAAGATGCAGCATACGTCCCATTGGCATCGCCAGACCAGTGCTGGAAAGCACTGTAAGGGGTTAGGATTGCGCCCTAAAATATATATCTGCATGCTTCATACAGTTTAAGGTTTTATTGAAGAATGGCCTCCAGATAGTTTTAAATAGGTCCATGTGCAACTGACATCAATAAACCATTTGCTTGAACATGGATATGCGAAAAAGACCAAGCACCCATTTGGACACAGGTTAGTGGCCTTCTTTCCTTCCAATTAAGTACTATAAGTCTTTTGACCATCATGAGAGCACAGAGTCATTTTTGATGACCTGATGTTAATCTCCATGTTATAGGTAAATAATTTAAGGCAACATACATATCTGTGAATGTCATAGATGGCTGTAACACTTTTAATATTGATACCTTTTCTCCTAAGATTTATAATGACTCCCTCTGACCACAAAATAATGACTCCTGCAGCACCAGCATCTCATTGCTGAGTCATACAGTCTAGCTCTGTAGTGTCTCTAAAAATACCCCAAAAACCATTTTTGCTGGATTAAATATAGTTAAGATCAATGGATATTGCAGGTACACTCTTGAATGCCACATCCCATTGATTGCTCAGGAGGGAGGGGCCCAATTCAAAATTTCATTTCTCAAAGCCTGTGTATATTGTGCTCATTACATGATAATAAATATCTTTCAGTATAGAAATGAGTAGGTCTGCGCCCCTTTTAGGGCTGAAGGGACACTAATAGGTGTCACAGTTGTAAATAGTGCCAGGATGCAGCCATTGGAAGATCATATAGACAAGACCACAGTCAAAGAGAGCAAGGGCCCAATTCTGTCCAGTTTTCCAGCACTGATGCAATCAAGCACTGCTGTCTGAGGGAGAGGCAGGTGTGGAGATTGCTTCAAGGTAAGGGATGTTTATTCCCCTTAGCACAGGGCCACAGCAGGGCTGGAAAGTTGGATAGGATTGGGCCCCAAGGTCCTTATTTACTCCAACCAAAAAATTAGGAAGCATCAAACAAAACAGCTAAAAAAAAGCAAGTGCTTGTTTCCCTCTGGGGGGTGGGAGAAGGGTTCAGCCCATTGCACATGCCTTGAGGGCTGGATCACCCTGTCCTGTTAAAACCTGGCAAGTGGGACATGTGGGTGTTTTTCTGTGCAGAGAGGACCACTTCAAGGAAGTCAACTCTGAGTAAGCTTTTCCACAATGATTTTACAGCAGAAGCAAGCTTCAAATCAAGAACTTCCCCATTGCCTAGCCAAAGCTGCAATCCTGTGCACATGTACACTGCATTCCATGGGGCTTGCTTCCAAAGCAATATGCTTAGGACTGGGTGGTCAGTCCCTTTATCCAGTTCTACACCAGGGGTCTCCACACTTTTCAGCAGGAGGGCCACATTGTATATTTTACACATTTTTGTGGGCCCCCCCCCCCAAAAAAAATCTGTTTTAGAATTGATTGACATTTAAAGCTGGCAGCTTTACAGGTTGGGGGGGAGTGACAGGAACACCTGCTGCAGGGGCTGTACCCACTGAGACTCCTGCCTGCCTTTGCAGCAGCCTGACACACTGAGGGTGGTTGCAAACTGCTGGTTCTCCCTCCTTTGTGAACAGTGTCCTCATGGTTTTGAATGTATAGCATGACCTATTCTGCAAGGGGGGGGGGGGAGAGAGAAAGGCAGGAAAAGCCTGAACCGGTCCCAGCAAAGCTTAAAATGCCACCCTATCAGAGCATTGGCATGTTTTTTCACTACAAAATCTAGGCACCCACTCTGGGGAAGCTGCCTCAGAAGGAAGGGTCCCTTCTAGACAGTGCCACAAAGCACAAGTCAAACTGGCTAGATGCAAACAGTGCTTAGCTGGCCCCTCCCTGCCTGTGGAAAAGACTGCTCTGGATGAACCTCTGCTCTCCTTTCAACTTATCATTTGTCCATGAATTTTTGCTATAGCTCTGCATCAGATGAGCTTGAGTGGCTTGTGAAGAACAGCAGTTCCCCCCCCCCCCTTAAGAGAGGCTGCCCTGTGCATTTCTGCCTGAGCTGTGAACATAAGAAGAGCCCCGCTGGATCAGGCCAAAACCCATCTAATCCAGCTTCCTGTTTCTCACAGTGGCCAACTGGATACCTCAGGGAGCACACAAGACCTCAATGGACCTGCTGCCACTCTGGCCTGGCATTTGGAGGTCTGCTTCTAAAACCAGGTTATACATACCCACCATGGCCTGTAACCTGTGATGGACTTCTCCTCCAGAAATTTGTCCAATCCCCCTTAAAGGTATCTAGGTCAGAACCCATCACCACACCCTGTGGCAAGGTGTTCCACAGACTAACTCCTTGCTGGGTAAAGATACATTTTCTAAGAAGCTGCTGCTCTGGCCTCCCCCCAATTCAGGAAGTACCTGCAGGACAGTGGTTAAAACCACTGCTTTAATTAATCTGGCATAATTACCATGATCGTTTCCAAAATCATGAATTCAACCCACTCAGACATGTTTCACCCATACACAAAAATCAGCCCCAGATAATTCATGATCACAAATCCACTAATCAGCATCAGCTCAGTGGTGAAAACAACAAAGGAAGTCCAGGTGGTTGGAGCAAGCAGGGCCGGTCACGCAGGAGATGCAGCCAGCCTCTGGCCAGCCCCTCTCACAAAGACTGACCAACTGACCAGTCCCAGCAGCACCACAGGAGGGAGAGAGGCAAGGGCCAGGAGTGGCATGTCATCTTTCCACACAAGCAGAGGGTCCCGCTTCGCTGAACAGGAACCAGCATTTGAAACAAATACCACTGAGCCCACACTGTGCTCTGCACCCCTCAGTGCCGTATTCAGATTGCCTGAATCCCCCAAGCTCACCTTTGATCAGAAAGCAGAGAAACACAACAGAAGCACACCATTTTCCTCTGCGGTGGTTCTGGCTGCTGATGGATGGAAGTGGCTATGTGAGCCTCTTGGGATAGACTTATCCTCTTGTAAAGTGCCTTAATATTAATGAGCACTATGTAACAACTCTGCAGCCATGTGCCTCCTCTACCCCTTGAAAGATGCAACTGTGGCAGTGGTGTCCAAACAGTGGCTTGGGACCCGCTTTTGGGCAAGTTGCAAAACTGACAAACCGATGGCCAACAAGGAAAATACTTTGGCCCCATGGAAAGTAAAATTGAGCCACCCATCTGCATTTACACATGAGTAAGTGAGTGCCTGCAAAGGGTGTTTGGAGGCTCAGTCCACTATTTCAGGGACCACTGAAACTCCTGTCACACAAAATCTGCTGCACTGTCACCTGTTTGCTACACAAGACTGAGTGCCCAATCCTATCCCACTTTCCAGCACTGATGCAGCTATGACAATGGGACACGCACTTCCCTCTAGGGAAACAGTCACAGAGTCTTCCACACAGTAAAGGCATGTTTATTTCCTTACCGTGGGGCTGCGCTGCAGTTGCCATGATGCTAGAAAGTTGGCTAGGAGTGGGCCTAAGAGGGTTGGGGCCCCTGCTCTGCACCAAGCGCCCCACCAGCCTCCCAGGTGGCCCCTGAGGATGGATCTATGTTGAGCCCAAGCAAATATTTTTGGCCAGGCCACAGATGTACACATTTGATCCCTGTTGCATATATACAACATTGGGACGAAATGACTTAAAAAGTATGAGAGGCAGGAGGAGGCGGAAGCGGAAGCTTCCTCCTGCCCCTCACCCACCGAGAAGACAAGACCAGATTCTGTACAGAAGCTCAGCAGAGGAGGAGATGCCATAGGGAAGCACTTGTTTTGCCCAGAGGAGGACAACATACTATAGGAGACTTCCTACCAAGGCAAGGAAGGCGTCTCTCTGCTCTTGCATCCGTACAGGCAGTGATGGTAGGACTTGAACCCGGGCCCTTCTGTACAGAAAGCAGAGGCACTGCCGCTAGTGCATCTCACCTCCAGAAAACCATCACGCAACAGCTCCACAAGAACCTAGCTCCATTTTGGATGGATGCAGAGGGCCACCCCCTCGCAGCATCCCCTTGCTCCATCTAGCACCCCCCATCAACCGATGCAGCTTCCCACAGGGTTGAGGCCCAAATGTCAGCCTTGGAGCACGCCTCTGCCCACAGGGTGTGTCCATGTCCCAGCTTCCATCACTAGCAGCATCCACTCGTAAGGCTCAGACAGAACCCTGAATGAGGCTTTCAAGGAAGAGGAACCAAGTTCCAGGGGCATCTCAACTGCGGTTAAACCACGATGGCTAAAATAAAGCCTCCATAGGCAGAAGCAGAATTATCAGTTGCTAGAGAGGGCTACTATTTCAAGCCCTGTTTGTAGGCTTCCTGGCAGCCACTGGATGGCTGCCATTGCAAGCAGAGTGGTGAATTAGGGGGGCTGCTCCAGCAGGTCTCTTAGTCTGTTTTTTTTTTTTTTGCCAAAGCTCAAAGAGACATCAAACAAAATCAACCCACCCAGCAAGTAAGAATCAATCCACAAACCCAGACAGATTAAGTGGGAAGCAAGAGGTTCAGCACTAAAACAGGCCCTGAACAGGACAGACATAGTCACTAAAGAGGTTATTTTTATTTTTTTTCCCCAGCTGTCCACAAGTTCCACTAAAACATCAGTTTAAAAAAGGAATGCATATACTGACCTGCGTCCCTCGCCCTTTCCTGCCAATAGTAAGGGGTGCAAAGTGGTTTGTGAGGGTACAAGAACTCCAAAAAGAGTTCCAGTGAGGAGGTAGTGAGCACAGGCACCATTTGCAATGCATTTCGTTGCACGCATGGATTGTGTTCAGGAAGTGTTGGACCCACCCGTTTCTCCATTTCATGCCACTCAGTTCCAGTCTTGAGGTCACTGCAAACTAAACACACACCCTTAATCCTCAGGCCTCTGCCTGGCTCTCATTTTCCTTTTTAAATAGTAGCACATTAAGGGCAGCACCAGAGTCCCTCTTGCAGTCAGGTGAGACCATACAAGCCAGAGTCTAGAATCATCCCGCCGGCCCCCCCAATGTTCCTCCACGCTAAGGATGCTGTCAACCCTTTTGCAGCACTCGCCGTCCTTTGACAGGCTCTCAAGCTTGTGGCTGGTCAGCTTTCAAGAGATGAGTCATCCTCCCTTCCCAGGAGAGCATCCCTCTCTTCCAGGGAGGGAAGCCTCCTCCGTCGGTAGGCAAGAAACTGGAAGGAGATCTGGAGCAAGAAGTCAAGGTCTGTTTCTTTAACAAGGAGTATGCAGCTGGAGTATGCCTACCTGCTCTTTGGCATTGCCACAAAAGCAAGATTTGTTTGCAGCACAAGCATTAATTCTCAGAGATTGACATTGGCTAGTCATTTGCTTCCACATCCAATTTAAAAAATGAGGTTGGCTTTTAGCAAGAGCAGTGGGGTCAGAGCTGCCAATCAGGGCTTCCTCCATTTGACTCTCCTGCCACAAACTTACTAGGTGTTCTTGAGCAAGCCACTTCCTCACAGCCTCGGTCTTCCCAACTGTAACATGGGGCTAATACTTGCACACCTTGATGCCATCCTTACTAAAACCACACAACAGGCAATACATACAAGTCACTTTGTATCCTAAAACCGGCCCTAAAAAGCCTCATGCACGGAATGCATAAGCACCATGTAGAAGTCTCTGCCCAACAATCAAGATATTGGCAATTGGGAAATTGAAACTGAGAAGGCAGCAGCCTAAGAATACTGGGAACAAAACAGCAGCTGCTACCATTGAGTGAGGAAGCCCTGGGCTCTGATAGCAGGAAGGATACAATCACATCAAGCGCCAGCACTCCTAAGCTGCCAATCAGCCAAGGGAGGTGATGGATAACATAGCTACCTTCCGCTTGGCCTGGATTCGGGTTCTTCAAGAGGACGCTCACGCCGTATAGAGTGTTCCCGAGCATCACCAGAGCAAAGAGGGAATAAGAGATTCCGGTTGTGGATTTCCTCTTGAACTGCAAAAGGGCACACAAGGACTCAGCCAGTCAAGCCAGCAGAGGAGCCGGCTGCTGGCTGCAGGCCCAACTCCAGCAGCACTTGAGTCTGTTCAGCAACTGGAAAGCCTTTTGCTCAACACAGGCTAAGGTACCTGAATCATGCCACTGGCCTTGGGTTGCCAAGTTCTCCTCCTTATAAACAGCACAGACAGGAGGCACTTGATTTAAGAGTGCACAAATTCTATTAGCAAAGTTAAGAAATATGGGTGTTTATTTGGGCAAATGTTTTGGCTTGGGAAGCTCACTGTAGTATGGAAGCTATACCGAAGGTCATGTAGTGGAAATCCCTGCTTTGTACATTTCAGGGGCTACCACTAAGAAGCTGCTCTTGTGCACCACCCAGAGGAAGTCAAAAGGCAGGGAATACACACTGGAATCTCCCACCCAGTTCTCTGCAGATGGGGAGATTCAGAGGGAGGCAAACTGTCAGGAACACTGGCCCCAAACCATGTTGGGCTTTAAGAGGTAATCATCAGCACCATGAATTGCACAGAGATTGGACAATTGGAGGTCTACGATTGTCCATGTCCCTTCTTAACCCAGGCCTGTTGTGACTGCCAGAAGTGGGCTGGCTAAATGGATGGAGGGGAGAGTCCACCATGCTGAAAAGTGGCACCTGCTGAAGCAGCCATCCTTAATCCCACTACACTGGAGCCATCTTTCAGTAAAATCAGTTGGTGCTAGCTTCATAATGGCACAGCAGTAACTTATGGGATTTGCAGCCACCACATGCGAGGAGGCTGCTAGCTCAAAGCACTCAATTTTGCCACAAGTGCTAACTGAAACCTCTATGTATAGGGGCAGTCTATCTTGGAGGGGGAAAAAGATAGTGGCAGGCAACAGCAGTGGAAGGGCTGTTGCCTTCAGGCCCACTTGTGGGCGCTTTAAAGTACTGGAAGCAGGAATCTGGACCTCTGCCTCATCCAGCACAGCAAGTCTGAATCTGACCAGTAGCTCTACTCCCCAATTCAGAGTCTGTAGATGGCCAAGAAAATAGTTCTTTGCAAAGTCAACAACAGGACCTCTCCCACCCTGGCTTGGAATGATACCCCCCCCCCAACAGGACAGGTTATACCCCATTTCTCAGGCCACACTCACGTTTGTGTAGATCTGTGGGACTCGGGAAAGCAGGTATAGCACCGACGAGATGGACCCAATTGCAAAACCAACAACTTCCTTCTCAGTGAAAGGCTGCAGAGGACACAGGCAGTTACAAGAGACCTTAGATGCAGGATAAATGTCTACAGAGATCTCATCCCAGAAAGGAAGAATCCCCATAGTGGTCACCACACATGCAGCACAACAGCTTTTCGGCCACTAGGTGGCCGAAAATCTATATGGCTAAAGAGTCTATTCATATATCAATATTAGTGTGCTGCCATGTTATCGTTAAAAAAAAAAAGCAGGCAATTCTGCCATGAAAGTTTTTTACCATGTACAGTTTTTGGCACAAATGTCATACACAAGGAGAAAATGCAGGCATATGCCTCCAGATGTCTGGGATGAGCAGATTTTGGAGGAGCGAGTCTGCTCATGGATACATGTGTTTCTATAGAAAGAACTCAAAGCTGCACCCACAGACAGGGTTTCTATGACAACACTGTATAGACTTGCTGCTTTGAGAAGGCCCCTCCCTCCCAAATCTGGGTACTGCAGGCGCCAACTATTCTGGCTCTTTATAATATATTCAGCACAGGTGCCTTCCAAAATACTTTTTTCTGCACCGTCACGGCAGGACCACAAGCGAGGTGTGGGATTGATTGCTTTGTGAAGTTTCCCTGCAGGCTGCAACTAATGTGCCCTTGTCCCCTGCCCTTCTTGGGCGGCAAAGAGAGACCAGCACCAACACTGCAGACTGCAAGGGGTCCTTTGACAGACATGGCAATTGTCTCCATGGCGGCAGTTGCGACAAGTTACATGGCATCACCATGACCACCAACACCACCTCACATACATCCCCTTCAAGAAGGAGCTCACCTCCCAGTTTGGGGGATCAGCCGAGACGGAGAGAAGCACCCTGCCTTTTAACACTGTCATTCGGTCACTGACGCGAGACGGGGGCCTGCCCAGCAAAGACGCTGCTGACACCGTCCCCACGAAGACGAACACACAAACGGCATTAATGGGGGCAGAAGCTGAAGAGGAAAAGAATTCAAATCACAGAAGTCTCCTTCCTGCCCCCTCCATCTTTTGTTCAAGTGAATTTTGGGGTATAATCTGTGCCCGCCCAATTTACACACAGGATTCCAACACAATTTCACATCTGCTTTGCTCTGCACTGATCTGCAGCTTGGAAGAAGTTGAGAGTATCTTCAAAATATAAACCTCACATTGTTAAGAGGCCCAATAAGGGAGATAGAGGAGCAATTTGGTTATCTGCAGACAGGAAGTGGTTCAGATATCTACAACAGAGCCCAATAAAAAACAGCCACCTATTATCTGTCCTTTTGTTTTCTCATAAGACTTCTGTGGTCAGAAACAGAGCCTCAGTTTGGTGACTTAGGGAAAAGTTCACACTGAGACCTGAATCTTAAAGTGCCTAAAGCATGTGCAGAGTGCATTTTTTCCCCACAACTCCAGGACACAGCCTGTTCCCTCCCCTACACCTGAAAAATTAAGACTGATTGAAGTGGTTTCAATCTTGGAATTACCCTGCAGAGAGATGATAAAACAAAAACTACCACTTTGGACATGCACAGAGGAAACATCAGCTTTACACTGAGCACTGGAACAGGTCCTGGAAACAAGTTTCAACTCAGATTAAGCCCCAGGTGTGTTCTTGGAAACAAAAGCAGGTTAAGAACATTTAAATAAAAATATATACATTTGTCATGTCAGAGAACTTAATCTCTCTCACTTACAGCCTCTGCTCTGGTTCCTGATTTTGTAATAGAAGTACAGGGAGATCATCATCAGGTCAGCCACAACATAATAGATTGCAGTGTACACCTATGAGAAGAGCAGCAGCCATTAAGTAAGGAGTTGGCAAGACTGCATCCTCTGCATCAGAAATATTACCAAGCCAGGCAACAACTGAAATGCTAAACCAGAACTGGCAGAGATTTTGCAGTGTGGTAAAAAGAGGGAGGGGAAAGAAGCCGTTCTTAAAAACAAGATGCCATTTTCTTTGCTTTAGATCAATTGAGACAGAAAAAGAAACGAGATGGGAACCAAGTACCTGTAATGGCAGCTGGTCAGCCAAGAAAGATCCAATAAGATTTAAGGTGTCTCCTCCCAACCATCCCAAAAGGAAATAGACAGACAGTGCCTGGTCCATGATGCCAGTTTTACAGGCCTGCCAGCACTGGCTGCAAAAAAGATCAGAGGAAAAAAATGATTAGTTGTCATTTGCTTGATTGTCTAGGTCAGGGGTGCCCAAACCCCGGTCCAGAGGCCATTTGCAGCCCTCAGGGACCCCCAGTCTGGCCTGTGGGGAGCCCCCAGTCTCCAATGAGCCTCTGGCCCTCTGGAGACTTGCTAGAGCATGTGCTGGCCCAACTGCTCTCAGTGTGAGAGTAACTGTTCAAGCACTTGCCCGAGCTGCGGGCCAAGGGCTCCCTCCAGTGTTTGCTGTTTCACATCTGTGAAACAGCAGTGAAGGCTGGCCTTGCTTTGTGCAAGGCCTTTTATAGGCCTTGAGCTATGGAGACCTTCATTCATCCAGGTAAGTTCCATCTCTAATACGTCTATTTATTTATTTAAATTTATTCAAATCTATTCAAATTTTAAATGTAAATTAATTCTTTTTTCCCCTGGCCCCCAACCCAGTGTCAGAGAGATGATTTGGCTCTCCTGCCAAAGAGTTTGGACACCCCTGGTCCAGGCCAAGTCAATCACTGCTTCCCAAACTTACCCAGCCAGCAACAATCCTGTCAAGCTCCAGACCTGGAAGTAAGTGCTAATGATGCAGAATGCACTGATGTGATGCCAGTGGCATTTACTTCCAAGTTGCACAGAAAAAAGGCTCAAAAACAGCCCAGGGAGGGAGCAGAGCCCTCCCATGGCTCTGTGCAGACAGCCCACCTGCTGCTCCAGACTTCTGCTCCAGTGTGTTGCATCGTATTCATGCTACCAAGTGGCTCGGCCAGTGTGGGTCCTGGGATGCCCCTGAAAACATGCCATGGCACCCAGTTTGGGAACCTCTGGACTAGCAAACACATGCATGCTTAAAAACAAATTACTCTTTTGGAGGACATAAATAGCACAAACAGGCTTGTGGGGCAACAGAGCTACTACAGACTAAAGGGTGCAAGCCTATGCCTGTCTACTCAGAAGCAAGCCCCATTGAATTCAGTGGGACTTACTTACAGGTAAATGGGTGCAGGATTGCAGCCTTAGACTAGATTTGCAAGCCAGGATGAGGAAGGAGCATGGCCTTCCAAGAAATGGAGAAATTCAAGGGCTCATAGGACAGCAGACGGAGCTGGTGCACCCTCTGAAGACGAAGAGTCTAGAATATTGGGCCTCTTGTTTGGGGGGGAGGAAGGCAGCCAAGGGGACAGGTATGACTGAGGCTTACAACAACGTCTGGCATGGAGAACACTAGGCCCAAAAGCCAACCAAAGACCTGGACTAGCAGGGGATTAATGCAGAGAAATGGAAAAACTCCTTCACACAGTGCATCATCAGTCTATGGAACTTGCTGCCACAAGAAGCAGTAACAGCTGCTGACTTAGAGGGCTTTCAGATTCATAGAGGACAGGTCTAGTAAGGCCTACTAGTTACAAGAATTTATACATATGGAACTTCCATGTTCAGAGGTAGTCTGCCCTCCAAATGCCAGTTGCAAAGGAGCAGGGGGTTTCCACTGAGGATGCATGAGGAGATTAGCCTTGGGCCTGATCCAGCAGGGATCTTCTTACCTTCTTATCCTGATAGTTTAATGGCGGTTTAAGATGCTTTGTCAGAAGCAATCCCCAGCTCAGAGGAGATAAGGCCACAGTCACCACATCCCTGGAACAGGAAGTGATTCATCTCTCCAAAAGTTTCATCACTGCTGGAGAGGAGCCACAGAGCCACCCAAGTGGTTTTTCCGGCCATGACCTAACATCAGAGTCACGGCTCCCAGGATCTCCCACGGAGGAACAGCCGAGACACTCAGAAGAGGAAGCAGTGACTTGTTTTACTTACGGGAAAGAAGCTGCAGCAAAGCACAAGATGGAGACCAGCCCCAGCACTACACTTGCCACGTCCCGGCTGTCTCGAGCGCACTCGTGGAACACATCCCAGATCCACTGGGATCCGTTGGGACAGTCTGAGAAATTAAGACTCCAGGAGCCCGTATTCTGAGCGTCAACCTCCATCGTGAGTGCCAAGGCAGGAGCCGATCCAGGACGCAGGGCGCAGTGACAGGAGTCAGGCAAGGCGCAAGAGGAAGGGGGAGTCCATAGCACCACTGCAGATTGGTTGACAAGGAAAACAAGAGATCCAAAAATGCACAACCAGAAGAGACAATCCACGGCGCAGGACGCAAGTCAGGAGTCCGACCTCAGCCATGGATTCACTGCAGGACTTGAACAGTCGCTGGTGGTTCAAACCTTAATTGCTTGTCCCATAGAAAACAGAATTGCAGGACTGGTGATGGAGGAAATTTCCCCCATTACCAAACCATCAAATTCCTCTCTATGGTGCTACATTCAGTCCCATAACCAGTCTTGGACCTCCAGCCGTAAGGTGAACTTTGAAAGCTCTGCCAGAAGATACAGCGATGGCAACCAGCTTAAATGGCTCAGTATGCACTACACAAATTAATGTGAGAGAATCACTAATGAACCTCCAGCTTCAGAGGCAGTTTACCTGATGCTGGAGGCAAGCAAGGGAAATCCTTCCGAGAGACCCCGGCTGGCTGAAGTGAGACAGAAGATGCTGGGTGGCTGGAAGCCACCATCTAACTCAGTTGGGCAGCTCTGGACACTTAATCTAGGCTGCTGACCTGACCCTGGTCAGCTGACCAGGCTGTAGTCATCATAAATCTGAACTCTGTCAGCAGTTTGCAAGAGCTTTTAAAAACAGCCATGGATAAAGGTGACTCATGAGCCAGGCTGCAATCTCCCTCCCCCCCAAAAAAAGATGTAGGAACTGTGCCACCCAGAGGAGACATCACCCTTGGATGGAGCCAAGCAGCAGTTCCACCTCTGAACAGTGCAGGAGGAAATGGCATTTCAGCAGAAAGTCATTTGAGGACATTACCCAGCCTGATTTTCAGAGTGGCTTTTTTCTCAGCTAGACAAGCGGCTGGACAGCTGGAACTCAAGAGCTTGAATCAAGAGCAAACTAAGAAGTGGCAGCCAGTCCCCAACATGGGGTGCACAAAGGGGTCAGGCTGCTTGAGGATTCTCCTATGGCCTGGACATCAAGGCAAGTTCTGGGATTGAGGCATGATCAAATGCAACCCTGGCAACTGAAGCCAAGAGCAGAAATGGGGCAGCTGATGGTAGAAAACAGTTTATTTCCATACACACATGGGGTGCATTTTTACCATAATCAGGCTTAAGAACCCAAACTGGATTTCTCAAGCCAAGAACACATACAAACATATGCCACCTCTGAGCTTGAAGAAAGAGCATTTCCCAAAGCATCAACAATACTTCAGTGCTTGTAAGAGGAAACTTGCCTAGGCAGACAAAACACATACAGCCTGTCATTTAACCACCTGCACCTTTTCTCTCTTACATTCATTCTGCACTTAGAAGATTTCTATCCCATCTTTTCAGAAGCTCCTTTCCCCGCAAAACTGACTCCCAAGAGAAAAGTTAAAACCAGTACAAAAAGATACTACAAGGACACAGGTGGTTGCCTGGCAGTGTGTGTGAAAGAAATAAACACACAAAAAAAAACTAGCACCAGCTACCATATCTACAAACAGAGCTGTACAGTTTTATATCTTGTTCTACACAAAGAAATTTCACCAAAAAAATCATTTACAGACACAGGACAGTAGAGGGACCATCTTGGGGTCTGGCCCTTCATTGTCACCCCCAGCAGCAAGCCTCTGCATCAGCCATTTTCAACCTCTGTGCCGTGGCACACTGGTGTGCCGTGAATGGTCCCCAAGTGTGCCATGGGAATCTGGGAGACTGTCATTTATCAATAGGACCATTGGGGGATGTGAGCCCCTGCACAGTGTGCCTTGTCAACTGCCAAAAAGCTGACAGTGTGCCTTGACCATTTTGGTGCCTGCCAGAGTGCCATGAGATGAAAAAGGTTGAAAATCACTGCTCTACATGGTATCCTTGCCCAGTGACAAGTCTCACCTCTCCCCACCAGAGGCAGGCCCCATCCCCACACACAGCCTGATTCAGGAGGGGTTAAGTCAGGCCTGCTAAAGGATAGAGAAACTAGCCACAGGTTGAACATAGGAAATTACATGTATTGTCAGTAAGTTTTAAAATGCAGTTTGTATATATTCAGAGACGCTCTTATTCAGCAGTGCAAACACATGTTCCAGTATCAAGATCTGAAAATGAAAGCAGGTTTTGGGGTCCAAATTAAACCCTACAGTTAGAGGGGAAAAAGCAGAGCAAGGACCACAGGTTACACTTTCCAAAAACCTATTTTTACATTTTAAGACCATCTTTCCTCTAAGGAGCTCAGGGCAGTGTACATAGTTTTCCCCCTCCTTCTGTCCTCACAACAACCCTATGAGGTAGGCAAGACTTTGATACCCCATTCCAAGAGGTGTTCCCTATTATCTTTTTACCTTTTAAAAGATTGTCCAAAGAGCATAAATTAGAACAATAAGACCTAGTTTTCAAATTAGGAACATATGAATGATGCCACACCACCCCTGAACATAGACAGAGTGCATTTCTTTTTACAGTCCTGGAAACCCCCCCCCCCTTTTTCTGGGAAGGTGGACTTGCTGGGCAGCAGACAAGACCCCCAGACCAGCCAAAGCCCCCCTTCCCTTTCCTCTTTCCAGGAGTCCCCAGGAAAGAGGCTCAGGCTCTGCCCCAGACAGGAAAGGGCAAAGAGGGGCAGGAGGCGAGGCTCCCCTTCGCACCCCTCGCCCTACCTGCTCCTAGAGAAGAACAGCACTCGGCCCCCCAAGACCTCGAGTTCAGCTGCGGGGCCCTCCAGCTGGCCCACCGGAGCTCCTCTCCGACGTTCACCCGGGGCGGGCGAGCGCCTTTGTGCTGCCTGCCTGCCCAGCTCCTCCCCCAGCTTGCCGGTGGAGGGTCGGGCTCGTGTCTGCTGATGCAGGCGAATCAGCTGGTCTGGCGCCCGCCCCGCGGAAGGAGCGAGCGAGGGAGGGAGGCTGGACCCAGTGCTGGTCCCACCCCCGGGCTCAGCCTCGGTCCTGCCCGCGGGCGGGGTTAGGATTGGCCCGCAGGAGCGCAAAACTGCCAGTTTTGGCCTTCCAGAAGTTCTGGCAAGTCAATTCCAGTGCCTCTGAGCATGTGCAGAGTGTTTTTAGTTCTCCCCCAATGCGCACTGCAAAATTTTTTATGTTTCACTGTTTAATGTTAAAATCAATTTTTTTAATGCTTCATTTGATATTTTTTTCTTCTTCCCTGTTATGATACTTTGTTCTAGAGCTTTGTAAGCTGCCTCAGGGCCCAATCCTGCCCAACTTTCCAACTCCAGTGCAGCCACAATGCAGCCTCATGCTAAGGCAGGGCTTTTCAAACTGGGGCGTCCTGACGCCCCAGCATGTGGGCCCTGGCCCCTGCCCCCTTAAGGGGCGGGACAGCCTGGAGGCAGGGGGGAGGCAGCAGCGGGAAGCCCAGTGGACCTGCAGCAGTGAAAGTAGGCGCTGAGCCATCGCCTGCTGCCTTCCCCCACCCGCCCAGCAAGAACTTAGTGGCTCTCAAACCCTCCCAGAGAGTTTGAGAACCACTAAGGGAACACCTGTTCCCATACCTTGAGAAGGTCCCCGTGACTGCCCCTCCACCACAGGATGTAGCGCACACCCTACTGGCAAGACTGCACCAGCACTGGAAAATTGGATAGGATTGGGCCCTCCGGCATTTGCTTTGGCTGGGAAAAGCGGGATAGAAATTTCTCAAACAAACTTGTATTAATTTCTTTTTAAAGGGTGAAGTGCCTCTGATCATGTGCAGACTGCCTTGCCCTTCTGGCTCAAGGAAAACAGGGAACGGAAAAAACCAAAAAGAGAAAGGGGGATTCCCTTAAATGGAAGATGCTCTTTCTTTGTATCCATGTGCATCTTTTGCCAATTTAAAAATACAATAAATTGTAAGCTCTTTGGGGACCCAATCCTTTCCAACTTTCCCACACAGGTGCAGCCATGCTAACAGACCATGCACAGCGTCCTGCAGTGGGGGAGCATTCACGGAGGTCCCCCTCAAGGTGAGGCAACATTTGCTCCCTTGCCTCAGGGCTGCATTGGCGCTGGAAAGTTGGTTAGAATTGGGCCCTGAGCCAGCACCTGCTGCTTATGCCAGTGGTTCTCAAACTTTTAGCACCAGGACCCACTTTTTAGAACGAGAACCTGTCAGGACCCACCAGAAGTGCTGTCGACCAGAAGTGACATCATCAAGCAGGAAAATTCTTAACAATCCTAGGCTGCAATCATACTCATACTCATCCAGCAGTAAGTCCCACTGAGTAGCATTGTTAAAAGCGTATACATATGTAGTAGCCTGTTAAAAGTACAGATGTGTAACAGTTCCCCAAATGCAGTCACATGCCATGGTAGCAACAAATATGATATATTAAAAATAAAATATTGAAATGAATGGGGGCCCACCTGGAATTGGCTCATGACCCACCTAGTGGTCCCAACGCACAGTTTGAGAAACACTGGCTTATGTTATGTTATGTTATGTTATGTTATTTATTTATAACCCCAACTAACTAGGTAAGAGGCACTTTTCAAGTGGGTGCTCCTCTTTTATTTATGGGGGGGGGAGTAACTGGCCCTCCTCACCCCAGCAGTGTCTTTTCTAGTGGCTGTCTGCTGGAGTTCTTTTACACCTTTTTAGATTCGGAGCCCTTTGGGGACAGGGAGCCATTAGATATTTGATTTGGGGCCTAATCCTATCCAACTTTCCAGCACCGGTGCAACTGCAGTGCAGCCCCAGGTAAGGGAACAAATCTTCCCATACCTCGAGGAGGCCTCTGTGACCGCCTCCCCACCACAGGATGCAGTGCGCGCCCCATTGGCATTGCATCAGCTGCGCCAACACTGGAAAATTGGGTAGGATTGGACCCTTCCTTTGTGAACTTTTTGTTGGAAAGCGATATATAAATACTGTTAATAAGAAGAATAAGAATTTTTGGCTTTTTTCAACCAAAAATCAGTTTACAGAGCAAAATTAACACACCTTTGCTTGAATTTGAGTGTACTGGAATTACTGCACAATCCTAACCAGATCTACTCAGAAGTAAGACATAAGAACATAAGAACAGCCCCACTGGATCAGGCCATAGGCCCATCTAGTCCAGCTTCCTGTATCTCACAGCGGCCCACCAAATGCCCCAGGGAGCACACCAGATAACAAGAGACCTCATCCTGGTGCTCTCCCCTACATCTGGCATTCTGACATAACCCATTTCTAAAATCAAGAGGTTGCGCATACACATCATGGCTTGTACCCCATAATGGATTTTTCCTCCAGAAACTCGTCCAATCCCCTTTTAAAGGCGTCTAGGCTAGACGCCAGCACCACATCCTGTGGCAAGGAGTTCCACAGACCGACCACACGCTGAGTAAAGAAATATTTTCTTTTGTCTGTCCTAACCCGCCCAACACTCAATTTTAGTGGATGTCCCCTGGTTCTGGTATTATGTGAGAGTGTAAAGAGCATCTCCCTATCCACTCTGTTCATCCCCTGCATAATTTTGTATGTCTCAATCATGTCCCCCCTCAAGCGTCTCTTTTCTAGGCTGAAGAGGCCCAAATGCCGTAGCCTTTCCTCATAAGGAAGGTGCCCCAGCCCCGGAATCATCTTAGTTGCTCTCTTTTGCACCTTTTCCATTTCCGCTATGTCTTTTTTGAGGCCCTTCTGTCCTTCTGTCCAGGCACATCTGGCCAGCTGTGAACTGTTGGAAACAGGATGGGGGGATGGCCTGCAGTCTGACCCAGGAGGGCTCTGTTTATAAGCTTTTATAACAAGCCATGAAAGTTGGGCATAGAAGTCTCCAAACCCAAACCCATAGGGGTCTCCAAACCCTGGCCCGGGGGCCAGATACAGCCCTCGAAGAGCCTCTACCCCGCAGCCAGCCTCTGATCCCCTGAGAGCCTCTGGCCCAGTTGACCAAACACAACCAGAGTTGTGCTTGTGGGATGGGGGTCCATTTAAGTGTGTGTGCTTTATTTCTTGGGTTGTGTTGGTGCTTGGAGAATTGGTCCTGGACATTTGAGCCCATTCATTCATTCATTCATCTAAGTCAGTGTTTCTAAAACTGTGGGTTGACCCACTAGGTGGGTTGCAAGCCAATTTCAGGTGGGTCCCTATTCATTTCAATATTTTAATTTTTATATCTTATACTTGAGGCTACCATGGGATATGACTGCATTTGGGGAAATGTTACAGACCTGTACTTTGAAGAAGCTACTATGTATATGCTTTTAACAATGACAGTAAATGGGACTTCCTCCTGGGTAAGTGTGGGCAGGACTGAAGCCTGGGATTGTCCTGCTTGATGATGTCACTTCCAGTCATGACACGACTTCTGGTGGGTCCTGACAGATTCTCATTCTAAAAAGTGGGTCCTGGTGCTAAACGTGTGAGAACCACTGTTTCTAACGTATTTATTTAAATTTTATATTTAATTTTCTTCCAGCCCTCAACAGGGTGCCAGATAGTTGACGTGGCCAAAAACTTTGGAGACCCCTGAAGAGCCTCCGGCGTCAGAGGCAGCCTACCGTTCCCTTCCAGAGGCGCCTTTTCCTGCGCTTTGGAGCCGGGAATTTCGCGACGCTCCCTCGGAAGGGGGGCGGAGAGGGCAGAGCCGCGCGCGCGCAGAGGGCCATGCGCCTGCCTGCCTGCCTGCCTGCGCGCTGGGGAGGGCTGCCAGTCCGAGTGCGAGTGCGAGTCCCGCCGGCGGCGATGTCGGCGCAGTGCGGAGCGGGGCGCGGCGTGCGCTCGGTGCTGGGCACCATGGAGTTCGGGCGGCGGGCCGACCGGGCCTCCAGCGGGGCCATGCTGAGCGCCTTCCTGGCCCGCGGGCACAGCGAGCTGGACACGGCGCACATGTACGCGGGGGGCGAGTCGGAGCGCATCCTGGGCGCCCTCCTGGCCGCGGAGCCCGCAGCTGCCGGCACAGGTGAGCGGACAGGTGGGCATCCAGCACAGTGCCCTGCCCCGGCTTGGAAGGACAGCACAGCACAGCACAGCGTGCCGGCGCTTCTCCTAAGCAGCGGGGCCCTCTGCCCATGTGCAGAGTGTCTTTCCAAGCCCAGCCTTCCATACTTGATCCGGTACAGGTGGAAGCAGAGGGTGGCAGAGTTGGTGGTGCCAGTGCGTGGACGCAGTGGCGTAGCCAGACGGGGTGCAAAGCACTAAGTTTTGTGGGGTGCAAGCAGCGCTTCCCCTTTGGAGCCACTCCGGAGTATGCTCAGGCACTCGGAGTGGCTCCAAAGGGGAAGGGCCACTTGCACGCTGTGGTGAGGTGCCCTACAAAACTTAGTGCTTTGCACCCCCTCTGGCTATGCTACTGTGTGAATACCCTAAAGCAGTCGTTTTCAACCACTGTGCCATGGCACACTAGTGGGCCACTGGGGGATGTGAGCCCCCCACCAGCAGCATGGTGTGCCTTGTCAGTTCTCAAAAAACTGATGGTGTGCCTTGACTATTTTAGTACTTTGTCAGTGTGCCCTGAGACGAAAAAGGTTGAAAATCACTGCCCTAGAGGCTCTGGGGCCTTGGCCATTTAGCCCAGCTGGCACAACAAAGAGGGCTGCTCTGAGTGTGTACAGAGTGCCTGCCTTCTCGAGCAGAGCACCTTTCAGCCTCATTGGGCCAGGTTCCTCCGAAGGAGATGAGGAAGGGCTCGCTTGTTTCTAGCTACAGTATGTGGAGAGTGCCCCTGAGCATGGACAGAGGGCGCCCCCCTCCCGCAGGAGTCACTGAATCTAATTCCACCCCAATTCTCCAGTTTAACCCAGGAAAGGATATTAGGGGGCAGGAGAAGTTGTGTAGAGCCTGTATGTGGACACTCCTGCCTACAAATTAGCTCCTCCACCAGCTGAGCTTGTCGCCCAGCATAATTTCTGCTCTTTGTCCTCCAGTACTTTTTCACAAAACCTGCTGCTGATATCCTGGGTTACTCAACAACTGGGAGGACTGTGGTCACCTGCCTTTACGCAACACAAAAATCTTCACCTTTATTCCAAGGGCAGAAGGCGTTCAGAAGCGAGGGGCAGAGTTGGCAGGGCACATGTTTAGATTAAAAGCCTGCCTGCCAAATCTTGAATGAGTGCCTGGTGTTTGGCAAGTGGGGGAGGGGACGTCACTCTGCACGTACTCAAAGGCACTTTTGCATTTCTAAACGCAGCCTGAGATTGAGTGGTAGCAATCATGCCCACTCCATCATGCCCTATGAGTTTCATGGGGGGGCAATCTGGCTATCCGCCATTGGAGACGGAGTACTGGGTGAAGCTGTTGCACTTTTCAAATGTCATGTTTGTTAATTGTTGATTCTTATACTTTGGTTTTGGGGCCCCAACTTGTGCCGCCTAAATTTTGCTGTTGGGGGTGGGGGGAGATGTACAATGTTTACAAAGTCTTTGGTGTCTAACTGTCTCCTTGTCTTTTCCTGCCAGTTAAAGTAGCCACCAAAGCCAACCCATGGGAAGGCAATACCCTGAAGGCCGACAGCCTCCGCTCCCAGCTAGAGACGTCCCTGCAGAGGCTGCAGCTGAAGAGTGTGGACCTCTTTTACCTTCATGCTCCCGATCATGGGACGCCTTTGGAAGAGACCCTGCAGGCCTGCAACCAGCTGCACAAAGAGGTTTGGAAATCCTGGAAAGGGGGGCTTTTGGAAACCAGAATTGCAAGACAAGCCGGGGATATGTAAACCAGAGGCAGCACCTCCATATATAGTGGCAGTCTGTCTTTGAATACCAGCAGCTGGGGATAAACCACGTGGGTGGGCAGGCTGTTTCCTTCATGCCTGGGCTTCCTGGAAGCTTCAGTTGTCAGAAACAGAGGGATGTTGCTTTGATCCGGCTGGATTTGTTCTTAAATGCCAGCTTGGCAAAGAGGCACTTTTTCAGTTAGTGCTCCTCTTCTATTTAGCAGGGGGAGAGTTACTATAAGAGGAGCAGTAACTGAAAAAGTTCTTCTTTGCCAAGTTTCTTTTCTAGTGGCTGTTTGCTAGTGAATTTCTGCATTTTTAAAATAGATTGTGGGTCCTTTTGGAACAGGGAGCCATTTAGGTATTTGATTTTTCTGTAAACCACTTTGTGAACTTTTTTGTTGAAAAGTGGTGTATAAATATTCTTAATGTTCTCTGATGTTTGTATGATGGTAAATTTGAAAATAAGGAGAACTTTCTGTTTTCCTACAGGGGAAGTTTAAGGAGCTCGGCCTCTCCAACTATGCCTCTTGGGAGGTGGCGGAGATCTACACCATCTGCAAATCCAACAACTGGCTGCTGCCAACCGTGTATCAGGTGAAAAACTTGAACTGATTTAAGGTCTGCTCCTTCATAGGAAGCAAGGCTCCCCTGGAGTCAGAGTTTAATTTTAAAACAACATTTCTTGTGTTGTTGCAAACTTATTTAATTGCCCCATGCTCTTGCACTCTTAGCAGTGTGATCTGTAGAGGTTAGCTGGTAGGTTGTGTTTCTCTTGTACCATGGAGAGCATTGCCCCTGTCCAAACTGTGTTCTGAAAAAGCAGAAGAACCAGCCAGTCTCTTTTTCTGATCCATTGGCAATCTTGATGTCAGGGCGCAAGGGACCCGTAGCCTGCCTGTCCATTCAAAGGCTGTCCCTAACACTTCCCTCCTCTCCCTCTTTCCAACTCAGGGCATGTACAATGCCACAACCCGCCAGGTGGAGACCGAACTCCTGCCTTGCCTCCGACACTTTGGAATCCGGTTCTACGCCTACAACCCTTTGGCTGGTATGGGCTGGGTGGGCAGGGGGCTGGAGGGCAGCTTGCCCCCTACTCCATTTTATCCCCACTGTGCCCAAGCACCTATCACGAAGTGTGTTATTGACCTTCCACAGGTGGGCTCCTGACCGGGAAGTACAAATACGAAGACAAAGACTCGAGCCAACAACCCACAGGCAGGTTTTTTGGCAACAACTGGGCCAAGATCTACAGGGACAGGTGGGTCTGCAGCAGAAGAGGCTAGCCTACAAGTGGGGCAGGTGACCCATGCTTGTTGGATAGGGGAGACTGCTGTAACTGTCTGTTCTGGAGCAAAGGGCCAGAGTAGCAGGCAGGATGAGGGATGCAGAGAATAATTCTAGCAAGCGCTCATAGTGGTGAGAGCTAAATAAAACCTCCATGTTCAGGGCAGTCTACCCCTGAAACACTACTCCCTGGGGCAACTAGGGACTGCTGTTGGCTTCATCTGGTCTGCCTTGGGAGGCATCTGGTGCTCCATTATTGAAAGAAGAGGCTGGATTTTCTAGCTCTTTATAGAACTAGAACCAAACGGTACAAACTGCAAGAGAGGTGATTTCGATTAGACATCAGGAAAACACTCCTGAGGGTGAGGGCGGTTCGGCAGTGGAACAGATTGCAGGGGGAGGTGGTGGACTCTCCCTCACTGGAGATCTTCAAGCAGAGGCTCCACAAGCACTGTACAGCTCTGTTTTGCTCCCCCCGCCAGGAATGGTTCCGAAGGGAGGGGCCACTTGCCTGCCCCTCTGAGCCTCCCCATCAGACTAAGTGCTCTGCCCCCCCAGCTATGCCACTGATCTTTTGTATCCTAAGAAACTCATTTTTCTAACAAGAGCAAGTTCATAGTCCTTATGGCAGCACTGAAAGTAGGTACAGTACTGAGGAATTGAAGGCTGGGAGCAATCTAAGAAAAGCGTAGGGAGGTCTGAGCAGGATATTCAGCAGAGGAGGGATTTATTGTTTTTTGTGTGATGCTTTGGTTTCTGTGACCAAAAACTGAACACGCGACAATTTAAAACACTACCATTGTACTTGCTGTGCATGGTTTATAAATAAGAAACCAGCAATGGGATTGTCTTTTTAATGCATCTTCTCTCCAGGTACTGGAAGCCACACCATTTCCAAGGCGTGGAGCTGGTGGAAAGCGCACTCCGGGAGGCATATGGTTCAGACCCTCCCAACTTGACCTCAGCTGCTCTACGCTGGATATACCATCACTCAAAGCTCCAGGTAACTGGGCACTGCTGCTGGTCACGAGTGGTACGTGCAAGGAGGAGAATCAGCGCCTCCGCCCACATGGATGTGGTTTCCTGACTACGGAGGTTGGAGGAAGGCTGCCTTCTGCTGACCCATCTAGCTCAACAGTGTGCTGTGAAAGATCCATAGGTGTGCTGCGTGGGTTTGGAGCAGGGTTTAAAAATGGCTGAAAATCTTCTTGGTTCTGCGGCTTTGTTTCTAAGGTAACTGTAGTAACAAATTGTTTGTCCCTCTTCAGTGGAGGGGCAAACAATTTTTTTACTACAGTTGCCCTAGAAACAGAGCTGCAGAACCAGGAAGTCTCCCAGAAGCCACATCACAAGAGGTGAACACCATAGAGAAGGCCATAGAATTTTAGTACTTTGCCAAGCAGTGAGGTGGTGAATAACTGTAATTCCAGGGGGTGTCAGCAATGGGTGTCTTGAGAACTGGGCAGCAGGAAATGTCTGTTGCTACCCGAGTCCACCTGGGGAGTGCAAGTGGCAAAGACCAGTCCTCTTTCCTCTTCCCCAGGCTGACCAGGGGGATGCTGTTATCATTGGAATGTCCACGATGGAGCAGCTGCAGGAGAACCTCAAGTGCAGCGAGGAGGGGCCCCTGAAGCCCGCTGTGGTGGAGGCCTTCGAGAGAGCCTGGCACCTCACAGCCCACGATTGCCCCAGCTATTTTCGCTAAACACTGGCTGGAGAAGTGGGGAACCAGTTGGCTCCAATCTCCATCACTGCTCCTCTACTGAACCCTTTCCTGTGAGTTTTCTTCTTGTTCTTACAAATACTTAACTGCTACCAGTTGCCTTAAATCGACACCAGTTTTTCTCCAACTTGATTCTGCCCCTTTCTTTCCTTCTTAAAAACTAGCCCTGATCTTGCTTGTCTGTTTATTCCAAGGATGTAAAAAGAGAATTTAAAGCAGACGATCAATGCAAGAAACTGAACTGGCTACTTATTTCTGGATTTTTTTTCTTTATTCAGAGTTATGTTTGCCAGACCTGGTGCCAGAATAAAGTTTTCTAAACAAGGCTCTTGAAAAGCTTGAGTAGGATTCTAACAGTGGCAGACCTCCCACTCCCAGGGCAAAGGCCTGCAAAGCTGCCTCCCTACCTTTGTAGCATGACAGAGCTTTGCGTGACCTGACAGCCGACTGGGGAAGCCTTGTGAGGCTTCCCTGCGGTCTTAAATGGCACTTCCGGAAAACTGGAAGTGCAGTTTCTTACCTTGTCAGGAGCCTCAGGGAGGCTTCCTGCATGGTCCTAAAGGTGTGCTGCCTCAGCGCTAGGTCTGTTGCTGGATTCTTATGCACCCTTACACTAGGTAGGAGGTGAAGTCTCCACCATTTTTTATTATAGATGAACTTTCAAAGGGCTGATAGATGCTTCCCCACATGCACACGCCCTCTTTTTGATGACAGGAAGGAAATGTGTCTTTCTGTCCTAAGAACAGAAAGAACAAATTCATGTGAATTTGGGGAGGGCATCAACCCCCGTTCCGTAAAAGCTGATTCAGGGCAGGCACAAGAAAAGACTTCTTCACACTGTACATAATAAACTTTTGGAACTCACAGCCACAAGATCTGGCAAAAGCCTTCCAAGCCTGACATGAAGCGCTTGGAAGTGGAATCAGCACCTTGGGACAGTTGGAAATAGCCTGGCAGTGTTTTGTGCACATGGTTTTAGAACAGGCCAGGAGACCAACAATCCTATTTCTCAGCAAGAGCAACCTGCCCACAGAAGATTGTTGCCAAGCCCAGGCTGCAAGTAGGGCTCGTTACAGAACCTGCAAAGCTGCTTCCTAGTGAGTCAGGGTGCTGATGCATGTGCCCCTGTGCTGCCTTACTTGGACTGGCAGCAGACAGCTAGATGCTCAAGGGCAGGTGTTATTTCCCCTCACCTCCCCTAAAGAGGTATTTGGTGCTGTTTTGGGTGGGGGAAGTCAGTTTTGAAAGGGGGGTTCCAAAGAGTACTCAAAGCCTCAAGCTTGAGCTTTCTCAGTCTTCATCTCATTCTTGACTTTTCCAAACTGCTTCTTAGATCACAGGTAAAGGAAACAGGAGACCTGCAAAAGTCTACGCCTATTTTATGCAGTTAGAAAAAGTTTCTGTCCTCTGATAAATAAAATCCTTGGGTTTGTGGCTGAGTCCTGGAAGGAGAGAGCTACAGCTTTTGTTATACACCCAAGTGGGCTACAGTAGTCCTTCATTTACATCTTCTGCCTGGTCGTCATCGTCTTCATCCTCATCTTCCTCCTCCATCCCTTGTGGAATGACCTCAGTTTCTTCCACAAACTGTTCGAAGTCTCCTGTCTCGGCATCCCACATGTTCCTGATCGTCACTTTGAACTCTGCCATTTTGTAGCCCAGGAGTTTCTGAAACAGAGGACCAAGGAGGGATCATTATGCGCAATAACCTCACCCAGAGCTGTCTGTATCATTGGGGCAAAAAAACCATGTTCTGAATCCCAATTAAAATGATTCAGGTACTTGTGCTTGGCCAGCTTTGCAGGGGAGCTCAGATTTATAACTGATCACTTCTTTTGAGCTCGCTGTTCAGCTTCGGTCTCCACGATCCACATTGAGGTCATAGGTCATACAAAACAAACTACATCCAAAAAAGTTTAAGGATGCCAGAATACAAATCAGGCTCTCTCTCTGTGAGAAAAGACAGGAAGCTCCAGCCTGCAAGAGGCCAAGCAGAACAGATCCTCCTCTTCTCCAGCACAGAGGGAAGGGGAGCTTTAACACTGCAAAGCCACAGGATGTGTGTGTGGTCTGTTCACTCCAAGCCCCACTCAGTGGCAGGTATGGGCTACTGTGCACAGTCTTCCTCAAGAGAGTTCACATGAACACACTATGGCACCCCCTTGTGTGTTGAGAATCCAATCCCAAGAGACTAAAGCCACAGAGATGACCTGGGCAGGAGGGGGACCCCACCACTGGGCCTTTGATGAAGACACTCACCAGAATGCGAGCTTGTTCAGGGGTCAGGACGTCCCCCTCCCTGCAGACCTCGTAATCGGAGATGAGAGTAACCACTCCTGCAAAATGAGAAAACCAGATTTGGGGGGGGAGGGTCACTGCTGTGGCAGAGGGAAGCAGAAGGGGCTCAGTACAAAGGGGGTCCCTCCCTGCAGGGCAGCCCATAGCCAACAACATGAGATCATGAATCTTGGGGGTCACTGGGTGCAGTTTCTCAGCCTGAACAAAGGTTTGTGTCAAGACTGGAAACGCTTCATGCACAAATCCTGTTGAATTGCAAGGGGCTTTGCACCAGCAGAAGTCTAGCCTTGGTCTAGATTCTACTGACTGCCTGTGGACATACCTGGGGAAGGGGGGAGAGCTATGAAGGGGAAATGGGCAAGTTTCACCCTTGGGGTAGGGAGCGTTTGCAGATGGTCTCAAGGCCCAAAGACCAATCAGGACAGTAACATCTAGCCCAGGAGTGTCCAAACCTCAGCTCGGAGGCCACTTGCGACCCTCGAGAACTCCTAATCCGGCCCATGGGGATTTCCCAGTCTCCATTGAGCCTCTGGCCCTCCGGAGACTTGCTGGAGCCCATGGTGGCCTAACACAACTGCTTAGCATGAGGGCAACTGTTCAACCTCTCATGTGAGCTGTGGGATGAGGGCTCTCTCCACTTCTTGCTGTTTCACGTTTGTGATGCAGCAGCGGCAGTGAAGTGCAAGGCCTTTTATAGGCCTAGAGCTATTGCAAGACCTTCATTCATTTATATGTTCCACCTCTAATATATTCAGTTACGTACATTTATGTACATTTATTCAAATTTGAAATGTAAATTAATTCTTTTTTTCCTGTCCTGACACAGTGTCAGAGAGATGATCTGGCCCTCCTGCCAAAAAGTCTGGATACCCCTGATCTAGCCCATGAGTTTCTCTCAAAGAGATTATGAAATATGTATGCACTGTTGAATCACATCCTATAAAGTTACAGCCTTATAAAGTAACAGCCATGCATTCTCCCAGATGTGCATGTGGCACTCCCCCCACCCCCGAAATGCATCACCAACCTTTTTTCAGCGCTGTTGGCAGCCCAAGCTGACGCAGCTGAGGCTCCATGGAGTGGGGAAACTGTTCCAGCGGCCCCATGTCCAGGCTGATGGTGAGCGTGGCCTTGTTTCCGGCCCGGGCAAAGTCGGATTCCTTGAACTGGGAGAACCAGCTAGGAAGGAAAGGAAGCCACAGATTTTCAAACTGTCCTAGTCCCTACATTCAACAACATTCCCTAGAGCAGTGGGTCTCAAACATTTTCAGCCTGCAGCTCCCCTGATCCCCGTGGCCATTGGTCACGGCTCCCCATTTATTTATTTGATTTATACACCACCTTTCTCCCCATAGGGCACCCAAGGTGGCTTACAATTCAGTTACCTCCAAAATTGGGATGAAGGTGTTATAATTATACAAAACCACAGAAAAAGTGAATCTGAAGGCACCAGGAAACAAAAAACTAGAGAAGCCGGAGCGGCTAGCACCCTAGGCAGTGGCTTCACTAGGATTCGTGTCACCCGGTGCCGGAGGCCTGCACATCACCCCATGCAGTGGGCGGGGCAACGCCCAGGTGGTGGGCGTGGTGATGTACCATCACCCCGCCCCCACTGGTTTTTTGGCTGTACCTTTTGTTAGAATGCAGATATTTCAATGTGGTTTGTTTCATTGCATTCTGCATGAAATTATGCATTGATTGATATATACCATGATGGTATTATTTCTCCAAACTCTGATTTTAGTGATTTTGAAAACTTGTAGAGTCACACACACACCCCGTGTCAATTTACTAATACCTTATCGCAGCAGTTCTCAAACTTTTAGCGCTGGGACCCACTTTTTAGAATAACAATCTGTCCAGGACCCATTGGAAGTGATGTCATGGCCAGAAGTGACATCATCAAGCAAATTAAAATAATTATAAATAAATTAAAATAAAATAAAAGAAATAATTAAATAAGGGGGAGCCAGCCCTGTCCCACCAAGTGAATTTTCTCTGTAGTCTGCCTGCAATAGCACCCGCCCCAAAAGAATCAGTGAGATCTTCAGCACTCCCCAGTGCCCAGTTTAAAGTTCTTCTGTTTCAAGCATATCAAGACCCACCTGGCTTCACAAGTGCAAAATAGAAAACTTTCCCCTTACCTGTTCAAACCTCTTTTTTGTCCTTTTTAGTGGGGGGGGGGGGGGAAGGCTGCCTCCTGGAGCATTTGTTGTGCTCCAGTTCCATTGGATCGGGACCATTCTGGTGTCCTCACATTCCCCTTTGCCTGGCCAGACCACCAGCCAAGGCACATCTGCCTACTCGCGAGTAAATGCGACCTTGAGGCTGCTTCGCTTTCCATAGGTCTCAATAGACTTGCAGCTGGGAGGGAGAGACCTCCTTCTCGGGTGTTTTTGGGGGCTGCATTCATCGGATCAGGACCATTCTGACGGAGTCCTCTCAGCCTGCCCTTTCCGACGGACTATGGCAGGTATGCCTACTCATTAGTAAATGCACTATACGGCTCACTTTCACTTTCCATAGGGAAATATATTGAACCTAGCTATGGTGAAGGCTCGGCGTTCCTGGGGATTGGTCAAACAGTATAAATAACTGCAGTTTGATTCTTGTGCCCAGGAGATGAAAAAAGGGGTGAGCAAGTTTTTCTAGCTGCTGCTGTTAGTTCTTGTTTTTCTATATCCCACAATCTAATCCTTACCATTTTGTATGCAGATATTAGAGGTAAGGTGCCTATCAGATCACCTGAAGGACCTAGCTGTTGTATTTTAGCAGCCAATGAGATGGCTTTCCCCTGCTGTTGCTCCCAAGCAACTGGTTTTGTGAAGTAGGCCACTTCTGAAACTTGGGTCCCACAGCTGAAATGCATCAGTGCCAGCAAAGCCACAACCATAACAAGGCTTCGATCCTGGACTTCAGGAGTGTGGCCACATGGCACAAGCTTGCACACTTTGTCACTTTTGCCACAAGGAGGTGCAGCTTCTATCAGAAATACTTACTCAAGGACTTCCTCTTTGGTGCGGCTGGTGAAGAGGAGACCCACCTCTCCCCGCAGGTGCTTACTAACCTGGAGAAAACAAACAGGAAGGCCAAAATGAGGAGGCCTACTTTGGGGTAACAACTCATCCCTCCACCCCATCCCCGCCATTCACAGAAGTTGCACTGCCAGAGCCACAAGCCTGGAACACCTAACCTGGTGTAAATTGTCTTTATACTCCTCAGCTGAGCTCCGTCCCAAGGCCACCATCATCACTTTGTTTTTGCCAAAGAATATTCTGCAAGTAAATAAAATCTAGCATAAAGGGTAGGTCCAGAAATCATTTCAAAGCATGTGGACCCTTCAATTTATCTTGGATGAAACTTTTGCAGATAGACTAATTGACTAATTGATCAGACTATCAGTTAAATTAATGGGTACTGTTTCTCCACCCCCTAGCCAAATTTGTATTTGTTTCAACTCCATATTTCTGCTAATGAACTCTCCAAGCAGCTGTTATGACTACAAGATACTAGACACAGAAGAAAACAAAAAGCTGCAACCTTTCAGTGATAAACAGCAAAATCCTATGCATGTCTGCTCAGAAGTAAGTCCCACTGAGTTTAATGGAACTTACTCCCAGGTAAGTAGGTACAAAATTGCAACCAAAAGCACTGAAACAAATTGTGAGGCAAAACAAACAAATCAGCTGATGTTAAAAGCTTGTGAGAACAGAACATTTTTCCATGAGATTACTACAATCGCATAAGGAAAGGGGTTTGGGAACTAAGTGCTCCCAAATCCTAAGCTGCAAGGAAGCAGCTGGCAGGCAAGATTTCTTCTCACCTGCTGTGTTTCCAGGCACTGCGAACATCTTTCAGCTGTTTGTTTCTTGAGTTGATGACGGAAAAAATAAAGAGACGTTTGTAGGTGTCCACGCATTTCCGAAGCTGGAAGCAAGAAAGATTCGCAAGTTAGAATTCCAGAAAAGAAATAAACCTGAAAAAGGAGATTTGGAGGCTCCTGAAGAAGCAAAGCAAAAACCAACAAAAAACCACAAGGCTCCATAAAACTGATGAAGGCAGAAACCACCGATTCGTCTAGTTCAGCACAAATGATGTGGGCTGCCAGTGGTTCTCAGGCATCCCAACCCTACCTGGAGCTGCTACCAGGGACTGAACCTGTGTCCTTAAAGTGCTTGGCTACTAGGACGCAGCACCCCGGTTGCGAATGTGAAACAAAAGGATTTCAGTATATAAACATGCTGCTATATAAATATGCTACTACTTAAAATGTGATGCCTCAGCCTTCAGTTCTACAGCAAAGCATCTCTCTGCATCTATTCCACCCCACTGGAGCTCCAACTGTCAACCTTTCTTTGAGTCATCAAAAGTTACAAAGAATTTCTTCAAGATCTCTGCTTTACAGGTTTGAAATTTACAACATGAGCCCATTTTTAAAACAGCACCTTTTCCCCAAATAATGCCATAGGATCAGTGCCTGCTCCATGTATAGTCCGAGTTCTTCAGGGCAAGGATCTGCCCTCTTCTCTGTTCTAAAACACTTTGTATGGGGATGATATTAAATATTAGCCCACCTTACCTCTTCTATCAATTTCTGTTTAGCTTCCAAGCCTTTCTTTGCAGTTTTCGTCAAGGAAACTGGGGGAAGAAGAAATTTCAATTTTACACAAAATACATATTGAGACAAACAAACAAAAAGAATTCGTAGCACGAAAATGCAGAGGACTCCACTATGAAGTTTTACTGTTCTGAGAAAGACAAGCACAGCCTTTCACATCTGATATTTGGCTTAGCAAAGAAGAACATAGAAAGCTACATTCTGAATCAGATCACTGACCCACCTGTTTCAGAACTGTACAGTTCAGTTCAGTTTCTACACTGGGCAATCACAGTTCTGGGAGATTTAGCAGAGCTTTGCCATAGCTGGAACTACCATTGGAGACTGACTTTTGGACATAGTGCAGGCAAAACAGGCTCTCACCACTCCCCATCCCCTTGTGACTAAGCAGTTTTACACTTAAGCCAAGAACCAGTGTCGAAATTGGCCACTTGTAGAACTAGACAGTCCCTTATAGCCTTTATCTTGTTTGTTCCTCCACTATTCTCCTAAGGAACATATTACTTATTCAGTAATATGAATAAGATTATTCATCATATAAGATTACATATTACTTATTCAGTTTTCACCTTTCTCCTCCCTATCAGTAGGGCTAAAGAGTGCCTCAGCCTTGAACCACTGTATAGAAGAGGGAATTTTGGCAGTTACAGCTTACCTTACCTGTTGAGCCGCACCAGCCAAAATTCCCTTTTCTATACAATGGGGATAGGTAAAGACACTCTGTCCCACTTTGGACCTGGTCACCCTCCCCATCAGGAGATGCCTGGGGCAGCTTACAGAATTCATTTATTTTTACATATCAGGGATGCATGGTGGGTGGGGAAGCAGGCGAGACAAAGCCTCTCTATTGGTGTCCTTCAAAAAGTGCTGCCGCTGTGTGAGGCACCAAGCGCCCACAACCCACGCAGTTCACCACTTTCGATACCTTTCCTCCCCCTCCACGCGTGGGCGGTGGGTGCTTGGGCATCTCACATGGTAGCTGCACTTTTCAAAGCATGCCAGTGGGGAAACTCTGCCTCACCTGCCCCCCCGTGTACCACAGGGTTGTGGGTGCAATTGTACAAATCGATGGTAAGGCCACACCTGGAGTATTGTGTCCAGTTCTGGTCGCCACATCTCAAAAAGGACATAGTGGAAATGGAAAAGGTGCAGGAGATCAAAATGAGTGGGCTGGGGCACCTTCCCTATGGCTAGGGCATTTGGGCCTCTTTAGCCTAGAAAAGAGGTGCCTGAGGAGGAACATTTGAGACAGACAAAATTATGCAAGGGAAGGATAAAGTGGATAGAGAGATGCTCTTTACACTTTCACATCACACCAGAACCAGGGGATATCCACTCAAATTGAGCATTGGGAGAGTCAGGACAGACAAAAGAAAATATTTCTTTACTCAGCGTGTGGTTGGTCTGCGGAACTCCTTGCCACAGGAAGCGGTGACGGCATCTGGCCTGGATGCCTTTCAAAAACAATTAGACCAATTTCTGGAGGAAAGATCCATCACGGGTCACAAGCCATGATGTACCTGTGCAAACTGTTTCCAGAAGTGGGCAACCTCAGAGTGCCAGGCACAGGGAGGGTAGCGGGATGCCGGCTGTGTCTGTTCTGTGTGCTCCCTGGGCATCTGGCGGGCCACTGAGACACAGGAAGCTGGACTAGGTGGGCCTGGCCTGCCCCAGCGGGTCTCCCGTGTGCCTGGGCGCCAGAGGGGAGGCTCTGCCTCCCCTGCCTCCACACCCCCCCGCACGTCCCTGCCACAGACCAGTCCAGTGGCGTAGCTGGAGGGGGTGCTGCCCCCTCCAGCTACGCCACCGCCCCAGCCACAGTAAGTGTGTGCAGAGTGAGCGAGGCTCAGCGGCAGCAGGAGGGCCTGGGTCGGGGGGGCTGCAGTGCTAGCAGCAGCACCCCAAGCCTGCCCAGCCCAGCCCAGCCCAGCCCAGCCTCATCCCCGCAGCGCCAGCCCGCCCCACTCACCCTTCTTGTCCCGCCTGGACTTGGGCATCTTCCCGCCGCACGTGTCTGTCCTCCACCTCCTGCTGCAGGGGCTGCTAGGAAGGCTCAGGTGTCCGGAGAGCTGCCTGACTCGGCTTTGAATCCCCAACCAGCGCTCCGGGCGCCCTGGGAAAAACGGAACCACCTCTAGTCCTCCTGAGCCCGCGGACGGAAACCGGAAGGAGAAGGGACGTTTATTTTAGTCGCAATCAGGCAGTGACTGGGAAACCTCGGGGTCCTCGCGCTCCAGAGAGAAAGGACCCCGCGGCCACTTCCGGGATGATGGCGCCTTGGCGGCACATAGACATAGCAATAGGTAGACTCACCTAAAGATTCTGAGTTCCTGTTGTAGCGCTGTTTTCCCCCAGTGCTTAAGTTATACTGTACATGAAATTAATGCGTGAATCCTGGATTCAAGTGCAGCTCTAACCAGACACAGAGAGGGTTTCAGTTCAGAGAACCGCATTGGTGACTCTAGATCCTTGCTGGCTCTATGTGTGAACGGCGGAGGAGCTGCTCCTGTCGCGCGGTGCCTGATGGGATAGCGAGTCCTCCAACCCTCCTTTCTGCCCTGTGTCTGTCATGGCGGCGCCCTGGGCCTGGCCGGCCTCGGCCCTGCTGCCGCTGCTCCTCCTGCTGCCTCCCCCTCCGGCGGGCGCCGTTTACGAGGACCAAGTGGGCAAGTTCGACTGGTGGGTCGCCCGTTCGCCGGCCCGTGGAACTCGCGGCCACTGGAGTTGCTGGTCACGAGACCCGCAGGCCTGGGACAGGTTCGGGGGGTGCCAGGCGGGGCTGCTTTGCCCCCCCCTCTGGCTGGGACTGTCCAGGGCTGGGCGCGGGCACGGAGCGGGGCTGCCGCTCAGCTGACCCCCCGGCCCGTCTCAGAGCACCCCCCACCCTGTGCGTGAAGTGGGCCGGCTGTGCCCCCCGTGGTGGCGTAGCTGGAGGGGGGCTGAGCACTCAGCCTGGCGGGGAGGGCGGCGAGCGGCCCCTCCCTTCGGAGCCATTCGCCGCCCCTCCAGGCTGAGTGCTCCGCCCCCTCCAGCTACGCCACCCCCCACGTGCATCACTGACCCTGATCCGCATCTGGCGCCAGCTCCCCAGTCCAGGAGGTCCTCTTGGAGCATTTGGCAACCCCTCCAGCTTCCACCCACCCTGAATAGCTTGGCTGCCTTTTGTTTCGCCCCTGGGTCCAGACCAGACAGCCTCAGCGGGGGCGCCATGAGGAGGGCGCAGTCACACCGGGCGACACACCTGGGGGTGCCTGACACCAGTTCTGGCCAAAGCGGTGAAATCTCGGTGTTTGCAAATACCGTGTGCATCAGAAATTGATCTCTTGATTTTTTCATGGAAGGGAAAAGCTGGAACATAAGTACAGGCGTGCATCACTTAACAAGCTTCCGCTTAACAACGACCACATATATGATGGTGGTCAAAGCACAACAAAGAAGCTGTTGATGAGGTAGTCAGGACTCCCATAGCCTGCAGCACAGTGTCTGGTAACACAACACAGGGTGCAATCCTAACCCACTTTCCAGCACCAATGTAAGGGTGATGCAGCTTTGAGGCAAGGGAACAAACATTCCCTTACTTTGTGGAGGCCTCTGCAATTGCCACCCAACTGCAGGATGCAGCACATGCCCCATTGGCACTGTTATGCCAGTGTTGGAAGGTTGGTTGGGATTTGGGCCAAAGAGGCTCTTCATGCAAAGAAGAGGCTATCTCCAGTAGCCTGTACAGCCAACTGGTGCCTGGCAGGGAGTGACTGTTTCCACCTCAAAGGCACTAAATTGGGCTGTATGTTCACTTAAAGACCTAATCGCAAAACAGCGGGGATCAGAGAACGTAATCCCTGTTGTTAAGTGACATACAGCTATAGTGTTAATATATTCAAATAAACAAATAACGTGGGGCTTACACTCACCCTAGTGATGCCATTGCATTTCGACTACGTGTATGATATTGTAATTTATTCTGTATGGTCTGTTACAAGAGGAAGTCCATCATGGGGGTGACACAATGATCTTTTGCACATCCCACAAACCCTAGTGATGCTTCTGAACCTCAGGTTTGTATGTGATGCACATGAATGAACATTTATACTTTTGTATACATTTGTGTGTTTCACATGCATCCACTTTTACACTTCATTTTTCTCTTTCTCCAGCTTGGTTTTTTACCTGTCTTGAATACCTCAGCCCAGAGTTTCACACGCTCTTCCCTTTGCTTTTCTCCCAGGAGGCAGCAGTATGTGGGAAAGATCAAGTTTGCCTCCTTGGAGGCCTCTCAGGGCTCCAAGAAGCTCATTGTGGCCACGGAGAAGAATGTGATGGCCGCTTTGAATTCCAGGACAGGAGATATCTGTGAGTATCTGTTCCATAGTGCCCTGTTTATGGGAGACATTGGGAACATTGGTGATTCCTTGTGAATAAGGAGAAGAGGTGTGAGTGGGCACATGTTGGAATTGCTTCTGACTCTTACTTGCTCAGCATTGTGTGCAGATAAGCTGTTTTGCATGTATAAAGCTCTGGGTTTGATTTGTATCATTTTTATGTGAAGGATTGTGACTAGCTTGGAAAGGCTTTGGCTGCGATTCTGGACAATTAGTCCCATTCAGACTAGTCAGCACTGGGTTTCACAGGTCACTGATCTGACAGTATTTGGGAGAGGCCGTATCCCCACTACTGAAATCCAGTTTGCATTCCAGGTATCTCTAGTTAGAAAAAGTCACTAGTCGTTGCTTCTGGGAAAGATTTCTGTCTGAGGCTTGGGATGCTACGTAGTCTGTATGGCTTAGATCAGGGGTGCTCACACTTTTTTGGCTCGAGAGCTACTTTGAAACCCAGCAAGGCCCGGAGATCTACCAGGGGGGAAGGAAGCGTCTGACAGACACCCCCTTTAATGTATGGAGCCCCTGCTGGAGTCTAGTCAGTTTCATCAGTTTTGTTGCTGCATGCCTGAAGAGCAGCTAAAGTGTCAGTTTCAGTGTCAGTTTAGTGTCAGCTAAATATGTCAGTTTCGTCTAGTCAGTAGGCGAAACTGACATATTAACAGGGCTCCGCGATCTACTCATTTTGCCTCGCGATCTACCGGTAGATTGCGATCCACCTATTGAGCACCCCTGGCTTAGATGAACCAATAATATGATCTGTCATTCAGCAGTTCTTTTGGGGGAGGGTCTGTGGTTCAGAGGCAGGGCATGTTCTGTGTTGAACATCCCAGGTTCAGTCTTGTGCTAAAAGGATCCTGGGCAGAAGATGTTGGGAAAAATTCTTCTCTGCTTGAGACTTTGGAAAGCAGCAGCCAGTCAGAATATAGAGTGGATAGACTGCTGATCTGACTCACCAAAGGCAGCTCAGACACTCATTTGATACCTGTTTGTTGTTTTTCTTCAGTGTGGCGCCATGTGGACAAAGGGACTCCTGAAGGAGCAATAGATGCTTTGCTGATTCATGGGCAAGGTGTGTGAAATGTTGCCTCCTAACCGTGTTAATTTGCCTTGTGAGAACTCTGTACCTGCCCTGAGATGCCTTAACCGTCCAGCACCATCATGGGCACATTGAGGGCTGTCGCTCAGTGCACGATGCATGTCTTGAACCTGCACACTGCTTTTGCATTCAGGTTCAAGGCCCAGTAGCTTCTTCAGGCAGGATTGGGAAAGACCACTGTCTGAGACCCTGGAGAGCTGCTGCCAGTCAGTGCTTGTCAGTGCTGAGCTTGATGGATCCAGGGTCTGATTAGGTATAAGACAATCTTCAGATTCTTCTATGTCTCAACATTCTGTGCGGCTGGTTTTAAAAGTTCACAGTTTACTCACATGCAAATTTAATTGACTAATTAAGGATTACCTGAGCAAGACTTCTTTAATATATTACACATTTATTATTATTGGTTGATGGGATTCTGTTGGAATTCCCAAAGTCCCTGTGTGTACATCTCACAACAAGCTAGTCAGGACTTTTATCCCAATGTTGCAGTTTCGGAGGTTGAGGCTGATTGAGCTCAACGTGTCTGAGGCTGAAGTCCTATACACACTGAACTCACTGGGGCTTGCTTCTAAGGAGACAAACACAGGATTCTGCTATAAGATTTTGACAGGTTGGATTTGAAAAAAGAAGGGTTAGGGTTAGCTTGCTTGCTTAGCGTGACATCAGTTCTCATTTTCATTGATCGTCATTGAGGTACCTGATTAAGTGATTAAGTGACCTGATTTTAAAGATACCTTGGAAAAGACGTGAAAAGTAAGATACACTCCCCCAGCACTTTAAATGGAGAAAGAACGCATTTGCTCAGGGCTGTGTTGGCAGCGGCTGGGCCTTAATGTATTTTTTTTTTCTGCCCATCTCTAGATGCGATCACCATCTCTAACGGAGGCCGCATCCGCCGTTCCTGGGAGACGAACATCGGGGGCTTGAACTGGGAAATCTCGATGGATGGTGGCAGGTGAGGATGTTCTGAAGGTGGATGTTGTGATGACAGGCTTGTTAGTCTGGAAGAAATTCACACTGATGACCATCTTTGTCTTTTCATGGCAGTTTCCAGATGGCCAGCTTGGTGGGGCTGCAGGATGCTGTCAAGTACTTGGCTGTTCTGAAGAAAAACGTGCTCTCCCTCCATTACCTCTCCAACAGCCACCAGAAGTGGGTGGAGCAGTTACCGGAAAGGTAGGATCCTGAGTAGGATGTGCTGTGCCGTTTCTCAGAGTCTCTCTTGAGCACTGGCGCAGTTTGGTCACCAGTAATGGGTGCTCAGTTGATGGCCAGTCATGGCAGCCAGTTGCTCTGTTTGCACGGCCAGCTTGTATTCAGGTGGAACGTTGTGCGGAGGATCATCCTCTGCCGTGCGAGGAAAGGCTTCAGCAGCAGAGCAGCTTTAGCTTAGCAAGAAACTGCCAGTGGGAAGACATGATACACATTGGCAAAATCTCCAGTTGTGGGGACAAGGGGATTAGTTGGCAGTCTCTTGGTAGGTATCCAGATGGACAAAAGTTGCTGGTTCTTAACTGTTCATGGGAACACCTTAGGGTGTAATCCAGAAAGCTCCCCAGGCTGGCCCAAGTCCTTTGTGCTGGCCCCTTTGTGTTGCGCCACTGGGAGAAGAAGGAGGCTGGCCCACAAATGTGCACTGGCCTCTGGAGGCCGATGTGGGACTCACTGAGCCGGGGGAAATGGTGAGTCCGCAGCAGCCAAGTTTGGCCAGAGCAGGGGTCTGGGGAGGCGTTTTGAGGCAGGGGAGGGAGCACAGCGGGAGGGCGCATGGGCAGGCGGGGCTAAGTGGGGGGTGGGGCCAGGATCCAGCACTTATGCCAGATCCGGGCTGCTCTGATCTGCACCAGCTCCTGAGGTGATGCAAATACGAATAGCCCCATTGGGGCTGCTGCTGCTTTACCTGGTGTAAGGGGAAGCAATTCCCTTTGCTCTGGGCTGAGCCACTTTCAGCCCCAGCCCTGCCTTGGATGCAGGGCATCCACCTTTGGGATGGTGGGCCCGTCTGCTCCAGGGCAAGTTAGGGTTGGGCTGCCCATGACTTCCTCATCCCATGTTAGATTGTTGGACTTGCCGATCTAAGTGACCTAAGCTGGCACCTAATCTAACCTGAGGGAGGGATTCTAAGGTCCAGCAAGCTGGGACACAGGAGCTAGGTGAGGGCAATAAAAATAAATACGTAAGTGCATACAGAGGTCTACTCTGAGCAGGAGCAGAGTCCTGCTTGTGAGTAGGTACAGGTGCCCAAGGCACAGGCACTTGGAAAAATAAATAAAACAGAGGAGGATAAAGTGGAAAGCAAGTTTTTCTACTTGGTTTAAATTAACCCTATACTTAACCCAAGTTAAACTTAATCTAAGTTAGAACATAATCTAAAGGTTCAGTAAATTAGGATCTAGGTGAGAGCAATAAATAAATAATTTAAATAAAGGTGCACACTTAATAAAAGCAGGATTTTACCAGGGCTAAACAGGATTTAAACCTTAGTGTGTAAGTTCTGCCAAGCCAAAAAAACTCTTAGACCAGTGCAGTTTAAACTCAAATAAAAAACCAGCTTGAGGTTAAAAAACAGTCCAGCCTCAGAAAACTGAAGTAGGAGGGTAAGAACCTAGGAAGGGCCAGTTCCCACCCAGCCAGGGCAATTTAGCATAGTCATTGTCCTTTAGGTCATAGCAATTGACCTTAAGGAGTTGATAAGAGCCCCATTAGGCAAATCCAAGCACCCCATTCAGGGAAATCTCATCTGGGACCAGCCCTTTCAATCAGCAAGGAGGGAGGGAGGAGGAGTTAGCTAGGAGTATAAAGCTAGTGCCTGCCACCACGTGAGCCTCTCTGCAGAAGCACAAGTGGCCTCTGGGAACCGAGTGCCTCAGGAACCAAGTGCCAGGTAAGGCACCACGAGTTTAGCATCTGGGAGGTGGAATGGAGGAAAAATCCATTACGGGTTACAAGCCACGATGTGTATGTGCCACCTCCTGATTTTGGAAATGGGCTATGCCAGAATGCCAGATGCAAGGGAGGGCACCAGGATGAGGTCTCTTGTTACCTGGTGTGCTCCCTGGGGCATTTGGTGGGCCGCTGTGAGATACAGGAAGCTGGACTAGATGAGCCTATGGCCTGATCCAGTGAGGCTGTTCTTATAACCTTGGTAAGAGGTGTGTTAGATGTGTGGGAGGTGTGTGGGAGACAACTGGCTCCAGCCATCTTAGATTCCATATTGCCACTAGATTTGCCAACCACCATTTTGCAATTGGCTCCAGTTAGCAATCCTTGGGATTCTAGTAAAAAGACAAAGTATGCCCAGGAGTATAAGATCTGCCTACACCTTGGGTAAAAAGAGGGCTTGGGAAGTGCTTGTAATTCTTTTGAATGCTCTTGTGGTGACAGCTGGTTGTGTTAACCCATTTTTGCTCAGCCCACAGGGGTACACATTTGGTCCCTATTGCATATATGCACGTTGGGCAGAAATGGTTTAGGGTCCAGTCATATCCAATTTTCCAGTGCTGGTGCAGTCATGCCAATGGGGCATGCACAGCATCCTGTGGTGGGGAGGCAGTCACAGAGTCTTCCTCAAGGTATGGTAATATTTGTTCCCTTACCTTGGGGCTGCCTTGTGGCTACACCAGTGCTGGAGAGTTGGATAGGATAGGGCCCTTAATTGGCTTCTGGTTTCTTTTCCCCACCCCAGCGATGTCGTGCAGTATCAACTGGTGTATTCGCATGGAACGGGGGTGGTGCATGTTCTCGGAATCGTTCCGCAGAGCCACTTAAGCATCATAACCTTCAACGTAGAAGATGGAGAAATCATGAAACAGGTGGGGCAATATTCTTACCATGGAGTAATTTGCTTATTTTCTTAATTTTAAAGATATACATATCCTGCCAGAAGTCTCAGAAACATCACTTGTTTCAGCCTTCAGGCTTTTTTAAAAAGTAAAATTTGTCATCACTGAGAACTATAAAGAAAATAAATTGTTTGTTTTTTTAAATCATAAACTTTGTCCACCCTGACAAGCACTGCTGGATGACCCTGCACGAGGAAGCAGCTAAGCTATGACCTTGGCTTGTCTTCAGAGCAGACTGTTGGTGTAGCTCCCCACCACCACCAAATATCTGGTGGGGGGTGACTGCTTGGCAAAGCATTTTCTTTCTGCCTCATACAGGTCAGAGTGGCGACCCCCTGGATGCAGAGCCTGAACGGAGCTTGTGGCGTGGTCGGAGGGGCTGTGCTTGTCTGCGTGGAGACAACCACACACTCACTGTACACCTTGGCCTTGGACACTGAGGAAGAGATGAAGCAGGTCCCATTGCAGGTGAGGGAGCTGGCAGGAAGTTTTCCAGGTTGGTCCCTGGCAGCCTCTTCAGCGAGGCCCGGGAAACCCTTTCTCTGCCAGCCTGTCTCCTCTTGTCTTGTCTCCTCCCTTGGCACAAGAAGCAGGCACCCCCTTGATCCATGTGGCTAAAAGTCTCCTCTGTCTTTCCTGCAGCCACTGAGCCTTGAGTTTGAAGAGGACACCAGGCCCCGAGTCTTGTCCTCTCAGCCCAATCCCGCTGCGGCTTCCCGGGCCCAGTTCTTCCTGCGCCTGTCTCCGAGCCACTTTGCCCTGCTGCAGTATCGCAATGGCCTGCTGAACCTCCTCCGGGACTTCCCACAGGTAAGCGTAAAGAGCCTGGTGTCATTCTGATGCGGCTGGGTCAGAGCCAGCCTCTGTGAGTACTGCAGGCCAGCCCCTGTGGATGTGCTCTTGGAAGGAAGGAAGCTGGGGGCTATAGCTCGGTGGCTAGGCAAACATTGTGCATGATTTCCCCCCCCCCCCAACGTGCAACCTGAAGTGGTGCAAGCCAGGCACATGTTTTCTAAGCTGGAATCATTCACAGGAAGGCTTTTATTTGAACACACCACCAAAATCTCTTGTGTGGAAATCCTGCAGAAGCTTTTTTTCTGAGGCTGCAACTTTATATCAACTTATCTAGAAGGAGGTCCAGTTGAATTCAGTGGAGCTTCTTTTGAGTAGTCATACCTAAGCATGCCCTGTTAATCTCCTGTGGTGGTGGTTGTGTCTGACAGGCTGGCCTTGTGACCTTTGCAACAACCAATGAGAAGATGGTCGCTGCTGTCCTCACCTGCAAGAGTGAAACAGTGAGTGTTGGCCTGTCTTCCTGCAAGGTGAAATGAGCTCTGGTGCCTGCCTATCTGTCTGCACCCCGTGGTACCTGAGCTGGTTTTCAGCAAGTTCAGTGCAAAACATGCAAACCGGACTCTGTGCTTCATTTTGTGTTCTTTGCAGAAGGCAGGACACCCCACTGAACCCCAGGCTGCCAGCTCGGTCGGACAAGCCCACAAGCAGGTATTGTCTCTAGTTATAGTCCCAGCCAGCTCTATGTACTCTCTCACTGCTGAAAACCCAGGAAGCCAGTGGGGTGGGATGTGTTGACTGATTGCTTGTCCTGTTAAGGGAATGCCAGCTTTTTGATCTGGTTGCCATGCTTTCTTGTGGCAATGCACATGAGGGCCAATTGAGGAGATGGTGGCATTTGGACACCTACCCAGAGTTGATTGTCTCAGTGCCTGTACCTGTGTCAGTTTGCAGCCTGTAGAATGTCAGACAAAGGGGACTTGTGGTTTGCCATTGTCCCCAAATTCACATTGACAAGCTGCAGGCAGGGCAGCTGTCATGCAGAGAGAAGGATGCGAACTTATGAGCATGGAGCAAACCTAAACTCCAAAGACTAGGCCAGAGAGTCGCCCCCCCCCCCCAAACTGGAACTGAGCACTCAAATGCACAAAGCTCAAAGCTAGTATTTCAGAAGGAAGAGTCCTTCTGTTGCTCAGGAGTCCAGCCTTTGCTTTGCATTCAGAAGGTCTCAGGTCTAGCATCTCCAGGCAGGCCTGGGAAAGACCAACCTGTCAGTGTGGGATGACAATGTTGAGCTCTGACTTAGGACTCAGTCTCTTCCTAGATTCCCTCCTGTTAATCAGGCATTCAGCTGTCAAGTAGTTTTATTTTCAAATGGAAGATTAATGTTTTGGTTTTGGTTTTTTCATCCCTTTGTATCTCTCTTGTTAAAATCTTTTTTAAGTTACGATTTTTTTTCTTACACAGAGTAATTATTCAGTTTAAATAGTTAGGCTGCAAGCAAGAGAGTGACATTATTTTGCATGAAATAGACCCAAAGCAGTTCAGACTTACCTGCATCGGTTACTGAACCCCTTTCTTTTTGAACTGAGTGTCTGAACCGGGAGGTTTAAAAACAGAACAAAGCTCAAAACAGATGACTTTCAGCTGGAGTAGACTCAGAAGTTCCTGGTTCAACACCCTGTTTACAAGAATGTTTACAAGACTGAGCAGATGAAAAACCAAGGCAGGCCTGATGCTGAACTGTGGCTTGTTTGCTGTTTGCTTGGCAGCTCACACCATGGCTAGTTCTGCAGATGGATGCCAAACCCTCACGGATGAAGCAGTTCTAACTTGACTCCTCCTCACGTATCTTGCTGTGTGAAATGCTTTGTGATTGCTTGTTTTGAAAAGAGGGTGCAAATATTTAGTCAAGGTGCTTCCTTTTGCTTGATACTGCAGGGATCCTTCTCCTGCCATAACCAGTCCTACGCAATTAGCTTGTACTTGGCAGAAACTAGCCAGAGGTTGCTGGATACCACCATCACGTTCACCTTGGAGAAAAGCAGCACCAGGCCCGAGCAGGTAAGGGAAGCCACCTGCTTGTTCAGCACAGAGAGGCCGCAATGGATCTGCCAGAAAGATGACTGCAGATTTTTCCAAGCCTCTTATGGCCTCCCTCCCTCCCTCTTTCCCCCTAGCTCTACATTCAGGTCTTCTTGAAGAAAGATGATTCTGTGGGCTACCGGGCGCTGGTGCAGACGGCCGACCACATGCTTTTGTTCCTTCAGCAACCTGGTAATTTTGCATGCTTGGTTTGAAACCCCTAGAGGCCACTCCTGCCTGGGAGCAGTTTCTTTTGAGAGTGACGGGGAACTGGATTGCTAAAAGAGCGACTGAGAAGTCCCACCTGCCTAATCAAAGCAACTGAAGGGGGTGATGGCACTTAGTACCCACTCCAGGGCTGAGGGGACCCTTGGCAACCTCCTGACATCAGTGGTGGGCTTCCGAAGGGGTCTGGGGTTGGCAGTAGGCAGTGGTGCGTCATTGTTTGATCATTGCTAGTGGCGGTTCTCTTGGTGTTGGTTAGTGGGCAGCTGCCATCTTGGTTTCCCACAACCCCTCAGACATTTTGTTACTTCAGAGCATTGCAGGGGGAAGCGTAAGCGCAGACTACAAGGACATTCAAGCTTGTGAGTTCACCTTTTTTGTGTCTCTATCTATGAAGGAAAAGTTCTGTGGAGCAGGGAGGAATCCTTGGCAGAGGTGGTCAGTTTGCAGATGGTGGACCTTCCTCTGACAGGTGCACAGGCTGAGTTGGAGGGCGAGTTTGGAAAGAAAGCAGGTAAGCCACTGCCGGTTGGAGAGAACCGTTCAGTGGAGACACAGCTGGCTCCTGAAGCAAGCAGAGCATGCATGCGGTTGGAAGCTCGCAATGTCTTTGCCCAATCCACATTTTGCTTTCGATCACGATAAAGTGACCCTTCATGTCAAAACGGGGCTGGTCAGACATGTTTTGATGGGGCTGTTCCTAGCAGGGCTTTAATGGAGGTGTCTGTTTCCCCTGGGCCTGCTCCAAAATCAGCAAGAGCAAATGTCCAAAGAACACTGGACCATCCTGACTGTCCTCTGGAGGGCTCTACGTTTCTCTCACTCTGTAAATTAACAATTTCCCCTTGACCCTCTTTGGAGCTCTGCACAGAGACCCAGGTTGGGCCAGGGGAACCCAGTGAGCCCCTGCTGTGTGATGTGGCTTCTCCAGCCTTTTCCAATGTGATTCTTGCTCCCTAAGTTTTGAATGGTGTCTTCCTGCTTTGTTTTTTGCTGCCTGGGAATCAGCAATTCAAGGTAACAGAATTTCCTTTCCGCCTGCATCTCTGATGCTCTTGCTTCAAAGGGGTGTGTGTGAGAGCGACAGAGGTCTGTGGCTGCCCTGGGCTTCAGTGCTCTGTGTCTGTCTGATTTCTTACTCCCTTTCGGTTGTGCTTGATGTGTTGCCCGCACAACAGTGTTCTTGTTGCTGAAGAGGGTGTGTGTTATTCCTTTGGAGCCGCATGACAGATGGGGCTGTTCCCAGGTCTTGCACAGATTTGGGAAGGGTTGGAGAGCACTGAGATCACACGCTGAGCCACGGAGAGAATAGGGAACTGGCGAGGCCTGGCCTCAAGGTGCTTTCCTGCTTTCAGTCTCTCTCTGAGCCTCAGTGCCAGCGGGGCAAAGGCCCCTCTCTTCCGCCAGTGCCTCAAGAAGGGCAGGGGGAATCTTCCAGACCTTGCACCGAGGCTTGGGAGGCAGCTAGGTGTGCATGTCCCATCCCTTGCTCACCACGATGGCCTGGGGTCTCCCCTTCTTTCCAGACGGGCTGCTGGGCATGGTCCTCAAGCGCTTGTCCTCCCAGCTGATCCTCCTCCAGGCCTGGACCTCTCACCTCTGGAAGATGTTCTACGATGCCCGGAAGCCCCGCAGTCAGATCAGGAACGAGATCAATGTGGACAACCTGGCCCGAGACGAGTTCAACCTCCAGAAGATGATCGTGGTGGTGACGGCCTCTGGGAAGGTGAGGGGTGCTCCAGCAGCTTCTGTAATCTGTCGGGGAAGCTGCCTGTTAAGAGTTTCGATTGCACGCCTGGCCTTTTCTCACAAGAACAGCTTAAAATAATGTGTGCATTTCGCTCCAAGGTCTTTCTGTGGGGGCTGGGTGGGCCCATAAGAAAAAATCCCAAGTCTGTAACCCCTTCGCACATTTATTGGGATCAAGCAGGGCTATCCCTTTCATGAGGGCCAACTGAGGTGCTGGTCGAAGCTGATTGGCATGAGTGCCCCCCAGTGGCTGCCCACTCCGCTCCACTGCTCCTCCTGCTTCCTGGTTTGGAAAGGAGAGAGTGGAAGAGAATGACTTTTCTCTGTAAACCACTCTGTGAACTTTCTTTGGAAAGTGGTATATCAATACTGTTAATAATAATAATAATAATAATAATAATGGAAGAGGAAATGTGTCACTCCTGATTTATAGTTGTTGGTTTTGTGACTTGTCAGCTTTTTGGGATCGAAAGCCGCTCAGGGACGATCCTGTGGAAGCAGTTCCTCCAGGACGTGAGGCCGGGATCCTCCTTCAAGCTGATGGTGCAGCGGACGACTGCTCATTTCCCCCACCCACCACAGTGCACCCTGCTTGTTAAAGACAAGGTGGGTGTCCCCCCATCTGGCTTTGTCGTGCGCAGAAGCAGGTGGGGTTCTGTTGGACAGGAGAGAGTGCAGTTTCTGCGTCCTGCTGAGGGTGCTTCCTGTCCCCCGGGAGCAAACGAGGCTTGAAGCCCCCACTCTCCCTCCTCTTCAGGAGACAGGCCTGAGCTCGCTCTACGTCTTCAACCCCATCTTTGGGAGGTGGAGCCAGGTGGCGCCCCCTGTGCTGAAGCGCCCAGTCCTCCAGTCGCTGCTCTTGCCCATCATGGACCAAGATTACGCCAAGGTCTTGCTTCTGATTGACGATGAATACAAGGTGCGGGCTTTTTTCCACGGCAGCTGTGGGAGGGTGTCTCTGGTGCCAGTTTCCCTGACTTGCAGAAATGGGAGGTGATTCCTCAGTCTCTCTTTCTTGCCATCTGGCAGGTCACGGCTTTCCCTGCATCGCGAAATGTCCTCCGGCAGTTGGCAGAAATGGCTCCTTCGATCTCGTTTTACTTAGTGGACTCTGCGCAGGGAAGACTGACTGGGCGGAGGCTGCGGAGGGTCGGTACAGCCTGTCTTTCTCTGAAACTGGGCAGTGGAGGGATGGATCTGGAACTGGGACTCCCAGGGCGCTGAGCATCTTCTGGTAGCCACCTAAAATCTCTCAATTTAGTAGGGTGGGATTCAGTGTGCACTCACTCAGTGGTTCCCAAACGTTTAGCGCCAGGACCCACTTTTTAAAATGATACTCTGTGGGGATCCACCTAGCTTTTTTATTTTTTGAAAAAAAAGGAGATCTAGAAAGAAATATTTATTTATGGGTACAGTACTAATATTTTTAATTATTTACTGATCTCCCTATATTTGCACACGTAGCTTGTAAACTAGGTGAGCTCAGCTCTTTGCAGGGCAGTTAGCAGCAATCTGTTTTTTTTATGGCCTCAGACCTTGAGGCAATTATCTGATCTTTCCAGCACCCGTGTTTTCATTGGAGGCTCTGCTCTGCACTAGGCAACCCACCAAATGTTGGTTTGCAGCCCACAGCTTTGGGGACTGCTGCACTAGCTTATTTTCACCAAGAAGGTTTCTGTGTGTTTGGTTGGGCGGTTGCTGGGAATCCTGCCTGCAGCAGGCGCTGAATCCAGTTGTGTCGTGGGACTCGCTCCAGGTCTACCATCTGGGCTTCTCGGTCCCATTGCAGGACTTGACGACAGAAGAGACTTGGGAGATCCTCATCCCCCCTGACGTGCAGCGAATTGTGACCGTGAAGGGGAAGCGCACCAACGAGCACGTCCACTCGCAAGGCCGTGTGATGGGGGATCGCAGCGTGCTTTACAAGGTTGGTGGGGTGGAGGCCCTCAAAATGCCTCTGTAACGGAATTGCCATTGTTCTCTGAAGAGCCTGGGAAGTGGTGGTGCACTGGCATTTGGACAGAACCCTTTGCCTTGTTACAGTCGTTGAACCCCAACCTGCTGGCAGTGGTGACGGAGAGTGTGGACACACACCAGGAACGCACGTTCATTGGGATCCACTTGATCGATGGTGTCACTGGACGGATCATCCACTCCTCGGTGCAGAAGAAGGCCAAGGGACCGGTCCATGTTGTCCATTCGGAGAACTGGGTGGTGGTAAGAAGGGAAGGGGATCTGGGTTTCTGCCTCCCACGCCTGTCATTGCTGCAGGAATCGATGGTCTTCTCCATAGCATCTGGGAGGACTGTGGAGGGAGGGAGAGGAGCCTTGCCAGGGTACGGCGGCCGTGTGTGTGTTAGAATTCCACTGAACACAGAGCAAGTGTGCCCTTTTTCACGCCCTCACATACTTCATGTAATTTTTGTGCCTCCCACACAGAATAGAGGCTGACTTTGGTCAACTCCTTGCTTTTACCTGCTGCCACTCTTGTGGTTGCAGCCCTTGACCTGGCCGCTAAGTCAGCAAATTTTCAACCGGTGTGCTGCAGGAGTTTATTTCAACATTTTATTTTTTAATATACTGGACTTGATGTTACTATGGTATGTGACTGCTTTTGGGGAAATGTTACACATCTGTACTTTTAACAGGCTACTGTGTTTATGTTTTTAACAATGATAGTAAATGGGACTTACTCCTGGTTAAGTGTGGACAGGATTGCAGCCCAGGATTGTTAAAAAATTTTCCTGCTTGATTATGTCACTTCTGGCCGTGATATCACTTCTGGTGGGTCCTGACAGATTCTCATTCTAAAAAGTGGGCCCCAGTGCTAAAAATTTGAGGACCACTGCCTTAGAGAAGACCACAGAGATCAGCATACAGTGAAAAGAAAAATGTTGACAATGGCTGCCCCAAACTGTGCTCCCCGCTCCCCTTTCAGTACCAGTACTGGAATGCCAAGGCCCGCCGGAATGAGTTCACCGTCCTGGAGCTGTACGAGGGGACGGAGCAGTACAACGCCACGGCCTTCAGTTCCCTGGACCGCCCGCTCCTCCCCCAGGTCCTGCAGCAGTCCTACATTTTCCCTTCTGCCATCAGCGCCATGGAAGTCACCATCACCGAACGGGGCATCACCAGCCGGCACTTGCTCAGTTAAGAAGCTGTGTGGGGGAAACGGGGGAGCAGCGCTGTGGGCTTGTGGCTCTGCCATGGCCCTCCTCCTCATGAAGGTGCATTTATGAGCCGTGGAGGTGTTGGGACTTTCTAGAGCTGGGCCAGAAGTTCTGAATTGGCCACCCAAGACATCTTTCTCATGCCTGTGTTTGTTTAGACTGTTCATCTCCCACCCTTCCCCTTTGAGGAGAGGTCCCCCCAGAGACTCTCTGCATAAGCAGGGCATGCTGGGTAATATGGCATTAATATTTTGTTGTTATTCTGCAGTTGGGCTTCCCTCTGGAGCGATTCTCTCCCTCCCCAAGGCCTTGTTGGACCCACGGCGACCGGAAATTCCAACTGAGCAAACAAGGTAAGAGAACCGGGCTTGGCAGCAAGTCCCAGATCTGGAGGGAAGCATTTAGCCTTAAGAAGCAATCTTGTATGAAGCTTGGCCCAGCATTGTCTGCCCCACAAGGCCAGACTCAGGAGGCAGAGGCTGGTGGTGCTTGCACAGTTCTGAGGCTGTGCCAGGTGGCGCCATGGACAGCACACAAGGCTGCCATGTCTCCAGGTGACGCTGCATCTGGGGAATAAGTTGCCAGCCAGCCAGCAAACCTTTGGCCTTGCCTGCCTTTTCCCAGGGAAGAGAACCTCATCCCGTACTCCCCTGACGTGCAGATCCATGCCGAGAGGTTCATCAACTACAACCAGACCATCTCCCGGATGAGGGGCATTTACACGGCCCCGTCGGGCCTGGAGTCCACCTGCCTGGTGAGCGGAGGGAGGGGTCTTGCCACAGCAGGAGGGGTGGTGGTGAGTAGGAGAGCCGCAAGGAGATGGAAGGGAGAGATTTACTCAGCTGATCTTAGTTTCCCACTGTACTTCCCCCCCCCCCAGGTTGTGGCTTATGGACTGGACATCTATCAGACCCGCGTCTACCCATCCAAGCAATTTGATGTCCTGAAGGACGACTACGATTATGTCCTGATCAGCAGTGTCCTCTTTGGGCTGGTCTTTGCCACCATGATTACCAAGAGGCTGGCACAAGTGAAGCTGCTGAACCGTGCCTGGCGATAACCAGACCAGCGGAGACAGAACCTGCTGGGTTGGGCAGCCCTGACCAACTGTGGGGATTCTGGTGAAATAGGTGCTGTGGGTTGTACCTGTGGAAAAGAGGACTGCGGGTGTTGGGGGGGGGGATTCTTGTGCTGCCTTCAGGAACAGCAAGGCCAGCTCTCCCATGGAAAGTGAGGGAGTCTAGGAACAAGGACATTTTACGGAGGTTCAGGAAACCGCGGAACTTTTTCTCTGTGGGCTTGTCTTGAAACCGAGCCCTTATGTGAAAACTGTAGCATGGCAGCTGTGGTGCCCATCCCTGGGTGGCCTTGAAGTCAGGCACAGTGTGTTGGACCTGCTCGCTTCTGTTGGGAGAGGGGGCTGTTCCTATCCCCTCTCCAACCGCTTCTCAAAGCCTCTGGAAATCCCTGGTTCAAAGAGGTGGTTGGAAGAGAGATCTTGTAATGGTGGGGAATATGACCAGAACTTCTTACTGGGAAATCTGGAAGCTAAATGCACTTAAAACAGGTGCAGGGATGGAACCAGCTGCTGGGCTGTTTCAGAGCTTGGGGCAGGGACTGAAGGGAAGCAGCCGCTCCTCAGGCCGTCTCCTGTTCTGACTGCACTGCAAGTTCCTCTTGTTCTGTATTTCTGTCGTCAACCTGGTTTGGAAATTTCCTGTGGCTTTTTCCCCCCTCCCTGCTCCTTTAAAACTTTGCTTGCTATTAAATTATCCTGAACTGTGTTCTGAATGTGACTGCTAGAATTTTAAAAACGTGCCCCACATTTGGGGTAGCAGGAGCACTGGAAGCCACTTGGAAAAAAAATCTTTTTAAAACCTAAATCAAATGTGCTTTCGTGTTTTTTTCCCACATGCATGTTTTTTAGTGATCTGTACCTCTGACTGTAAGTTACTGGGGAGCCATGGGCAAGGAGGGTCTGCCTTCATCACCTGAGTGTCGGCTTCCCAGAGGCAACTGGTGGAACACAAGATGCTGGGCTGGCTAGACCTTGGGCCTGATCCACCAGGACCCTCCAAGCTCATTTCATTTAATTCCCTTAACTTCACGCAAATCGACCCACAGTTGTACTTTGTCTTACAGTTCTAGACAGACTGACCCACAGCACCTCTTCTCCTGCCTGCCCAGCCTCTGGTGAACTCTCAGTCCCTTTCCAGAAAAAAAGTTTCAAATTGGGAGTCAGTGGCTGCATTTTAGGAATGAGCATTGCAGAAATGAAGCATGCAGGAGCCTTTCCAAAGTACTGCACTAAGGAAACTCTGTCCGACTCGCATGCGCTTCCCACTGACTCCAAGTAAATGTGGGGGATGCTTGTAAAGAAGGCCTCAGCAAGAGTCCCTGTAAGGCAGCCTTGCCAACTTCGGCTAGCAGAGCTGCAAGGCCAGTCTAGAAAGCTGGGAATCCACAAACTCTTGTCTCTGCTACAAATGAGTGGGGGGAGGGGCTAAACCTTTCTCTAGCCCTTTCCACATTAGCCAAACTCAGATGGGTTCCTGCTGCAGGCTGCAAGACCAGCTTGGGGGGGTGGGGATTGGGGGAGAAGCTACTGTCTGATTCCTTTGTCCTCTATGGAGATGGGGGGGGAGTTAGAGGGAAGGCCAAGGAGCTTCCATCCTGGGAGTGCGGCTTGGGCAGCCATGCTCTGTAGTCACCTGGTACAAGAACAGCATCAAACACTTTTCACAGATGCAGGAAGGGGTGGCAGAAACCAGTGGCCACTGTCAAGCGGGCGGAGGGAGGCAATGGTGTGTGGGGTGGGGTGGGGTGGGGTGGAGGAGGTGTACTTTGTGAGGTTTGTTGGTGCTTGGGTGGTTGAGAGTGGGGCCAAGTTCAGTTTTGGGGACCTCGCTCTAGGGCAGAGCTCTTCAGTAGCTCACCACCCCCACCCTGGCTTCTGTCTGATGCTGCAATCGTGTTCGGCTGGCAGGTGTTTTTCCCATGACAAGGCCAAGTTCCCCCTCTGATGTTGTTTCTGGTCAGTTTTGAAATTCCCCCCTCCCGCCCCGTTTCTCAATTTTCCTCACTAGACTGGATCACTTTCGTTTCCTACCTGCTGCCTCTCCAGGTTGCAGTTCACTTTGTTTTCTCTAAACCTGTGGTTCTCAAGCTTTTAATCACTGGGATCCACTTTTTAAAATAACACATTATCAGAACCCGCCTAGCTGTACAAGACTTTTAAAAAGTGATTTACAACCTTTTACTTGTAAAAGGTTATTTACAAGTAATATTTATTTTATTTACAAAAAACCTTGATCCATTTCTTGTAATGAGACAGCCCTAATGAATAGCCCACAGTCTTGAGGGGCTTAGTTCTGTGACCCAGCCCTCACTTGCCCCCACTACCTGTCATTGATTGACTGGGGGGAGGGCAGGGAAACACAACAGAAAAGAAGCTCAGACACTGATCTCCATATATCTACAGGAGCTTGCAAACTGCAGGAGCTCAGCTCTTTGCAGGGCAGTTAGCAGCTCTCTGATTTTTGAATAGCCTCAGGGCTTGAGACAATGAGTTACCTGTCTTACCATCACCTTTGTTTTCATTGGGGGCTCTGTGGGCCCCACCAGAAATTGGGTACTGACCCACAGTTTGAGAAACGCTCTAGACCTGTGGGGTGTTTGTGTGTAAAATTGGGCTGCTCTTCAAGAAAGCTACACTGAAATCAGTGGTTCAGGGGGTCTTCAAATGCCACAGGGCTGCCTGCCTGATCCATGTGGCCGACAGACAACCTGCAGACCACTGACAAAATGGGAGACCTGGGGGGGGGGGGTGTCAGAAAGCCTGGATCATTCATCCATGGCTGATTCTGGAGGCCTTGCTGAAGGAGAATCAGCCTGGCTTCTGTAAGGGTAGGTCTTGCCTCACAAAACTTATAGAATTTTTGAAAAGGTCAACAGGCATGTGGATGCAGGAGAACCCGTGGACATTATATATCTGGACTTTCAGAAGGCGTTCAACACGGTCCCTCACCAAAGGCTACTGGAAAAACTCCACAGTCAGGGAATTAGAGGGCATGCCCTCTCATGGATTGAGTACTGGTTGAAGACCAGGAAACAGAGAGTGGGTGTCAATGGGAAATTTTCACAATGGAGAGAGGTGAAAAGTGGTGTGCCCCAAGGATCTGTCCTGGGGCCGGTGCTTTTCAACCTCTTCATAAATGACCTGGAGACAGGGTTGAGTAGTGAGGTGGTAGACAACACCAAGCTTTTCCAGGTGTTGAAGACCAGAAGTGATTGTGAGGAGCTCCAGAAGGATCTCTCCAAACTGGCAGAATTGGAAGCAAAATGGCAGATGCACTTCAATGTCAGTAAGTGTAAAGTCATGCACATTGGGGCAAAAAATCAAAACTTCACATATAGGCTAATTGGTTCTGAGCTGTCTGTGACAAATCAGGAGTGAGATCTTGGGGTGGTGGTGGACAGCTCGATGAAAGTGTCAACCGAATGCTCGGCAGCAGTGAAGAAGGTCAATTCTACGCTTGGGATCATTAGAAAAGGTATTGAGAACAAAATGGCTAATATTATAATGCCTTTTCAGCCACACTAGACGCTGTGCCAGAACCACCTTTCAGAGCGCGATACCATAGTCTTTCGAGACTGAAGGTTGCCAATACAATTGTACAAATCTATGGTAAGGCCACACCTGGACTATTGTGTCCAGTTCTGGTCGCTGCATCTCAAAAAGGATGTAGTGGAAATGGAAAAGGTGCAAAAGAGAGCGACTAAGATGATTACAGGGCTGGGGCACCTTTCTTATGAGGAAAGGCTACGGCGTTTGGGCCTCTTCAGCCTAGAAAAGAGGCGCCTGAGGGGGGACATGATTGAGACATACAAAATTATGCAGGGGATGGACAGAGTGGATAGGGAGATGCTCTTTACACTCTCACATAATACCAGAACCAGGGGACATCCACTAAAATTGAGTGTTGGGAGGGTTAGGACAGAGAAAAGAAAATATTTCTTTACTCAACATGTGGTTGGTCTGTGGAACTCCTTGCCGCAGGATGCGATGATGGCATCTGGCGTGGATGCCTTTAAAAGGGGATTGGACAAGTTTCTGGAGGAAAAATCCATTACGGGTTACAAGCCATGATGTGCATGTGCAACCTCCTGATTTTAGAAATGGGCTATGTCAGAATGCCAGATGCAAGGGAGGGCACCAGGAGGTCTCTTGTTATCAGGTGTGCTCCCTGGGGCATGTGGTGGGCCGCTGTGAGATACAGGAGGCTGGATTAGATGAGCGTATGGCCTGATCCAGTGGGGTTGTTCTTATGGAGGGCCTGTCATCAAACAAACCACCAAACTTGGGAGAAACTTTGGAGAGAAACTAGGGAGAAAGGGGGAGCTGCCTCTGTCCCCCCACAAGGGAGTCTGGGGAGCAGCCCAGGCCAGCGTGGACCGAAGGGTGAGGAAGTGCCCCTTGGCCTGTCCTGAATTGCCACAGGGAAGCAGGGGGTGACTTTGCCTGCCCCCCTTTCCTGCTTTGACTCCTGGCTGGAGGTGGCACCTCCCTGGCTTTGTGCCTGCTGAGGGGGTGGCCAGGACCTTTGAATGTACTCTGGAGCCAAAGACCATTCTGGTCTGGATGTGGACGTGGCCTTGAGGGGGGTGCCTGAGTTGGGGTTCTTCCTTCTGTGCCATGGAGGACTCCGCTTGCTGCATGGCGGGAAGCTTTTGGGAGGCGGCTTTTGTAAGCTGGTCCCACGGAAGCCACGGAGCGCAGCAGTGGCCCTGACTCACCTGGGAGCACCCCCAGGGGAGGCACACCTCCATCCCTCCCCTTGGCTTGAGGCTCACAAGGCACCCTCACCATGTTCCCCCCACCAAGATGTAGGATGATGCTGGAAGGACATTGGAGTCATGCAAAATGGGGGACGATATGTCTGGCTAATGTGTCCCACTGACAGCTCTTGCCCAGCCCTATTTCAACACAGGCCTCATGGATGCTGGTGTAGGGGGGAACTGTGTCTGGAGGGGAGCTCCATGTTAAAGTCCTGCCCCTCAAAGTGGCCTGCCATAGATGTGAGGGGCATCTGGGGCTGCCCAGCTTCCTCTTAGCAAGAGAGATTCACGCAGATGCCTTATGCCCTCCTTGGGGGGAAGTGTCAGGTGCTTGCCAGGAAAGGTTGGGGCGGGGTTTGGTTCCCATGGTAAGGCCTCCCCTCCCTATATAAGGGAGTAGTTTCCCCATCCACTTTTCAGGGCTATTTGCCAGTGGTGAGTAACCAGCTCTCTATAGAAAGTCCTTGATTAAGTGGGGATGACTTCAGAATTGCACAAATCTTTGCTATTTTTCATGCTTTATTTTTTTCTAGGTGGGCGAAAAGGGTTGTATTTTTTCCAGGGGTTTCTGCTGTTTCCAAAGTCAAAAGTGCAGAAAGTTGTTGTGGGTTTTTTATTCAAAATTTATAATTATAAATTATAATCGTTTGACAAGTGTCTGGTAGGTCATTTGGGGTCCAAGTCTATTGCATTTTCCAGCGCCGGTGCAGCTGCAGTGCAGCTCCAAGGTGAGGGAACAAATGTTTCCATGCATTGAGGAGGCCTCTGCAACTGCCTCCCCAACACAGGAAGCAGTGCATGCCCCACTGGCACAGCAGCACCAGCACTGGAAAATGGGGTAGGATTGGTCTCCTGGCTGGTCTGGTGTCAGCAGGTGCAGCCACAGTCATTATGCAGGCAACCCCCTCATTAAATAATAAGTAAAAACCAAATAAAATGGTTTTATTTTTTCTGCAGATTTGGGTTTTTTTCTGTTTGTTTACAAAAGTGACAAGTGCAGAGAGCAGCATTATGTGCTTTGAATTTGTTGTCACTGTTTTCTCCCACCTCTACTAATTGTGGTTGGGCAGCAGATGGGAAAATGTGCGGGTTTTGTTTGCTGGTGAATCTGATGTACAGTTTGGTTTGATTTGATGCCTGAGAAGAAGAATGTTGAGTACCCCTTTCTGGCTCATTTTCTCTCAGGGATGTGTGGTGGGTGGGGAGGTAGGTGAGGCAGAGCCTCCCCACTGGAGTCCTCTGAAAAGCACTGCCACCGCTGCGTGAGGTGTGCAAGCCGAGTGCATGCATTATATGTGCTTGCGCACCTTACATAACGGCAGCACTTTTTGAAGAACTCCAGTGGGGAGGCTTTGCCCCACCTGCCTTCCCACCCACCACACGTCCCTGGGGCACAGCAACATGTGGGATGGAGGGAGGCAGCCCCCTGGCTGGGCCACCCACAGTCCCTCAACCACAGTGGCTGCACCGTCAAGGGGACAGAGACAGAAACCAGGAGCCAGAGAGGCAGCGTCCTAGCATCCCCCGCCTCACCTCATTTCCCCTCTGGGCTGGGAAGACTGAGATTCTGGTCAGGCGTCTGTGCCTAGTGACCTTCTGGGGCAGAGACCATGCAGCCCCTGGGCGATGGAGCTTCAGTGCTGGTGGGGCTGTCATTGCACCCAAGAGGGCAGGGTTGGGCTGTTGGTCAGGGGGCAAGCCTGGCGCAGCTCCTTGGCTGGCCGGGCAATTGTCTGCAACCAGGATCTGGAGGTGGGCAAACCAACTGAAGCTGCATCCCAGTCAGACTGAGTTACTGTGGGTGCTGGGGATGGTGACCCAGAGGAGAAGAGGATCCTGGGCCATGTTCAGAGCTCAGCATCCCTGGTCCTTGAGCCTGAAATGCTCCCAGGTCCATCCCTTGAGTAGCACTTCAGTCCCTTGGAGAGTCCAGGTGCACATCACTAGTTCCATGCGGTGCTGTGGTTGGTGTCTTCCTTCTCCCAGGCTCTTGCTTCAGTTATTACTGAGATGTTTTAATAATTTATTCAATATCCTCAACTGTGTAAAATATTTTGGTCTTGTAAAAATCCAGTGGAGGCTTTGCATTTGCTCTTCTGAGCACAAACCTGTAAAAATGCATTTCTCCTTCATTTTCAATCTAGGTGTCTGTGGAAATGGCAGAATTCTGCATTGTAGGCGTGCCCAACAGTGGAACTCCAATAGCAGAAAAACGACGAAGAGTGTGGGAGAATTGCAAAGTTCTGGCATGGAAGGGTTGTAAATATCTTGCATGGGAGACTTGCAAATATCTTGCACGGCGGGCCTTTAAAAAGTAAGTATCTGCCCTTGTCCTTGGCAAGCTGAGTGATGTTCCTTATGCAGCAGAGTCCTACTGCAGAAAACCCAGCCCATTGTGGGGGTTCTGTGTATGGAGAGCACTAAAACATACTGCAAAGTCTGGAAAATGAGTTCCATCCCCAGGTTGCTTGACATGTGTGGAAATGAATGAGTCCCACATCTTGGATCTCTTAAGTGATCTTAGGTGCAATATTTCCTCTATACGGGTTGATTTCAGGTTGGACTCCTGGGAATCCGATTTCCTTAGGAGCTTCTCAGGTGTGCCCAGTAAGAGGACTAGCAAGGCCTGGCCCACCAATGCCAACCTCCCGTGCAACCCCAAAGCGGTCTGAACTAGGTTCTCTCAGTTAGAGAAGGGAACCACGCCCAGGGGAATTGTCATATAGCGCCAACAGGGACCAGGTCCCTGGCATAGCTAGCAAGGGGATGGTTCATCCCAGGTGCCATCCTTGGGTGTGTGTGTGTGTGTGTGTGTGTGTGTGTGTGAGAGAGAGAGAGAGAGAGAGAGAGAGAGAGAGAGAGAGAGACATCACTAGTGACCAAAATCACAAAAATTGCAGTTATTAGGAATAATACCATCATGTTTATATATAATTTGTTGCGCAATCTGCAACAAAATACAATGAAACAAATGAGAGAAATATCTCCAATCTATCAAAAGTTATGGCCAAAAAACTAGAAAACAAAAATCCAACTGTTTTATGTAACAAAAAGTAGTTTTCTTTAACTCAAAACGGACAAATGAGACTGATTGTTTGAAGAACCAATATAATAACATCTCATTGGTTCTTTGAACTACTAGCGGTGTCACCCCCAAGGGTGTCACCTTACTAATACTTTATTGGTTCTATGCTGTCATAATAACAACACAGCATCGAACCAATAAGATGTCAGTAAGGTGATACCCTTAGGGGTTGACACCACTAGTGACTAAAATTGTGGAAATTGTTGTTTTTAGGAATAATACCATCAAGGTATATATCATTTGATGGGTAATTTAATGCAGAATGTAATGAACAAACCACATTAAAATATCTGTATTCTATCATAGCCAAATAACCAGGGGGGAAAAACATAACTGACATGTAACAAAGCAGGTTTCCTAACTCATAATTGACCAATGAATGTGAGTGTTCTGAGAGCTAACGAGGTGATATGACACAGCATGGAACCAAAAAGATGATAATATGAGTCAGCTCCCTTTCCCAATTATCAGAGCAAATACTAAAACTCCTATTCAGTTTGTAAGTGTCATCAAGTTGGCCACTGGTTTTTTGTTGCTTTCAGATTGGCTGGGTAACCTGCACTGTTCTATAGTAAAATAAATAAATACATAAAGATACACCATGAGTTACCAGACCGGATGACAGCAACCCTAGTGATGCCAGTGGTGGGAAGGTTGGGTGTTGTTAGTCACTGGCTTGGATGACTTTTAAAGTGGATTCTAAACATTCATGGGCTCTAGTCTATCAGTGGTTATTAACCATGGTGGCCACATTGAACTTCCAAATGCAGGGGGAGTTTGTCACTGGGTACTATGTGCAGGGAAACAATAGCAGGAGGCTCTAACGTTCACCCTTTGTTTGTGGGGAAATATTCACTGCATTTATTTTCTGGTCATTATTATTATTATTCATTTCATGCCACGACTATTACTATTTCTCAGCTTCACCTCCCTCACAGGCTTGTTGTGAGGACAAAAGATGGGGAGGAACCAGACACACTGAGCCCCTTAGAGGAAGGGTGCTGTAAAAATGTGAAAAATATTAATTTTGTCATAAGGGGGGCCAAAATTCATGGGCCCTGAATATCAACTGACCTCCCTACGCCACTGAGGGATCCCACTGGTTCCTCAGATCGCCTGGTTCTTCCTGGCTGCAGGAGCTTCTCCCCTTCTCATCACAAAGGGGGATGCAACAGAAGCAACTCAGCGGAGGGGAGGTTCCTGGTTGTGTGTCTCTCCCATTCAGCAAGAGGGAGCCTGAACTGCCACTGCTGATGGTATCCGTCAGCCTGCCAAGGTAGCCCCCCTCCCCTGCAGGGCTGAGGTGTCCAGGGCTCCCCCCCCCACCTGGAGCCAGCTCTGGCTGTGCTCTTCTTTCAGCTTCAGTTAATGTTGGTTGGTTGGTTGATTGATTAGCACTTATCTTTCATAGGTACATCGCTGAATTTGTTTCCAGCCTGATGGTAGCCAGGATTTGCGCAGTAAATGAGGTCAAGGAGCCAAGTTCTTCATTTCTGAGGATATTTAATTTTCAGTCTATATTTTGTAGTACAACAGTCTCCCAGAGAAAAAGTGTTAATGGTTCTTGAAGATTATGATTGAATATATCGAATATATGTCTAAATTGAAGATTACTACATCTGTCACCTAACCATATACACCTCATCTGTCCAGCACAGGTGGGACACCACAGGCCTTCCTGCTGGTGTAGCCCACTCCCAGGTGCTTGATGTAAATATGTAAATATGTAATATTATTATTATTATTATTAATACAGGTGGTTTACATAGGCAGGCTGATTAAATCCCCGTAGGGATTTTTACAATTGAAAGAAGGTTCTATTTTTCAAGAACAACAACAGTCCAGATGTTTCACTTTGATCTGGCTTCACATTCTGGCCTCCATCCTCCCACGCTCAGAGCAGATGGAATAGCTCGGCTCAGCTTGTCAGCTGCTTCAAGGTCGCACGGTGCCGGTGGCCTCAAACTGGCGACCTTCGGATGTTATCTTCAGGCAAATGGAGGCTCTACCCTCTAGACCAGACCTCCTGCCCATATAAGCATGTAAATATGCTTTATGGTATTTTTGCAACGCCCTAGGCTGGAGGAGCAGGCATGGGGCAAGTGCAGGGAAGGAATAGGATAGCACCCACAGAGAGCTGTGTATATACTGCATGATATGTACTGTGTATATACCCTGTATATAGGATACCCTGTGAGTGTAATCATGTCTACATAGGCACCACCAAACATTCTATTAAAAGCCAGACTTGCAGAACATGAGAGGCACTGCTGTTTAATGCACCCGGATCAATTAGCAATAGCACAGCATGCAAAAGAAATGGGTCATCAGATAAATTTCAAAGCCATACAGTTTCTCTCCAATAATAGATTTTATTTCCCAAAGCTTTACAAAGAAGCAATATCCCCCAAATAATAATAATAATAATAATAATAATAATAATAATAATAATAATAATAATAATAATAATAAACATCCCCAAAATATCAACAGAAAGGAAGAGGCTCTACTTATTAGCAATACCTGGCTTCCAGTCCTAAAAAGAACAGATAGAAGAGGTTTCCAGCAGAGATGGAATACTGTGATTGCTTCAAGAGTCAGCAAAATGGAACTCTACAGTCAAGCAATTAACTCTAAGTCAAGCAAGAGTTACAGAATGAAATGTCAAATCTTTCTGGACCTTTTTAAACAACCTGGATTTTATTCCTTTGGCACAACCCTGGTCTTTCCATCCGGATATTTTAAATTGTTGCATAGAGGCTGTTTAACACAACTGTAATAGAGGCCCAGTGGAAGTGTATACTGCAAAGGAAGAAGGGCTCAGCTAAGTCCAGGAGGGTGCCCACATGGCTAAAAAGCAAAGCTGCACAGCCTGCAAATGGAGGTCTTGCCAGAATGAGGAGAATAAAAACGAACATAAACTGTGACAAAAGAAATGTAAGATGATATGGGAGACCAAGAAAGGCTTTGAGAAACGCATGACCAGCAACATTGAGAATAATAAAAGCTTCTTCAAATATGCTTGAAGCAGAAAAGCTGCCAGAGAAGCGGTTGGCCCTCTGGACGGTGAGGGAGGGAAAGGGGAGATAAAAGAAAACTTGGAGAGAGAAATTAAGGGTGCAATCCTATCCTGCGCTGGACAGGCAAGCCTGGAGCTTGCACTGTATCCAGCACAGGATAGTGGGCATAAGCAGCTCAGCCAAAGGTAAGGGGAAACATTTCCCCTTGCCTCCGGGTAAGGGCTGCTGGCCCCTATGGGTCTCCTCAGACTTGCGCCACCTGAAGCCACTCCATTCTTCCTGGGAACGGGGGTTGGGATCCAGCATAAATGCAGGATCCCAGCCCCACCTTCCGCTCCCCGCCCGCCCCTGGGGCCACCCACCACCCACCCTCCCCCCAACTAGGAACACCTCCCTCCAGCCTGCTCATCCTCGCCCCCCCACCTACCTTTTGTCCTTGCATTGGCCCAGCTTATGTCAGCCTCCACAGGCTGGTGCTTCTCTGAGCGCTGGCCTATCTTCCTCTCGAGGAGGCGCAAGGGATTTGCACCGGCCCAATCCTGGGTCAGGATTGCACCCTAAATGAGCTCTTTGCATCTGTCTTCACGGTTTAAGACCTCGGACCGATACCGCGGCCCAACCGCCTCTCCTGACTAAGGAATTAAGACCCAAATCCTATCCAATTTTCCAGTGCTGGTGCAGCTGTGCCAATAGGGTGTGCGCTGCACTTCCTGTGGTGGGAAGAAAGTCACAGAGGCCTTCTCAAGATAGCTAGGAAACAGTCATTTCCAGCTGGGAAACAGTCTGGGCACAGCTGGTCGCCTGCGGGGGCTGAGTAGGAATTTTTTGCTCCTTACCTGATTGGCCGTGGGTGGGAGTTTTTTCGCCTACTCCAGACTGTTTGAGACGATGTGGTGCTTCTACCAGGTTGGTCATGACTGGCAGGATAGAGATAGAAAATTGGGAGGGGGGTATTGAGAAAGTGGATGGTCCAAGGGGCCCCCGTAGCCATCTCCAGCGGCTGCTCAGATTGTGGGTTCTGGCTGGGAAAAGAATAAAGTGATGTTCATTTCAAATCCAACTTCCTTGTGTCACCTCTTCATTGGGGGGGGGGGGCAATGCTGGCAAAGAAAGTGACACCCAGTGGCTCAGCTGTTTCAGAGCTGGAGCAGGGGCTGAAGGGAAGCAGTGCTGCCTGCACTGGAGGTGCCGTGTTTGTGCTGCCAGCCTTGTTGGGAAATTTCCTGTGCTTTCATTTTTGGCCCTCCTTCCTCTCGCAAAACTTTGCTTACCATCAACTTGTTCTGAACCGTACAGCAAATGTGTTAGAATCTTAAAAACGCCCCTATAGGTAGCAGGAACGCAGGAAGCCACTCCATAAAACACCAGCTGTTTTCAGGCCTCAATGAAACGTCCTTTGTAAGTTTCTTTCCGTACAGACCTTGACTTCCAACCATAGGATTTTCATCGCTTTGCTCTTCCAGACGTTTTCAGTTGTTACCACATTTCCAATTTCATCCATGTGCTTTTTCCAATTTCACCCCATTTCAACCAACCTTCCACAATGTTAGCTGAAGTTCTTATGTTTTAATTTTATTTCTGCTTCTCTCTCCTGTTTCACACACAATCGCATGTTTTATATCTACATTTTTTGAAACCTCCCCCCCAAAATTGCAAACTAAATAAGGCTCTGCTTTGACATTCATCCATTTTTGACTTTCATCCATGGTCTGGTCACTAACCAGACGAGAGTGCAAGGTACTGCTGCACATATATTCCTTAGAGCAGTGGTTCCCAACTATGGGTCAGGACCCACCAGTGGGTCGTGACTTGATTTTCGGTGAGTCACGAAACTGACAAGCTGATCACTGACAAGGAAAATGCCTTGAGTCTTCTGGAAACCAGTGGTGCAGCACATGCACAAGAGGGCGAACATGCCTCAGTCCATTGCGAAGGGCGGAATGAGAGGAATGCAGTGCCACCAGCTGGTCCGGACTGATGAATGCAGGCCCCAACTAAGGAAGTGTCCCCACCCCAGCTGAAAGAGAAACTGAGCTACAGTGGGTTTACTTGTGAGTAGGCAAACATGCCTTAGCTCAGTCTTATCTAAGGCAAGGAAAGGGGGAAAGCAAGGCCACATTAGTCACAATTCAACAAATGTGGAGCTCAACAAATGTTCCAGAAGGTGTTCCCCTCCCACCACCATTGTAAGAAGGATTAAAAAAGGCTCCAGCAGCTGGAAAAGTGAAACTTTGGTTTTTTTAGCCTTGTAAAACTAGGTGGGTCCCAACAGATTGTTGTTTTAAAAAGTGGGTCCTGCTGCTAAAGAGCCAGGAAGCTCTGCTGTCTCAGTGGCATGTTGAGATGTGCCTGCCAAGTGCCCACTGCCAGTCAGGGCAGGAAGAGGATCTGCCTTCACCTTCTGGGTGTCGATTTCCCAGAGGCAGCTGATGGGGCACAAGAGGGTGGACCAGCTGGGCCTTGGGCCTGATCCACCAGGACCCTCCAAGCCCGCTTCAGTTTAACTCCCAAGCACCTCATCTTCAGGCAGATCTTCCCACAGCTGTGCTTCGTCTTCCAGTTCTGACTGACCCACCGCTCCTCTTCTCCTGCCTGCCTGGCCTCTGGTGAGCTCTCAGTGCCTTTCCAGAGAAAAGGGTGGCTCAGTAATTGGGAGGCGCTGCTACACCCGCGATCACAACACAGCCCTTTTCCACACCAGCCCACTCGGTTCGGTTCCTGCTGCACCAGGCTGGGGTGAACCAGCTGCCTTCCTGCAGAGAGAGTTGGGGCAAGAGCGAGGCAGCTTCTTTCCTGCAAGGGAGACTGGCGGCTGCTTTGTGGCTGTCTCCGCAGATCCAGGAGCTGGAAAGGACTGGAGCCGGCAGCCGCTGCAAGGAAGTGGCCACGTAGAGGGAGGGCGAGGGTGTCGGGGGAGGGGTCTTTGCGGGGTGCTTCGGTGCAGAGAGTGGGGGATTCAGCAGGTGACAAACGGCTGCCAAGTTGGGATTCGTGGACCCTGCCTGGCTCAGACCCTGAGTGGCTCAGAGCTTCTAAGGCCATCAAGGCCTTCTGGGGGCAGGCGGTCTGTGGAACTCCTTGCCACAGGATGTGGTGATGGCGTCTGGCCTGAACCTGGCCCGGGTGGTGGGTGAGAGGCAGGGCAGGCCCAGGAGGCGCGTTCTTAAGGCGGCGGGGCGGGGCCGCCGAGCGCTCCCAGCCCCGCCCCGCCCCGCCCCGCCCCGCCCGACCAGCCAGCCTGGCGCTCCCGCAGCAGAGGCGCAGCCGCGCCTGCGCCCTCCTGCTGGCCGGGACTGCAGTGCCTGCCCTGCCGCCTGGGGGCGCTTCCGAGGGGGCTGGCAGAGGACAGGCACACACAGGCCTCCCACCAGCCCTCCCGCTCCGGCTGGTGCTGCGCAGGCAGGTGGAGGGAGTAGGGCGGGTCCTGCCCTGCCCGGGAGCTGCAGTGCCCTCAGCTTGATGTCCGGCTGTCCTGCCGCCCGACCCTCCCAGGCAGCCGGAGCGGCGGGGTCGGCATGCCTGGAAGGGCAGCCCGTGGCTGGAGAGGGCAGTTGGATCGGCCCACTGCCCACTGCCAGGACGCCCTGTGGCCACCCTGTGGCCCTGTGGCCACCCTGCGGAGAAGACCCACAACCAGTGGCTCAGAGCTTCAAAGGCCAGCAAGGCCTTCTGGGGCAGGCGGTCTGTGGAACTCCTTGCCACAGGATGTGGTGATGGCGTCTGGCCTGGATGCCTTTAAGAGGGACGTTTCTGGAGGAAAATCCATCACGGGTCATTGATAAATTAATGATCAATAAGTCACCGGGCCCTGATGGCATCCACCCAAGGGTTATTAAGGAATTGAAGAATGAAGTTGCAGATCTCTTGACTAAGGTATGCAACTTGTCCCTCAAAACAGCCACGGTGCCAGAAGATTGGAGGATAGCAAATGTCACGCCTATCTTTAAAAAGGGAAAGAGGGGGGACCCGGGAAACTATAGGCCGGTCAGCCTAACATCCATACCGGGTAAGATGGTGGAATGCCTCATCAAAGATAGGATCTCAAAACACATAGACGAACAGGCCTTGCTGAGGGAGAGTCAGCATGGCTTCTGTAAGGATAAGTCTTGCCTCACGAACCTTATAGAATTCTTTGAAAAGGTCAACAAGCATGTGGATTTGGGAGAACCCGTGGACATTATATATCTGGACTTTCAGAAGGCGTTTGACATGGTCCCTCACCAAAGGCTACTGAAAAAACTCCACAGTCAGGGAATTAGAGGACAGGTCCTCTCGTGGACTGAGAACTGGTTGGAGGCCAGGAAGCAGAGAGTGGGTGTCAATGGGCAATTTTCACAATGGAGAGAGGTGAAAAGCGGTGTGCCCCAAGGATCTGTCCTGGGACTGGTGCTTTTCAACCTCTTCATAAATGACCTGGAGACAGGGTTGAGCAGTGAAGTGGCTAAGTTTGCAGACGACACCAAACTTTTCCAAGTGGTAAAGACCAGAAGTGATTGTGAGGAGCTCCAGAAGGATCTCTCCAGGCTGGCAGAATGGGCAGCAAAATGGCAGATGCGCTTCAATGTCAGTAAGTGTAAAGTCATGCACATTGGGGCAAAAAATCAAAACTTTAGATATAGGCTGATGGGTTCTGAGCTGTCTGTGACAGATCAAGAGAGAGATCTTGGGGTGGTGGTGGACAGGTCGATGAAAGTGTCGACCCAATGTGCGGTGGCAGTGAAGAAGGCCAATTCTATGCTTGGGATCATTAGGAAGGGTATTGAGAACAAAACGGTTAGTATTATAATGCCGTTGTACAAATCGATGGTAAGGCCACACCTGGAATATTGTGTCCAGTTCTGGTCGCCGCATCTCAAAAAAGACATAGTGGAAATGGAAAAGGTGCAAAAGAGAGCGACTAAGATGATTACGGGGCTGGGGCACCTTCCTTATGAGGAAAGGCTATGGCGTTTGGGCCTCTTCAGCCTAGAAAAGAGACGCCTGAGGGGGGACATGATTGAGACATACAAAATTATGCAGGGGATGGACAGAGTGGATAGGGAGATGCTCTTTACACTCTCACATAATACCAGAACCAGGGGACATCCACTAAAATTGAGTGTTGGGCGGGTTAGGACAGACAAAAGAAAATATTTCTTTACTCAGCGCGTGGTCGGTCTGTGGAACTCCTTGCCACAGGACGTGGTGCTGGCGTCTAGCCTAGATGCCTTTAAAAGGGGATTGGACGAGTTTCTGGAGGAAAAATCCATTATGGGGTACAAGCCATGATGTGTATGCGCAACCTCCTGATTTTAGAAATGGATTATGTCAGAATGCCAATGCAAGGGAGGGCACCAGGATGAGGTCTCTTGTTATCTGGTGTGCTCCCTGGGGCATTTGGTGGGCCGCTGTGAGATACAGGAAGCTGGACGAGATGGGCCTATGGCCTGATCCAGTGGGGCTGTTCTTATGTTCTTATGTACGGGTCCCAAGCCATGGTGTGCATGTGCCACCTCCTGATTTGAGAAATGGGCCATGTCAGATGCAAGGGAGGGCACCAGGATGAGGTCTCTTGTTACCTGGTGTGCTCCCTGGGCATTTGGCGGGCCGCTGTGAGATGCAGGAAGCTGGACCAGGCGGGCCTGAGTGCGGCGGGTGAAGTGGCGGGTGGGAGGCAGGGCAGGCCCTGGAGGGTAGACTGCGCCCGCCCCCGGAGGCTCCAAAAAGGGCGTCCCCGGAGGCCCGGCCTTCGCCGTCCCCGCCCCTAGGGGAGGCTGGGGCCGTTGCAGCCTCTGCAAGGCCTCCGGTTCCTGGCTGCCCACGGCCCGTCCTTTTGCTCCGCCCTGCTCTTGAGGGCGGAGATGGGGGCGCTTGGCCATGCGTGGACCCCAGGGCCCCGCCCCCGAGCGCCCGGGACGGGGCTACCGCGGGCTCGAACGCGCGCCTCCGGCGTACCGGCCCAGGCGCTTTGACAGCTCCGCTACCCGGTCGGCTCGCGGAGGGCTGCGCGCGGCGCGCTCATAAGGCTGCGGGGCGGGGGGCGGGGCCGCCGAGCGCTCCCAGCCCCGCCCCGCCAGCCAGCCTGGCGCTCCCGCAGCAGAGGCGCAGCCGCGCCTGCGCCCTCCTGCCGGCCAGGACTGCAGTGCCTGCCCTGCCGCCTGGGGGCGCTTCCGAGGGGGCTGGCAGAGGACAGGCACACACAGGCCTCCCACCAGCCCTCCGGCTCCGGCTGGTGCTGCGCAGGCAGGTGGAGGCAGTCGGGCGGGCCCTGCCCTGCCCTGCCCGAGAGCTGCGGTGCCCTCAGCTTGATGTCCGGCAGTCCTGCCGCCGACCCTCCCAGGCAGCCGGAGCGGCGGGGTCGGCATGCCTGGAAGGGCAGCCCGTGGCTGGAGAGGGCAGTCGGATCGGCCCACTGCCAGGACGCCCTGTGGCCACCCTGCGGAGAAGACCCACAACCAGTGGCTCAGAGCTTCAAAGGCCAGCAAGGCCTTCTGGGGCAGGCGGTCTGTGGAACTCCTTGCCACAGGATGTGGAGACGGCGTCTGGCCTGGATGCCTTTAAAAGGGGATTGGACAAGTTTCTGGAGGAAAAATCCATTACAGGGTACAAGCCATGATGTGTATGTGCAACCTCCTGATTGTAGAAATGGGCTATGCCAGATGCAAGGGAGGGCACCAGGATGCAGGTCTCTTGTTATCAGGTGTGCTCCCTGGGGCGTTTGGTGGGCGCTCACTGGGGCACCTCACCATGCTGGGTGGCTGCTACTGTAGTCCTCATTCCTAGAAGCCTGTCCTGATTGCTGTATGGTGGTGGCAGTTCTTCTCAGAGGCATCACTAGGCTTTGCATCTCCCAGTATGAGAGCTCGTTGTGTCACCCCCATGATGGATCTTCTCCCCTTCCAGAGTATACAGAAGAAATTACAGTATCAGATGCACAGCCTTAATGCACAGATGCACAGTGGCATTGCTAGACAGTGGCGCTGCTAGAGGGATGTGGGGAATTCGACCACATCAGGTGATGTGCACAGGGGCGTGACACCACCACTCTCCAAAATTGTTAAAACTGTGGTTTTTAGGAGTAATACCATCATGTATTTCACCAGTCATTTCAAAGGGCAATTTCATGCAGAATGCAATAAAATAAACCACCTCTTTTCTATCAAAAGGTATAACCAAAAAACCAGCAAGGACAGGGTGATGATGTGTTGCCCCGCCAATCGCCCAGGCTGTTGCCACGGCCATTGCACGGGAGATGGTACATCATGGGGGTGACACGCTGGCCTGCCACACCTAGTGATGCCACTGTCACTAGGTTGGATTAACCCTCATTAACTTTATTTTAATATACAACAGTACAGGTCACCGAAAATATATCCGTCAGCCACAAAAAACCAAGTTGACAACACTCACACAACTGAATAAGAGTCCCAGTGATGCATGGAAATGAGAGCTGACTGACTCATTCTAACCTCTGATTGGTTCCCTGCTGTGTCATAATCATCAGTCTCATGGGTCAGTTTTGAGTTAAGAAAATTCACTTTGTTACATAAGCAGTTATGTTTTCCTTTTCTGTTTTTTTGATAGACTACTGATATTGATAGAATGCTAGATATCTGATATTGATAGAATATATATATATTTCCCCTGGCGGCTGGGGATAAGAATAGGCCCTCAGTTTGGCTGTACTTGTGGTAAGAGGCGACTAAACAGCCACCGGGTAGATGGGACTCCTTAGCCTGGAAAGGCAGCTCATCTGAGAGAAGGAAAACTCTGATCCCAAACCTCCACTGCCTTGTGGCTACATCCAGTTATGGAAAAGGCTTCAGGAGTCAACCTCGAGGCAAAATCTGGAGCCGGAGTCCCTGAGGCAGTTCATGGCTGAACACAGTCACGTTCTGGCAACTCCTGCGACGCCGCTGGAACCAACTGTATTGGCCTCTGCCTTTCTATTGGACCATTTCAGCGACGTGGAGAGGGGGGGTTTGCTGCATGGGTAACAGCCTATCCTCCATACCTACTTTACCCAGGCTTCGCGCACTGGAGAGGACACTCTGTTCCAGAACCACCATTCAGAGCGTGACACCATAGTCTTCTGAGACTGAAGGATGCCAACAACAATATATATATATATGTGCTAGATATCTGATATTGATAGAATATGTGTGTGTGTGTGTGTGTGTGTGTGTGTGTGTGTGTGCTAGATATCTATAGTTAGATAGACATAGATAGCTAGATAGATATAGCCAGATAGCCATGGATAAGTATGGATATCTATCTAGGCATGCACATGCCTGCCCCCCCAGGCCCATTTTTGTGTTTGTTTTCAAGATATTTTTATGGGCTAGGAAGACTGCCTGTGGCCTCCCCGGCCCCCAGAAGACCTTCTAAGGCAGTGGTTCTCAAACTGGTGGGTCATGACCACCAAGAACCACTGCCCATTTTCCCTTAAAGAAAAAAAAGCCCCTCAGTCACCAGTAGCAGTGCAGTCCTGAGGATTATGCTGCTGCCTCCCTCCCCCCAGCAAAGACTTAGTATGTAGTTCGCACACTCTACATGAGAGATTGAGAATCACTGCTCTAGGGTTTTCAAAACCCCCAAAATTTTTGTGGTCCAGTGCCCCCAGGCAGCCCCAGGTGCATCCCAGGCAGCAATTGTATATATCAGGGGTCTCCAAACATTTGGCCAGAGGGCCGCATCAAATATCTGGCATGGTGTTGAGGGCCGGGGAAAAAAAATTAAATATAAAATTTAAATAAATAAACCAGAGATGGAATTTAGATGAGTGAATAAATGAATGAATGGGTTCATTCATTCATTCAACCTCTCTGGCCCTCAGAACACCCTCCAGACACAACCAGAGCACAGCTCTGGTTGTGTTCAGTTGAGTGGGCCAGAGGCTTTCAAGGGACAAGAGCCTGGCTGCGGGCCGGATAGAGGCTTGCTACGTGCAGCATCTGGCCCCTGGGCCAGGGTTTGGAGACCCCTGGTATATATGAAAAGGAAAATGCAAAGTTTTGTAGGCGCAAGTGTGTGAGTGTGTATGGGGGGGGGAGAATAAGCTCCAAGAAAGCTCCAGTTGGCAGGAGAATCATGAAACAGGAGGAACATCCAGTGCAGTAAAAATGAATGAGGGTCCGCAGAGCTGCCGCTTCCCATGGACCCCTGCCCCAAGTTCTGAAATCGTCCAGCAACCAGCTGCAGCTTCTTGAGCAGAGCCCTTCAAATGACCCACAGTGTTTATAAAACAAATTTCCATCCAAACTCTCAATTTAAAGATTATAGCCATCGAGAAGGGAACAGAGGAAGGAGGAATAAAGAAGATCAGAGCAACCAACGAAATCTCACAACAGACAAACATTAGCAGTTTCTGTTATATGCAGGTTTATTTTCACACTGAATAAAACCTTCCATGCCAATCAATGGCTGTGATTTTCAACCTTTTTCATCTCACAGAACACTGAAAAATCACTAAAGTAGTCAAGGCACAGCATCCGTTTTTGGACAACTGACAAGGCACACCGCACTGCCAGCAGGGGGCTCACATCCTCCAGTCTAGTTGGTATCTTCCCTCCACTGATGTTTATTAACAGGGACAGAGCTTTTCCTTGGCCTTAGAAGGCAGCTGGCAACCAGAGTTCACCCTTGGTGCTTCTACACCACTGAGGGATCTGAAGGCATCCAGCAACATTTGGCCTGGGATGTTTCCACGCAGTGGCTTCAGTGGCTTCCCTGAGATGTTTCAGGTTTTCTACAATGGGAGAGTTCATGCTTGCTGGCTGTAGAGGAGGCATTTGGAGCCCTCCTCAAGGAATCAAGCAGGTTTGCAGCAGGTCCAGGGGAGAAGGGAGGCCACATCTCTTGAGCAACAGGCAGACAGATGCAATGAAGCTTCCTTTGCAGGAGAAAACCTGGACAAAAGGACACCTGAGGCAGTGTCAATGTCTCATTTTGCTAAACACCAAAGCAGAGAAGCAGCCCTTGGATTTCCTTTGCAAAGGAAAAGCTGCATGCAGAGGTGAAAAGAGATATACAGTACATTACAAAAGTTATGGGGGTACTTCCTCCAATTGTCTGAGATTAAAGCTTCTCTTTACAGTGCAAGGGGAGAGGAGAAGTATGTATTGTATTGGCAACCTTCAGTCTCGAAAGACTATGGTATCGCGCTCTGAAAGGTGGTTCTGGCACAGCGTCTAGTGTGGCTGAAAAGGCCAATCCGGGAGTGACAAACCCTTCCACACCGGGAGCAAGTGCAGTCTGTCCCTGGTCTGTCTCCCTGGCTATGGGCCTTCCTTCTTTGCCTCTTAGCCTCAGACTGTTGGCAAAGTGTCTCTTCAAACTGGGAAAGGCCATGCTGCACAGCCTGCCTCCAAGCGGGCCGCTCAGAGGCCAGGGTTTCCCACTTGTTGAGGTCCATCCCTAAGGCCTTCAGATCCCTCTTGCAGATGTCCTTGTATCGCAGCTGTGGTCTACCTGTAGGGCGCTTTCCTTGCACGAGTTCTCCATAGAGGAGATCCTTTGGGATCCGGCCATCATCCATTCTCACGACATGACCGAGCCAACGCAGGCGTCTCTGTTTCAGCAGTGAATACATGCTAGGGATTCCAGCACGTTCCAGGACTGTGTTGTTTGGAACTTTGTCCTGCCAGGTGATGCCGAGGATGCGTCGGAGGCAGCGCATGTGGAAAGCGCTCAGTTTCCTCTCCTGTTGTGAGTGAAGAGTCCATGACTCGCTGCAGTACAGAAGTGTACTCAGGACGCAAGCTCTGTAGACCTGGATCTTGGTATGTTCCGTCAGCTTCTTGTTGGACCAGACTCTCTTTGTGAGTCTGGAAAACGTGGTAGCTGCTTTACCGATGCGCTTGTTTAGCTCGGTATCGAGAGAATGAGTGTCGGAGATCGTTGAGCCAAGGTACACAAAGTCATGGACAACCTCCAGTTCATGCTCAGAGATTGTAATGCAGGGAGGTGAGTCCACATCCTGAACCATGACCTGTGTTTTCTTCAGGCTGATTGTCAGTCCAAAATCTTGGCAGGCCTTGCTAAAACGATCCATGAGCTGCTGGAGATCTTTGGCAGAGTGGGTAGTGACAGCTGCATCATCGGCAAAGAGGAAGTCACGCAGACATTTCAGCTGGACTTTGGATTTTGCTTTCAGTCTGGAGAGGTTGAAGAGCTTTCCGTCTGATCTGGTCCGGAGATAGATGCCTTCTGTTGCAGTTCCAAAGGCCTGCTTCAGCAGGACAGCGAAGAAAATCCCAAACAAGGTTGGTGCAAGAACACAGCCCTGCTTCACTCCGCTTTGTATGTCAAAAGGGTCTGATGTGGAGCCATCGAAGACAACAGTGCCCTTCATGTCCTTGTGGAAAGATCTGATGATGCTGAGGAGCCTGGGTGGACATCCAATCTTGGGGAGAATCTTGAAGAGGCCGTCTCTGCTGACCAGGTCGAAAGCCTTTGTGAGATCTACGAAGGCTATAAAGAGTGGCTGTCGTTGTTCCCTGCATTTCTCCTGCAGTTGTCTAAGGGAGAATACCATATCAGTGGTGGACCTGTTGGCTCGGAATCCACACTGCGATTCTGGATAGACGCTCTCTGCAAGTACCTGGAGCCTCTTTAGTACAACTCGGGCAAACAGCTTTCCTACAACGCTAAGGAGAGAGATGCCGCGGTAGTTGTTGCAGTCACCCCTGTCACCTTTGTTCTTGTACAGCGTGATGATGTTTGCATCCCTCATGTCTTGAGGTACTCCACCTTCTCTCCAGCAGAGACAGAGGATTTCATGCAGCTCAGTGACGATGATCTCTTTGCAGCATTTTAGGACTTCAGCAGGGATGCTGTCTTTTCCTGGTGCCTTGCCAAAGGCAAGGGAGTCCAGGGCCACGTGAAGTTCTTCTAGGGTTGGTTCACTGTCAAGCTCTTCCAGCACAGGCAGGCACTCAATGTTGTTCAGAGGAGAAGTAGAGCTTTACCAAAGAAAACCAGCAAGAACTGAATCGGAGATGAGAGCTGGATTTGTGTCTTGAACCTCTTCGCATCCTGTCTAGCTGTCCAACTGGACATATTTCAAGAAACCCTGAAAATTAGAGTCATTTACTGGTGTTTTCCATACTTTTTGATTGTTCCAGTACATTAAACCCCAAAATGGGTTGAGTTTTTTGTAACACAAATCTTCTGGGTAATGAACATCACTCATTGGAGATGCCTTGCTGAGAACGGGTACCCATCTGGAAACATTTACTAAAAACCAGGTGTAATTTTCACACAGTCTTTCATTCCATACAACCCCTTCATACAAGCAGGCACACATGCATGCACCTATGCGCTCACACACCCCTCCACTTGCCTGCTCCATCCATTTACTCAATGCTCATTTACCTTGTGAAGAACACCCATGCAATCTCTGTCCAGACACCAGGCCCTTTATATGCAGAGCTTCCAAGGGTCATTATGGGACCCCGTTAAAGAGAGATTTCATCCCTCTCATCTATCTTATGAACAAAGGGGCAGGAGAAGTTACCAACAATATGGAAACCAGATCTCAAAAATAAACACACAGTTCAGACAAAAGATGCCACACCTAAAGTTTATCAGTCTATTCAGAGAGGGAATTCTCCCTGGGTGGAATTCAAAGGTTGAAATCGGTACTGGGAGAGGCAAGAGCCCAGGCACTGCACCACATGGAATGCCAGTCACAGCGATAGACCCAGGAGCAACTCAGGCTCAAGGAGCAGGGGATGCTGAGCTCTGTTCATGGCACAGGGTCCTCTTCTCCTTTGGGTCACCATCCCCAACATCCACCATTCACTCAGTCTTGTCTGAACCTGGATCCTGAACTCAGCCAGATACAGAGCAAGCATAGAAATCCACTACAGCAGGTCCACTCATTGCCAATGTCACTTAATTCACTGAAGAGTGCAAGTTGCTCCAGAGCCACTCAGCTCTATTGAGTCCCTTACTACACCCTTACTAACCCTAACCCTAACCTAAGGCCTCCGTCAGCCTGCCCAGTCTGCTTTTAAAGGAGACCACATCCTGTGGCAAGGAGTTCCACGGACTGGGTCAAGAAATATTTTCTTCTCCTTACTCTCCCAAGGACACGCAGTCTGAGTGGCTGCCCCTGGTTCTGGGGTTGCGTAAGAGGGCGAAGAACTTTCCCCTTCCCTCTCTCCATCCCCTGCGAAATTTTCACAATGGAGAGAGATGAAAAGCGTTGTGCCCCAAGGATCTGTCCTGGGACCGGTGCTCTTCAACCTCTTCATAAATGACCTGGAGACGGGTGAGCAGTGAGGTGGCTAAGTTTGCAGACGACAACAAACTTTTCCGAGTGGTGAAGACCAGAAGTGATTGTGAGGAGCTCCAGAAGGATCTCTCCAGACTGGCAGAATGGGCAGCAAAATGGCATATGTGTTGGAGTTTGGTGCAACTCCGTCTGCTGTCCAGAGGTGGCAGGATACTGTCCTGAAAGAGTTAAGCCATGGCCCAGTGACCCTACACTTTATCTGTCTCCTTTGTGACCTTTGTGGGGGTGTGGCCCAGACCCTATAACCTTCCCTTCTCTCCAAGCACACCCTCTCTTCCACACTGACCTGATAAGGTGGCACCCACTCTGCTGGCGACGCCATCTTGACCACATGGCACACGCAGGGCGAGGCAGCTTTAGGGCCTTGTTATCTAAAGTTAGTGAACCTCTGATCATAATCAGATGCTGTAAGCATGCTTCTATGGAACTGTGAGTAAATGACTTCTTTGCAACTTCAACTAGCCATTGTCCTTTGTCTTTCTTGATTAGCAGTCAGACGGGTGTGGGAGCTTCCCAGCAAGAGAGGGGGGAGGAGGTCTGCTGCTGAAGCTACTCTGCTTTCCCCCAAAAGAGGAAACCATTTTTTTTTAAGATTCCTCCAACAAGATGCGCTTCAATGTAAGTGTAAAGTCATGCACATTGGGGCAAACAATCAAAACTTCACATATAGGCTGATGGGTTCTGAGCTGTCTGAGACAGATCTTGGGGTGGTGGTGGACAAGTCGATGAAAGTGTCGACCCAATGTGCGGCGGCAGTGAAGAAGGCCAATTCTATGCTTGGGATCATTAGGAAAGGTATTGAGAACAAAACGGCTAATATTATAATGCTGTTGTACAAATCGATGGTAAGGCCACACCTGGAGTATTGTGTCCAGTTCTGGTCGCCACATCTCAAAAAAGACATAGTGGAAATGGAAAAGGTGCAAAAGAGAGCGACTAAGATGATTCCGGGGCTGGGGCACCTTCCTTATGAGGAAAGGCTACGGCGTTTGGGCCTCTTCAGCCTAGAAAAGAGACGCTTGAGGGGGGACATGATTGAGACATACAAAATTATGCAGGGGATGGACAGAGTGGATAGGGAGATGCTCTTTACACTCTCACACAACACCAGAACCAGGGGACATCCACTAAAATTGAGTGTTGGGAGAGTTAGGACAGACAAAAGAAAGTATTTCTTTACTCAGCGTGCGGTTGGTCTGTGAAACTCCTTGCCACAGGATGCAGTCCTTCCTGCCAGTGGCGTAACCAGAGGGGGGCAAAGCGCTAAGTTTTGCAGGGAGCCTCACCGCGGCGTGCAAGCCGCTCCTCCCCCTTTCGAGGCATTCCGGGCGGGGGAGCAAAGCGGAACGCCGCCGAGGGGGAGGCTCCCTGCAAGGCTTGCTGCCTGGCACCCCTCCGGCTACGCCACTGCTTTCTCGAAGAGGTCCGGAGGCTGCCGGGGAGGAGCCCGCGGGTCTCCAGCAGTGCTCCACGAGCTCAGCGGGCGGCCCTGGGGCGTCGAGCAGCCGCAGTGCGGGCAGTGTGCAGCCTCGCCAGCCCTGGAAGCGCCTCCCTTCGCGCTCTGCGAGGATCGCGGCTGCTCCTCCGGCTCGATGTCAGGTGAGGGGCTGCGGGGGTCGCGGGGAGGACAGCAGGGGGGGGGGAGAGTGGCGCGGCAGAGCCCAGCCCCCTCGCTGCTTCCTTGGAGAGGTCCCGGAGGGCTCCAGCCCGCTCTTCAGGCCGGAGTGGGTGGGAAGAAGTTGCGGGGGGGGGGCACTTTGCACATGCTCAGAAGCACTCTTTAAAAACTGGGATTGACGCCCGCGGAGGCTCCTGGCGCGCGCTAGTTGGCGGTCCCGCAGCTCTCCTCCCATCCCGCGCTTCCTCTGGCCGGAGTTGCTCAAGGGGCTTCCCAGGAAGGCTCTCCTCTTTCCCGGGAGGCGTAGCAGTCTCTTGGCAGGCAGGCCTCCTCGACTGCAATGCTTAGAGCCCAATCCGAGGCATGTCTACTCGGAAGTAAGTCCCATGACAGTCAATGGGGCTTACTCCCCAGGGCCCGAGAGGGGGATAGTGGGGCACATTGTTCTCTGGCCCGGAAGGCCAAAGAGGCGTTTTCGGACCTCTCCAGGGCTCCTCAGGGGCTCTGCTACTCCCAGTGTGGTGTGGCTGGGACTGCACTGCATGGGACTCTTATTCTCCTTACAGAGCTGTTGCAAGGACCACATCAGGACACATGTATTCCTCCCTCCAGAGCCCTGCTGGATCAGGCCCAAGACAGGACTACCTGTAGCGCTGTCAGGCTGCAGGGGTTGCTCATGTCAGGGTTAGCAAATAACCTGGGGAAATTTGGCCTGGATAAGGTAAGGGCATAAGATGTGTCAGATGCTGAGTCACCAAGAGTCAGGTGGATAGAGAGCGCACTAATTGAAACAGGCGTTGAGCTAGCATCAGGAGGAGGAGACACCACCCTTCCTAATTCACACACAGTGCTTTAAAAGGACTGCAAGAGCCCTCATGTGTGGGAAGGCTGGTGGTCATGTATGTTGTGCTGTCTTTATGTTTCTTTGCTATGCTGCTGTTATAACCTTGTAAATACAGACTGAAATAATGAAGGATTTATGCCTGAAGTGCTCATTGTCCTGTGGGCAAGGCTGCTCCTTCCTCCACCCTCTTGCTGCTGCTGCTGCTTTCTGGATTGGTAAAGGAAGAGGGGGCTGAGCAGAAGAGGAAGTGTGGAGGAGAGTGGTGAGAATGCTGTCCTCTCCCCTCCACATCCTTTCCCCCAGGAAGTGGGAGGGGCAGAGCTTGGCAAATCACTGGGTGGGGGGAACAGCCAGGAGGTCTTGGGCCAGGCCTCTGTGTGGTGCTCTTTGCACATGTTTCTAATCCAAATATCATTCTAAACCCTTGACAGTGGAAATGATGGTCTGTGAGGAGCTGCCTGAAGGAAACCCATTCCAAGGTCTAGATGACAGACCTCCGGAGCAAGAGAGGAGCTGCCTCCATGGATGCACAGGGATGAGAGGACCTTGCAGTAAGCCCCCTTCCTCTCTGTTAAGGAAGACCCAGAGGTGGGAATTTTGGCCTTTCAGTGGAGGGCGGCCAGAGTCCCATGTGCAGAGCTGGAGCCGCTTCCAGGAACCGCCACACTCAAAGCCTGTTCTGGAACCATGTCCGTGAAACATGGAGCTTCTTGGCAGCCACCATGTGGCCCCAGCGGCATAAAGCCAGGACTCCTGGAAGTGCTTTCCTTCCACCTGGAAATTCTGCTCTCCATATCATTATCATGGGCATTTTTTCCATTCTTTGAGGAGCGTAAGCTGGATGTTGTTCTCCCCCTCTCCCTGTTTGATTTTCACAGTTACAGCTACAGGGTGGTGATTGGTGCCCAGTGAGTGTCATGATGGCTGTGTCCTTCAAACCACTGGGATGCTCCTTAAGACCTCCCAGGAGACTGTCTTCTGCATGCCATCTACTCATTCATATTTCTCAGATAAAACAGGAAATAAAATGCTTGCCTTCACTGGGCTTTTAAAGCAGAAGTAGTCGAATGCGGACTGGTCACGGTGAGGACTCGTCCACTGGGGCCAGCGAGTGTCACCTTCCTGTGGGGCCTGCTGGAAACAGATTCAACCCTAGGGTGGCCTTGTAGTGAGGCAGGCTTGTGTTGCTACTTTTCACCTGCCCCATCCTGCTGGACAAACTTAAGAAGCACCCCCCAGATCATCAAGTCCATCATCCAGTTTCCCACAGTGTCTCTCCGGCGGTCCCAATGGGGAAGCCCCTAGATAGGAGACTGAGAGGCAGGAGCTGCTGAGCTGGAGGGAGGACAAAGCCATCAAGGCTAGCAGTAGCCAGTGCCTGGATTGCCTGGATTGTCCTCCATGAAGGCTGCAATCCTATCCTCACTTAGCTGGGAGTAAGCCCAAATGACTCTATTGGGGCTTACTTCTGAGTAGACATGCATAGGATTGGGTTCCAAGTTGCCTTTTTTCTTTCCCTTCTAGGCATAAACCTAGAAGAAGGGAAGCCTAGGAGTAAACGTATTTCTCTCCCTTCTAGGCGGCGCACGGATGATGAAGATACTGGGTGCCTTGCTTTTCTTTGGTCTGTTGTTGGTCATAGGCTATCTTGTTTATAGATCTGGTGAGTCCCTACTGCTCTTTTATTTATAGCATTTCGATCCCACCTTTCTCCCTTTACCAGGATGCTTCAGAGCACAAACTCTGTGCAAGGCTCTTCAGAAGTAAGTCCCATTGTATAGAGTGGGGCTTGCTTCTAGGAAAGTGCGTACAGGATTGTAGCCTCACTCTCTTTCTGTCCCCAACCTGAACCTCAATGGATTGACCCAAGATTCCTTGAGTCTTCCCAGAACCCCACCTTGGGGGTGGTGGTGCACCTGCCAGTAGCTCCTAGTCTTTCTTTTCTTTCTGCTGCTCCCACCTCAATGGGTGCCCCTCACCAGGAGCCTCTCTGAATCTTCCTCCTCTCAGCCTGGGAGTTTATAGAATGGGATATCTTACTGGTGGGTCAGGACTCCATAAGGGGGTCACAAGCAGTGCTGTCTCTCGCTTTTTGACTTGAGGCCTGACCTAGAGGTCCCACCAACAACTTCCCTCGGGGAAGATGCTGTGGTTAAGCTTCCCCCTTCAGTCTTCCACCACTTCTCTTGCCGTGGCACCTCCACTGCCTTCCAAAATGGTGTGCACAGCTGGCTGTCTCTCCCCCCAATCACCACGATGGAAGGATGACATTTCTCTGGACTCCTGGGCTTTGGAGGGGCAGTCCAGTGTTGAAGGGTGGGCTTCAAGGCTGTTGCCTGGTTACAACCAGGAATTGGCCTGAAGGTGTTTTGTCCTGCCCTCCAAGTGAGAGAGAGTTGATCTTGCCAAGCTGCAGATGTTGCAAGTTCAGGTACACATTTCAAGGGAAACACAGCCCAATCCTAAGGTTGATGAGCACTGGCACTGCTGCCGTAGCACCGGTGCTGGGTGTCGTAAAAGCTCCTTAAAGCACATTTTGACAACCAGAGAGTAGGCAGTGTTGGTGGGAAGGCCATCCCATGGGCATCGCATCCCACTAAATGGCTGCCAGGGCAGGCAAGTGCTTCACTGGGTGGCGGATGGGCAGGGGAAGGGCAAAACAAAGGCCTTCGCCAGACAGACTCATAGTCAGGATTCTAGAGGTGGGGAGACAACTATTTTTTCAGGGTGGGCAATTATGTCAGTAAAATATACTGGTGTGCAACATTAAAGGATAAGTATGGAGAAGGGTGGGCGTCCAAGCCTGCCCTGGCCCCCCCACTATGGCCCTGCCACCATATCCTGACCCATGCATGAAAGCCTGTCGGGGTCCCTACCCTGCACCTGGGCCCCCTGCCTTACCTCAAGAAGAGCCTCGAGGTGGGAGAAGCCAGCAGGGCAGGAGGAAGGGCAAGGTGAAGGCAGCACAGGGGAAGAAGGGAGGGTGGCTCCCAGGGAACTGCCCTTTTTAGCTCCCCTGAGGAGAAGGGGAAGGGCTGTGAGAAGGGTAGCTGGCCCTACAAAAGCTGGGAGGCCAGTGATGCTGGGAGGTGGGTGGCTGTGCAGCCAACAGCCCCTGGCAGAAACAGCCCAGCTGGGGAAGAGGACCAGGGTACTGTAACCCCCTCTCCCTGAGCCAGTCTGAGGCCCTCCTAGGACTCCCTTAAAGGGCCAGTTTAGCTGAGTGGAGGCCCTGCCCCAGGAACCTCACAAAGCCCTACATGGGTCTGCTGCCCCAGTGATTTAGCTGGGGCAGACTCGAGTAGCCCCACTGAGCAGGCTGGGGCTCTGGAGACCACCAGCCTGCTCAATTTCAGCACTGCCCCACTGCAGCCCCACTGCACTAGTGTTCGATAGGATTGGGCTGTTCAACTGCCCAGGCTGCTGGCTCAGGCTTTCAGCAGAGAAGTGGCACTTCTTGTTTCTTAATGGCAAGAACTTGCAGAAGGGCAATTGTGCCTCTAGCAACTTGAAGCAAACTAGATGTAATGCAAAACATGTGTCTGGAGTTTAAATTATGCAGGAATGAGCAGGGGATTCACATGCTGGTGTATTTGGTTTCATGTATTTAAATGCACACTTGATACCTGAGTTATGGACAACCATGTTGCCCCTTCCACATAGGGGAGGTCTTTCTAGTGTTTTTTTTTTGCACAGGCTGGCAAGAGTTGGTGCTTGTGACCTATGTTGTATATGTTCCAACTTCTGGGCGAACCTCTGGATTGGAACCAGGATGTAATCACAGTTCCATTATGATAGGGGACTAAGGCATAATGCCAAAGACTGTGAGAAAGGGGTGTTTAGGAAAGGGGGATCGTGGGTGGGGGTTCAGCAATGGCAAATGGGGCAGGGAGGCTTTATAACTTTGCCCCCACCACAATTCTGACCCTGACGCGCTATTCTGTTTCAGGCGAAAGGTATCTAATGACTTTTGATAGTGTGGTGCTTCATTTGGAGGTCCCAAACTGATATTTAATTATGGGTATGCGACCAGTTCTTGGCACCTTTTCCAGTGTGTTGCTGGAGCCTCTTCTGTGTCCCATTAGACTCACACTAGACTGTGAGCCCTTTGGAGACAGGAAACCATTGATTGACTTGTTTTGTAAATCTCTTTGTGAACTTCTGTTGAGAAGCAGTATATTAATATTCTTAATAATTATCATAATTTGGGTGGCCCTCATCCTTGGCTGCCTCTCCTCATTGTCCTCTGCTATAAATTTTTAGCTGAGCTGTGGAAATTACTTTGCTCCCTGCAGAGCTGGGGAATGAGTGCCATTTCTTTTCTTTCCTTCCCTTGTCCACAGGTCCATCAGAAGCCCCCTCTTGCTTTCCTGGGTGGCTTCAGAGTCAAGGAAGGTGCTACTTTTTCTCTGACACAGAAGGGAACTGGACTGAGAGCCAGCAAAATTGCTCCTCCTACCCTGGGGGCTCCCTGGTGATGATGGATGTGCAAGAGGAACTGGTGAGCTAGATTTTATAGAACCAATTTGAGACCAGCAGTGTGCACTTGCTGGGTGGCTGCTCAGTGCATCACTTGGGAGTGACTTAGCAGTGCTGTGCAAGGCATGATGCAGGCAGGGCCTCTGAGAGGAATTTTGGCAGGGGGTACAAAGTTTCTTTTGGGCCCCTTCTGAAAGAGGGAGGAGGTGAAACACAGTGGGGGGTAGAGTGGGAGTGGGCAGACTGAGGGCAAAACAGGCAGGGGGAAAGTGGCAACAGGCAGAATAGTCTTTGGAGCCCAGGTCTACCAGACTTCCCAATGCAGAGCTCAGGTCTAAAATAAATAATAATAATAACTTTATTTTTACCCCGCCTTTCTCCCCGAAGGGACTCAAGGCGGCTTACAACAGGTTAAAACAATAATTTAAAAACAGATAAAAGCATATTAACACATCATAAAAACTGTAGTCAGATAAAAAGTAGTAAAAAGGTAAAAAGAGCATAGAGCAGCAAGTCATAAAAGAATCAGGCCTGTAAAAAATTAAAAGATGTTGAAAAGATGTTAAAAAGGCCGAGAATTCAGAAGGCTTGTTTAAACAGAAGGGTCTTCAGGACTTCACTGAAAAGTCTCAAGAGAGGGAGCCATTCTTAAGTCAAGGGGAAGGGAATTCCATAGCGTTGGTGTCACTACTGAGAAGGTCCTATTTCTAGCCGCTGCCCCACGTACCTCCCTAGGTGGCGGCACTTGTAAAAAGGCCTTCTCTGATGACCTAAGAGGATGAGCCAGAGGGAGTATGCGGTCTCTGAGATACCCTGGCCCAGAGCAGTATAGGGCTTTAAAGGTCAAAACCAGCACCTTGAATTGGGCCTGGAAACGAATGGGCAGCCAATGTAGCCGCTGGAGAAGCAAACTGACAGAGTCAAACCATCTACCTCCAGTAACCACATGGGCCGCTGCATTCTGCACTAGTTGCAGTTTCTGAACTGTCTTCAAGGGCAGCCCCACACAGAGCGCGTTACAATAATCTAACCTCGATGTCACCGTGGCATGGATCACCGTGGCCAGGTCTGCACGATCCAAGTATGGCTGCAGCTGGCGCACCAGCCGAAGCTGAGCGAAGGCCCCCCTAGCCACAGTCGCCACCTGGGAATCCAGGAGCAGCTGCGAGTCCAGGTGGACCCCCAAGCTGCGGACCTGCTCCTTCAGGGGGAGTGCAACCCCATTCAGCGCAAGCCGATAGTCCAGCACCTGCATCGAGGATTTCCGAACCAGGAGAGCCTCTGTCTTATCCGGATTTAATTTCAGCTTGTTAGCCCCCATCCAGATCCTCACTGCTTCCAGACAGTGCTCCAAGTCCTCAACCGCCACCCTGGAATCTGGAGGAAAGGAGAGAGAGAGCTGGGTATCATCAGCATATTGATGACACCCCACTGCAAACCCCCGGATGACCTCTCCCAGCGGTTTCATGTAGATGTTAAATAGCATGGGGGACAGAATTGAACCCTGTGGCACCCCGCACTTCAAGGGCCAGGGTGTCGACCAGGCATCCCCCAGCACCACCATCTGGGACCGATCCTCTAAGTCCCAAGTCCGAGCGGTCACACCGCAAAACAGTGCCTCCAACTCCCAACTCGGCCAGTTGGCCCAGAAGGATACCATGGTCAATGGTATCGAAAGCCGCTGAGAGGTCCAGCAGGACCAACAGGGACGCACTCCCCCTGTCCAGTCCCCGGCGTAGGTCATCCACCAAGGCGACCAAGGCAGTTTCCATCCCAAAGCCTGACCTGAAACCAGATTGAAAAGGATCCAGATAATCCGCTTCATCCAAGACCCTGCCTGCCTGGTGTTGGCAGCTAGTTCCAGTAATGCGGAAAAGTCTCTCTAAAATCTTTCAAATATAGAAAATCGTTGCAGGAGATGAGTATCATTGTACTTAGGTTCACACTAGAATGGAAAGTTTCCTCTACACCAAAACCGACCACTGCAGCAGCTGCAGTCCTGCAGTTGTGTCGCTGAGCTCCTCTACACTCCTTCATGGTAAGCTGATCCACAAGCCATAGAGCTACTGTAGCAGGTCCGTTTCCTCCCAGATGTGACACTGTTAAGGAATGCATGCATTTCTGGGCCTGGGGTGTATGGCTTGTGGCAGTTGCTGCCACGTGCCCACGGTAATGCCCCCAGCAGCCCGCGTGGACAGTGAGTCTGGGTAAGATTGGAAAATGTAAGATCCCAGGAAATTTCTGGCCCCCTCCTTTGACTCCTGGATCCCCTTTCTGATACTGGGCCTGGGTACAAATTACCCCCCTCTCCTAGGCCCTGGATGCAGAATACAGCATAACAATGGAATGTCTCTACCGCAGGACCAGTGACCGCATCAGCAAGAGCACTCTGGAACAGTTCCTTTTCAAGAAACTTTAACTGAAAAGGTCCCTTGAAACTAAGAGCCGGGGTGGTGTAGTTGTTAGTGAGACCGGGAAGAATCAGGTTCAAATCCCCCCTCAGCTATGAAGCTTCCTGGGTGACCTTGGGCCAGTCACTTTCTCTCAGCCTCACCTACCTCACAGGGTTGATGTGAGGACAAAAGAGGGGAGCAGCTGTGTACACCGCAAGAGTTTTAGACTCAAACTTTAAAGGTTGCCTTACTCTGAAGATCGGATGCAATGGAGTGGCAACAGGATGCAGGTCTCTTGTGGCTTTGAGTGCTCCCAAAGGCATTTGGTGGACCACCATAAGTCACAGGAAGTTGGACTGGATGGGCTCTGGGCCTGATCCAGCAGGGCTACTCTGACGTTCCTATGTGCAGCTGCCACAGATACCTCCTATGCTTGCAACTGGGATGTGGGAAAAGCAACTTGAGCTGAATTCAGACAAGGCTGAAATAACAATGGCAGCCTGAACTTTGATATCCATAGCAGACCAGTAGTACACAGACTTTGACATCTCTGTTGGGCACTTGGCTCCAGAGGCAATGTCCCTGGGTCTGTTGCCACATCTGGAATTCCAGTGGGTTGCAATGACCATTGACTGTTTGGGTGCCTCTAGTTGGTGCAGAACTTGGTAAGCCTTCCAGATAAACCCCCACGTCCTGGCTTGCCCTTATTAAGCCTATAGCAGGGTAGGAATTCTGTACACCAGAAACCATGATCCCCCTTTAGCCTCTGAACTAAAATTTAAAAAACTCCTCTTTGCCCTGGCCACCCAAGGTGCGAGACGCACCCCAGGATGTGATAAGAACTTAAGAACAGCCCCGCTGGATCAGGCCACAGGCCCATCTAGGCCAGCTTCCCGTATCTCACAGCAGCCCACCAAATGCCCAGGGAGCACACCAGGTAACAAGAAGACCTGCAAGGCATCCTGGGAATTGTAGTTAAGAACATAAGAATAGCCCCACTGGAGCAGGCCATAGGCCCATCTAGTCCAGCTTCCTGTATCTCCCAGCGGCCCACCAAATGCCCCAGGGAGCACACCAGATAACAAGAGACCTGCAAGGCCTTCTGGGAATTGTAGTTAAGAACATAAGAACAGCCCCACTGGATCAGGCCATAGGCCCATCTAGTCCAGCTTCCTTTATCTCACAGCGGCCCACCAAATGCCCCAGGGAGCACACCAGATAACAAGAGACCTGCAAGGCCTCCTGGGAATTGTAGTTAAGAACATAAGAACAGCCCCACTGGATCAGGCCATAGGCCCATCTAGTCCAGCTTCCTGTATCTCACAGCAGCCCACCAAATGCCCCAGGGAGCACACCAGATAACAAGAGACCTGCATCCTGGTGCCCTCCCTTGCATCTGACATAGCCCATTTCTAAAATCAGGAGGTTGCACATACACATCATGGTTTGTAACCCGCAATGGATTTTTCCTCCAGAAACTTGTCCAATCCCCTTTTAAAGGCATCCAGGCCAGATGCTGTCACCACATCCTATGGCAATGTGATACAGTACTTGCTTGTTTTCAGAACTCTGTACACAGTTCCCAGATTGTCTGGGCTGTTTCCATGTTCTGTTAACCATTAGAAGACATAACAATCAAAAAATGGTTGTCAAATGTCAGACTTCACAATTTTACATGACAATAAGGTATGCAGGCTCATTGTGCTGTGTTATGGTTGGGGGAGGGGGAATTAATTGCTCATTGACAAATGAGGGGAGATAATTTCAAAGCATGTTCTGAGAATCCTGAATTTGAAGATACAGAATGGTTTTTCTTACAAATGTGAGATTGTGCATACAGAGTGCACCATACCGGGTAAGATGGTGCATCCATACCGGGTAAGATGGTGGAATGCCTCATCAAAGATAGGATCTCAAAACACATAGATGAACAGGCCTTGCTGAGGGAGAGTCAGCATGGCTTCTGTAAGGGCAAGTCTTGCCTCACGAACCTTATAGAATTCTTTGAAAAGGTCAACAGGCATGTGGATGCGGCAGAACCCATGGTCATTATATAGCTGGACTTTCAGAAGGCGTTTGACACGGTCCCTCACCAAAGGCTACTGAAAAAACTCCACAGTCAGGGAATTAGAGGACAGGTCCTCTCGTGGATTGAGAACTGGTTGGAGGCCAGGAAGCAGAGAGTGGGTGTCAATGGGCAATTTTCACAATGGAGAGAGGTGAAAAGCGGTGTGCCCCAGGGATCTGTCCTGGGACCGGTGCTTTTCAACCTCTTCATAAATGACCTGGAGACAGGGTTGAGCAGTGAAGTGGCTAAGTTTGCAGACGACACCAAACTTTTCCGAGTGGTGAAGACCAGAAGTGATTGTGAGGAGCTCCAGAAGGATCTCTCCAGACTGGCAGAATGGGCAGCAAAATGGCAGATGCGCTTCAATGTCAGTAAGTGTAAAGTCATGCACATTGGGGCAAAAAATCAAAACTTTAGATATAGGCTGATGGGTTCTGAGCTGTCTGTGACAGATCAGGAGAGAGATCTTGGGGTGGTGGTGGACAGGTCGATGAAAGTGTCGACCCAATGTGCGGTGGCAGTGAAGAAGGCCAATTCTATGCTTGGGATCATTAGGAAGGGTATTGAGAACAAAACGGCTAGTATTATAATGCCGTTGTACAAATCGATGGTAAGGCCACACCTGGAGTATTGTGTCCAGTTCTGGTCACCGCATCTCAAAAAAGACATAGTGGAAATGGAAAAGGTGCAAAAGAGAGCGACTAAGATGATTACGGGGCTGGGGCACCTTCCTTATGAGGAAAGGCTACGGCGTTTGGGCCTCTTCAGCCTAGAAAAGAGACGCCTGAGGGGGGACATGATTGAGACATACAAAATTATGCAGGGGATGGACAGAGTGGATAGGGAGATGCTCTTTACACTCTCACATAATACCAGAACCAGGGGACATCCACTAAAATTGAGTGTTGGGCGGGTTAGGACAGACAAAAGAAAATATTTCTTTACTGAGTGTGTGGTCGGTCTGTGGAACTCCTTGCCACAGGATGTGGTGATGGCGTCTAGCCTAGACGCCTTTAAAAGGGGATTGGACAAGTTTCTGGAGGAAAAATCCATTATGGGGTACAAGCCATGATGTGTATGCGCAACCTCCTGATTTTACAAATGGGTTATGTCAGAATGCCAGATGCAAGGGAGGGCACCAGGATGAGGTCTCTTGTTATCTGGTGTGCTCCCTGGGGCATTTGGTGGGCCGCTGTGAGATACAGGAAGCTGGACTAGATGGGCCTATGGCCTGATCCAGTGGGGCTGTTCTTATGTTCTTAGTGTCAGAAATTCTAGAGCGTGGAGCCTGAAAACAGCTGATAAGATCCTTAAATTCTCATTTCAAAAGGAATTTGTCAGGAAGAATAAAACTCATCTTTATACATGGATTGGCCTTCGGAGGACACAAGTGGGAGTGCCCTGGAAATGGACAAATGGGTCCCTCTTCAACAATTTGTAAGCTCTTTCCCTTTCTTTCTTCTGAACCTTGGGTCAGTGGGGAGGGAGATCTGCACCCCAGTTTTCAACAGTAAAGAATTTTGGGAAGAGTACTGATGAATTGTGAGTAGGGGGAGTTAAGATTATGAATGAAGAGCAGGAGAAGGTTTGTGTGTTCCAAACTATTGCTCTCAAAAACTGCCTACACAGAATAAGAAAATATTATCAACCTGTATTTATAGACCACTTAAAAAGTATATATATTATTTTTTAATTCCTTGGTGATGGTTTACAGGTTCCCAATCCGAGGCGAGGGTCTCTGTGCCTACCTGAATGAGGAGACGGTCAGCTCCACTTGGTGTTCTAACTCCCGCCACTGGATCTGCAGCTCACTTCCCAGAGCCTCTTGAGAGATGCTCAAAGGGCAAAACTTAGGTTCCTTCCAACTTTGGGAGGTTACAATTCTAAGAGGACGTCCAGACCAACTGCCTTTGCTACACCAAACCTGACAGGTGCTATCTGGCCTGTACTTGGAAGGCCAATGAGGGAAGGTTTTAATGTAAACTTCTTTAGCGAAAAAGGATTTTTTGCCTCTCTCGAAACAAGTGCCTGCACCACATCCCTAGCGATGAAAAGTTCTGCGGCAGCTATTTTCAATCAGTATGTTGTGGCCATGTGGAATTGTCCGCAGGTGCGCTGTGGGAGTTTGGGGGATGTCGTACACTTGTCTTACACTCCCAGGGTTTTGGGGTGCTCAGAGTTCTTGGTTCTTGAACCCTGAAGTCCTCAAGGACCCCTGTTCGGTAGTACTGCCACCACCCTGTATGTGCCAGTGTCTCAGTCCAGGGACACGGAGACCCTCTAGGCTTAATTCTATCCCCTGCAGGCACTGAGCACTTTCTTTACTTAAAGCCTCAGTCCTCAGGTTACTAGTCCTCAATGAGGATTTGGTAGCTTGCTGAACAGCTAGGCAGGATTCTGAACCTTTGTCCCCAACAGACCAATGAAACAATTTAGTAAAAGGATTTTTACTTTATTAAGTACATAGGGTTACAAAAAGTTACAAAAAGCAGCAAATGCTAGAGGCATAAAAACTTCTAGGAAACATATCAGCATAAAATAACAAAGCTAATTGGTTATCTCTATTATTTCCTAACTCTCACCTGGGTCAACAAGTGGGAAACCCTGGCCTCTGAGCGGCCCGCTAGGAGGCAGGCTGTGCAGCATGGCCTTTCCCAGTTTGAAGAGACACTTGGCCAACAGTCTGAGGCTAAGAGGCAAAGGCCCATAGCCAGGGAGACAGACCAGGGACAGACTGCACTTGCTCCCAGTGTGGAAGGGATTGTCACTCCCGAATTGGCCTTTTCAGCCACACTAGACGCTGTTCCAGAACTACCATTCAGAGCGCGATACCATAGTCTGAAGGTTGCCAACAACCTGGGTCAGCTTCTTTTGTAGATCTTCAGCCCAGTTACCTATGAGGCCACATGGTCCTGGCCGGGCAGGATGTGCACCCACCACCTTTCCCACCAAGAGACAAAGACCAAAGACAAAGGGCAAAGGGGCAAGACACCCCTCTGGGCTCTGTTCTTATACTTCTCGTGCCAACAGGATGGGATGACTCTCTACTCATTTCAAACTGCCCAATCAGAACTCTTGGGGACAGAATCTTCTCGAAGTGGGGCTGGATGCTAGTCCTCCTAGTTCTCCCCCTCCCCACTGGAGACTCAGGGGCTCCTCTCTGTCTGCTGAGGTGCTACATCATCACCTTCCATGGGCTGTAAATTCCTTGCAGCTAGGACTGCAAGCCCCTTCTGTGTTACTGGGTTACTTTGGTTCAGGCTTTGCAATGCTACTAGGCCTAAACTGTACATATTCATGACAGGGAGGGTCATTTATTAGTAGGGCCATTGGCAGATGTGAACCAGCCAGCAATACAGATTGCCTTGTCTAGCCAAGAATGTCGATAATGAAAAGTGATCCCTAAGTATCTGAAGGATTTAACTTGTTGGAATATTAAGTTATCAATCCTCCAGGGGGATGGAGCCCAGGATTTAGAAAAAACTAAGATCTTTGTTTTTTTCAGAATTGACTGACAATAGATTAAGAAGACAATATTCTTGGAAAGAGATCAGCAGTCTAGGAAGACCTAGCTTGGTAATAGATAGTAACACAGCATCATCTGCATACAAAAGGATTGGAATAGGGGTACCATTTAGAGAGGGAGCAGAAATTCCTGAGGAAGGGAGAAAAGAGGGAAGATCAGCAAGATAAAGGTTGAATAGAAAAGGAGCGAGAATACATCCCTGTCGGACACCCTTGCTCACCGGTATACTGTCTGACATGGCACCTGAGCGATCCAATCGGATGCAACAGGTGTTAGAAGAGTGTAATTGTTGAATCAAAAAGAGGAGACGGGGGTCAATCCGCCATTTAATCAGTTTCCTCCACAAAATATTCCTGTCAATAGAGTCAAAGGCACCTGAGATCGATAAAAGCAGAATAAAGTTTAGTGCCATGATACTCAGAATACTTGCTAGCTAAAAAGGAAAGAGTAGATATATGATCTATTGTGGAGGATCCCGGGCGGAAACCAATTTGTTCCCTGCCCGGGAGACCTATTGAATCAGCCCAGGATATAAGTTTGCTTAAGAGATACCTGGAATACAACTTCCCAATAAATGAAAGGAGACTGATTGGCCGATAGGAGAGGCCGGGTCTCCTTTTTTAAAGATTGGTACTATTACAGAGGCTAGCCAAGTAGCAGGGATTAAACCAGATTTATTGATGATTGTGAATAAATTGGACAGAGGAGTAGGCCACCAAGAAGGATTATTAGTGAGAAACTCTGTTGGAATTTCATCCGGGCCGGGGGCTTTCCCAGATTTCAAGGAGCTGATAAGCTCCATAATTTCAGAAGGCAAGACAGGTGACCATTCCGGCAAGTCGGGAGGGCATAAAGGATAGTTAACATCTAGGTTCGGTGCTGAAAAGACTTTCAGTGCAGATGGCTATACCATCGTAGATCTGCTATCTCTTCAGCTCTGCTATCTCAAAACGCGATTGCCCGATTCCATTTTTATAAGGGCAACCTGCTGCCATTCATGCTCTCCAAATTCAAGTTTTTCCTCAGTTACTTTATGGAGTAGCTGTTTGGATTGAAGCAGCTAATCAGGAGATAGACAAAGCAATTGCTAATTTTTTGAGAAGAATTCTTGGAGTTCCAAATTTAATTAGGCTGTCCACTATGATTTTGGAATTGGGTATTCATCTCCCCACTACTGTAGCTTGGACTTACACTTTTAAGTTTTGGCTTAAACTCCATCTTAATATCCATTCGAATTCTATTCTCTTAGATCTATTAAAAGACTCTTTTTCATCCAACTGGTTTAAATTCATCGATGCCAAACTACCGTATTTTTCGCTCCATAAGACGCACTTCCCCCCCCCAAAAAAAGTGGGGGGGAAAGTGTGTGCGTCTTATGGAGTGAATACTGCAAAAAAGAGTGCATGTTGGGGACCTTAATGAAGGGGGGATCTTCATGCCAGTTTATGATCCCATTCACCCTAATAAAGGGAGGGATCTTCATGCCATTTTATGATCCCATTCACCCTAATAAAGGGAGGGATCTTCATGCCAGTTTATGATCCCATTCACCCTAAGAAGCGGGGGATCTTCATGCCAGTTTATGCTCACATTCAAAAAATGTCATTCAAAAAAATGTGGCATTAGCAATGCCTTAGATGGAAGTTAAGATAGTATCTTATATGAAGACAGCGAAGAAAGTGATGTCAGTGATTGTGAGCAAATGAGCTTCATAAATTCTGACTCTAGTGATGATGAGTTCTTGGGGTTTCCAGAAAACTAGAGTACTCAAAGTCTCTCCATTTGTTAATGACAGTGATAATGGTTCTTAATGCCACTGTTGACTGCTGTTCACTTTACATGGTTCAAATGTTATTCTGTTATAGTTTATTAAATATTTTATTACACTATTTGGTTCAGAATATTTTTTTTCCTGTTTTCCTCCTCTAAAAAAATAGGTGCGTCTTATGGTCAGGTGCGTCTTATGGAGCGAAAAATACAGTATCTTCTTTAGGTCTTTCTCCTGAACTCTTAGCTGATTTGGACCTTCAAAAAGCGCATCATCTCATTAAACTTAAACTTTGGGAGCAAGAATACGCAACTTTACTGTCTAGCTTAAATCCGACCTGCTCGCCTCTCTTTTTTGGTTTGTCTCCTTCTCTGGGCCGTCCTGTGAACTATTTTACCCAACTTACCAACCCTAGTAAAAGACAGGCCTTTATGCTGGCAAGACTGAATATCTTTCCATCAGCATTACATCAAGGGAGATTCTCTAAAACTCCTTGTCCAAATAGATTATGTCTATTTTGTTCAGTTGAACCAGATACTCTGGATCATATCTTTCTTCGGTGCACTGCTCATCACAACCTCAGGTCCCACTTACTTGATTCTTTTCTTTCTTCTCTTCCTGTTTCCCTTGTTGATCCTTTCCCAATTCTTCTCAGTGAGTATTCCCCTCCTATTACCAATCTGGTGGCGGAATTGTTAGTGGTAGTCTCTAAGGCCAAAGTTTGAAGTTAACATTCCCAAAGCTGTTCTATTTTATTATGTTATTTATTCTCTGTAAACTTTTAATATGCCAATAAAGGTACTGAAGTGTCAATTGTCAAAAACCCGATGATGTGCCTTGACAGTGTTGGTGCTTTCTCAGTGTGCTAAAAAGGGTTGAAAATCACTGTTTGTACTTATTTCTTTTAAAGTATTATAAATAAGCAGGGCTTTTTTTCTAATGGAATGCGGGGGGACGGAGTTCCGGCACCTTTTTGCAGGGGCCCCTCCCCTTCGGAGGCATTCCAGGAGGGGGGGAGCAAAACAGAGGCATTTGCTGGGTGGGTGCTGGGGGGTGCATGGTGGGCGGGCGCCTGGCCACACAATGACCCCCTCCTGCCCCCATCCCCAAGCTCTCGCCTGAGCCCAGCCTGCCTCCCATCCCCCCGCGTTCTGTGTCCCCGCGCAGCTTCCAAGCCGGTGGAGGGCGCGGGGGACACACGCCGAGGAGGAGGACAGCCAGCCAGCCAGCCAGCCAGGGGGATGGGCTGCGGCACCCACGGAACGCCCAGGTACTGGCTTGGCGGCGGCGGCGGTGGAGGAGGAGGGGAAGGAAGCTGGCTGGTGCAGCCCCTGTGCCAATCTGCAGCATGAGCCTAGGCATGTCTACTCAGAAGTAAGTTCCATTGTGTTCAATGGGGCTTACTCCTGGGAAAGTGTCATAGCCTTGCAGCCTGAGTAGACAGGCAGAGGAAGGGCTCTGAGGCTGCAGTCCTCTCCACACTTTCCTGGGAGGAAGCCCCACTGCCTCTACTGGGATTGACTTCTGAGGAGACAGCCATAGGCTTTGGCTCTGAGGCTGCAGTCCTGTCCACACCTTCCTGGGAGGAAGCCCCATTGACTCTAATGGGACTGACTTCTGAGTAGACAGGCACAGGATTGGGCCCTGAGGCTGCCATTCTATCCACAGTGAGCCCCATTCACTAAAGGGGACTTCTGAGTAGACATGCATAGGATTGGGCTCTTAGGCTGCAATCCTAGGCACTTTCCTGGGAGTAAGCTCCATTGACTAGAACGAGACTTACTTCAGAGTAGACATACCTAGGATTGGGCTCTTAATCCTGGCAGAGAGATATATCTTCACCTGTTTTCACATGCTAAGGGCAGGTGAAAAGGGATTCTACGTGTGTACAACGTGCTGTCCAGCCTTGCCAGAGATCCTCCTCATCCTTCCCCCACAAGCATGCCCTCCGCCAGCCAGCATTTGCAGCTCCTCTCCAGCAATGCACCGCAGCTGCTCAGGGCAGCAGAGAACATACAATTGCATGCCAAGCACCTTCCCAAAGACACAGAGTATTCTGATACCTGAATTGAACCGTATTTAATCGCTTGTTTGCAAACGTAGCTGTTTCTATGTGCACCTAAGGACCCCTCTCGTGTAAGAATTCCTTTTTTGTTCTTACTCCCACAGTTGCTTAGAGTAATTTTACTACATGGAACTCATGTAAGCCATTTTTCGGAATCCATTCACTGCTTCCTCTCCTCGAAGTAGTGCCACACTACATACTACACGCTACAAGTGCACCTGTACAGTATTTTTCCCCATGTGTAGAAAAAGTAGCTAGGAGGAAGGGGATGTGGAGATTGACAGCCCAATCCTATACGTGTCTACTCAGAAGTAAGTTCATCTTTAGGGGGAAGCACATAAAAAATATTTTATTTCGCCAATAAAAAATGGTCTAAAAATAAATAAATAAATAAATAAATAAATAAATAATAAAAAGATTAACAAGTTGTGAGTTCCTGCACCTTTTATTTTACAAAAAAAGCACTGTAAATAAGTACAAACATTTTTCAAAATATATATACACAGATTAGCCCTCATCACCCACAAGTTTGTGAACTGCAGATTTGACTCAACGTGGAACACAAGTCTGCTTTGGAGGGCCTCTGAGGACCGGAGGTCACATCCAGGAGGTCTTCTGAGGCGGGGGAGGCCTCTCATGGCTCGTCAGAAACTTTTGAAAGGCACTTCTGGTTTTTCACCAAGCCAAAAGACCCTTTCAGAAGGCTCCAGCAGGCCTTCTGAAGTGCAGGAAGTTGAGTGCAGCTTCCCCAGAACACCCAGAAGGTACTTCTGATTGCATCCAGAGGTCCTGATGAGGCCCAACTGTGAATTTCATTATCTGCTGATTTCTGTATGGGGGGGGGGGTCCAGGAATGGATCCCCTGGGGATACTGAGGTCCCCAGTGGTGAAGACCAGATTGTGAGGAGCTCCAGAAGGATCTCTCCAAACCGGGAGACTGGGCAGCAAAATGGCAGATGCGCTTCAGTGTATATAAGTGTAAAGTCATGCACATTGGGGCAGAAAATCAAAACTTCACATATAGGCTGATGGGTTCTGAGCTGTCTGAGACAGATCAGGAGAGAAATCTTGGGGTGGTGGTGGACAGCTCAATGAAAGTGTTGACCCAATGAGTGGCAGCAATGAAGCGGGCTAATTCCATGCTTGGGATCATTAGGAAAGGCATTGAGAATAAGATAGCTAATATTGTAATGCCATTGTATAAATCGATGGTCAGGCCACACCTGGAGTATTGCTTCCAGTTCTGGTCACTACATCTCAAAAAGGACATAGTGGAGATGGAAAAGGTGCAAAAGAGAGCAAGCAAAATGATTACTGGGCTGGGGCACCTTCCCTATGTGGAAAGGCTACATTGTTTGGGTCTCTTTAGTCTAGAAAAGAGGTGCCTGAGGGGGGACATGATTGAGATATACATAATCTTGCAGGGGATGGACAGAGTGGCTAGAGAGACGTTCTTTTCCCTCTCACATAACACCAGAACCAGGGGACATCCACAAAAGTTGGAGAGTTAGGACAGACAGAAGAAAATATTTCTTTACCCAGTGCGTAATTAGTTTGTGGAACTCTTTGCCACAAGAAGTAGTTATGGCATCTTGCCTGGATGCCTTTAAGAGGGCATTGGACAGAATTCTGGAGGAAAAGTTCATTACGGGTTACAAGTCATAGTAGGTATGTGCAAGCTCTTGGTTTTAGAGGCAGGCTGCCTCTGATTGCCAGATGCAGGGGAGGGCACCGGGACGCAGGTTACGTCTGTTGTCTTGTGTGCTCCGAGGCATTTGGTGGGCCACTGTGAGATGCAGGAAGCTGGACTAGATGGGCCTTTGGCCTGATCCAGTGGAGCTCTTCTTATGTTCTTAAGGTACTAGAAAGAACCAAGTCACTTGATGAGGAGTTGGTAAATTAATAAAACTGACATGGATAGCTCTGTATGTTCAGCATTGACACAGTTGACATTGACAGCACATTGACATTGTGCTGTGAGGACAAAAGGAGGAGACATTTACCCCTCCTGAGCAATTTGCAGGAGACAGACCAGAGAAGGAACTGCACTTTGTACTGTCCTTGTAAGGAGGGCAGTATAAAAATATGAAAAATGACAGAATGGTATGGATGAAGATGCTGCAGGCTGGAGGGGTGATTGTCAGAATATCTAACAGTGCATGCCTATGCATGTCTACGCAGAAGTAAACACGTTGAGTTCAATGACTTACTCACATGTAGCTGCATATAGAATTGCAGCCAATGTACTGTCTTGTTTCTCCCTTTCTTAATTTGTTGTACAATAAACTGCATGGTATATTTCAAGCATGTCTGCTTTTGTCAGTATTGATTTTATTTTAAACACATGATAACAATATGCTGAGCTCACAATATAGAAATATCCCAAGATGCCCAGTTCACCCATAAGGCTCTTCTCTGACCAAAAGCCAGCATCTAAAATTCCTCTTAGAGAACAGGCTAACTGTGGTATAGATTCACAAGGGTAAACAGAAAGTCATAAACAAGAGCCATAAACTAACAAAAGGGATGCATAGAGTACCAGATCCTTTGTAATGGATATCTCTGTAAACAAATTGCTGATGCATATCGAATTGCCCTCCTGAACATCCTGAGGATCAAGATGTTGATCTGATAACCAAGCCAAATGTTGTTTGTGGGACTGTTGGTCTGTTATTTTTCCCATGCTTGCTATGGATGTGTTTTGTTCTCTTTGTGTGCTCTTTTGTCCCCCCTCCCCTACCTAGTCTACCCTATAAAACCAGCATCATTGTAATTGTTCAGGGTCTCTCCACGTGTGTGTGTGTGTTTGTGGAGGGTCCCGTTTGCAAACGAGAGTAACGTAAGAAGTCCTTTGAATTCTCCTGTCGCCTGTTTGATTGCCTCTCCAAAATCCAAAGAATCGTGTGTGTGTTCATTTGGGAACACACAGATCAAGATATTGGACCAAGATAAACTGTCCTGTGTTTCTGATGAGTGAATACAACAGCACTAAGTCAAAATGTTTATGGGGGGAACAGCAAATTCAGTACCCATGTCACTTAATCTTTTGCAAAACACAAGGTGACCCTGAAAGGACAAAAAAAGTACTGTACTAGAAAATGAGACAGGAGGATGGGATGGGTGCTTGTGACTGGATCTCTGGGACACTTGTGACAAGAGGAGAAGCATGGTGGTCATCTCCAGAGATGTGATGTCAAGTTTAAGATGATGCTCAACTTGGACTTTTTATTTTTCAAGTGAAAGAAAAAGGTGCACCGGGTGGGGGGGGGAGGGTGTGTTTTTCTAGTACAAGCAATTCAAAATGGCCAGGTCCAATTGGATGTTCTTCTTCCTGCTGAGTGAAAGAAGTCCCGTGCCCTGGAATGCCAGCACACCTTCAAATTCTAGAATGGTAACCTTTGGCGCTTTGACATTCTGTTGCGAGGAGGTGGGAAAATAGAGGCTTCCTTTGTGTGTTCCTCGTGGCTGAAAACACAGAATATGCAAAGAGAGGAGTCAAGCTTTGGAGGCTGGGTAGTGCTTCAAATTCCTGACAATTTGGGGAGGGTGAGCAGGTGTGCCGGGCTGAGTTCGTGAGTGGGGGTCCAGGCAGAAGGGCAGGGCAGATGCTTTGTAGCCAAGTCACCATTTCTGCTTGCCAGAAAACACTTGTCCTTCCCCTCCAGTGCAATCCTAGGTGTGTCAGCTCAGACATTCAGCAAGTCTTGTTCTTTGGTGGGAGATACTCGAGGTAAGAGTACACAGCTGTGCAAAGGTTTGTTTGGATCAGCAACCAGTTTCCAAACAGATACCTTTGCGAAGACCACAAGGAAATGTTGAAGGCAAAGAGTGCTCCAGCATTTGGTGGCTGAAGGCAGACTGCCTTGGAAGACGGAGGTTTCACAGGAATACAAGTGCACTAAAACTGCTCTGCTGGATCAGGTCAAGGGCCACCCATCTCAGCCAGCATCCTGTTTCCCCACAGTAGCCCTCCAGCTGCCTCTGGGAAGTCCTTCTGCTGTTGCTCTCTGCCTGGGAGGAAATTCCATTGAACACAGTTTCTGAGATGAAACACATAGGACTGGGCTGTTGGCCTCTCTGTACAATGTTGGAGATTTGGAGCTGGGTGGTGGTGAAACGAGGCTCTTGCTCAGGGCTGGCCTGAGATTGCTTGATGTAGGATATCAAATGCTGGCCCCACAATGTGCTAGGTTCTCCTCCTCCCACTGTCCATTCCTGAGATCAGCACTCTCTTCTCTTCCATATTCCTCCTTTCTCTCTGTCCTTCCTCTTTCTTTTCCAATCCAGGGACTGAGGAGGAGCAGTGGAGTTAAGTAGACAGAGATGAACACCCTCCACCAATCTGCTGCCTGAGGCAATTGCCACAGTTGGCCTCATGGGTGCCCTGGCCCTATTTCTGTTGTTGTGTTGGATACTGAAAGTGTCACTAAATGCAGCTGAAGGGCATGTTTTTCTCTCCAGCTCCAAACTGGGGCATAGGTCAGGTTCCATCCATCACCATTGCTAGGGGGCACTAGAACACTCAGTGTGCCAGGGAGTGAGTGGAACCATGAAAGCCTGTGCAGCATGATGTCACAATGAGGACTCTGCCCCACCCTGCAGGGGGGCAAGTTCTGGTTTGAACTGGCTGCCGAAAACTTCCACAACTTGTGAGCGCCCACCAGCTCTGGGTTCCTTTCTCAAACATTCATCTCTGTACCTTCCAGTACAGAATATATTTAGTAAGGATATTTAGATGCTATTTTTCAACAAGAAAATTCACAAAGTGGTTTACAGAGAAAATCAAATAAATGAATGGCTTCTTGTCCCAACAGGGCTCATGATTCAGGCTTCTATGGGGCTTTTTGCTTTCCCAAAGCAACCCACAGTTCGACGTTTTCTGAACTTTCAAATCTGTGTGCCTTATCTTGAGGTTGTCCTTTCAATGACGCTAGAAGGCAGGTGGGAAAGGCAGGCTGCCCTGGTCTGGAACCCACATCCTCATCCCTGCTTTCCCTTTTTTTCAGGCCCCACCTGAAGGCCCAGTCCTTGGAGAAAAGCACTCCCTGATCCTGGATCATCTTTGCTTCTGCTTCCACTGCTGGTGCCCCCCGAATCCTGAAAACTTTCGTAGATAAGATGTATAGCTATACCTCTTTTTCACCGCAGGAGGGCAGAAGACAGCCCTTTAGAGAGCAAACAAGAGGCAAACTTGGGAACCAGCTGCAGCCAGCCAGGGGGACTATGTTTGGAACAGAAATCACTAAAGGGGTGGGGTGGTTTATATGGATTTTAGGAGCTGAAAATGGAGGCATAGGATGCCCAGGGGCTGTTGCTCTGGACACTGGCAGAGGGTAAAGGGAAGGTTGGATTAAGCAAGGGCTCTTATTCTGTCCAACCACAAATTATGCAGCCCAGGATTTCCTTTGCATGTACCTGACAGTTAAACATTGTGTGGTTCTGCTGGCCACTGGTTGATGATATTCCACAGAGTAAGTGCATGGAGATTTTGTTCATCTCCATGAAGCTCCAGGGGGGTTGGGTGTCACCAATCTACAGACGCCCCCCTCCGGTTCCATCTCTGTTTCTTCAACCAAGGAGGCTGTGGAAGTCCTGAGTCTAGTGCTGGGTTGCATAAGGGTAAATGAACTGAAATCCAAACAAGGAAGAGGTGCTGTTAGAGCACGGGTGCCCAAACCCCGGCCCAGGGGCCACTTGCAGCCCTCGGGGACTCCCAATCCGGCCACAGGGAGCCCCCAGTCTCCAATGAGCCTCAGGCCCACTGGAGACTTGCTGGAGCCTGCACTGGCCTGACATGACTGCTCTCAGCATGAGGTCAACTGTTCTACCTCTCATCTCATGTAAGCTGTGGGATGAGAGCTCCCTCCACCGCTTGCTGTTTCATGTCTGCGATGCTGCAGCAAAGGCCAGCCTTGCTTTGTGCAGGGCCTTTTATAGGCCCTGAGCCACTGCAAGACCTTCTTGTTCTGTCTCTAATGTATTCATTTATGTAAATGTATTCAAATTTGAAATGTAAGTTAATTCTTTTTCCCCGTCCGACACAGTGTCATGAGCTGACACTGGTGGCCTCCTGCCCCAAAGCCTGGACACCCCTGTCTGAGTTTGTGGAGCAGGGGGTGGAATGGCGCCCGTTCTGGACGGGGCTGCTCCCATAAGAACAGCCCCACTGGATCAGGCCATAGGCCCATCTAGTCCAGCTTCCTGTATCTCACAGCGGCCCACCACCTGCACTGCAGGGCTGTGCAGTCTGGGTGCTCCTGGAGGCCGTGCGGGCGCCTTTGTGCAGCCTGGGCTCGCGTGCCGTGTCTGAGGATCAGCCAGGCTGGCGACATCAGGACTGGACTCCTGCCTGGGCCGCCCAGGGAGACTGTTCGAGGCCTGCGACTGGTGCGAATGGAGCCACCAGGCTGTTGACCAGGGTGGGGCGCAGCTGGGGGGGCCCAGCCTGGCGGGGAGCCTCAGCGCAGGCGGAGGGAACGGCTCGCGCACCTGCTGAGGCTCTCCGCCAGGTTCAGCGCCCCCCCAGCTACGCCACCGGAACAGGGCTTGGTGCGTTTCTGGCCCAGCCTGCTGCTGCTGACGACCTCCGAGCCCCTCAATGCTTTCAGGGCAGCCCCTCCCCCTGGAGCCTGGGTGAGCAGAGGAGAAGCCAGGGCTCCTTATGCAAATGAGGAGGCGTGGCCACAGAGGGCCACGGCTCAGAAAGAAACTAGCTGACTCACTTTCTGCGCATGCGCCCATCAGAGCGGCCTAGAGGTAGAAGGAGCGGCGCCACCACTCACCACCGGATGTTATTCGACCCCCAATGAGGGTCTGGGTTGGCAAAAGCCGGAGAGTTCGCTGCGCCTTCCCCGCGCTTGTTTCTCGGAGGGCGAGCCAGAACTCTCCGAACTCGGAAGGGCCTCCCACCGGTGTCGCTCTGCCTTTGGCACTCTTTGGTCACGTGGCCTAAGCTTTGCACTGGGCGTCGGGGTGGAAGAGCGCTTCGCCTGGCGACCGGAAGTGCCGCTGTCCCTCAGCCTCTACGGCCGATTTCGCGCATCGAGACCCGGAAGCGTCCTTAGCGACGTCAGAGGGAGACGTCACTTCCGCCCACGACCGGAAGCGCCCCTCAGACCGTCGTTTCCTCGCCTCGGCGACTGAAACGCTCCTGAAGTGACTGGGCAGGCGGCAAGATGGCGGCCTCGGGGGGCGGCGGCGGTGGCGGCACTGGCGAGGGAAGCGGCGGCTCTTCGCCCCCCGCAGCGGCGCCCGCGGAGCGCGTGCCCGGCTGGGAGGTGGCGGTGCGGCCGCTGCTCTCCGCCTCCTACTCGGCCTTCGAGATGCGGGAGCTGCCGCAGCTGCTGGCCTCGGTCATCGAGAGGTGGGCGGGGCCTCGAGGGGGGGCGGGGCTCCCGGGCACTCGGCCCCGCCCCTTGCAAGAGGCAGGGAAGGTCCAGGTGGGACGCGGCCTACGGTGGCGTGGCTGGGGGGCGAGCGGCCCCTCCCTTCGGAGCCATTCCCGGCGGGGGGCAAAACGGAGCCGTACGGGAAGGGAGGGGCCGCTCGCCCCCCAGCTACGCCACCGAGGGCCCTGCAGTGGCCGCTGCCTTTGAGCCCCCAAACGAGTCCTTTTATGCTCTGCTGGTTATTGCGCAGGCAGGACCGTCCTGTCTTCTGCTGTGGAGCAGGGGTGCTGCTGGGGGGCAGGTGCGGCAGAGCCTCCCGCTGTCCACACGAGGAGCGCTTAGTGGGGCTGAGCGCTGCTCTTGAAGAACTAGGCAGGGAGGCTCTGCCCTGCGCACCCCCACCCACCGCGCGTCCCTGCTGTCCACTCAGCCAGGGGCCCAGTCAGTGCAGCCCAGAGAGAAGAGAACAAATGCTCCCTCACCTCTAGGAGGCCTCTGTGGCCTCCCACCGCAGGACGCAGTGTGCCCCCATTGGCACAGCTGCACCGGCACTGGAAGTTTGGGTGGGGCTGGGCCCTGATACTGCACTAAACAGTATGAAACAAATAAATGTTTGATGGTTGCAGCAGTTATTAGTGGGAGTTGCTGTTGCAGGTGCACATTCAATAGTGAGGTGGCAGCAGTTGTGAATGAGGAAATGGCAGTTCTGTAGTCACGCTGCGCTCTGTGGCATCTGTTGCTCTGTGCCCTGGGAAGTGCTTTGGGAGGCGTTAACTGGGAAGCAGCTGTTTTTTAAAGAAATGTTAAATGGTGGTGAACAACAGAAAAGGCAGACTTTCCTCCTGCAGTCTGGCGCTGAGGAACTTGCAAGGTGCAGCAATGGCTACTGCTGGCTTAGATGGGATTGCAGAGGAAACATGTTCACTGCCGCAGAGCCTTGTTCTTCTGCTTAGTTGGGGTCGGGCTGCCGGCAATTGCCCTGAAGTGTGCCAGATGCTGTTCTCGAAAGGGGGGAAGACTGCTGTCCCTCCCTGTGCCTCATGGTCTCGTAAGATGATGGGCAAGCGGAGGTGATGTTTCTCATTCATATAAGTGATACTTTTGATCACCTGGAAATGATTCCCCGTTCACCCCAAGTAGCGTAGCTAGAAACTGTTTTTGAGCCTGAACTGAAACCCCTGTTCACCTGAACAGGGTGATCTGATTGGAGTTAGGGTTACTGTAGGCAGCAACTCCACAGGAGTTGGAAGTTAAGATCATTTACTGGTCAACTATCTGCAATACTTCCAGGGATTGAATCTGTTACCTGCCATGAGCCTCTCACTAGCTTCCCTTTTATATGGGTGGGGATGTTTCTTAGTGGCAGAGCACGTGGAAGATCCCCGGTTTAGTCCCTGGCAGCATCTCCAGTTAGAGCAAGGAAAAAAATCTCTCTCTGAGCTTCTGGAGAGCTGCTGCCAGTCAGTGTAGGCAGTGTGGCAGTAGTCTGACTCATTTGGTTGCAGCTTCGTATGGTGTGTGCATGTACAAAAACTCCAAGCGTTCCTGCCCAGCTTTATCTGAAGATAATGACTTTCAGTTCTGTTTCTTGGACAGATTATCTCCAAATGGATGTTGCTCAGCCACACTGCTGTTGACAACAGGCTGGTTTCCTGCAGAGTAGCTCTTTACGACGTTTGAAACTTGTTGAATCCTGAGCATGTGCTTCCCAGACCTAGCAGAGAGAATGCCCCCCTCTCCCACTTCTCATTTGCCCCAGGCTGTTGGATCTTCCTATGTTGTGCAGCTGGCTGTTTAGAGCCTTGCATTATGTAGAGTTGCACAAAATTTAGCCAGCCCTGTCTGTGCCTTTTGCAGAGAGTGATGAATGCAAATGTTTTCCAGAGTTCTGCTGCATGCTGCGGGATGTTGAAAAAGCAAATGGCATGGACCTTGTTGAGGCAGCAGAGAGGAAAAACAATGGAAAGGTGCTGGGGCCCAATTAGCGGTTTTGCTGGAAGCCTTGACTCTTGTGGGCTTGTGTTTGTGCATACCTCTCTTGAGCTGCTTATTGCCCATTAGCCTATCTGGATCCTGCAGGGGGCCCTTGACTTCTCTGTGAATCTCTGTGACTGCTGGGTTTTGTCTTTCTGTCAGTTTGCAGGAGGCTTCTTGTTAGAGTACCCTGAGAGTTTTGCTGATCAGTGATTGAGTTTCTAAGTCACGCAGAGGGACCTGCAGCCACCTTCTGTGGCCTTGGAGCACTGCTCCCACATCCCAAAGCAATTCTATGTGTTTGATTCAGAGATCAGTCCCACTATGTGCAGTGGGATTGCCTCCCAGATAAGCATGCACAGGATTGCTCCCTCAGTCCTGTGCCTTCATGTAAGTTCAGGAACTGTCCACTGTTCCTGTCACCAGCCTTCATCTGGGGAAGAGGCAGGGTAGGGATTGTCCCTCAAATTCCACAGGGCTGCAGAGGTGCTTGGAATTCTAGCGCAATAGCAAGAAGGATTTTCTGGCCGCTCCCTTAACATCTAAAAGAGAAATATTGAAGCTTGTTTTACAATCCAATCCTAACCTGCACTAGCATAGGCAGGCCAATTGTTTTGCGCCATATCCAGCACAGGTTAGAAGGTGCTGTGTTGCAACTCAGAGTAAGAAGACTTATGTCCCCTTACCCAAGTAATGCCCCAGCCACCCCAATGGGGCTACTCAGATCTGTGCCAGCTAAATTGCTGGTGAAGATCTGACCACCCCGCTGTAATGACGGGCTGCTCAGTAGGGGGGTTAGGATCAGACCCAAGTGCTGGAGGCTGGTCCCACCCCTTTCCTGGGCTCAGTCCACCTGTCGCTTGCCCTCCCCTCACTCTGAAACACTCCAGTTCTACCCTCCCCCTGCCCTTCTGTATGGCTTCAACCCCCATGCTGGCTTCTGCAGGCCGGCACAAGCTTACCTTCCTGGGGTGTGGCACAGAGGCTGGATTTGGCCTCCTTATGGCATGTTTGTGACACTCCTGGGCCAGTGCAAGGGACTTGTGCCAGCCTAATGCCTCCTCTGGATTGTACCTTTAGTGGTATACTTGTGCTGTGTGAAGATGCTCCCTAACCCTCCCCCAGTTTCAAAATGGAGAGGAATCTGGAGTTCCTGCATTGTTCCCGTCAGCGTGATGTGACGCTATGGTGGGTGGAGTTGTGGACTCCTTTTTGTGCTGTCTTGGGGGGCTTTCTCTCATCGTAATAAGTGTTCCTCTGTTACTGAGACCATGCATGGCCCTGGAGAGGAGGGTGTGCCAGCAGCATTCTTTCTCAGAGGTGCATGTCACAGTCATGTACCCTGTGATGGGGTCTAATTCAGCTCAGGGATGTCGCCAACCTCCCTCCCCCTTTTCCAGTTCTTTAGCAGTGCAGTGTTTTCTGTGTGTCTTTTTGTAGTGACTAGAGTTGGTCCCTAAATTGGATAAACTTCCCGGCCATGTCTGGAAGGAATTTGGAAGTGGTGAAATCTTGGGGTTGTGTTTTTCTTCTGGCATGACCTCTGCAGCATCACAGATTGGCAAACAATGCAGGGTGTGTGATGTGCAGGTCATGTGATGTTTTTGGAGAGTGAACCTTGTGTCACATGTGCTTGTCTTGGGAAGACTCAGTAAATGGATATTGTCCCGCTTGGCAGTGGGTTTGTTGACGTTGCGGCGGAGTTTTCTCTAAGCCCTGGGGTGCTTTGGCCAGTCAGGTGCTGGGCCTGGCCTGGCTGAGTTCTCTGGAGCAGTTTGCACTGCAAACCGCTGCTCACGTGTACCTGCTGTTCTCTCTGCTTGGCGTAGGGAAACCAAGTACACATGCGGGCCTGCCTCACTGCAGGTAACTGACATCTCTTGATAGTGGAGGTGTGTTCATGTTCAGGAGGCCACACGTGTGGACTGGCAGTCAAGCCAGAATGAGCATTTGCCAGGAGCCTGCTGTTCCCCTTCAGAGCCATCCAGTGGGTGCTTTCTGGGGAGTAAGTCCCACTGAGCGTTCTGTGGCTTTCTCTTGGGTAAGCGTGCATGGGGTTGCAGCTCTGTCATGCACTGTGTGGTTACCCCTTTGCTCTCTGTCAGAGAGCCAGGACGCTACTGTCACCCACTGTCAGAAGGGACACATCTGGAAGTAAAGAGAGGAGTGGACAGGGCTTCCCCATAGCAGCATTGCACTGGCTAGGAAAAAAAGCTACAGCCCCAGTTGGGTCCGTCCACAGTTCTGCTTGCCAGCTGCGGGTCTCACATTGCCCTCTAGCAAGTGTGATGAAAGGTGCTCCGGGCAGCTCTGTGCGAGACCAGTCGCTTGTCAGAAGGTGACCCTGCATTTTCATGTTTGTTAGGCAGAGCAGGGAGGTAGGGTCCATTTTCTGCATCTCCAGCTGAAAGATTCAGGCAGGGGAGGCTCACAGGAATTCCCCTGGCATGTGGCAGCTGTAGGGGCCTGAAGCTCAGGGCAGTCACTGACTATGCAGTCCTAAGCAGATGTGCACAGAAGTAAGTCCCAGTTCTTCAGGGGAGCTTACTTTGAGGCAAGCGTACGCAGGACTGAACTGTGACATTTCAGCATGGAACGTTGTAGGAATGCCATACAAAATTTGAGGTGTAACTTTGGCATTAAAGGCCTGGAGAGCAGCTGGAACGAAAGAGTTACCCCAAGAGAAGAAAAAACAAGTAATAGCCTGAACAGCTAGTTTGGATGAGTTGATTACTGTAAGACGATGGGAAGACCAGAAAATCTGGTAGTGAAACCGGAGACCAAGATACTGAAATTCCTTGACTTGTTGTATTGATTTACCATTGAAAAGCCAGGACTGTGGTTTCCAAGAGTGCCCAAACACCACAATCTTGGACTTTTCATAGTTTAGCTGGAGGGCGTTGTTGGTAAAATATTCTATGCAGGCGTTAACCAGTCTCCTTAATCCTATTTTAGTTTGGGATATCAGGGCCATGTCATCAGCATACAAAAGAAGAGGGATATCCACTGAACCTAATTTGGGGGAATGCGTGTCAAAGTTTGCTAAATAGGGAGCCAGATCATTAATGAAGAGATTGAACAGGGTGGGAGCAAGAACGCACCCCTGCTTGACCCCCTTGTTGATTGGAATTGGGGCCGAGAGGCCGCCCCTCAGAGATAATTTCACTTGGCATGAGGTGTTTAAATGAAGGGCACAAATTAATATTAATAACCTTTTGTCCACTCCCATCTTCTCAAGTTTATCCCAGAGTCTATCTCTATCTATGAAATCAAAGGCCGACTTTAAATCTAAAAAAGCCACATATAGTCGGGATTTATTTTGGGTCCTTTGTTTAGAGATTAGGTGGGATAGTACCACACACTGATCAATTGCAGACTTATTTGGCCTAATACCCGCTTGCTCTGGGCCTATGATGTTATGGGCCTATGATGTTATGAGAACAAAACGGCTAGTATTGAGAACAAAACGGCTAGTATTATAATGCCGTTGTACAAATCTATGGTAAGGCCACACCTGGAGTATTGTGTCCAGTTCTGGTCGCCGCATCTCAAAAAAGACATAGTGGAAATGGAAAAGGTGCAAAAGAGAGCGACTAAGATGATTACGGGGCTGGGGCACCTTCCTTATGAGGAAAGGCTACGGCGTTTGGGCCTCTTCAGCCTAGAAAAGAGACGCTTGAGGGGGACATGATTGAGACATACAAAATTATGCAGGGAATGGACAGAGTGGATAGGGAGATGCTCTTTACACTCTCACATAATACCAGAACCAGGGGACATCCACTAAAATTGAGTGTTGGGCGGGTTAGGACAGACAAAAGAAAATACTTCTTTACTCAGCGTGTGGTCAGTCTGTGGAACTCCTTGCCACAGGATGTGGTGCTGGCGTCTAGCCTAGACGCCTTTAAAAGGGGATTGGACAAGTTTCTGAAGGAAAAATCCATTATGGGGTACAAGCCATGATGTGTATGCGCAACCTCCTGATTTTAGGAATGGGTTAAGTCAGAATGCCAGATGTAGGGGAGGGCACCAGGATGAGGTCTCTTGTATCTGGTGTGCTCCCTGGGGCATTTGGTGGGCCGCTGTGAGATACAGGAAGCTGGACTAGATGGGCCTATGGCCTGATCCAGTGGGGCTGTTCTTATGTTCTTATGTTCTTATGTTCTAACTGACTGCTTTGTGATTCTTTTTTCTTTGCAGTGAGTCAGAAATATTGCACCATGATAAGCAATATGAGCCTTTCTACTCGTCTTTTGTTGCGCTTTCAACACACTACATCACCACAGTGTGTGGGCTGGGTGAGTGCTGTGCTTTTGTGATCCAGGCTGCCATTCTGCTGATGGTTCTCAACAGAAGGGGCTCTTCCTAACGGAGTCTTGGTGGCTTCTGGTCCTGAATACAGGAGATGGACAGGGGGAATGGAGGCTTTTGGACCAGGAATGAACAGGGGAGGCAGCAGCAAAAACCAAAGTTTCTTTGCTGAGAGATGAAGAGGAGAGTAGAGAGGGGAGGGGGAAAACTGAATTGCAAGGGAAAGAGAATCATGAGTGAAGGAAGGCAACTTACGTAGTGGGGATAAAGACAGAAAGGAGCTGAGGAGGTGCTAAGACATTCCGCCGGGCATCTGTTTGATGGACGTGTCCTTCTTCCAGTACCTCGAAATCAGCTGCAGTCGGTGGCAGCAGCCTGCAAGGTGCTGATTGAATTCTCCCTGCTGCGACTTGAGAACCCCGATGAGGCTTGTGCTGTTTCACAGGTGAGAAGGGAGACATGTCTCATATCCTGCAAGCTGCTGGTGGCGAGGAAGCTTGTGGAATGGCTTGAGGGCAGAATGCCCAGCTTTGGATGCTGGAGGTTCTGGGTTCGCAGGCTGGATAGACTCAGGCCCTCCTAACCTCCCCTCAGCACAGTATTGCCCCTGCTGCCCAGCAGTGGCTCTCCAGGTTTTCAGCCCTATCTGCAGATGCCACAAGGGCTTGAACCTGGACCCTTCTGCATGAGAATCTGGGCTGTGGCCTCTCTCCACCCCAGTCCCTGGTATTAAGTCCCTGGAGCTTGGGCAGCAGGGCTGGGAAAGGTCTTTGCCCAGGAAGCTGCTTCCGGTTGGAGCAGGTTGTTCTGGGTTAGGTGGACTATAGCCCTACTCCATATGAGGTAGGCTCTTATGGGCAGGGCCGTGGCTGTATAGTAGAGCACATGCTGAACACACAGCCCAGGCTATGCAGAAAAGTCCACATCTTGCCTCTTCTCCTCCACAGAAACACTTGATCCTGCTGATTAAGGGCCTCTGCACTGGCTGCAGCCGCCTGGACAGGACTGAAATTATCACCTTTACAGCGATGATGAAATCGGCCAAACTGCCCCAGACCGTGAGGACCCTCTCTGATGGTAAGCGCTGAATGTCGCCTGGTGCTCACTGCACACTTCCCTGCTGTTGTGTGTTGCTGGTCAGGTGTGCTTCCCCCTCCCGGTTGCAGGGTGCTGACTTGTGTGCTTTTTGCCTTCCTTGTCCAGTGGAGGATCAGAAAGAGCTGGGTTCTCCAGTCAGCCCGGAGCTGCGGCAGAAAGAAGTGCAGATGAACTTCCTGAACCAATTGACATCAGTCTTCAACCCTAGAGTGGCCACATCCTCGTCAGTCTCGCCACAGACCCAGGTGCGCAAGTATGCAAGTTTTGGGCTTTCTGTGCCTGGTGAAATAGATGGGCAACCGCACATATTATTAAGGCATCAGGCGAAAATAGTGAAAGGACTGAGTGGTGGTGGTTTGACAACAGTCTGCAATTCAGAGTTCAAAATCAAAATGGATTTGCAAGTTCGTGTTGCTTTGGGTTTCATGTCATGCCTGAATTGACAGACCCTAGGCAGAGAAGTGCACCCACCTCTGGAATGTTCTGCACAATTGGCTCTGTTGTGAGTAGACTCTGTGTGGTGTAGTGGCTGAGGGTGTTGGACCAGACCAAGGAGAACTGAATTAGAATCCGTGTTCAGCTGTGGAAGCTTACTGGGTATCCTGCTGGATCTCCGCTGAGCCCTACCTAACAGGGTTGTTTTTGTATGTCATCTTGAGTTCTCTGGAAGAATGGTGGGATATCTAAGTATTTAATTCTTTTTTAGGGGGAAGGCGAAAGTGATGACCAGACATCCACAGACCAGGCCTCTGTGGCCAAGACCAAGAGCATTTTCATTGCTCAGAATGTGGCCAGCCTACAAGAGCTTGGTAGGAAGGAGAGCATCCTCGGCGGCAACTCTTCCTGTCCCATTCAAAGGGAGTGGTGGGGGTAGTGGGGTCTTCCTGGTCATTGACCTTTTGGTTTAAGAATTTGTTCCCTTCCCATCTGCCACTGTGCACTACTGCTGTAAGGCAGTGGGGGTGGGGGATAGTTTCTGCCTTCATGCCCTGCTTCTGAGCTTCCTGGCAGCATCTGGCTGGCTACTGTGGGGAGCAGGATACTGGACCTTTGGTATCATCCAGCGGGGCTCTCCTGCTGTTCTTAGGTGGGTCTACCAGTCAGCATTAACTGGGAGATGTAGATGGAACCTCCATGTTTGAAGGCAGTCTGTCTTGAATATCTGCAGGGGAGGTTTGCTGCCTTCTGCACCTGCGTGAACTTCCCTCAGGCATCTGGGCGGCTCACTGAAGCTGATGAATCCTTGGGCTGGTCCAGCAGGGCTGCTCAGACTTGACACTTTCGTCGTTCTCCCGTCCTTGTATCCTACAGGTGGCTCTGAAAAGCTGCTGCGGGTCTGCCTGAACCTCCCTTACTTCCTCCGCTACATAAACCGCTTCCAAGATGCTGTGTCTGCCAACTCCTTTTTCATCATGCCAGCCACAGTTGCGGATGCCACTGCAGTCCGTAACGGGTGAGAGAACTTGCATTTCCCTTTGCCCCAGCATCACCCAGTTTGGACTGGGTTTTGCCAGAAAGTCCTCGCTAGCCCACCCCTGTTCTCCTTTGGGTCTTTGGCACTGGGAAGCAAAATGACTTCCTGATCATGGGAAGTCACCAACTGACAATGTCTTTTTTGCTTCCTTTGTAGGTTCCATTCGCTGGTGATTGACGTGACCATGGCTTTGGACACACTCTCTCTCCCCGTCCTAGAGCCTCTAACTCCTACAAGGCTGCAGGATGTCACCGTTCTGGCTCTCAGCTGTCTCTACGCAGGTGCGTGCTCCTCTGACAGTAAAATAGTACTCAAGTGTAGTGGGTAGCTCTTGAATGTATTTGTTTAAAGTTTAGTAGGTTTTTTACAAAGAGAGAACCAGCAAATTCGATATAAGTTTCCCCACACTGATCTAAAGGGAAAGGATGGGGCTCAACCTCATGCTGCAGTGAAGATGCATGTTGAGGAAGAATCTCTCCTGTCCCTTGATGGCAACTCTCTGGCTTGTCCTTTGTGGGAGTAGTTGATGTTGCTAAGGCTCCTTGCTGAGCAGGATGCCTGCTCTGCCCAGCGAAGGTCCCTGGTTCCATCTTTCAAGTGCTGCCAATCTGCATGGACAGTCCTCTGCTGGGTGGGCCGAAGGTCTGGCGGTCTTTCCTGTTGGCCTTGTGGGGTGCAGCGGTGCAGTTTGTTGTGACGCTGGGGCTCCTCTCTCCTCTCAGGAGTCAGCGTGGCAACCTGTATGGCCATCCTCCATGTGGGCAGCACCCAGCAAGTCCGCACTGGCTCCACGAGCTCCAAAGAAGAAGATTATGAGAACGACGCAGCTACCATTGTGCAGAAATGTGTGAGTTGGCTGCGTGGGAGGGACTTTTTGTTGTGTTTCCACTTCTGTGCTGACTGAGAAGGAAAATGTGGCGGTGAAATGGCAACTTAGTGCTCCTGTGTGTTGGGTGACTGCGTTCCATTAGGTTCTGAAAATCATCTTTGGGGTGTCTTTACAGCTTGAAATCTACGACATGATCGGCCAGGCCATCAGCAACTCACGCCGCGCAGGCGGGGAGGTAAGGACGGCCTCTCTTTGAGGAATCACTTCTCCTGTGTTCCTCGTGTCACATGAGCACCTGTAGCTGAATGTTGCATTTTGATTTTGTGTCTGGAAATGCAGCACTACCAGAACTTCCAGCTGCTTGGGGCCTGGTGTTTGCTGAACAGCCTGTTCCTCATCTTGAACCTCAGCCCCACAGCCCTGGCTGACAAGGGGAAGGAGAAGGACCCCTTGGCTGCCCTTAGGGTCCGGGATATCATTGCTCGATCCAAAGAGGGAGTAGGATCTCCCAAGCTGGGACCTGGGAAAGGGTAAGTCTTTTGTTATCAATGCTGATGTCTGTTACGTTTTGTTTTCTTTCCTTTTTCTTTTGAATGTGAAGTTGCAGTTTGTATTGACAAGTTAGGTTCTGAATGACCTGACGGTACAAGCGTTGA